>NC_139974.1:35624478-36296368 GCF_963993115.1 Abramis brama
CAACATGTTTACGAATGCATCTGTCTCTTCGGTTAATTTACATAAAGGACATTTGAACATCCTTGACTTTTTGCGAGAGAGTAATCACAAAACACATAAACAGAAAAAAGCTATTTTTTGCTAAACGCTCTTTATTAAACAGAACGTTTCATTATAAATCCTGCAAACACTTCAAATCACATTTACAGGATCATATCAAGATTAATTTGAATATTTGGTGCGTGACGCACGCCTGCTCTGCATCGTGAGTCATGACCTGAGACTCTTTTAGTTGACTCCATTGACAAGCATTTGTGGAAACTGTTCTCCGACATGTGTGAACTCGGTGCCATCAGCACTGCTTTAATAAAGAGCTCAGACGCTATCAGCACAGGGCCTGCCATAGCTCAGCGTAAGATTGACGGGGATGGGGAACAAAGACACCATCTCTCATAACATAAACACAGCCTGACATTAATCACAAGAAGTGTCTGTCCCTGAAACGGCGGAGAGATAAGGTCGAGTAGGAACCGGGTTGGGCCTTCTACTGCAGTGACTCACGATGTTTCATTAATCTGTGAAGGGATAGTTCACCAAAAAATGAACATCCTGTCTTCATTTACTCACCCTCATGATGTTTCAAACATGTGTGACTTTTCTTTGTCTGTGGGGGGGGGCAAAAGGTGCATTTTTGTAGAACATCCTGGATACACGTTCCAATATTATAAACAGGATGATTAAACACTGATTTTAAACTTCAATTCAGGTTAAATTCAGTTGACAGCACTTTTTCATATTGTTGACAACCACAAAAGAGTATCGCAGCTTGTCCCCTTTTCTTTAAAAAATAGGACTAATCTGTAAACATTAAAATACTGTCACTAGAACTACATTGCAGCATCCCTTCTGGTCCCTAGAAATTGCTAGTAAATTTCCCAATTATAAAGAAACCACAAGCAACACATTAAATAAAATGTGAAATTTTTAAGTAAAGAAGGATTCTCTTGTAAAATGTACTCCAATCATTATTTACAGCTCATAAAAAAGACCATGGGGCATCCACAGAATCACCGTTAATTATTCTCGCTGTGCACTACGAGTCTAGCTCCACGTGATTGACAGGACCAGAGATAATTCATTTTAGCCATGCCGGTGTGCTTCAGTACGTTATTATGGATCTATAATTGATCAATGAGTTCCGTGCAAGTTTGATTATTACCCAATGCTTCTCTTTGTTATTTAGCATGCTTTTTGATAGCGGCATGTGAGCACGAACATATGGTCGTATCAGACAAGCTCACACGCTCTGCGTAACCAAGCCAATTACAGAGATAGCCAAGCTAATAAGGGGTGCGTTTCACATGCATAGGAGACAGACCACCGAGTGAGAGGTGCGAGGTATCTGAAACAGGAAAATTGAATGATGATTATAATTGTCTGTGAATCATTCGACGTCGACCTTGTACTTCTGCAAATGTTAAAAAGCATTAATGCAATTAGGTACAGTTATCCATGTTCATGCACGGTGGCACTAAGAGGCTCGTCAGAGCAGTTTCTAATGTCATTCACTTTAAGGCGAGCACTTACTGTCTATTCTTCATTGTCAGTATGCATATCTTCAATCTAAAGCCTCTTTGCTATGTTCCTGGCTCTCCTGATAAGAAACTTCTTGGCAACCTCCCATTATGTTTCCCAGATGTTCCCTGAACCATAAATCTGCTTTGCCTAAATCGCTGAAATGCAAAACAGCGCATGCGTGTATGTGTTCTCTTCAAGTTGCTGTATTTGTGTTCTTCTGTTTTGTTTTGCTTTGTGTTCTTGTCTTTGTTAAAACTGTGCACTCCTCCCCAAATCATAAAAATGAATAACACAGAGAATTATGCAGCCCAGGGGCAAAGCAAACAAACACAGATGTTTCTTAACAATGTTGACAGAGAAGGTGAACCTGCATTGATATCCACATCTGGCGAGTACAAGAAAAACTGTTGTGTTCTTTTAGAGCTAATGCTTCATTAACCATGATGCATTTCATTTATTTTACTCTCCACATTTTACACAGTCAATTATTTAATCACTATATAAACTGACGGTAATGGTTGGCAGAAATTCATAATAAATATAAAGTGACCAAATGTCCCCACAAAGATAGTAATACCCAGTGATTTTTGACCTTGTGGGGACATTTTTGGGGTCCCATGAGGAAAACAGCTTATGAATCTGTGTGTGTGTGTGTGTGTGTGTGTGTGTGTGTGTGTGTGTGTGTGTGTGTGTGTGTGCCTGTGTGTGTGCCTGTGTGTGTGCCTGTGTGTGTGTGTGTGTGTGTGTGTGTGTGTGTGTGTGTGTGTGTGTGTGTGTGTGTGTGTGTGTGTGTGCAATACATTTGTTCGGTATTAGTTACGTTGTTAAGTTAGTTCACAATTAATTAACTAATGTTAACAAATACAACCTTTGATTGTAATAATGTATTAGTAAATGTTGAAATTAAAATTAACTTGGACAATCTCCCCAAAAACAAATTTCCCTCAGATCCATTCAGCCCAAAAGACGCTATACTGAGAGCAATTTTCTCCCAGTGTGTCTTTTTCACATTGGTAAGAGATTCTCTTCTTCTGCTGCACTTAAACTCTCAGTCTCAGCAAGCAGCACTCAGTCTCATCTGTTGTAGTGCATTGTCAGCTTACCCGCTTCCATTTGGAAACATGTCAATACAGCCAAGAACAGGCCTGGCAAGGCACACTGTCCATTTGGAGCAATTCCTAAGCCATAAACAGAGGGGGGAGGTATGAAAATGAAAAACAGACACACTCTTTCAAAAACATGAAGCAAGAGAGAAAGCCCTGGCATTTCTGTCAGCCTGGCTGAAGTGATACGACTAAAAGTGTGAAACGACAATAAGTGAAATATTTCTGCTTGGCCATTGAGGTAAAGTGGCCTGCTTGGTAAGTGAGGGCAAAAAACATAAGACTGTGAAAATAGTCATTCATTTTGAACTCAAGAGCAGATTGCTAATCGTGTAAGTACTTAAAGAAGGATGTAGGGCCACGAATGTGGCAAATTACATTTACTCAGACACAAAAAAATCACTCACAAACATGAGGCTTTGGCTCAAGGGCCAGATTGCAGCTTTTAGGCAGCGTTAAAGACAGTGTCCTGACTGTGAGTTTGCCTGGATTATGACAAGCCTGAAGCTGAACAGAGTGTCCTTATGAGAGAAAGCTCATGGGTTACTAGACCGACCCAAGATCACTCAAAAGACAGCATGCAGAAGAATGCTTAAGTGTTGTTTGGGAAAATGGGCTTGCATCCAGTGGGCAGAAACAGCCAAAATAATTTCGCACATTTTTTAGCACTGGAAGTGACAATTTCATACAGACCCGGGGGAATTTGGAGCTCCTGGGAGAACCCAAATTTTACACCAGTTTTTGCTGTGTTCAACTTCAGTCAAAGTATGTACAAAGAGTCGATCAATAGAGTAAATCTCACCTTGGGCACATTAAACATCTGCTGCCACTCAGCATGGCGGTCATAAGTTTCCTATTTTGTTGTTGCAGTGATTAATCACAGCCACATATACCATATCTGTTCAAAAAGTGTGTGTGTGCCAGAGAAAAAGAGAAAAACAGGGAGAGGCACATAGGTTTTATATATTCCAAGCCCTGAGATCCTTAGGGAATCCATACTGTCCTCTCCCAATGATTGTTTAAAAAATGACTTCTGATTGATTTACAATAACAAGTGGCAAAATCAATCGGACAATCAAATAATGTAAGCCTCTCGATATTGCCATTTAAAGTGTAAATGCATGAGTGCAGACTTGCTTTCACCGCATTTCAATGTCTGATAATTGAAAAGATAAAAAATCGTTGTTATCTAATATTATCTAAATGGTTCACTATGCAATTCAACAATTGCACACGGGCCAACAAAAGACCCAGATGTAATCTGCAGAAACTTTTCCTGCCTTTTCTGTAATGAATTTAGAGTAAATTCTGCTAAATGGAAGATCAAAATTGTATTAAACAAAACTATGAGTAGTGTAAAAAAAATAAACAATAATCATGGTTTCCACAAACAAAAACAAAAAAATGTTAAGCAGCACAACCGCACAACAGTTTTCAGCATTGATAATAATACGTTTCTTGTGCAGCTTATTAGGAAATCCAGCTGCTGAAAATGTTGCTTTGTCGTCACAGAAATGTTTCAAATACTGTACATAAAAAAAATACATATTTATAATAATAATATAATAATATTTCACAATATTAATGTTTTTTGGTGAATTTTTCATTAAAGAAGATGCTATTTGTCGTGTGTAGATGGTTGCTGTCCACTGAGTGGTGCTGAAATTAGCTGAGACGATCATCTATGTAACTGTACTGATGGAGCTGTCCAGTGTTCTAGTGCTGAACTAGGAGCTGGCTGGCAACAAATGAGGAAATATAAGTTGATTTTTCGACAGCCTCTAACCTTTTTGAAATTTCATAATTAGGGCATTTTAGGGCCTCAATATCCGGACACATAAGTCAATGATTAGGATTTAAATCTTGTTATTTGTTGAATTAATTACACCAAAACGACAACTATAATGTTAACCAAAACAGTTGGGCTGTGCAAAATGTGTAGTAGGGGGTCTCGCCCCATGCTTGTGATGGCTTTGACGATAAGTTTTAAAGATGAAATCCAAGAGATTAGCGGATTCCAACTATAATACATTACACAATAAAAAAACATTGACAGCCAATCAAATTCCATCCAACTTTAAATCATGCCGCAATTATGATCATGTGGATTCTTATCGATATAAACTGACCCAAGAATAAAACAGCATGCCGACATCTGTTTGAGCATCATTTTTCCTCAGTATCCAGTACCAATGCCAGCCATGTATTTCCTTTCCTCTCATTGGTTTGCAGTTTGTTAAATTGGCAGGATAGACACTATTAGTCAGGCAGTGTTTGTAGAAACCAGCTTTTTGTGCGCTGGCACCTGTTGCATGTTTGCTAGTAAGAATTCAGTGGTGCAGCAAGTGTCTTCAAGCATTCCATGAAGAATTAACTGTGCAGCGATAGATTAATATCAGAACGAAACAATATGCCTGAGGCAGAATACCTTGTGCATGCTGGGATAAGTAAGTGGAAATAGATGGAAGAGGTTTTGACACACCATGAAAGATGCAGGGACTGGTATTGCAGGCAGAGCTATCAACATCAGCCCCTTAAGAAATAAGAGCTGATAAGCAATAGCTCTATTTGTTTAGTGTTCAGTCAGTTTTGTCTGTCACCATCCATGCCAATATATCAGGTGATCTGATTGCTTTTCAAGTGGTATATATGTTCTCGAATCCTGCCAATAAAATGAGCTGAGAGAGAGACTGTTGTCTATCTCGCTATGCAGCACCGTCTGTACAGTCTGGGAATCTCAGTGGGAGGTTAATGGTCCATCAGTTTCGATCCACATCCATCTACCATGAGTCAGATCCAGGGGGGAAAGCAGAATTCCGTGTCCAAGTCTAGACATCATCTAAACACTCAGCTGTTGACGCAGACCCCCTTATGCCTTGCTGAAGGAGAGTTTTCACTGGAAAGAGTGTTAGTGATCCATAAAACTGCACACATTTCATAAAACATACAGGCTTTGTTGATTAATAGCCAGAGTTATTTGGTCTTAAGGGCTCTGTCACAGCAAGCTTGCTTAAAAACACAAGTGCCAGAAGGGAAAACGAGGCCTCTGCTTGTCATTTCCTCTAAGTTATTTTTTTTTTTTACACACTCTAATTAGCTGTGTGAAATAAAAAGATCTTTCATAGTCTGGAAACTGGCTGCTTTTTAAAGGTGTCAGGTCACACCATCATCACAGAGAAAACAACAAACAGCAGCAACAGAGCGGCGTGGACTGAAGAAAAAAAGCCCTGAAAAAAAAAAAAAAAAAAAATCAAGCACATTTGTGCCAGACATAGTTTGTCCAACACTTAACAAGTTAAAGTTCACCAAAAAGTTAACATTCGTTCTCATTTACTAACTACATCATTAGAAATCTCTATGCATTTCTTTTTTTTTTTTCTGTGAAACACAAAGAAACAGTTAAGAATCTTTCAAATTTAGCTCTAACAGACAAGAAATAAAAACACCCTAAGTAGTACATATAACTCAATTCAAGTTTTCTGAAGCCATCTGACATCTTTATATGAGGAACAGTCAAAAATGTAAAAAATAAACAGAAATGTATCAGAAAAAGCATCTCTGTAGCACACATGTAATAAGGTAAAGGGGTAGTTTTTGAAACCGACAGTGGAATGGGGGGTGAAAACGCAAGATCTAGAGACGCGTTTTTTAAAAGATGGACTTGAGCGCAATGGTTAAACACGTCCGTTTAACACGTGTTTCATGTTAACATGGAAAAACAATTGAGAAGTAGCATGGAAAAAAACATTCTGTGTAAAAGTCTTTATGCATGACATGACATTCTACAAACTCGGAGCTCAAGTTAAAGAAGTCCCCGCGTTAAAAAATGCATCCTCGTGTTTTATTGTAGTTTGACCTGCTTTTAGTTTTTAGTTCCTTTATTGTCCACATGTGGAAATTTGTCTTTGGCTTCACTATACACCACACACAAGGACACCAAAACAACATAACAATATACATACAAATTATAAAACAATTAAAACAATAACATTCCCATTTGTACATATACAATCTATGCATACATATCCACCCCAGTCATATTCATATCTTCTCCACATTTAAAAGTCTGTTTTGCTTTTTAACAGCAAAAAAAAACAAACAAACAAAAAAAAATCTTTATTTTTTTATTTTTTTATTCTAATCCCAACCATTTTTAATTACACATTTAACACACACACACACACACAAACACAAAGAATAACCAGATAATACAAAATATTTAAACAAGTGCATGTTCATTGAGGTTTTTACTGCAAGGGACGAGGAAGCTCGATATCTCTCTAATATATATTTTTCACACACTTCCTTTTCAGGTTAAATCGTGGTGGCTTTAAAAGTGGAGGAAAGCAAAACTGAGGGAGTCTGGGACATCCGGGGAATCATTTCGAATCAGAATCAGTCACGCTGTCTGCCACGGTTGTTTGTTTGCCTTGCTTTAAATAAGGACCATGCCTTCAGGACCCTGTTGTGAGAGCGGGCTGTTTCTCCTCCCTCTGGCCCTCGGTGAACCCCCTATCCTGCCGCTGAACCCATGGACTCCTCTCCAACAGGCGTGGTGTTTGCTCGCTGTGGCTTTATTTCCACTCTTGCCCACCCAGGCCTCAGGGGAAAATCCCTTTAAGGGCTTAGTGAAGGTGGGATCAAATTCCAACAATAGCGTTATCTACCAGGCTGAGCCTGTTCATGACCCACAGCACAACGCACATACACACACAAAAATAAACATGTAAATAAATCATGCATTCTTCACGCACACAAGCTAAGCTGCTTTTCAGATACTCTTCTGGGGGAATACAATAGGAGAGCTACAAAAACTTGCGCACACAAAAACGAGGCACCGAGGTGACATCTGCTGCAACGTATAAAAGGAAGAGACAAGCGTACACGCTGAACAGAAAACTGCAATCCAACATACTAGCTAAAATGGCTTTTTGTGTCCCAAAAATTAGCATTTTCATCATCTGTGAATGAGATGAACGCTAAGCATCGTCACGTAACCTCGCGAACGTGGACCTGTAATGAGGCAGCCGGGAGAGAGCTTCATGCTAATGCTTGATAAATCTGATTAATCATTTATTGCATCTTGCTGCAGAAGATTACTGTAATTTGAGCTTTGTTTGTCTGTACAAACAGAGCATCGAAAACTGCAAATCACAGGAGCTGGCAGTATGGAAATGAAGGTTGACGTGCTTGTATTGTTTAGTTCTGCATGATCAGTTTGTACGAAAATAATATTATAGTCACAGAGCTCAAAATAATAATTTATGCAGAATAAGAAGCTCTTGGAATATGTTAATTGTCACCTCTAACCCACTCATATATCTCATGGTTCACATATATTTGGACATATAATCATTTTTCAATGGCTTAATGGGTCCCTGCAGATTTTTCCAGTTTAACTCTCACAAAACTTTTTTTTTTGTGTGTAATGTTGGTGGTTGTATATATAAAAAAAAAAAGTTTTCAAAGTTACAAAGCACAAAGTCAATGCAAAGTGAGTTATTCTCTATATCAGTGTGCACTGTTTCTGAACACCCTGAAACACTTTGAGGTTTCTTCTGAGAACAAACATGTCACATTATTCCTCACTTACATAATTCCCACTTAAGGCATGCGCAAAAAAGTTGACAAGGCATGATTGAGCTGTGTTAGTATTATGTTGAAACTCTCGGTTATGGTAAGAGGTGTGACATTTCTGAAACGATCAAAGCGGTTGACCAATCACAACACACTGATCCAGCCAACCAATCAGAGCACATTGTGCTTTTCGGAAGGAGAGGCTTCATAGAGACAAGAACTAAACAGGGGTGTGTTTCCCAAAAGCATCGTTAGCCAACTTTGTTCACAAGTTCCATCGTTGCAGCATAGTTCAACGAGTCAGTGTTTCCCGAAACTAGTGTTGCTTTCGTCAACGAAAATTATGACGAAATATTGTCGTCAACGAACCGTTATCACCTGACGAAAACGAGACGAGACTAGACGTAAATGCATGGTCATGTGACGATGACTAAAATACATGTATAATGCAATATCGTTGACGAATAAAAACGAGACTAAATGTGGTTTAAAAAATAAAAACTATGCTAAAATGTCTCTTCATTTTCGTTGACCAAAACGAGACGAGACGAAATGTTATAACGTCACGACGAATGAGAGAGTTGTGCGTGAACCCATAGCTTTGTCGGCTTTAAATTCTGGATTGCAATCTGGTCACCCGATTATCAGCGAATTTAACAATATATTAGGCTACTCCATTAGTTATTCTGTTAAAATGTCTCATTGATATATTTGACACATTCATAATCATTACTTTTGCCGGTTCTTTGTGACAGCTGTATGTTATTGGCAGCGTCTCTGGTTACATGAACGCGTCACCGCATCAGCGCCAGAACATGGAGATTTTATTTTAGAGAATAATCGCACAACCTATTCGATATTCTATAATTAAATAAACTAATCGAATATCCAAAAATCGTGACTCATCCCTGCATGGAATCTCTTGTTTCTTTTCCCAAATCTTCACTCACGTCACGTCTCACCCATTTTCTAAAGGTAGGCTATTATAAACGTTTCTTGGTTTGCTTTTAATTAGGCCTTTTATATTCGTATTCTTTACTGTAGGACAGATAGCCTACATTTGTACTTGCATGTCAAATTCTTTTTAAAACAGTTTGTGCTTGTTATATTAGACATTGGGCGCGAGTTTAGTTGTAAAGCGCGTTTGACACGTGTGGGTGATTTTTAGTTTCACTTTCTCTGGCAGCGCAATCTCAAACACAGCCTAAATATCTCGCCCTTGTGGAGGATAAAATTCGCTCTTCAGACCAATTTACATCAAGTAGAAAACACGAAGATATCATAAAGAGATCGATATCTTCGTGTTTTCCTGCTCGTGTCCCACATCCCTCTCAGAGTGTATTTCACGCGTCTTTGTGTGGAAATATAAAACGAGTTTTTTTTTTTTTTTTAAATAACCCCCCAACCACCGCCGGTAGTTGGTCCATTACCGCGGTGGTAAAAAAAACCTGCCACCGTCACAGCCCTAAATATAGGCCTACTAAATAGCCTATAATAAGATAGCCTTGTTTGAAATTCTATAATGACTGGGTTAAATAAAATCCCATTATTAAAAAGAGACTAAAATACAATTTTCATTGACTAAAACTAGACTAAAATGTCATCAGTTTTCGTTGACTAAAACTAGACTAAAATGTCATCAGTTTTCGTCGACTAAAACTAGACTAAAATGTCATCAGTTTTCGTCGACTAAAACTTGACTAGACTAAAAAGAGTATGAATGTGACTAAAACGAATAAAAACTAAAATGACAGCCTGACACAAAGACTAGACTAAAACTAAAATTAAAACAGGCCGCCAAAAACAACACTACCCGAAACCATAGTTCTAACGAACATTCGCAAACAGCATCGCAAAGTTGTGTGGTTGGTTTCTTGTTTGCATGACATATGGACTCAATAAATCCTTATCTTAAGCAAAAAAGGCAAGCTGACATTCAGTACAAACTGTGTCTTTTATTTAGAATACATACAAATATCATTTACGTCTTTTAGTTTGTCAAGAGATTTAAAGCACCGTTTTTGAAGAGTGCGCATGTGTGAACGTACTCTACTATGTAAGAACGAGCCTATGATTGAATCTGGAAATAAAGCAAAATAACTGAGAAAAATGATAAATAGTCCTCAGATGCCATCTCTGTAATATATAGTAAAATATGTTCAACGTGGTTGAACGACCACTTTGCGACAATACGGTTTCGGGAAACAGTCGCGACTAGCTAGTTGATTTCTTTAACGATGCATCGTACTATGGTAGTTAAGCAGCAAGTTACGCCGTTGTTCGGGAAACACACCCCAGAGCTGCATTTCCCAAAAGCATTAAGAGCTACAGTAAGTAGGCCGTAGGGAACATTGGTGGCACTGGTCTTCACGATCAACTTGGGCTCGCAATGCTTTTGGGAACTGCAGCCCAGAGCGTTACTGACACACTGGGAAGAGAGGTGCTGCAGCAATGTAAAATAACTGAAAAAGAATGTGTTTTTTGAAAATTCAAGCATGAAAACCTATTCTAGAAGACGACAAAAAACAAAATCAAGACTTTGCAAAAGGTCTCAGGGACCCTAAAGAATGTCAAGTACATTTCAACACAACATAAGGATTTTTAGTTAAGGATAGTGTTACATATCACTGACCCAGTTTGTTCGTTGTTGCAAAGGCAGTACTTTGCCCTAAGAATATTTTTGCTACTTTAATTTATTGTATACTAAAGGCATTTCACACACTAAAACTCCATGCCAACTACACACTCCACAAGCTTGCTGTGTCCACTCTAAAAAAACAAATCTTGCATCAGGCCTACGGCCCCTGGACTCCTTTCACTCTCCATTACTTCAAACTTCTGTGTGACAACCTCCAGACTCCAGTAACAAAGCAATTTAGGCTGAGAGGAAGAATGCAGCTCTGAAGATGTAATTGGTGCGCTGGGCTCTTGGATCTCCAAAGCACATTGGCGAGGATATTAGCTTTGAGTGTCTCCCCTCACAGGCAGGCCTCATGATGGATTTGGAAGTAATGTGTCCATTCACCTGTGAAATGCAACCTGCCGGTTTACACTGGACCTGCAGTTATGACATATTGAGCTGGGATATACAAACAGTCTGACTCTAGAGAAACAAACACATTTTTGAGGCATTAGATAAATGCTGTATAGATCGAAATTATGTGTGAAAAGGAGATATTTGAATGCATAGATACTATGAAGTGTGTAATTTATGCTACACTAGCATCACCAACGGAATTGCAAAAAATAGCCATTGTTTTCAAACAGGTTTCCAAAACATTCACTGGTCAGAAAAAAAACAAAACATTGTTCCGCCTCCAAACTCACGCCATTGGTTGAGACCTGTTTAAAGTGTGTAAAAATCTTTTTCAAATCTACTTATAGACCACATGTAAATAGAAAATAAGTACAATGTACAGTAATGTACTTTATGTGTTCATGTTAGATTCATACATTTCATAAAAAGTAATAATGATAATAATTACTCTAAAAAGGTAATGCGGTACAACCGTCAAATTAAAAAGTGCACATCTTAATCTTTTTTTAATACTGTATAATTTTCATGGTAAAGTATCATGAATAATTAATTCATAAATATCATTTGGAGTGTTGCACCACATGACAAATTACAACCAGAAGTCCAGAACTAAGCTTGTCATAATATGGTCAAAATATCCAATATTTTAAGAGACTTTCATTTTTATAATTTATTTCTCTGTTTTGCCTCCAAATCTTGCAGTTTAACACAAACTTTTTGTTTATTATTCATACCACAGCAACAAATGTGTTTATAATTCGTATTATATATTATAGTGAAAAAGACATACAATTGTCTAATTGTTTAAATGGACAACATTATATATTGTATCTAATGTATTGCCCAGGGAAGCATTTCGAAGACACATTTGAAGGAGCTTTCGAACTGGAAACAGCCTTCGTCGTGCCGCTGTGACTTCAGCCTTTGAAAGATGAAGCCTCTGAATTGGGACTTATGTTTTTATTATGTTTATGGTCAGCAGGGGTCTCTATGATACAATTTCCTGTTTTGATTTGTGTCTGTGTGTTTTTGATTTTCATTTGGCCGCTGTGATGTTGAGAGTTATATTTCATTTATTTCAAATATTCAGTCATGAGTTTGTAAGAGCTGCAGATGTCTGTTGGACGTTTTAGTGTGATTGCCGTTAATTGCATCTCTCCACATTTACACATCTCTCTGCTGCTTGAATCCCTCATTACAGCTGCATGAGGCCTCAGAAACACACTCACACACGTGCGCTCGAGCACAATCATATGCATATCGGCCAAAATAAATAGATAAATCACAATCACAAGTATTCACATTTTTCTGTCCTCCCAAGGCACTGTTCAACATTATTTATCTTGTGTTTCATTTTTGGCTGCAAATATGATTGGCAAATTGCCACAGTTAGAATTCTGTAGAAACTTGCTCTGGGTCGAGGCGCAGAATTAATAAATCATATTTGTTCATACATAAATAAAACTGGATGCAAATAAGCGGGTCTGGGATCTTTGTAAACCAGCAAGAGATTTGCCCCATCAATATTTAAATGACTCATACACATCAGTCAGACTGAGAAGCTGTGATAGAGTTTGTCGGAGAAGACTCCTCGATCAGTAGACTTGTTATACCTGACTGACTGCTGCGGCTGTCTGAAACCCCATCAGCTGCTAAATATGGACTAGCATATATCATCTTATAAAGGAGTATGCATCTATTATCTCCTGAGCCCCTAAACACACACACACACCTATCTCTCTCTCTCTCTCTCTCTCTCTCTCTCTCTCTCTCTCTCTCTCTCTCTCTCTCTCTCTCTCTTCATGATCTCCCAAAGCTGTAATCAAATACACTTTGCAATACCTGAGAGGTATAATTTATTTCCCATCATACAGACGCTATTATTGGATAAGGCGGTTTGGACAGTTACATTTTGCCAGGGCTTTAAAACTTTTAGATCTGTAGAGGATAAATGTTTTAGATGGCATAAAGTGAATTTCATACAGATAATTATTTTTTTCATGTAAATATCCCAAATACAAATGGAAATATCAAACAGAAAATTCAAGCTTGAAAGATTTCACTAATCATATTTTGAGGTAACCATTACAATAATTAATTTTAGGTAATTTTGAAGAAAAATGGGATAGTAATACATTCCTAGCAAGATCTCAACTCATTCTCACCTGTTAATCTACAGTCTTTTAAAAGGTTTTACACTACGCCAAACTGAGTGAGAGTTTTTGGGGGGGAAAGTGCAAACATTTAGGTGTTACCCTCAGGGGTGTGCGGAGCAGAACTACAGCCCTGTAATTGAATTTCCCCTCCTGTAATGAAATGCCAGCAGTTTGCGTTTTTTATTACAGCATTAGGTCTTTTCCCACGCGTCTCTGAAACAAACAATGATAACAAACGGAGGCATGCAACGCTATTAGCAACAGGTAAACACAGCCTGCAGGTGTAGTCGAGTCACGAGTCACATATTTTGCAGCAGGGTTTGAAATTTGAATTGTTTATGAGCTCTTGTGAGGTCCCATGCTGGAATAAATAAAGGTTTATTTTAAAGCAATCAAATAAAAGTACTACTCTACACCAATGGATGTATGTAACAGGAGCAGGATCTCATTTGGTTCCATTTCAGACTTGATTAGGTTCACCTCAAAACAGTGGTGATCTCTGCATTGTCTGTGTCAGCTTCACTCAAACCTAATCATCCACTAACTACTAACAATGGTGGAGTACCATTCTTTTTCCCACCAGGGTGGCTGTGGCACAGATAGTTTGATTCATTGTAAACATACAAATGTGTTAGACCATAACACACTGCTTGTCTGTTTTAGGTGGTTACAATTGTAGACTACTTCATTGTAATTGAACGAATTAAGTAGGAAATCTGACAGTTTTAGAAAAGAAGCTCACGGATCCGCGAGAACGATTAAAAATGCCAGGCCATTAGTTTGCAATATTACTTTGTAAAGAAGCACCACACGCCTATAAACTGAACACGTAATATGCATGCGCATGACATCACCATTTTAACAAATTTGCGTCTTTGTAGATTACATGGAGACTATAATATAGTTTTCAAAAACGCCTCGGTTACGACTGTAACCTCGGTTCCCTGAAGAGGGAACGAGCGTTGCGTCGAGTTTGACGCTATGGGAACGCTTTGCGTGATGACGTCTTGAAGCACATGTAAAATCAGTCCAATGGTGTGGCGGAACGTCAGAGGCGGGTGACGTCACGTACCAGGAAGCTATAAAAGCCGGCCCGAAACAGAAAACGAAAGCTTCGTAAAGTCTGAAGTCGTGTTGACAGGCATGAAGGAGATATGGCAAGGTGACGCAACGCTCGTTCCCTCTTCAGGGAACCAAGGTTACAGTCGTAACCGAGGCGTTCCCTTTCAAGGGAACTCGCGTTGCGTCGAGTTTGACGCTATGGGAACGTCTATACCAACGCCTCCATAGCTACAAATGTCTGTCCTGTGTGAAATCTGGTGAGCAGCACTAGGAAGACAAAACATGAGACCCTGGAGCAGAGTCTAGATCCAGAGAGTAGAACCTGACGAAAGTGTGCGGTGAGGACCAGCCTGCCGCATCACAAACGTCCTGTAACGAAACTCCTGATATAAGGGCCTTAGAGGCCGCCATACTCCTCGTAGAGTGCGACCGGACAGCCTACAGGAGAAGGCTGTCCAGCCGCCTCATAAGCAAGTGAGATAGTCTCAACCACCCACTGCTCATCCTTTGCTTAGACACTGGACCTCCCTTGTTAGGGGAGCAAATGTCACTTTTACGCCACAGGGCAGCTCTGTGGACATACGCGTCTAACACCTGAACAGGGCAAAGCAAATTAATCGCCTCCTGGTCCGATTTCGAAAGGGAGGAGGACCTCCAAGTGCCACGAGGGAAACGAGATACCAAAGGGGTCTTTCCCCACAGACATTCCACCCAAAGGACTGTGGTAAGCACCTACGGCCGCCACATAAACCTTTAAAGTGGACGGGGTCAGACCTGCAGTGAACCGGTCCTGCAGGAACTCCAGAACTGTACCAATTGGGCAGTTGACTGGATCCAACCGACGGTCACTACACAAAGAGGTGAATACTCTCCAGTTCAGGGCATAAAGTTTCCTCGTGGAGGGAGCTCTGGACTGTAGAATGGTCTCAACAACCTCAGTTGAGAGACCTGACTCTATGAGCTGGGCCCCCTCAGAGGCCAAGCCCACAGGTTCCACAGTTCTGGTCGGGGGTGAAAAATCGAGCCCCCTGCTTGGGACAGAAGGTCCCTCCTGACGGGTAGCTCCAGAGGAGGCCCGTCGAGGAGGGACACAAGATCGGGAAACCATACTCTGCCCGGCCAGCGCGGGGCTATAAGAAGCAGGCAAACCCGGTCCCTGCGAACTCTTTCCAGAACTCCCGGGAGCAGAGCAACTGGGGGAAAGGCGTACAGACGTAGCCTCGGCCACGTCTGTACCATAGCATCCAGTCCCAGAGGAGCTGGATGCGTGAGGGAGAACCAAAGTGGACAGTGAGACGTCTCTCGAGACGCAAACAGATCCACTTATAATTTCCATATCAGCTCCACCACCTCGGGGGTGGAGCCACCATTCCCCGGGCCTCGGCCCCTGTCTCGACAGAGTGTCTGCTCCTATATTCTGGACCCCGGGGATGTAGGCTGCCTTGAGTGACAGCAACTTCCCCTGGGACCACAAGAGGATATGGCGTGCCAGCGCAAACCCCCTTGATATAGGCGACTACCGACGTGTTGTCCGTATGTACTACACATGGTGTCCCCTGAGACCTGTGATAAAGCTCCTCAGAGCCCGGAAGACAGCTAACATCTCTAGGCTATAGAATGCCAGGAACGATGATGGTCTTCCCACAGACCTTGAGATGAGCGACCCTCAGGATCGCTCCCCAACCCGTGAGGGAAGCATCCGTCGTTAGCAGTTTGCGACGACAAGGAGCTCCCAGCACTGGGCCCTGGGACAGGAACCAAGGTTTCTTCCACATAACCAAGGCACGTAGGCATCACCGCGTGACCTTGATTGTGTGAAATGGGTTGCCCCTCGGGGAAAAACCCTCTGGTCCTGAGCCACCACTGCAGGGGCCTCATGTGCAGCAGTCCAAAAGGTATCCCGTTGGAAGCTGCTGCCATGAGACCCAACAGTCTCTGGAACTGTTTGACAGTGAGTAGCTGGCCTAGCTTTACACTTCTCACAGCTGCCAGGATCGAAGCGTGGCGATGACAGGCGCGCCTGCATCGACACTGAATCCCAAACCACGCCTAAAAAAGTGGTCCTCTAAAATAGAGAAGCACACTCTTCTTGGCGTTCAGCCGTAACCCCAACTCTTTCATATGGGCGAGAACAACATCTCGATGTTGAACCGCCATCTAATGCGACTGAGCTAAAATCAACCAATCGTCGATGTAGTTCGTGATGCGAATACCCCGGAGGCGCAGAGGCGCCAGAGCTGCATCCACGCATTTGGTGAAAGTGCGGGGTGATAAAGCCAGGCCGAATGGAAGAACTCGATATTGGTATGCTTTGCCCCCGAAAGCAAACCTCAGGAACTTCCAATGACACGGACGGATGGAAATATGCGTCCTTGAGGTCTATCGTGACAAACCAGTCCTCGGACTAATCTGTGGCACGATTGTCTCAATGTTAACATTTTGAACTTGAGCTGCATGACAACTCGAAGACCTAAAATGGGACGCAATCCCCCGTCCTACTTTGGAACTATGAAGTACCGGCTGTAAAACCCGGTTTCCCTGTTGGAGGGAGGTACATATTCTATGGCCCCTTTCTCTAACAGAGTGTTTACTTCCTGTTCCATAACCAGAACCTGCTCGGGGCCCACCATTGTGGGCAGGACCCCCATAAACCGCGGTGGGCGTTACCAGAATTGTATCTAATACCCTTTTTCCACGGTCTGCAGGACCCAACGAGAAACATTTGACAGTAGCTTCCACGCTGTCAAAGATTCTACTAGAGGTACCAGTCTCTCGAGACTGGTTTCTGGATTTTGTTGCTGTTGAGTAGTCGGTTCGTCGCCCTGTAACGGCGCACCGGCAGGGAACGACCAAACAGACTGCTCTAGCACCCTCCTCAGAGGGGGCGGGCATCCCGAGGCCACTACGTTTCCGGGTGGACCTTGAGATATGTGCTCGCCGGAGACCGCTGCGCCCTGTAACACCGGAGGCGGCAGGGTTGGCAGAACGGTCCCCTGAGGGCACCGAAGAGAGACGGCACCGTATTTTTCTCCTGCTGTTGAGCAGTCGGTTCGTCGCCCTGTAACGGCGCACCGGCAGGGAACGACCAAACAGACTGCTCTAGCACCCTCCTCAGAGGGGGCGGGCATCCCGAGGCCACTACGTTTCCGGGTGGACCTTGAGATATGTGCTCGCCGGAGACCGCTGCGCCCTGTAACGCCGGAGGCGGCAGGGTTGGCAGAACGGTCCCCTGAGGGCACCGAAGAGAGACGGGCACCGTGAAAAGAGGTGTTAACCGCTCTGCTTCGGGGGGACTACCCTCATTTGTCCTGAGCCCTCAGACATCAGGACTCTTTCCCAGCAGCCTTCTTGGCGGTAATAACGGTCCGCAGATCCGTTTTACCCCTCGAAGACTGCTGGGTTTGAGAGCGCCCTCCGTGTCCCCGAGATTTTTGTGGGGGAGCACGGGAGGAAACGCTCTGTTTCTGAGTGGCGCGGTGCTCAGCGCTCTTTTTAGAGGAGTGAGGCTGCTCCCGCTCAGCAGCCTCATAGAAAGAACGGCGGGGGAGAAGTTTCTGAAGTGCAGCTGCCTGTTTTGAAGCTTCTTGTGACTTCGCTACAGCACTATTAACTGCGTCTCCAAATAACCCTTGCGTGGATACTGGTGCATCTAAAAGAACATGTTTTTCTTTGTCCTTTATGTTACTTAA
The DNA here is from genome assembly GCF_963993115.1 of Abramis brama. NCBI lineage: Eukaryota > Metazoa > Chordata > Actinopteri > Cypriniformes > Leuciscidae > Abramis > Abramis brama. The sequence continues at coordinate 35,642,660 of NC_139974.1, forward strand.
GTTGAGCCACAGATGCCTCTCAGTGGCCACCAGGGCTGCCATAGAGCGGCCGATGGATTTAGCCGTCTCCTTGGTGGCCCTGAGAGACAAATCCGTGGCTCTACGCAGTTCAGACACCGTATCAGCACTAATACCCCCGCCCTCCTCAAAATCACCCAATAACTCAGCCTGGTAAGCCTGCATTATGGACATTGTATGTAAACATGCTGCAGCTTGACCGGCGGCGGCATAAGCTTTATGAACCAGGGAAGAAGTAACTTTTACTGGCTTGGATGGAAGTGCAGGAGCCTTCAGAGAAGATGCCGTTGCTGGAGAGAGATAGCTCGCGAGCGTCTCTTCCACCTTCGGCATCTCCCCATAACCATGCTCTTTATAATTGTGAATGGATGAATAGTGTGATGTTTGTGCAGTATACACTCGATATGACACTGGTTTCGCCCACGATCTCGACACCTCGGTGTGGAGATCGGGGAAAAACGGCAGGCTCCTGCGCTGGGGCTGCGCACGAGATGGCAGGAAGCGTTCGTCGAGCTTACTTTTCGAACGAACGTCCTGCCTATCTTCTGGCCACTCAATAGACAGTCTGTCAACAGCTCTAGTAATGACATCGAGCAGTTCCTCAAACGCATGAGACTGAGGTGGCGAATCCTCAGACTCAGCTACAATACTCACAACATCCAACTCCTCAGAGCTGGATAGTTGCAGTACTGGTACCTCTATCGGGGGGGAAGAAACCGCAGCGCATGCTTCCACACCCTGATAAGAGGCACTGGATCTATCAGACGGATGCTGAGATAAGGCAGAGCCCGTCTCAACATCCACTGATAAATCCATCTGTGAACCCCAGGTCTGAGATCGACGCCGTGCCTCGGCAGCGGCGGGACCCGAGCCCTGGGGAGCGTGGTCGGGATTGAACCGAGCCAAGCGGGATCGGAGCGTACGCAATGGAAGCGCACAGCAATGCACACAGTCACCACCCTCGAGTGCTGACTGGGCATGCTCCTCTCCCAAACAAACAACACAAAGCGTGTGTGTGTCACCTCCCGTTAAATAACGCGGGCAGGGATGGACACACACTCTAAACTGCTGCTCGCTCGCCATACTGAATATATATATATATGATATAGACAGACAACACCAAATATACAGACAGATTTCACACAGAGCGCAACTGAAGACTCAGAAAGCTTTCGTTTTCTGTTTCGGGCCGGCTTTTATAGCTTCCTGGTACGTGACGTCACCCGCCTCTGACGTTCCGCCACACCATTGGACTGATTTTACATGTGCTTCAAGACGTCATCACGCAAAGCGTTCCCATAGCGTCAAACTCGACGCAACGCGAGTTCCCTTGAAAGGGAACTAAATGCATCTGCGAAAAAATAACCTCAAGGATAATTGCCTGGTTAATGCTAGGGAACTAAAAATACATGCAAGTATATTTTAAACAAGTAGGTATTTTTAGTCATTTAAATGTATGAACAATAATTAATTAACAAAGGTCAAAACGGCACTGTGGAAAACCAGAATTTGATTCTTTTTTTTATATAATTTTTTTTTTATTATTATTAAGCTTTAAGTTAATGTACAGGTAAAAATATAAAATAAACATGTTCCCATGTTTAAACGTACAGTATGGAATTTTTCACAACTAGGGGTCGCTAACCTATTTACAATAACAAAGGCGTAGATTGATGACGCAACATTTGCTAAGAATTATGGATCTTGTCGTCAACGTCAAGCCGACCGATCTAATAATGTTTATGGATGAGTGAATACATCGATGTTTTCATCATGACTGTGATATGAAGCAGTTCGGGATTGCTAAGAGACAGCTATCAGCTCCACATGCGACGCGAGTCCCGCGGATATAAAAGGAATATGGACATTTCATTCTACCGAACTACAATTACAACTCACAGGTCAGTTTATTATACAAATTAAACTTGTGAGGTAACGCAGCGCTGTTTCACTTGGTCTAACATTACACTATCACACTAAACTGCATTTGAATGTGTTGAAATGTACACTCACCTAAAGGATTATTAGGAACACCATACTAATACTGTGTTTGACCCCCTTTCGCCTTCAGAACTGCCTTAATTCTACGTGGCATTGATTCAACAAGGTGCTGAAAGCATTCTTTAAAAAATGTTGGCCCATATTGATGGGATAGCATCTTGCAGTTGATGGAGATTTGTGGGATGCACATCCAGGGCACGAAGCTCCCATTCCACCACATCCCAAAGATGCTCTATTGGGTTGAGATCTGGTGACTGTGGGGGCCATTTTAGTACAGTGAACTCATTGTCATGTTCAAGAAACCAATTTGAAATGATTCGAGCTTTGTGACATGGTGCATTATCCTGCTGGAAGTAGCCATCAGAGGATGGGTACATGGTGGTCATAAAGGGATGGACATGGTCAGAAACAATGCTCAGGTAGGCCGTGGCATTTAAACGATGCCCAGTTGGCACTAAGGGGCCTAAAGTGTGCCAAGAAAACATCCCCCACACCATTACACCACCACCACCAGCCTGCACAGTGGTAACAAGGCATGATGGATCCATGTTCTCATTCTGTTTACGCCAAATTCTGACTCTACCATCTGAATGTCTCAACAGAAATCGAGACTCATCAGACCAGGCAACATTTTTCCAGTCTTCAACTGTCCAATTTTGGTGAGCTCGTGCAAATTGTAGCCTCTTTTTCCTATTTGTAGTGGAGATGAGTGGTACCCGGTGGGGTCTTCTGCTGTTGTAGCCCATCCACCTCAAGGTTGTGCGTGTTGTGGCTTCACAAATGCTTTGCTGCATACCTCGGTTGTAACGAGTGGTTATTTCAGTCAAAGTTGCTCTTCTATCAGCTTGAATCAGTCGGCCCATTCTCCTCTGACCTCTAGCATCAACAAGGCATTTTCGCCCACAGGACTGCCGCATACTGGATGTTTTTCCCTTTTCACACCATTCTTTGTAAACCCTAGAAATGGTTGTGCATGAAAATCCCAGTAACTGAGCAGATTGTGAAATACTCAGACCGGCCCGTCTGGCACCAACAACCATGCCACGCTCAAAATTGCTTAAATCTTTCTTTCTTTCTTTCTTTCTTTCTTTTTTTTTTTCTTTCTTTCTTTCTTTCTTTCTTTCTTTCTTTCTTTATTTATTTATTTATAAAGCACTATTCCAACAACAGTAAGTTGTACCAAAGTGCTGTACAAGCAATTCTAAAATAGGAAATAAAACATAAAACATAAAATAAAAAATAAAAATAAAAAATAAAACACAATAAAACAACACCACACTAAAATCCACACAGTAAAACATAAATGCACAAGAGCTCATCCTTTTACACCTAAAGAGGACATACGAAATAAGTGAATTTTCAAAAGGCTTTTAAAAGAGCCTATAGTCGGAGCAGACCTAATATAAAGTGGTAGCATATTCCATAGCTTAGGGGCAACTACAGCAAAGGCCCTATCACCCTGTTGCTTGTATTTTGTGCGTGGTACAGACAGCACAATCCCTTTCTCAGCAGATCTTAAAGATCTAGAGGGCTTATGGACCTCAAGAAGTTCGGAAAGATATGATGGAGCTAGTCCATTTAAGCTCTTATAGGCATAGACTAGCATTTTAAAATCAACTCTATCTCGAATGGTCAACCAGCCCAGGGAGGCCAAAACAGGAGAGATATGATCATATTTACGGGTCCCTGTCAAAAGTCTGGCTGCAGCATTTTGTACCGCTTGCAGCCGACATAAAGATGCTTGGGAGACACCAATGTATAATGAATTACAATAATCAAGTCTTGAAAACACAAAAGCATGGATCAACATCTCTAAATCTTTTTTAGTTAAAAACGGCTTCACCTTTGCCACGAGTCTTAAATGAAAGAAAGCAGATTTCACCACTGAGTTTATCTGTTTTTCAAACTTTAAGGAGGAATCCAACATTACCCCAAGATCTTTTACCACTGGTGTACAATAGGGGTACAGTTCTCCTAAAATAGGAAGATCACTCAAGGCAGGACCTCCAAATCAGACAAGCTCAGTTTTGCTTTCATTTAAGTGTAAAAAATTATTTGACAATCAAGTTCCCTTTCAAGGGAACTCCCGTTGCGTCGAGAATGACGCTATGGGGAACGCTTTGCGTGATGACGTCTTGAAGCACATGTAAAATCAGTCCAATGGTGTAGCGGGACGTCAGAGGCGGGTGACGTCACGTACCAGGAAGCTATAAAAGCCGGCCCGAAACAGAAAACGAAAGCTTTCTGAGTCTTCAGTCGCGCTCTGTGTTGAAATCTGTCCTTGTTATTTGGTGTTGTCTGTCTATATATATATATATTTATTCAGATATGGCGAGCAAGCAGCAGTATCGAGTGTGTGTCCATCCCTGCCCGCGTTATTTAACGGGAGGTGACACACACACTCTTTGTGTTGTTTGTTTGGGAGAGGAGCATGCCCAGTCAGCACTCGAGGGTGGTGACTGTGTGCATTGCTGTGCGCTTCCATTGCGGACGCTCCGATCCCGGTTGGCTCGGTTCAATCCCGACCACGTTCCCCAGGGCTCGGGTCCCGCCGCGGCTGAGGCTCGGCGGCGATCTCAGACCTGGGGTTCGCAAATGGATCTGTCAGTGGATGTTGAGACGGGCTCTGCCTTATCTCAGCCTCTTACTGACAGATCCAGTGCCTCTCATCAGGGTGTGGAAGCACGCGCTGCGGTTTCTTCCCCCCCGATAGAGGCACCAGTACTACAACTATCCAGCTCTGAGGAGTTGGATGTTGTCAGTATTGAAGCTGAGTCTGAGGATTCGCCACCTCAGTCTCATGCATTTGAAGAGCTGCTTGATGTAGTTACTAGAGCAGTTGACAGACTTTCTATTGAGTGGCCAGAGGATAGGCAGGACGTTCGTTCGAAAAGCAAACTCGACGAACGCTTCCTGCCATCTCGTGCACAGCCTCAGCGCAGGAGTCTTCCGTTTTTCCCCGATCTCCACACCGAGGTGTCGAGATCGTGGGGAAAACCAATGTCATACAGAGTATACACACCACAAACATCCCATTACTCTTCCATCTATAAATATAAAGAGCATGGTTATGGGGAGATGCCGAAGGTGGAGGAGACGTTGGCGAACTATCTCTCTCCAGCAACGGCATCTTCCTTGAAGACTCCTACACTCCCCACTAAACCAGTAAAGTTTACATCTTCCCTGATTCATAAATCGTATGCAGCCGCTGGTCAAGCTGCAGCGTGTCTGCATACGATGTCCCTTATGCAGGCTTATCAGGCAGAATTACTGGGTGATTTAGAGGAGGGCGGGGGTATTGGTCCTGACACAGTAGCCGAACTACGTAGAGCCACAGATTTGTCTCTCAGGGCCACCAAGGAGACCGCTAAATCAGTCGGGCGGTCTATGGCAGCCCTGGTGGCCACTGAGAGGCATCTGTGGCTCAATCTGAGTGACATCAAAGATAGAGAAAAACATGTTCTTTTAGATGCGCCGGTTTCTACTGTTGGGCTATTTGGAGATGCAGTGAACAGTGCGGTAGCTAAATCGCAAGAAGCTTCAAAACAGGCTGCTGCACTCCAGAAACTTCTCCCCCGCCGTTCTTTCATTGAGGCTGCTGAGCGGGAGCAGCCTCACTCCTCTAAAAAGAGCGCTGATCATCGTGCCACTCAAAAGCAGAGTGTGTCCTCCCGTGCTCCCCCACAAAAATCTCGGGGACACGGAGGGCGCGCTCAAACCCAGCAGTCTTCGAGGGGTAGAGCGGATCTGCGGACCGTTATTACTGCCAAGAAGGCTGCTGGGAAGAAATCCTGACGTCCGAGGGCTCAGGACTAATGAGGGTAGTCCCCCCCGAAGCAGAGCGGTTAACACCTCTTTTTACGGTGCCCGTCTCTCTTCGGTACCCTCAGGGGACCGTTCTGCCAACCCTGCCGCCTCAGGTGTTACAGGGCGCAGCGGTCTCCGGCGAGCACATATCTCAAGGACCACCCGGAAACGTAGTGGCCTCGGGATGCCCGCCCCCTCCGAGGAGGGTGTTAGAGCAGTCTGTTCGGTCGTTCCCTGCCGGTGCGCCGTTACAGGGCGACGAATTGACTACTCGACAACAACAAAATCCAGAAACCAGTCTCGAGAGGCTGGTACCTCTAGTAGAATCTTTGACAGCGTGGAAGCTACTGTCAAATGTTTCTCGTTGGGTCCTGCAGACCGTAGAAAAAGGGTATCAGATACAATTCAAGAAACGCCCACCTCGGTTTATGGGGGTCCTGCCCACAGTGGTGGGCCCCGAGCAGGTTCTGGTTATGGAACAGGAAGTAAACACTCTGTTAGAGAAAGGGGCCATAGAATATGTACCTCCCTCCGACAGGGAAGCCGGGTTTTACAGCCGGTACTTCATAGTTCCAAAGAAGGACGGGGGATTGCATCCCATTTTAGATCTTCGAGTTCTGAACGAGTCAGTCATGCAGCTCAAGTTCAAAATGTTAACATTGAGACAGATCGTGCCACAGATCAGGTCCGAGGACTGGTTTGTCACGATAAACCTCAAGGACGCATATTTCCATATTTCCATCCGTCCGTGTCATTGGAAGTTCCTGAGGTTTGCTTTCGGGGGCAAAGCATACCAATATCGGGTTCTTCCATTCGGCCTAGCTTTATCACCCCGCACTTTCACCAAATGCATGGATGCAGCTCTGGCGCCGCTGCGCCTCCAGGGTATTCGCATCATGAACTACATCGACGATTGGTTGATTTTAGCTCAGTCGCATCAGTTGGCGGTTCAACATCGAGATGTTGTTCTCGCCCACATGAAAGAGTTGGGGTTACGGCTGAACGCCAAGAAGAGTGTGCTTTCTCCACTCCAGAGGACCACTTTTTTAGGCGTGGTTTGGGACTCAGTGTCGATGCAGGCGCGCCTGTCACCGCCACGTATAGAGTCCATCCTTGCAGCTGTGAAAGGTGTAAAGCTAGGCCAGCTACTCACTGTCAAACAGTTCCAGAGACTGTTGGGTCTCATGGCAGCAGCTTCCAACGTGATACCTTTTGGACTACTGCACATGAGGCCCCTGCAGTGGTGGCTCAGGACCAGGGGGTTTTCCCCGAGGGGCAACCCATTTCGCACAATCAGGGTCACGCGGCGATGCTTACGTGCCCTGGTTATGTGGAAAAAACCTTGGTTCCTGTCCCAGGGCCCAGTGTTGGGAGCTCCTTGTCGTCGCAAACTGCTAACGACGGATGCTTCCCTCACGGGTTGGGGAGCGATCCTGGAGGGTCGCTCATCTCAAGGTCTGTGGGAAGACCATCATCGTTCCTGGCATATCAATCGCCTAGAGATGTTAGCTGTCTTCCGGGCTCTGAGGAGCTTTATCACAGATCTCAGGGGACACCATGTGTTAGTACACACGGACAACACGTCGGTAGTCGCCTATATCAACCACCAAGGGGGTTTGCGCTCGCGCCCGTTATCCAACTTGGCACGCCATATCCTCTTGTGGTCCCAGGGGAAGTTACTGTCACTCAGGGCAGCTTACATCCCCGGGGTCCAGAATATAGGAGCAGACACTCTGTCGAGGCAGGGGCCGAGGCCCGGGGAATGGAGGCTCCACCCCGAGGTGGTGGAGCTGATATGGAGGGAGTTCGGCCAAGCACAAGTGGATCTGTTTGCGTCTCGAGAGACGTCTCACTGTCCACTTTGGTTCTCCCTCACGCATCCAGCTCCTCTGGGACTGGATGCTATGGTTCAGACGTGGCCGAGGCTACGTCTGTACGCCTTTCCCCCAGTTGCTCTGCTCCCGGGAGTTCTGGAGAGAGTTCGCAGGGACCGGGTTTGCCTGCTTCTTATAGCCCCGCGCTGGCCGGGCAGAGTATGGTTTCCCGATCTGGTCTCCCTCCTCGACGGGCATCCTCTGGAGTTACCCGTCAGGAGAGACCTTCTGTCCCAGGCAGGGGGCTCAATATTTCACCCCCGCCCAGAACTGTGGAACCTGTGGGCTTGGCCTCTGAGGGGGCCCAGCTCATAGAGTCAGGTCTCTCAACTGAGGTTGTTGAGACCATTCTACAGTCCAGAGCTCCCTCCACGAGGAAACTTTATGCCCTGAAGTGGAGAGTCTTCACTTCTTGGTGTAGTGACCGTCGGTTGGACCCAGTTAACTGCCCAATTGGTACAGTGCTGGAGTTCCTGCAGGACCGGTTCACTGCAGGTCTGACCCCGTCCACTTTAAAGGTTTATGTGGCGGCCATAGGTGCTTACCACATTCCTTTGGGTGGAATGTCTGTGGGGAAAGACCCTTTGATATCTCGTTTCCTTCGTGGCACTTGGAGGCTGAGGCCTGCAGTTCGCTCTAGGGTGCCACCATGGGACTTGTCCATTGCATTACAAGGCTTGTCCCTGGCCCCCTTTGAGCCTATTGAGGAGGTTCCTGAGAAGTTTTTAACGCTGAAAGCTCTTTTCCTTCTTGCTATTTCCTCTCTCAAGAGAATTGGGGATCTCCAAGCGTTGTCGGTTGCTCCGTCATGCTTGGAGTTTGCTCCGGGTATGATCAAAGCATTTCTTCATCCGAGACCGGGCTATATCCCCAAGGTCCCCACTAATGTGGTCAGACCTATTGTTCTGCAGGCCTTCTGTCCTCCTCCCTTTCAAAATGCGGACCAGGAGGCTAATAATTTGCTTTGCCCTGTGCGGGCGTTAGACGCATATGTCCACAGAGCTGCCCTGTGGCGAAAAAGTGATCAATTATTTGTGTGCTTTGGGTCCCCTAACAAAGGAGGTCCAGTGTCTAAGCAAAGGATGAGCAAGTGGGTGGTCGAGGCTATCTCACTTGCTTATGAGGCGGCTGGGCAGCCTTCTCCTTTGGCTGTCCGGTCGCACTCTACAAGGAGTATGGCGGCCTCTAAGGCCCTTATTTCAGGAGTTTCACTACAGGATGTCTGTGATGCGGCAGGCTGGTCCTCACCGCACACTTTCGTCAGGTTTTACTCTTTGGATCTAGACTCTGCTCCAGGGTCTCATGTTTTGTCATCCTAGTGCTGCTCTATTAGATTACACACAGGACAGACATTCGTAGCTATGGAGGCGTTGGTATAGACGTTCCCCATAGCGTCATTCTCGACGCAACGGGAGTTCCCTTGAAAGGGAACGCCTCGGTTACGACTGTAACCTCGGTTCCCTGAAGAGGGAACGAGCGTTGCGTCGCCTTGCCATATCTCCTTCATGCCTGTCAGCTCGACTTCAGACTTTTACGAAGCTTTCGTTTTCTGTTTCGGGCCGGCTTTTATAGCTTCCTGGTACGTGACGTCACCCGCCTCTGACGTCCCGCTACACCATTGGACTGATTTTACATGTGCTTCAAGACGTCATCACGCAAAGCGTTCCCCATAGCGTCATTCTCGACGCAACGCTCGTTCCCTCTTCAGGGAACCGAGGTTACAGTCGTAACCGAGGCGTTTTTACCTCCTGTAAGCAGACTTTAAGGGAATCCAATGATGATTTAAGGTTTTTACTCATAGGCAAATAAATTTGCGTATCATCTGCAAAAAAGTGAAAGGAAATACCATACTTGCGAAAAATAGACCCTAGTGGTAGCATGTATAGGGCAAATAACATTGGCGCAAGAATGGATCCCTGCGGAACACCACAGTCCAATGAAGTAGATGACGAAAAGGTATGTCCTAGATTAACTGAAAACCTTCTGTTTGTCAGAAATGACCTAAACCATTTCAATGCAATACCATGGATGCCTACCACATTCTCAAGACGCGAGATTAAGACCCCATGGTCTATAGTATCAAAGGCTGAAGTAAGACCAAATAATAACAAAACAACAGAATGGCCAGAATCCCTAAATAATAAAAAAATATCATTTAAGACTCTTAGGAGGGCAGATTCTGTATTATGCTTGGTTTTAAAGCCAGATTGAAACATTTCAAGTGCCACATTTTGGTCCAAAAAACTCTGCATTTGGTTAAAAACAGATTTTTCCAAAACTTTTGCTAAAAATGGCAACTTAGAAATTGGACGAAAATTAGACAAAACCTCTTGTCCTAAATTTGGCTTTTTGAGAAGAGGCTGGACAACAGCATGTTTCAATGAAAGGGGCACCATACCGGTAGACAAACTTGTGTTTATAACAGAAAGAATACTAGGCCCAATAATATCAAATGGTTTTTTTAAAAGCCATGAAGGAATCCTATCACCAGGACAGTTTGAGGGTTTCATCTGACCCACAATATCTGTCAATGTGGCAAGGGATAATGGTTCAAAGTATGTGAGGTAGTCAGAGCACAACGGGACGACCAGCGAATCTTGGTTGAGCTTAGCAGTGTCAGACCTAATATTTTTAATCTTGTCACAGAATTTTTTTTGACAATTTTCACATAATTCAAAAGATTCCTCAATAAGACCACTCTTAGGGGGATTTATAACAGAATTAACAGTGTTGAATAAAAACTTGGGATGATGATTGTGAGCAATGGCATCAGCCAAAATTTTCTTTTTCTCTTCTATGACTAAGCTTTAGAAATTAAAAATTTCTAAAGACACATTAAGACACACCTTCTCTCCGCCTTTCTACACTCCCGTCTGGCGGCCCGAGTTACTTCATTAAACCAGGGCTGGGGTTTAGGCCTGACAGAGATCTTTCTAATGGGGGCAACACTGTCCAAAATGTCGGAGCATGTGGAGTTAAACACATTGAGAAGCTTCTCTACATCCCAATGCGATGGTGGATTCTCCAACATAGAGGTTAATGGGGCTCTAATATACAGATTTGAAAAAAGGTCAACAGTTGCATGATTTATAGAAGGAGCATCCAAGTTCTTTTCATCATAATCAAAAGAAAGTTCAAATGTGACTGATTTATGATCTGAAAATGCCACATCATCCAAAATAACATTAAGAATTGACAAATTAAATGATAAAACAAGGTCTAATGTATGACCATAAATATGTGTAGGACCATGAACATGTTGCACTAAGTTAAAAGACTCAACAAGATTTAAAAAGTCTTTAACTAATGGGTCTGAAGGGCAACACACATGCACATTGAAGTCTCCCAAAACCAAGAAACAATCATAATTACATAAAAGTCCACTTACAAACTCAGTAAACTGCTGAATAAAATGTTTGTTAAACTTTGGAGGTCGATAAATGATAAATAATGCACACACTAAAGATCCAGTCTGCACTTTAATCTGAATCAACTGAAATTCAAAAGCTGAGTAGTCTACAGTCTGAAGGTTTTTGCAGTTTAACGAGTTTTTAAAAATAACTGCCAAACCTCCTCCACGTCCCGTTTGTCTGGGTTTGCTTAAAAAATCACAATTCTGTGGGACTGATTCTGAAAAGAGGATCAGATCTCCATTGCAAAACCAGGTTTCAGTCAGAAACAGTAGATCCAGCTCTTTAGCTTTGAAAAACTCATGCAATATAAATGTTTTGTTTGAAAGAGACCTTACATTAATCAGGGTCAGTCTTTTTGTCGGGGAATAGTCCACCTTTGTTTGAAGTTCGCGCCTGACGCAGCAGAGGTTCGCCAGATTCACCCCCCGTCCAACCGGGCGTGTAGACCGATACCGATTGTAAACCGCATCCAAGTCAGCAGCCGGACACTCCGCACCTTGCAGCACACGCTCACACGGACCACAGGAATAGGCCCAGCAAGTGACCGGCCACAGCTCAACGAGGACACGGCGCGAGCATGACGCCTCCACCGCCCCTAGACGCAACCTCGTCGCCGCCAGCACACCACCTCATTTCCCACGCTTTCTACGCCGTTTCCTCCGGCGAAAAGCACAAGCTAGTCGGCACAGGTAAGATGGGCAGAACAGCGAGGGCGGATGATGACTTTTAGATGGACCAATCAAAGCGGTGTCAAGACGGTCAGCCATTCCATGATTAATATCCAACAACGATTGACGATTATAAACCAAGCGATGTGTAGAAGATTGAGCCCAAGAGCATATAGCAAACATTAGAATAACTAGCAGAACAAAAAATTGACCAGAGCACAGACGGCATGCCATGCATGTAGGCGCCATCTTGAAAAGCCAGATTCAGCCAGATTCAAATCACCTTTCTTTCCCATTCTGACATTCAGTTTGGAGTTCAGGAGATTGTCTTGACCAGGACCACACCCCTAAATGCATTGAAGCAACTGCCATGTGATTGGTTGATTAGATAATTGCATTAATGAGAAATTGAACAGGTGTTCCTAATAATCCTTTAGGTGAGTGTATGTGTTAGTTTGTCTGTATGAGACTAGCAGTAAGCTAGATCAACATTAGAATAACATACAGATCATATTCTGACATTGTATCATTGTTGAACTATATAACATTGATTAGTTTTATGTAAATGTGCTCACCTGTTTAATAAAGTACATGTAGGAGCGGTCGAAGTCTCGGACGTGGAGCTCTCGTTTATATAATGTCTATGGGAGCTCTCGGCATCTCGAAAACACCGCGCTGATATTGATTCTCGTTTTAGTTCTCCTTTTTTATCCAAAGTCTGCTTGCCATGGTCCATAATGTTTGAACGAAACAACAACAGCGTGCAAATAGACATTGCGAACTACACATTTGTCCACGTCTGTCGCTTTGGTTACTATCAGACGGCTCTGGTTCATAGCTCTGGTTGCTATGGCAGCACGAGCGGAAACCAGGGACAACGCGGATATGACGCCATTGACGGCGACAAAACGGAAATAAAGAAACGTGCCGTGTCTTCGAATTAAATTACAAATTTCTCCTGGTTTGAAAGTTGTTGGAAACAGTCGGGATAATGTAAGTACACAACTAAAAAAATATATAACATAGATATAGTGATTTTTGCTATTTTTAAAGCAAAAAAGTTACATATTGTGCCTTTAATCAGTTTACTAATGATGAGTTATGTAAAAGTTAAATAGATTTTTTTTTTCAATTCAATAAAACAGTGTTCCTATAATGAGCATTTGAACACTGTTTTGAATGCATTTATGCATGCTTTTGTGCACATTTGAGAAACCAAAGTTTATGTATGACCAGCCATGTGCATGACTAAATTGAAAGACAATGGATATTTCCAGCTGCTGAAATGGGAATGCAACCATGACAGAAATAAGCCCCAGAGTGAGCAATAACTGGCAGATCAATATGAGCAGGAGAAGAGGAGAAGAGAGAAGAAGTGTCTCCTCTAGCTGCATCTGTGAAAGCCATCAGATCAGACTACATAGGATTCGTCCCTGAATTGCTCATTTAAGGTAGGTGTTAGTGCCTCTCTCGACAACAGTAAGAAACAAACAAGGCCAGACGTCACAGACTAAAGAGGCTATATCCTTCTGCTTTAAGGGACATTCATACAATATGCAAATTAACAAATATGGGCAACAGAATATTGACCAAAACCTAGTGAGCTGCCTTCTAATGAGCCATTCACACAGAGCACATTTTTGCATTTCCTTGCACTGCTTTTCAATTGTTTTTGTAAGCATGTGCTAGATTGATGTATTTGACCATTGCACACTTTAGACCTTGTATTTTTTTTTACTCAAAAACTCTGACTCAAAGTCAGATGTCTCCAAAGATGTGGAAGCTTTGGCGTAAGTTCTGCCAGGAAGACTCAATTGTTACGTCACTTATTATTTTCTCATCTAACCAATCGTGTTCTAACACTCATAGTATAAAAGATCGGTACTTACACATGTCTGAGTTAGCAGATGCTGATATCTACATTTACCTCCATCCTCCCCACCTCCACCAGGATGGTCCCTTCCCCTCCATCCTCCTCACCACCACCAGGATGGTCCCTTCCTCTCCATCCTCCCCACCTCCTCCAGGATGGTCCCTTCTCCTCCATCCTCCCCACCTCCACCAGGGTGGTCCCTTCCCCTCCATCCTCCCCACCTCCACCAGGATGGTCCCTTCCCCTCCATCCTCCTCACCACCACCAGGATGGTCCCTGGTCCCTTCCCCTCCATCCTCCCCACCTCCACCAGGATGGTCCCTTCCCCTCCATCCTCCCGACCTCCACCAGGATGGTCCCTTCCCATACCTCCCAGGGGGTCGGCTGCGCCCCTGCCTTCGTCTTCAGGCAGGAAATGCAGAATTCATACCCTCGGATTGCAAGTTACGGACAGGGCCTACGCCAAAGAACTTTATATCACAATACTTGCTTGCTGGGCTGTTAATAAATGTATGCTTTGTTACGTCATTTTGCCTCTCGAGTCTTTCTGGTAGAACTTATTCCTTATTTTGGCCTCATTCTAAGGCAACATTGCATGTAACATTCATGTAAAAGGCAATCCCACAATGCATTCCAGCAAGCTCTGTGAAAAAATAACTAAATTGGCAGATGAGAGGAATGTTGACATAAAAGAAGAATTTTTTTTTTTTTTTTTTTTTACCCAATTGTGTGTGCTGTGTATTTCATGCTTATTAGGGTGCAGTCACATGAGTGAAATTTTGGCAAAATTTCGCAGACAAAAAATGTCCATTATCTCTTGTCAATCGTGTAGTAATTTATGAAGCACAGCTTTCTGTTGGCTAACGCTGTGAATTTGTATGACCAGCTGAACCCAATATGTTTTGTCAGTGAAAGAAAATGCCTGCCTTTCATTAAAACACACACACACACACACACACACACACACACACACACACACACACACACACACACACACACACACACACACAGGCTAGTAGACGATATACATTTTGGAAGAATTTTAATAGGTATATAAAAAAATTAACTAAATATTTAATGTCCAGTATAAATTGGCAACAAGGTGGACATGTGATGTTTTACGTTATTAGATAAGCCTTCTAAAAATGAGGAAAATATCTATTTTATGACTGATACTTACTGTGCTCTTGGAGTTGCTTTCCCTCAAAAGGAAATTATGTCACTTCTAGCAAGTCGTGATTTCAGACATATGCTTAAGTTGAACCAATGTAACAGAGTGGACTGGAGTTTGAAGGGCATAAGATAATTTAATGGTTTTACACATTAAACAAAACGTCTCACAATAAATTGTGTTTTATATCAAAGAGAATAAGTAAATGTATATAATAATACTCAACATTTTTAATTTAGAAATATGTAAGGTTTACTTGGGAATTTGCCTGTCAAGTGCTTCAAAAAAAAAAAAAAAAAATAATAATAATAATCTAATTACTTTTAGGTACTGTTAGAACTAATCATTATGATTAGTCTTACTAATTAAGAATCATTACTAATTAGCAAAGCAGTATTGTTTCATGGGGGAAAAAATCCACCAAACTATAGTTAAGTCACCTTCATTTATTTAGCACTTTTTGCTAAATACAGATTCAGATATTGTTACACAGTCAATAACTGTGTAAAGATCATATAGAAAGGATATATTGGAATCAGATGCATCTCCTGTGAGAAACCCTGCCTTTTCCCCCATTCCTCAGTATTTATTCCTCCATTTTTCTGACAAATACTTCTCTTCTCTTCTCTTCTCTTCTCTTCTCTTCTCTTCTCTTCTCTTCTCTTCTCTTCTCTTCTCTTCTCTTCTCTTCTCCTCTCCTCTCTTCTCTTCTGCTCTCTCACATTCTGTGTTCCCTCACTGGTATGCTGCATTAATAATGGAGTGGGTGTGAAGATCTTTCTGCCGGAACATTCTCCGTCATTAATCCCAATATGTAGTGTGCTGGAGATCTGACAGGATTCATTTCGGCTTCGGACACGCTTGTGCTCCACTCCACTATACAGCACACATGCGCACACACATTTATAAAACACACACAGGCTAGTCTTCAATGGAATACTAGCTTACAACTCACTGAATGCAATGCAGTATAAAGCATGCTTTTTAAAAATAGTAAGTGCATATTCCATGATATATGTGACCCTGGACCACAAAACCAGTCACATGGGTACAATAGGATAATATTTGGCTGAGATACAACTATTTGAAAATCTGGAATCTGAGGATGCAAAAAAATCTAAACATTTAGAAAATCACCTTTAAAATTGTCCATTTATGTTCGCGATTGTGCTGCATTCTCTCACAAAAATAAATGTTTTATATATTTACGGTAGGAAGCTTACAAAATATCTTCATGGAACATGATCTTTACTTAATACCCTAATGATTTTTGGCATAAAAGAAAAATCTATAATTTTGACCCATACAATGTATTATTGGCTATTGCCACAAATATACCCGTGCGACTTGTGACTGGTTTTGTGATCCAGGGTCATATATGTTTAAAACAGCAGTATGGTACATTATTATTGAATGACCTCATCATGCTGCATGTTTAATTCAGAATCTAATTAGCATCTTGAGAATCAAATTTGGGCTTTTTTTAAAGCAAATATGTATGAAATGTTCAACTCTATATTTAATATTTAGAAATCTGTGCAGAAATTACTTACAGCTCATCTGTTACTCCAGAAATCAAAGGTCAAATTGAGCCAATTATTGTGACATACAGTATTTGTAGGCTCTACAGAATGCATACTTTATACTGCAGCAATATTAAGAGTATAGTAATAAGCTATTTCCAAAAATGTGTGCATGTTGAATAGGTGACTTCCTTACGTAAGGTTAAACATCCACTATCCAGATTGTCTGTTTACCCATGGATGGTTTCCATATATGAGTGATTCTGGAATATGTAATTACTGTATATGTGGAAAGAATTAAATGTGACAAAAATCTGTTGGAGAACAACAAAAAGCAAACATTATCATAACCAACAGTCTGTGTGAACATCCCATCATGCTAAAGCTACTCTAGGCAATAGTCCCCATATGCCATTTCAGTCCATTTCTTCAGTCTCATTCACATTCATATGCACACAACTAGTGGATTACAGTTTGCATATTGCAAAAGCTAATTTCAGGGTCGGGGTAAAATATTCAATCATTCATTATGGTTTCCATTGGGTTCTCCTAACTCATGCAGCACATATAGGGACTGACCAGTCTGACAAATCACACACACAAAAAAAAAAAAAAAAAAAACTGGGTGCTTTCCAATCAGATAGGGAGATTACTAATTATAATTTATATTAATTATAATTGAGAGGTTGTGAATGCATGCGTTTGAATATGAGATCCTGGTAAGGAAGAGAGACGTCTAATAATCAGTTTTAAATGAATACATTTCTTGTGTTTAAAAAAAAAAGTGCAGTGAAACATTTATATAGATTGAAAATTAGAAAACTGTAAAACAGAGAAAAGCTGGTAAAGGGATATATGATGCCGTTTCAATGCAGTATTATTTTGTGATACACAAAAGGAAATTTTAGGAATATTCTCAGGCAGCTTTCCCATACAATGAAAGCTATTATAGAAGTATACAACTGGTGACCAATATTTCAAGTCTTTTGGGTTCTGGCCCCAAAGATGTGTGCAAATACCCCATCCATTGGGTTAAAGTCCTCACCAGTAGCTCATAACCTGGCTGCAAATACGTTTTCTATTCCAGTGCGTTCTGAGATGCATCAGTTCCTCAGTGGATTGTTAATAGATGTGCTCAGACAGCAAGACAGTGTGTTAAGTGAAAATATATACAGCAAGTAAAGGCTAATAGAGTGTACAGCACCCCATCAAGATTTAGGAGAACATGCAGACCTGCATTAAAATGTGTTTTCATGGAAATTGAATTTAAAAACAACAAAAAAATCTATGAGGAAACCAAACCAAGATGAGGTCCAACTCAAGTATTAATGTGCACTTATACAAAATAAATAAAAAAGATATGGAGGAAAATAAAAAAAGACTAAATGAGATTGTCAATTTGGATTCTGTCAGAAAAGGTTTAACTGAAAAGAAGAAAAAAAAAGCATCTACAGATGCACCGCTGGGCTCTGTTTACACACTTCGATACAGCCCAGCTTGAGAAATAACAGAGCTGCTGAAAAGAAAATACACAGAGAAATTCAAACCATTTTCAAATTTGCTTGGAGAGCAAATGTTGGATATCTGAAGCGGAACATGTGGTCTGGCCTCTGCCTTGACAGGTCATTATGGTAATCTGTGTTACTTAGAAAGACACCAAGAAGCTAAATATGTGCTATCCACTTTATCAGCATGAATAGAGTAAATTAAAAGGCAAACCCAGGCGCCGTCTCTGTTAGAATGGAAATTCGGAGCCATTTATTTTTATTAGATGCCTAACTTTTTGTGTACGCATAAACACACACACGCAGTCACTTCTTCCCAATTAGTTACAATACATGGCAGACGTGTTCATTTTCTGAGCTGTTAACTACACAACACAATGATGCCATGATTCCCCGAGCATGAAGCCAGTAAGAGAACTGAGCCTGTTGCTCTCTCGTTCCCAATCCACAGCTGAACTCACTAGAGCTTTGCTCAGGGAGTCACACATTTAGAGGTGAACTCTTGTTTTCTGTTACCAATTAAAGCAACAAGGCCTGAGATGCAATTCAGTGACATTTGTAAATCAGCATTTGTTGATTATAAAGCATTATGTCTGGCTTTTATTGACAGACTGATAGTATCAGCCACAGACAGCACCTTCTAATGCCTGTTGAATACAAAAAGAGATCTCTGAAAATCTCATGTTCTAATGTGATTGGTTGGTTGCTACGCAACTGACCAATTTTGTTGAGCATACGCTTTTATCAGTCCATTGGTAACTAAGTGATTTAAAATTGTTGTTGACAATTTTACCAGGCTACAGCGAGTGTTTTTGAAAAACTAGTCACTGGATTGGTCAAAGCTTTCACAATTCATGGATTTATTTTTTTAAAGTCCCCCTGTAGTCAATAATTGTATACCTTAGTTAAAACTCACCTTTGATCACCAAAATTACATATTTAAATGTTTTTTTTCCTTAAAAAAAAAAAAAGATTAATCTTAAAATAGCTTGAATATAACTCTAGACCCTTGCCTCATTTAGTATACGCGGTTCTATAAAGCCCGACAAAAGCGGTTCTATCTTCTTTCAGCCCCAACAAAAAATGGCAAAACATTTTTTAAACGGAAACGGTGATGATGACGCAAGAGTTGCAACTATGAAACGGTGACGGTGATGATGACGCAAGAGTTGCAACCTGTTCTGATGACGCAAGAGTTGCAACTATGGCAGCTGAGAAGGCCATTATTTGTGTTATTTTTGAAGAATTTTCAGAGCCTGATGAAATCTGTATAAATTTGTGTTTTATACTGCAAAATACACTCTGTGTTACAGTCACTGCCCTTGCCGTCCAGAATAAAAGAGAACATCCCAATCGAGTGAAGGGATTTGTGGAAACTGTGGTTCCTAATTATTGTGATCCAACATTTGCCTCGCATTTCAGGATGAAAAGACAAACATTTCAGATGAAGGATAATCCACTTCTAACCTCCGAGTCTGTGTTATGATCTATATGACCTTATTATTTTTATTGTGGGTATTAGGCTTATCATTATTGCTGATCACTGTTGATATGCTATATTCTTACTATAAAACTCTTACGACAAATATGTCTTCAAAATCTTCAATTGTTGCGTATACCGAGCTGCAGCGGACATATTTGTAAATGACTTTACTTGGACCCATTGTGCGAGTTGTCTTATTAAAATTAATACCGCGTGGTTTATATACATGTTGCTGCTAATTGGGCTGACATTTTTGACACACCCACCAAACAAGAGAAAACGTATCTCAAACCCCGTTGCACACCGTTTTCAGGAAACATGACGTTCAACCCGGAAACCGTAGCAAAACGTTGCACCTTTGAGCTTGAACGTGCCCCAGATCAGAGATCCACTCGTTGAGGATCCCACGTTGACGTGATTGGGTACAAGGTAGTTTGTGACATCAGAAACACCAGCGATTTCAAACTACTCAGCAATGGTTTTGACTTATGAATTTACATGTTTTGATAAAACATCACATAGACATATAAGCAACATTAAAAGCTGGATTTTCACCACAGGGGGACTTTCCATTCAGGGATTTTGCTTGAGGTCATTAGTAGCATGTAAATAAAGCAATAATGAAGCCGTGGTTTACGGTGAATTTAGAACAGCTGAGGGCCGTTGCTAAAACCAAGCGGCAACCTCCCCGTCTCTCTCTTGAAACCAACACGGAAGTGAGTTAAACTGCAATTCGTTGACTGGCCGCTTGAGGCTGTTGTCAGAAGTGAGTCAAATCTGTATCTCCCCCATGTTAAAATGCCAAATTTTACAGCAGAAAAAAACGTGTTTAAAGCCTGGTGTCTGTATGTGGATTTGGTCTATACAGCTAATTTTGCCCTTCATAACAACTGTGAGGGGGGTGAATTATTTTATAACTCGTCCGTTTAGTTGATTAATATTTAAATTTAAGGGTGTGGCCAAGCCACTTGAGTGACAGATGGAATTGCCGCTGTCAGTGCTAGCCGTTTGTCTGCTGTTACTAGCCGTCACTTCACCTCAGCAATGTTAGCTGCTGAACTTGCCATCTCTGCAGTGTTTGTGCTTTTTTTCGGGATTATTATTTCATACAATTTAATACTTGGGTAACGTTACAAAGCCCACGTCTTTGGATTCCGTCGTTATCGTTCGAGAGAACAACCAGCGCTGTATTTCAGTTGTTTTCCTCTGTGAACATGCACTAATGGATGTCTGACAATTTCGTTGCTTTTTGGGGTTTTCAAATTTAAAACGTCAATAAATGCTCGTTCGTTCTGCTCCCATGGAACAGATGGATTATAATATGCTTATGTAACGTTAAGTTACCGTCAGATGAAATCATGCAGGCGTCGGCGCTTTCTCCGTCCGTGCAATAAATGCACATGAATGAGCGCGGATTTTCTAGCGCATTTACTTGCACTTCAAAGGCAATATATCTATGGTTTAACGGTTAAACCATAACCCATTTGAGAGACGGCCAACATCAGAATTTAAAATGGACTGAATAAGCTCTCTACGAACTTGAGCGATGCCGCGCTGACGGACCATGAAAGAGTGACGGACATGTATGCACATAAATCACTGTCATACACAAACACTCTCGAAGTAATACACAGTCTCACTTGTAGCCATGTCTTTTAACTATTATAATATTTCGAAGGGCAAAAATAGGAACGTTTAATTGGCTTTACATCATCAGCTAACTCGATCACGTCGAGCTAGGTGATTTCAGATAGCCAGGCTCCTCAGCTCCACTCACGCCCCGCCTGTTTGTCTATTTTCTGTTATCCGGGAGTGATGCAAGGCCAAGATGGCGACGGCCGGCTCCGCCCACTTTAGGCTTCAAAAATGCTCTTCAGAAACCTACGGGTGACGTCACGGACACTACGTCCATATTTTTTTACAGTCTATGGCTAAAACCCCCTTAGCTGTTCTAAATTCACTGTAAATCACGGCTTCACTGGGCTTATAGATTTTATAAAATGGTTAGTCCATAAAGTTATTTATTTTAATGTGGTCACAGGTGTATATTTGTAGAGTAATTTACAACAGCTTCAAACGCGACTCAACCAATTAGAGTCAAGGACCGGTACTATTTGTTTTTTAATTAAATCTCAACTGTACATTCTGATTTATTTGGAGATTTATTGTATCCGTGAAATAGTCAATGGTTTGTGATCACTGTATAATATTTAAAAAGTCCATTAATAGAGGTTGCACTCAAAAAGAACAACTAGAAACAATTATATTATTAACTATAGAAATGACAATGTTCTATTATTTTTCCAGTTGTTTTCCAGTTGTTAATGATTTTTTTTAATCATTTAAAAGGTTGCACTAAAAATGTGATTTCAAGCAAGATATTTTAGACTTGCGCATTACTAGAAAACGACCATTGCAGGAAATGACATCAACATCATTAAGCAATATGATTGGATCTTCAATTCAAAAGTTTTCAGAAATATTTTAATAAAAAATATAAAAAATAAAAATAAAATCCAATTAAAATATTCGTAAATAATGCGTCATTGTAGATAAACTCCCGACTCCCAAGATCATCTGTGTGACATAAATTACGTTAATGACACAATTTTTAGAAGATTTAGTTGGTTGACACCTTAAAGGGATAGTTCACCCAAAAATGAAAAAATTGTCATCATTTACTCACACTCAAGTTGATCCAGACCTGTATGAGTTTCTTTCTTCTATTGAACACAAAGGAAGATATTTTAAAGAATGTTGGCACCAAGACAATTGACGGTAGCCATTGATTTCCACAGTATTTTTTCCTACTATGGAAGTCAATGGGTGCCATTACCAACATTCTTTAAAATATCTTCTTTTTGTGTTCAAAATAAGAAAGAAACTCATACAGGTTTGGAGCAACTTGAGTGAGCATGCAAAGTATGTATGTGAGTGAGTATGTAAATGATGAAAAAATAATTCCATTACCTACACTAAACCGAGTTTAGTGTATTCCCAATACAACATACAACTCATATGTTGATTGTTTAATAGAACCTGAAGTGTCATTTAAAAGCAAATATTGTGCAAATATCCCCTCTGGATATCACTTTTGGTCACTACTGTAGGTGAATTGGGATGAAGCATAAGTATTGGAGACTGATGACTGGGTGACAAAGGGTGTTTTTGTGCAAAAAAGCATATGTAAGGGTAGATCCTAAAAAAATTCAGCCTCTCTCACTCTCTCTTTTTCAGTGTAAAGGCAAACAGCATCTACAGTATGTGTTTTCTAATCTGCCTGTCCCCTTGGGCTGGCCATTCTCTGCAGAAGCCTCATGGCAGAGGCCTCGTAATGATGCAGTGTCACCACATAACAGATAACTCCCAACAATACCCATTCATTTCCATCACCACATGACTCTCTGTGTACGAGAAGGAGCCCGACGATGGACCAAAACACTGATCCGACGGACACATTCATCTGCCTGAGCACACACACAAACACACTAACTGCCTATATTATTCCTGGCCACTGTATGGGCCCATTGTGGGATTCTAAAGCACTGATAGAGAGAGAGAAGTGGATAAAGTAAGAGAGAGTAGCAGAATGATAAAGAATAACAATAAAAAAAATCAATCAACTTTGTGCATGGTGTCTCAGTAGACTGCTGGAGCAGTAACTAATGTCCAAAGTCTGGGTTAAAGCCTACTGGGTCTATTGCTAATGAAGAGCCACACTATGACAGAAAGCCGTAATATCCATGAGGTATAGAGAGTCCTTAAACATTTTTGGGTTCATAACTTCTCAAACTTCTGTCAGTGTTTGTGACCCTGTCCCAAAAGGCAAAAGAACACATCAAGGGCGCAAAACAGCTACAAAAGGGGGCTGGTGAGCACTAAAAACTTCTAAACATTTTAGAGGAGAAAAATATTACTATTCCTTAATTCCTCCCTGTTCTAGCTTGTACTGTTCTGAGCAATGGTTGAAACTTTGTATTACTAGCGCTTCTCGTGTTTATTGCCTCCTTAAGATGAATCGCTTGTCATATTCCTCATTTGTAAGTTGCTTTGGAGTGTCTGCTAAATGAATAAATGTAAATGTAGAGAAGCATTTTTATGTAATACAAACAACATTGTGCACAGCAAGCCAGCCCTGTTTGGAATCACAGTTGGGGATTATATGAATGTGAACTAATATATGACTCTTTTGTGATGGAAATAATGGTGATGGCAATGACTTTTTAAGCATTTTCGGGGAAAATTACTGACTCCATGTCCTGCTGAGGCTAATTTAATAGCTATAGCATAGAAACAAACTAATATATATATAATAGAATCCAGAAGATATTTTCAAGAAATTATTAAGCAAAGCAAAGCTGTTTTTCACATTGATAATACTAAGAAATGTTTCTTGTGCATCAAATCATTGGAATTATTTTTGAAGGATCATTTGACACTGAAGAGTAATGATGCTGAAAATTCAGGTTTGCATAACAGGAAAAATGTATTAAAATAGAAAATTGGATTAAATTTGGATCAAATAAATATAGCCTTGGTGAGCACAAGAGACTTCTTTCAAAAACATTTTAAAAAACCCTATCAACCACAAACTTTTAACTGTAGTGTAAAAGTGCCAGGAGTTTGTAAAAACATGTCTAATGTTATTAAATATATTGGGAAAATGAATGTTGTAATGGGGAAAAAAAAGAAGAAGAAAAAAAAACCCAATAGAGGGACAAATCAGAGAGGCAGAAAAAAAGTGAGAGCTCAGAGAAAAATGGTGAATGATGCAGCAAGATAAAGAGAAACACAGAAGCTTTTGAGTTGAATAAAATTATTTCCCCACATGCAGTCAATCAAAGGCCATATCCAGGACATTCCCATGCACAGCCTCATAGGATCCAATCAGCCGACACACTCTCCTCCTAAAAGTCACTTCATCCAGCTGTCATCCAACCGCTTATGGCCGTGCTGCTTAGCCCCATACTAGCTAGCACAGTAAATCTCTCCCTATCAGTCCCAGGTCACTGTTTAGTGGGTAATAGTTGGACGGGGTTGATCTTGGCCTGAGGGAAAGTAGAGGGGGGCTGGAGTGGTATATTTTCACGTCCACATTTTTCTCAAGGGAACAACACTCATAAAAGTGTGTTCAAACTGAGCATCGCAGAGGGGGCAATAAGGCGTTGGAATTAGAGTTAATCGTTTATGATGTAGGAATGAGATAACCAAGACCTTTGAGAAAAGAGTAAGCTTGTGTGAGAATGTCAACAAGATTGAATGATGAATAAGTGTGTGTGTGTGTGTGTGTGTGTGTGTGTGTGTGTGTGTGTGTGTGTGTGTGTGTGTGTGTGTGTGTGTGTGTGTGTGTGTGTGTGTGTGTGTGTGTGTGTGTGGCCTGGTAAACCCTACATTATGGGGACAAAATGTCCCCAAAAGGATGGCAATATCCGAAATCCTTGTTCGTGTGGGGAAATTTTTTGGTCCCCATGAGGAAAACGGCTTATAAATAAAAAAAGTGATGTTTTTTTGAAAATGTGAAATTGCAGAAAGTTTTCTGTGATGGGTAGGTTTAGGGATAGGGTTAAGGGAATAGAATATACAGTTTGTACAGTATAAAAATCATTATGTCTATGGAAAGTCCCCATAAAACATGAAAACACTACTTTAGTGTGTGTGTGTGTGTGTGTGTGTGTGCGTGCGTGCGTGCGTGTGTGTGTGTGTGTGTGTGTGTGTGTGTGTGTGTGTGTGTGTGTGTGTGTGTGTGTGTGTGTGTGTGTGTGTGTGTGTGTGTTTTGGTTTATATTACATTGTGGGAACCAAATGTCCCCACAAGGATGGTAAAACCTGAGATCACCTCCATTGTGGGGACCAGCCAGCGGTCCCCATGAGGGAAATGGGTTAATAAACATACTAAATTATATTTTTTTGAAAATGTAAAAATGCAGAAAGTTTTCTGTGATGGGTAGGTTTAGGGGTAGGGTTAGTGTAAGGAGATAGAATATACAGTTTGTACAGTATAAAGACCATTAAGTGTGTGTGTGCGTGCGTGCGTGCGTGCGTGCGTGCGTGCGTGCGTGTGTGTGTGCGTGTGTGTGTGTGTGTGTGTGTGTACCATTTAAAATTACCCTTATGGTGATTGATATGCTGTCAACTTATTATATGGAACATATTTACTTTGTATTACTTTAATTATTGGTTTTAGCAGTTTAAGCACAGTAATTTTCTTTGCTTTAGCAGAGTGTAAAAAGCTATTTCATTTTGAAAACATCATTATGTTTACAAAAAAAAAAAATCTCACACAGTATAAATAGGTCTTAGCACGCGAAAAATATGTATCTGCTTTTATATTTCAGGATTAATTTCAACAGAAGTTTGAAAATCCAACAGAAGTTTGAAAATCCATGAATTAGAGAGAAGGAATGATAAAAGGTCAAAAACTTCCTGTGCAATTATATTTATTATAATAAATGTGCTGTGACAAATCAGTATGTATAAAAAAACGTATAAAGCTGACATTTCCACACCCGTAACTGCGTGCCGAATCGCACGTCCCCTGAGACCAGCACAGCTGTCATCAGCTGAGCAACAGCCCACTGCCTCCAAATCACACAAACTTCCTCTTAAACAATCAAATATAATTACATACAGAACTCATACACACAGATAAAACCCTGTTTATCCATTTTTATGGAGTTCAGAGTGACGGGCTTGATGGATGATGACTAAAAATAACACAAAAGCAGGCACCTCCCAAGTGTTCGAGCTTGGAGATAATTACTTTCTTGTCGGCCGTCTAATCAGTGTCACCAAAACAGACAGAAGAGAATTAAGAAACAATTAGGTTACAGTGGAGAAAAAAAGGCTCCTTTTTGGACTTTTGTAGATTACAAGTCTTCATTAGAAGACAGGATGATTCTCATGCTTGGAATGGGTAACTGATAAGGTCACAGGCCTCAAAAAGAAAAAAAGAATGAATTTGTGTGCAGCGATCATCCATCATAAATTAGAAATCACAGTTTAAGCAACAGTTTCAAAGGGGTAGTTCACCCCTCAATTTTGCTCTTTTTCATATCCAAGTCACCTTTGGCTTGCTTAGTTGGGACACTTAATATTAACAGTGATATTATTGATTTGACTGCACTGACAACAAAACTTGAACTGTATTGAGCTGGATGATGACATCACTGTTTTCTGCTTTATAGCTGATTCGACTTTGTTTCATAAACCAAACTGATTTACTGAAATGACTTCAGCTGAATAATGACACTATTGTCTTTTTTTAGAGCTGCTTTACAGTACAATTGTATGCTGTTTACATCACTTATTCTGTTATTTATGTTTTTTAAAGATCACTTGACAAAGTTTGGTTTGGGATTTGTATGGTTTTGAATTTTTCAAGTGGGAGTAACTGTTTGTTCAAACTAAAGTGCACAAGAGGCATGATGGAAGGGGTTATAGTATTTGGAAGGCCTAATGGAAAACAATCTTTTTTTTTTTTCTTTTTTTTTTTTTGCAGTACCAATTGTCACTAGTGGCGCCAAAAATATACACTTCACTTTTAAGGGAAGATTTTAGATATACAAAGACAATGCATTCATATTATTAGGAATGGGAGAAAGCGCAACACACAATATGGCGGAATAAGACAATCGTTGTCAGATTTCATTCGTAATTTCAAATTTGAAAATGTAATCATAATCTTGGTGAACAGCTTTGGAGAATTTGTTGTTTCTCGTTTCAAAGAGATAGGAGCTGCACTTGCATGACTGTAAAAGCTGCCAGAGAGGTGTTTCAAAGATGGCCACCGAGTGAAATGACTTACCTTAAAGGAATAGTTCACCTAAAAATGAAAATTCTGTCATAATTTACTCACCCTCAAGCTGTTCCAAACCTGTATGAGTTTTGTTCTTCTGCTGAACAAAAAAGAAGATATTTTGAAGAATATGGGTAATCAAACTAATAGTTTTCCATAGTAGGAAAAAAATTAAAAATACTTTAGAAGTCAACTGGGTCCATCAACTGTCTGGTTAATGGCATTCTTCAAAATATCTTCTTTTGTGTTCAACAGAAGAAAGAAATTCATACAGGTTTGGAACAACATGAGTGTGAGTAAATGATGACAGAATTTTCATTTTTGGGTGAACTGTCCCTTTAAAGGGACTTTGCTTTTACATATTTCATCATTCAGCATATGTACAAGTGTCTCTTTGAGTTGGCGGGCATCTACAAGTAAGATATTGTGAGCGTCTTTTCCACCTCTCTTCTGCCTCCTGATCCATTCAGGCCAGACTGACCCATATGTTTCTTATCACATGACCCACCCGTGCCCTCTGCAGATATATTCCATTACAGATCATACAATTGAGGCTAATCCATAATACTAGTGTAATAATGAATAAGTTTCACTGAAAGACTCTCGTCGCACCGCCAAAGCAAGGACTTTCCCCCCTTTATCTTCTCATAGTCCAGCCTGACCTGGATATTATCATTCCATTCTTATCAGTCTAATGAATATTTTAGTGCATTATTAAAGAGCCGTATTGAATTAATTGTTGGGGGTCTCGGCTAAACTCTCGCCGTCTTCCCAATTCACCCTCCTCAGCAAAAGCTTTTCATGCAAATGCTAATTAGAGAAACTTTGCTAGTCAGCACAATCTAAAAACAGTCCCACCGCACACACAAACACCGCATTTCCTTGCTATTCTTTTCCAATCTCCTCTGTAGCTTATTCTGAATTCATATAGACCGCAGTTGATTGCATGTGAATTATTTAAAAGAGCAATGTGTATGTGTGTAGATAGAAAAGGGAGATTAAGGGCATTTGTTGGAGGTGAAATTTTATTGAAATACCAGTCACGTTCATAAAAGACCTATCAGATGAAAGCATGCACATATTTGAGGTATGTTCCACAGGTGCTGGGTTAATAATAATAATTATAAAACTTTATTTATGCAGCACCTTTCAGACATAAAATGCAGCTCAATTACATACAGTACTGTGCCCATGAAAGTGAAAGATGTAGTTTAAAAGACATGCAGATTATTAATGTTGCAAAACATTCATATGGATTTGAAAAAATGTCTACAATGTCTACAATTTCCACAAAAGTTTATATATATATATAAATAATATATATATATATATATATATGCAATTATCTAATCAACCAATCACATGGCAGTTGCTTCAATGCATTTAGGGGTGTGGTCCTGGTCAAGACAATCTCCTGAACTCGAAACTGAATGTCAGAATGGGAAAGAAAGGTGATTTAAGCAATTTTGAGTGTGGCATGATTGTTGGTGCCAGACGGGCCGGTCTGAGTATTTCACAATCTGCTCAGTTACTGGGATTTTCATGCACAACCATTTCTAGGGTTTACAAAGAATGGTGTGAAAAGGGAAAAACATCCAGTATGCGGCAGTCCTGTGGGCGAAAATGCCTTGTTGATGCTAGAGGTCAGAGGAGAATGGGCCGACTGATTCAAGCTGATAGAAGAGCAACTTTGACTGAAATAACCACTCGTTACAACCAAGGTATGCAGCAAAGCATTTGTGAAGCCACAACACGCACAACCTTGAGGCGGATGGGCTACAACAGCAGAAGACCCCACCGGGTACCACTCATCTCCACTACAAATAGGAAAAAGAGGCTACAATTTGCATGAGCTCACCAAAATTGGACAGTTGAAGACTGGAAAAATGTTGCCTGGTCTGATGAGTCTCGATTTCTGTTGAGACATTCAGATGGTAGAGTCAGAATTTGGCGTAAACAGAATGAGAACATGGATCCATCATGCCTTGTTACCACTGTGCAGGCTGGTGGTGGTGGTGTAATGGTGTGGGGGATGTTTTCTTGGCACACTTTAGGCCCCTTAGTGCCAATTGGGCATCGTTTAAATGCCACGGCCTACCTGAGCATTGTTTCTGACCATGTCCATCCCTTTATGTCCACCATGTACCCATCCTCTGATGGCTACTTCCAGCAGGATAATGCACCATGTCACAAAGCTCGAATCATTTCAAATTGGTTTCTTGAACATGACAATGCGTTCACTGTACTAAAATGGCCCCCACAGTCACCAGATCTCAACCCAATAGAGCATCTTTAGGATGTGGTGGAACGGGAGCTTCGTGCCCTGGATGTGCATCCAACAAATCTCCATCAACTGCAAGATGCTATCCTATCAATATGGGCCAACATTTCTAAAGAATGCTTTCAGCACCTTGTTGAATCAATGCCACGTAGAATTAAGGCAGTTCTGAAGGCAAAAGGGGGTCAAACACAATATTAGTATGGTGTTCCTAATAATCCTTTAGGTGAGTGTATTATTATATAATAATATTATTATTATATTATATAATAATAATAATTATATTATTGTATATATATATATACATATATGAATTCATAAATATTAAGTTTTCGTGGAGTCGCACTTTTAAACAAACCTTGCATTGTCATAAAAATGTCAAATTATCTGATTTTCTTTTCCGCATGCATGTTGGTTGCACCACATGACTGACTGACAACGTTTTTCAAATATTAATCAGCAAGAAAAAATATGTATTATTTTGTTAAAATATTTGTACATTTTTATTTTCATGTATTTAAGACTTTAATTAGGTCTTTTCCCCCTTCATTAAGAAATCTGGACAGTTGACATTAATATTATATATATATATATATATTTGATATAGAAATCAAATACATGCTCATCACAGAATTGTATTGCATTTTTAATATATATTTAAATCAATAACTAGGCTATATGTTTTTCCATTCATTTCCTTCATTTTGAGGTTTATTCAACACACTGGCACAGAGAGAAAAAAAAAGCCATGCCGTTGTGCTTAGCGAGTCAGAAAATGTCAGCAAACATTCACATTCACAGTTTAGTAAGACACAACATGAAGACGAAAAAAAAAAAAAGACAATCGAGGTTGTGAAAGAACATGAAGGAAGAAAAGAAAATGTGCTTGAGATTATGTATGTGTGCAGAGAATCAGAAGAAAGGGCGGGTTGTTTATCAGTCTGATGCCATGAAAAATGACAAAACGTGCTGTAAATTTAGCCATCATAAACCCAGAAAAGGCCCAGGTGATAAAGATGCAGACGCCACGTGAGCCACAGAGACATGGCGTACTCCTCCGAGACCCGACCCTCGACCGCACGGCGTCAGAAAAACACCTCCAGTCATGTCAATTAGCAACAGGCTGCATGGCAGGAGCGCGTTCAGCTCATAAAAAAATCTACTGATGTGAGTATGTCTCTAAACCTTTTTCATTAGTCCCCACTAAACAATTCATTTTGACAGACTTACGAGTCGAGTCTTAATTCACTCCTTCACTGCCGTCTGATTAACAGAGCACTCAGTGGAAATTACTACTCCCCCAAACCCCCCCCAGCTGCTGATTTAAAGCCTGTAGACTACTGTTTTTAAACAGTGTCACATCATTAATTTTTTACACTCTTACATTGATTTGTTTAGTGAGCAACACAAAGTTCATTGTGTTTTAAAAGGGGATAAAAATCTCAAGTGTCTCTGCATCAAAAGAGCTCATGAATAAACACAGCTTACGGGCTATGATATCATGAATCCATTTGCATACCGAGTCTGGTGGAATGTTGCCAAAGTGAAGATTAAACCAACAAAACAAAGCACAAGTTGTGAGTGTAATTTTGGGTTACACTGTATTTTGATGCACTTTAGTACACTTTAGACATTATAACTTTGCAACTAAATGTCAGAGTAAATAAGTTGACATGTTGTTGCAAAGTTACTTATAGTCAGTAGAATGTCTGTTGGGGAGCATAAAAATAAAGCGTTATAAAATAAAGCAGATATTAAGCAGACAGTCTAGTAATATTCTAGTGAGAGTTAGTAGACATGTAGGTGCAATGTTACTTCTAGACAACAGAATGTGTTAAAGGGACCATCAAAATAAAGTGAAACCGAAATTTAAAGTGATATCTGTATTTTCTATGCCTTTTTTAAGAGCAAAAAAAAAAAAACTAAACTAAAATTATTCTATTTAATCTACATCAGAGGTGCCCAAAAAGTTTACTTTAAT
The DNA here is from genome assembly GCF_963993115.1 of Abramis brama. Classification (NCBI taxonomy): domain Eukaryota; kingdom Metazoa; phylum Chordata; class Actinopteri; order Cypriniformes; family Leuciscidae; genus Abramis; species Abramis brama. The sequence goes on from NC_139974.1 coordinate 35,674,050, forward strand.
TGATTCAGGGCTGTGAGCCGAAACTACTGTTACTTTATAACCAACTAAATTGTTCCATTATATCAAACTACATTATTTTTTATTTTTTTTCTAAAACAAATTCATTTATATTCTCTACATTTCAATGCAAAAGTAACACACAAAAAGTTCCATACAGTATAGGTCAACTGAGCATTCAAGATAAGCTAGGAATAATTCATGTCTCCAACGAGTAATAGGCTGAAAGTCCTTGCATTTTGTGTCTTTACATTTTTATAAAATGTCAACCCAGGCGTTTTATTCACCGCTTTAACAGGAGAGTGAAAAATGGCCTGTATATGGACTATTGGAAATGGGCAGGCAGAATTAAAAGAATGAGAGAACACATGCAGGACTGAGCAGTGGACACACTGATCAATATTACATTAAACGATCACAGAAAAAGAAAAAAAGGTTTGCAACCGTCTGGAACAGGGTTGCGATATTAATCTGAAGAAAGGTCTCTCCCGTACATCAAGCTTGTAACAACAGCAGGCTGAAGTAATTGCCTTGTCTGCAGAAAAGTTTAATAACATGTGCCATAACAAATACTTTGAGTCAGCTGATATCCCTACATCCATTTCCATCCCTTTTATAGGTTGAAAAAACAAACAGCTCACTGTTTTTGAGAGTTCAAATAGAAAAAAAAATCCAATTCTCTGTCAAAAAAAAACTTCCACTGACCTATTTTCGGTTCATCCCGTTCTTTAAGTGAAGCACCGGTTCTGGGTAAAAAATAAATAAATAAATACTCTAAAATCATTTGGGAACATTTGAGCCCTGTTGGGTTTTAGGGCATGAGCAAGTTGTTCTCTCTCCCTAATTCAAGGTAGAATTCATGCCATGGGAAAGCCATTATTTCCCGAGAGTTAGCTTGGGATTTGAAATGGAAATGCAATGGCTATTTTGTGCTCCAGACTTATTGAACCACCATCGGCTATGTGCGTATTAGCCACAGCCTTTGAAAGAATCTGAAATGCAGCCTGTGATTTGAGAAATTTTACAGTTTAGCTCAAAACATCTTCTAGTTTTATTCAAGTAAGATGTTGGGAGTTATGTCACATCACAAATCATAATTGCGTAATGTTGCTTAATCAAAAACTATGGAAGCTTGTTTCTGCCACAGAATAATAATAATTAAAAAAAAAGGTAATTCCGCCTTTTTATCTATTTAAACTCGCAATTACTTTACTTTATTACTTTATTGTCCCATTCCTGGGAAATTTGTCTCGGACAACATGACACGGCCAGTACACAACTTTGATCACACACACACAACACTGTACATAGCATTCAATAATTAGAATATGACAATATTCCAATAATAAAAACTAGCAGCATCCTACATCTCTATTTAAAATTGACCGCAGTTGGCACAAAAGAGTTTTTATCACGATTAGACTTACACATCAAGACCCTGAATCGTCTCCCTGATGGTAACAAATTAAAATTTGTGTTTCATCAGAGACAATTTTTTTAGCTTGCTTTAAAATAGATGCATCGTACAGCTCTTGTATGGTTCGTTTTTCCTCCCACCCTCAAATTTTTTGAGCAGTATGCACCAGTCTTGCTAGTTTTGATTTTGATTGAACAGTCAGATTTCCATACCATGCAATAAAACAGAAACAAGATCCTCTGGTTCACTCCAAACACTTTTAACCTTCGCAGGAAACATAGCCTCTGCTGCAGTCTAGAACAAAGAGTGTTGATGTGAGAAGACCAGCATAACGGATTGTCCATATAAACTCATAAGTATTTATATGAAGAAACCTGTTCAATAATATTACCATGTATTATCACAGGGCTATGGTCTCCCACAGATCTAGGATCAAAAATCATTTCAACAGTCTTCATTTCATTTAAAATCAAGGAATCCGTGTCACACCAGCCAACAAACCTGTCAACATCAGAAAAATACTGCAAGGGTTTTGTTGTCTTATTCAATAAAATCAATATTGCTGTATCATCAGAAAATTTGAAAAGTATTTTGAAAAGTATAAAATTTGAAAAATTTGAAAAGAAAAGTATATATCATCCTGACTAGAGATGCACTCTTTAGTATATAGTGTAAATAAAATGGGTGTGCTAACACAACCCTGTATTGGTAGTTTTCACCTCAGAATAGGAGTTATTAACTCTGACTTGTTGTGTACGATTAGTTAAAAAAGAATAAAACCACTTAATGCAGAATGGATTCACTTTAACTCTATCGGCTTCTTAATCAGTATCTTGGGTTGAAGTGTATTAAACGCTGAACTAAAATCTATAAAAAGTAAACGAGCATATGCTTGGGAATCTTCTAAATGGCTATTCACCAAATGGGTGATACAGTTAATAGCATCCTCAGTGCCCCGTCCAATCTTATATGCAAACTGAAATGGGTCAAGGAATGATTTAACCTGATCCTGTAAGACAGTAAGTCTTTCAAAACATTTCATAACATTTGAAGTCAAAGCCACCGGTCTAAAATCACAATTCAAGTTTTCTTGGGAACAGATAGGGCAAAATGCTGGAGTAAATTCGGACTTTTCCTCAGAATTGCAAGTTTATATCTCCCAATTCTGGCTTTATAACTCACAATTGTGAGTTATAAAGTCAGAATTGTGAGATGTAAACTCGAAATTCTGAGAAAAAAAAGTCCCTCGGAAGTGAACTTACTTGCAATTGCGAGTTTACATTTTACAATTCTGAGAAAATAAGTCAAAATTGTGAGATATAAACTCGCTATTGCGGGAAAAAAGTCAGAATTGCGAGTTATAAAGTCAGAATTGCAGGAAATAAACTTGCAATTGTGAGATAAAAAATCAGAATTGCTAGTTTATATCTTGCAATTCTGACTTTAAGTCGTAATTGTGAGTTTATATCTTGCAATTCTGACTTTGTAATTCGCAATTCTGACTTTTTTTTTGCAATAGCGAGTTGTCTTGCAATTCTGACTTTAACTCGCAATTGCGTGTTTATATCTCGAGATGTAAACTCGCAAATGCGAGATAAAAAGTCAGAATTGCGAGATAAAAAGTCGCAATTATCTTTTAAATAGTTTTATTCTGTGGCAGAAACAGATAAGATAATGTCATGATAAATGATAAATTTATTAATAAATTTTTCCTCTGATGAGGAGACAAGACAACAAGCTATGTGAGAACTGAAGGACTGTGTTTATCTATAAAGCAGGAAATACAAAGAAAGTGTGTTTGCACTCCATGAATAATGTATCAGGCTTTTACGTACTCTTAAGGTTTCTTTGCCGCCCTCAAACAACAACCCACCATGTTTTCCTCCACCATCTCTCTTGGACAGAGGTGAGGATGCCAGATTACAGCTGGGTCATGGCTGAAGACAAAGGTACATTTGCAGGAGGTCTATGAACGGCGCTTGAGTTTGCCCAGAAGCGACATGGCAAGATGCTGTTAATATTCTCCCGCCTGCAGGAAGGCTGGCGCAGCAGACAGGATGTGTAATGGATTCTACGCAGGCTCTTAAATAAAGCATTAGGGCCGGTTTGGGAGAAAGCTCTTTTTTTTCTTTTCTTTTTTTTTTACCATTTCTCCCAGTCTTTCTGCTCTGCATTTTTGTTCACAGTGCGACTGGCTGAAGGAAACGTAGGTCTGTAAACAATAAGTTGCCCAGTCCATTACGGAGCGCCAGTGCATTTTGTGCTCCATGGTGACTGCACAAATATAATAAATGACTCAGGCACTCTTTGGGATGTGCAAGAGTTGTGGTGAGAATACACTAGATTGAAGATGAATCTGCGGAGGTATTGACACGGACAGGTTCTCGGTTGTAAATTATGTCCCGGCGCACAATATCCATAATCCAGTGATGCTAGCATAAACAAATACGTACACACGTCCTAAAATTCACAGTGCATTTTGTCTGTTATTTATTTTGCTTCCCTCTTGCACACGACAGACGGTAATAAAACAATGACATGAAGACAAACAGCGGAGACAGATTTTCTGCAGATCCTGTAGATCAGTGGCTCTGATTTTGCATTGGGGACCAAGATTTTACATCAAGGGATGAGCAATATTGTTTATTGCACAAAAGTAAACAAAGTCCCTTGAATAAATCATTGATATTCATATATATTATATAACATAATATATTTTTTATACATGAACTGGATAGGCTCAATAATATGCAAAAGAATGTATATAAAATAATTTGGGGTCTGTAAGATTTATTACTTTTATTCAGCAAAGGATGCATTAAACTGATCAAAATTTATAGTAAATACATTTATAATGTTTATATATATATATATATATATATATATATATATATTTTTTTTTTTTTTTTTTTTTTTTTTTTTTTTTGTGGAAACCATGATGCTTTTTTTCTGGATTATATATATATATATATATAGAGAGAGAGAGAGAGAGAGAGAGCAGTAAAGATGATTTCAACATTGATAATAATAGGAAATGTTTATTGAGCAGCAAATCAGCATATTAGAATGATTTCTGAAGGATCATGTGACACTGAAGACTGGAGTAATGATGCTGAAAATTCAGCTTTGCATCACAGAAATGAATTGCATTATAAAATATATTTAAAAAGAAATAAATTGTAATCATATTTTATAACATTAATGGCATACTGTATTTAATGATAAAATACATACTTTAATATATAAAAGATGTTATTCAATAATAAAGGTAACATGTCAATAAAAATGTGCATAAGCAACAGCAAAAATGAAAACTGAAATGATTTGATATTACATTACGTATTAAATTATACATGAACTGGATAAAAAAAATATTCGATTATTATTTTCCTTTGTTTAATATTTAATCACATACCAGTGATCAATGAATTTGCACCAAAATACTGCAGAGTTTGACTGTACATCCTTTAAGCCTTTGATAAGTGAATTTATTTAGCTTTCCCATGACTTCTTGAATTATTTTGTAGCATTTTATACTTGCATTAGTGTTCATGCTCATGTCTATTTTAGTGTCGCAACCCACCAGTTGAGAACACCTACTGGCTAAGACCTTTATGTATCATCATGGGAGAGATGCCACCAGTAGAGATGGTGGAAACGCACTGCTATTCCATACGCAAATCATGAGGCAAAAAAAAAAAAAAACGCCAAGAGCTTGAGAAATAATCCACAGCAAGCCGTAGCAGCTGAGGTCACAGAGACAATGGAGGAAGCATGAAATGATGACATACGAGCGTGCTGATTGAAATGCGATGTGAGATGCATCATAAAACTCATATTATACACTCTCACACACACATACTCACTCACTGATAGCTGGATTAATATTCCCCCCTCACATTGTGTTTTTTCTCCACACTCCAATCCAAAGTGAGGTCTCATTGATATGTGAGGGCGCATGTGTGGCCCTCTTAGACAGGATAATTGAATGCACACTGAGGGGAGGCCTGCTGGAATCACACACGCAGAGTCACTCCTCAGGGAAGACGCACCAGTAACGCTGGTCTCATACTACATCTGTGTCTCAAAACAAAGGCAGCTGATTTGCTGATTTATTAACCAGTCAGTGACTTAAAGTCCCACTCTTATGCTATTTTAAAGGTTCCTAATTTTGTTTTGGATGTCTCCTACAATAGGTTCATGCATTCAAGGTCAAAGAACACTTTAATTTTTTCATAATATACATTGCAACATCACCTCTTTTCTCACAGTCTCTGAAAGGGTTTGATAAAGGATTCAGTCTCTCTAAACCCCTTCTTTCTGAGAGACTACTCTGCTCTGATTGGTCAGATGGCTCAGTCTGTTGTGATTGGTCTACCGCTTACAGAGTGTGCCAGAAACTAAATGAAAATTAAAAACTAAACTGAATTTCAGCTCCCTGCTTCCTTAGCTCTTGATTGCATTGATTCTTGATTCTTGATTCCTTAGCTCTTGATTGTTGGTGCATCAAAGTAGATTTGTAATCACAACACATGAAAAAAAGCAACACGAACCAAACTCTTGGAGTCTCAGCTACAACTACAGTGTTTGAGGGCCAAAGCAGACATTGTTCACGGGCAGCCAATGAAGACTAAGACTAGAATTGTGCAAATTTGTCACAAACATACATAGATTCATGCAGGAAGACTGGAATTACTGACGACTCGTTTCATGCAGTTCAGAATCAGTTCTTTCTTTTGGGAGACAATCACACACAACATGAAAGGTGCACAATAGGTGCACTTTAACAGACAGAGAACAAATTCAATGATCCAGAACAAATTCAAGTGATCATAACTATGCAAATATTTAAAAACAAGTTTTAGATGTAGTCTGCATCAAACTTTAGTTTTCTCAATCAGTGTTTTTGTCTTGTTTTCCACTAAAAATATTGTGTTATCATCTTTAATATTGTGTTAGCTATCATCTTAAAACAAGATCAGTTTAGTTGATAAGTGTAAAATAACAAGACTTGTTCACACATAATTAGATGTATTATTCTCTGCTTATTAGCTAAATGTTTTTGTTGTTGTTGTTGTTGTTGTTGTTGTTTATTAAGAAATAATTTCAAGATGCTGAATATTTGTGGAAAATTAAGTAATTAAAAAATGGTTAAAAAAAAACCATTAAATCATATTAAAGTAATGTTTAAATATGTTTTACCGAAAAAATCTTAAAAGTATATTTTGCAGTATGAGCAAACATTGGAAAGCTTCATGGCTTCTTATGTATTTACAGTTTACAAGGACAGAATTTTTCAGCTTCAAAACAGTCTGCAGGACTGTAAGGTTCCCTACATTTCTCTATAGACTCAAAACAAAGTTTTATGTGAAGATGCAGGTTCAGGCTGTGTGTTTTGAAACCACTTCAAATGTTTCTGCAATTATGGCAAAAAGCATACACACAAAAACAAACATCAGTATTGATTTTGATGGAGCGTGGTAGATACAAATGTAGCCGCTTCAATATATTAAGGTACTCATGCAGTGAAAGAATACCGTAATAAATCAGTGTCCAGCAGATACTGTCCCTACAACATTATCAGCTGAGACTACACTCAGCCTGTAATAAGAATACATCATTATAGACAACAAATGCACATATAGAATATCTATTTTCCTCTTCAGCTCTCTGTGTACTGCACCATGACCATGGAAACACCATCAATACACCTTCATCATGCTCACACACAGCTCAAAGGAGGTTCATAAGAAGGCTCCATAAAATGCCCTCTATCTCCCACACACACACACACACACACAGTTATCCGAAGTCCAGCTGTCTCTGCTCATCCCATCCAAAACCAAACTAACTTCATTTCAAAGCAGGAATTAATGGGATTCCTGAACAGTTTGTGGACATACTTGAGAAGGCGTGCTGAGAGAATATTTCTGAGAATATTTCTTTATAGACAAAAAAAAAAAAAAAAGACTTGATGGTTTTGGCATAAACTCTAAACATAAAATGTATTGACACACATGCACAACAGCCTTTGAACACACATGTGCACTTTCAGTCAAAGCCCAACAATCTAATTCCAACATCATCTTCACAGCTCCATGTCCCCTATTGATTTTATTTGTCTGATTTAACATTTTTATTTCATTCCAATATTTTCATTATACATTTTTTATATATATGAGCATATACATTTTTGTCAAAAGTTTTATAAATAATTATTATATACATTGAATATTATTTTAATCATTATTATTAATATTTGTAATAATATTGATTAATTATTTATTTTTTCTCTCCTCTGCAATGACCTGCATTTCAAAGTACTATAAAGTCTTCCATAATGATATTTATTTATGTTACCAGATGCTTTAATGACAGCAGCACTCGAGCTGCATGAACTCCACATGTTTGTGTAAAACCTGATGAGCATATTCTCCAGCATGATTTGAGATGATCCAAAAAGCATCGTAAGGTTCAGCTGAAGAACATCTGACGGTCTGTGCAAAGTCACATGATCACTGTCACAAATTATTTATATTTGATTAGTGACCCAGATATATTCTGTATTTATTTGACCCCATTTCTTGGTTAAAAATGTTTCTAAATTCTAAAGCTTTGTTGATTTATAGGATTAAATGAGATAAATGCGGTCATCGTTTTAGTTTCGAGGACTGACCTTGGCCTGTTTGCTATGTGCAGTGCAGCTTATTTCATTCAGAGGTTTTGCCAGGCTCTATTATTAGCCATCAGCACTCCAAATCTTTTTGACATTTCCAGGTGCTTGATTCTCTCGTTTTCTTTTTGTCTGCAGAGTAATGTTTATACTTGTAATTACAGATTGACCTTTCAGCTGTTCAGGCCGCCCAAATAAATCCTCCATCTCTTCTTTGCCCGAGTGTCTTTGAACCCTCTTGCCTTTATGCAGGCCTTCTTAACTTTATCTATCTTCCTTCCTTCGCTGTCCCTTTTTCCCAACCAAAACAAGCATCATGCCAATCAAACCAAGTGGGCAGTTGGATTTTGAATAAAATGCTGAAAAATATTTGTATGTTTGAAAAATAAGATAAACAAATGCACAAATCTATAGATTTGGTCAGTACAGATGTACATACTTTTTTCAGTGAGTCTGTCTGCAGGTTACATTGCCAGTTAGGTGATGACAAGTGATTGGCCCTGTCCCAAATGGAACATTTCATATACACTTAAGGTCTCGTGGACTTACAATGGCTGTCGCGTGTCCCTTAAGTCCATGAAACCGTTATGTGTCCCATTTGTCATTTTAGATTTCATTTCCCTTTGCGGTCGATATGCGCCCTCGATGCGCACTTTTGTCATGCCCACACTGAAGCGAGCTCCGCAGCAGCCTTCATATCGACAGTCAAAGCGGCGATACGTCACCAAAGTGCAGACTCGTAGGAAGACAGCGAGTGTTTAGGGTGCCATTTGGGACAGGGCCATTGTCTTCAAGAGTGAGTCAATGGCTGTGTAACGGACTTCAACTAACAAAGAGCTGTGCAGGTAAACCTTACTCCCCTGGCCTCAGGAGGCACACCAACGACTGACTGAGGCTGATACAGCCAATGATTCATTCACTCAATTCATTTGTTCAACAGTAGTGTTTCATTCAGGAACGAAACAAGTAACTATTTTTATAAGTGAGTCATTGAATCATTCATTTAACCAATTAGTTCAAACCGCTGATTCAGTTAGGAATACCACAATCGTGTGTGGCTGGGAGATGCGACGGTTGATTCCTCTTTGATTATTTTTGTTTGTGGAGCCAGAACACACAAAGGACATTTGTGTCTAAAATGTAAGTTACTTAACATTAACTAAACATTCAACATTTCATTTTAGTATCAAAAATGTGTTATATACAAACTTTGACACTAGACTAATGTGTCTTCTGTCAAGTTCAGATGCTGCTTTATCTATTAAAGTCACTCCCAAACATAAGAATCATATTCCCTCAAGAAGTTGGGGAATAAATATTTGTATTATACTTATCTCACCTTGGGCATCAAGTGAGTCAGGAGTCTGCTGGTTATCCATTCTTCCAACCACTTCTGTTGTTTTGTTCATCGATCTGTATATCTGCAAACCGAATGAAAGCTCAGTTCACACTGTGATTAAACAAAAAAGCTACATTTGCTCAACAAACACACACCACACAGACTTGATGATGAACTGCAAAGGATGCTGCTTTTATATAAATTATGACACTATAAGCATCATCAATGGCTAACAAGCCAATACAGTAGTAAAGCTTACAGCATGCAGAATAAAACCGCTTTGTAGACTCTGCAGTATACTGTACCTCATAAACACAGTACAAACAGGGGGTGATGTGTAAGAAAAGTAATTATTATTTTATGATTGAACATTATTTGTAGAAGCATTTATAGCTGCAATTTTTCCAATAACAGTCAAGTCGATGGTTAAACAGGCTTTACAGGCAGCCTGAATGGGTTTAAAGAAACAGTTCACCCAAAAATTAAAATTCTGTCATCATTTACTTACCCTCGTGTCATTTTAAACCTCTATGACATTCTTTCTTCTGTGGAACACAAAAGAAGATATTCTGATGAACAGTTTTTGATGTTGATTGGACCCCATTGATGTAAAATATTTCCTTATATGTTCCACAGAAGAAATAAAGTCCTATTGGCCTGGAATCACATGAATGTGAACAAATAATTGTTTGGTGAACTATCCCTTTAAGGCTTGCTACAATCAAGAATAACTTTTTCCCTGTTCTCTTTCGCTCTTTCTTTCTCGCCATCTCTTTCTTTTCTCAGGTGACAAAATGATCCTGAGGCTCTAATCTAAGATGAGAGCAATATCAAAGGCGAAAAATACTCACAAAATAACACTTTTTTTCCCTCTTCCATCTCTTTCTTCTTGTCCCTGCATCTCACCTCTCTCTCTCGCTGATGAGATATTAGACTTCAGAGGGATGAGAAATAGTGGTTGCGCAGTGAGAGGTGCTGAGAAGGACATAGGGCAAAAGGAACCTGAATCGGGCCAAGTATACCCATCCTCATCATAGGCTCATGAAACACCAGAGATCATAAGGCACTGAGCTTTCATAAACAGCCGTGGGGGGCTTTGTCAAAGACTTGAACCGTTACTCAGTGACTCGCTTAAAGATGGCACATCTGATACCCTGTAGGTGCTGATGAGAAGACACACAGGCCACCCTGCACAGGAGAGGGGATCATACACATTTGCTGACTGAATAAAAGAGTGGAAATGTCCATAGTTAATGTGAAGAACTACATCTGTGGTTACTCTGCTAGGACACCTGTGTGAACTTGAGGAGAACTGACACCAAACATCCATTTAAAATCACATCGGTGACCAGGGCCGGTTGCACCATCTGTGCAGAAGTTAAAATTAAGCCCATTTGCGATAGTAGGTTACAATTTAACACACTTCAATATATTTGAGCATTGCACTATGAAACCTATGCATATAAACTATTTTGGTTAATAGCAGACTAATCAAACTGCATCGCTTCTCATCATTACGTGTTCATGCCAGGTCTCAACACGAAAAATATCAATTAAAATCAACAAATGTATTTTTTATTTTATTTTTGCTGTATCAGTATTTATTTATTAATCTTTGTTAATTTTAGATAACATTCTGAATATTATTTACATATTTGCATATTATGTTATTTCATAATTAGGTGTCATTTCAATGGATTTTCAGTTTGGGTAACACTTTACGGTTCAAATTCAACGTACTTATCTACATTAGATAACATGAACTAACAATGAAAAATACTTCTAATTAATCATGTCAATTTCAACATTATTAATTGGACATTATTATAGTCAATGAATGATTCACTCAACTGATTAGTGAAACACTTAAAACAAGTGACTATTGTGAAGGAGTCATTGAACATTTATTAATAATTTCAGATACAGTTCCTACATATTATTGCCATTTATTAAAATAGAAATTATTTTTGTTCATGATCATTTAAATATTACGCTTTCAATGGAAAGTTCACCCTTACTGTTGAAAGTTAAATTACAAACATCACACTTAACAAGATAAAACTTGCACAGCTTTTCAACACTTCTGTTTACAATTTTTTTTTGGATCAATAAAGGTAAACATCATATGTGACTACCCTTAACAAGAGCTTGCGACCTACTAAGTTCTGCCTTAAGGACAAATGGTGCTTCAAAATAAATAAAGAGTTGGTTGAAAAAATAAATAGTACTTGAAGTATTAAGCCCCTAGGGTAAACTTTAAGTTCCAATTTCATCTTAGAACAACTGGTGCAACCCATACGCTGATGGATAAAAGTTATTGCAAAATTGTCCCATTGTACACTTTTAAGTGCGTCCAAATACTTTGGAAATCCAGACAGGCAACAAAAGCCAATCAATGACAATCTTCTTCCTTTTGTGTTATGACAAAGCATGGAAAATAAAGCTAGCAATGATGGCACTTCAATGTTTACCATTTGCAAAAATGCGAAGATAACTCAATGAATTTGGTAGAATATGCGTCTGACGCTCTTATTGCCTCGTCCTTTCATAGGAGAAAAGGGCTTGGTTTCATCACGTGCCACCAGAAATAAGAACACGGCTATTTGGAAACAGACTGCCACGTGTGGAGTCGTTTCAATCAGGTCTGGAAGTGTTGTGTCAAAGAGTAACGGGTATAGCTGCATTTAGTCTGTCAAACTGCCGTTCCCCGTATGTGTGGGAGCGACAGCTGGGCATGGGCACAAACTGTCCTCCTTCCTGCTCGTTAGTGCCAGTCACCATCCTGGAGGCCTCCACCTTCTCCATCCCCCATTCCAAACAGGCAGGGAGGAGCCGAAACTCTACAGCATCTAATGAGAGAAGAGACAGCACCTACTGAGGGTTTGCGCATGTGTGTGTGTGTGTGTGTTTAAAAGGGGTCGCTGGGGTTACTGCCACCTGCTGCAAAAGAGGAGGATCAAAGAGGAGAAAAGGAAGGAAAAGCCACAATCCCATTATGCCCATCTACAAGAAGTACTTCCTTCAAGGCGAAATGAGTGTTTGGCGCCTGTGTGAGAGAGATAGGCTCCTTTTGATGTGTAGATTAAGAGCCTCTACTATACAGGAATGTGGATGAATGAGGCATAACCTGCAGCGTGACACTCCAGTGGCTCCGAACAGAAAAAGAGAAAAAAAAGCTCTAAATATGAGGAGTTGTTTCAGAGCGGCTGTGACACGCGTCTGAGCAGAGCTCTTATTGTCCTCTAGGGCTGTACAAATATAAACAAAGAGCAGTGACAAATACATTCATATTTACATTTCTATTGCTATCAGGGCTGCCAATTTCATGTTAATTTGGTGTCAGTAATTATAAATCGAAAAATGTCATTAAAAAATGTAAATAAAAGTTCAATTAAAATAAAGAAAATATATTATTAAAACTTAATTAGTAAATAATAAATTAACGCAATTAATCATGCCCCCTTCCCTGTATGTAAATTAGAGATTTTATTAACATCGGATTAATTCAAGCTTGAAGTAGGCTACCGTCATGTTTTTGCGAGTCTGCAGGCAACGAATCTCGCCAAATACTGAAAGTACAAAGTTCTGAAACAGCACAGATTATGAGTCGTTCACATTGGTTGTGCTGCAACGCATTCTCATCCTTGGGCGTCATAATACTGACGCTTTTGACATTTCGTCTACATCGAACGCACATGGCACCCTTTAGCGTCAATATGAGACGCACAGAGCTTTGTTCGGTTATGGGTAGGTTTAGGTCTGGGGTAGGGTTAGGGTTAGACCGCTAGGAGGCGCTTTCTGGCCCATTTCTATCTGCGTCTCATATTGACGCTAAAGGGTGCCATGTGCGTTCGATGTAGACGAAATGTCAAAAGCATCAATATATGACGCCCTAGGATATGCTCAAAAACAGCAGAAGATGTAGGCGTCCCAATAAATGTTTTTTTTTTTTTTTTTTTTTTACTACTTTTAAACTTGACATTAGGGTATTTTTACAGAACAACACTCTACTAAAAACGGAAACGTTATTCGTTTGCATTTTTCACGTATAGACAACACCATTCTCAAAACGATCCCCGTTCACACGGATCTGCGAAAACAATTCAAAATGCTGTATTATCATGCCATGCCAGTAGTGGGCGATGTCACTTTGTAAAAAAAAAAAAAAAAACATTACAGACTATAGACTCTATAGTCTGTAATGTTTTTTTTTTTTACATTGTAACATCACCCACTATGTATGCACATGACGTTACCATTGTCAGTTTTTGTATTTTCAACGGTAATGGTAGGCTATTGTTTAAAAAAAAACAACTTGTAGGCTACTTTGAAACCCGTTTTCAAAAGGCCCCCAAAACACTGTTGTCATTTAAATGAATGGCCAAAACGCATAAAAGTGTCACGGTTCATAGATCCGTGTGTTCATTTTGCGTATCTGTCTGGTGTGTTTGGTGTTGGGTCTGTGTGTGTGGTGGCTTGTTTGTTGCCTAGTAACCAGCTGATCACTCAGTCATCAGTCATTCAGCTGCAGCCAGTCAGCTGCCTATATCTAGCTGGAGTGAGATATGCTTGGTGTCGGTTCGTCATTCTTGTTTTGGTCTCTTTCTCAGTTCCTGTGTGTGAGTTCCTAGCTGAGTCATTCCTGCCCTGCCTCCATATCCAAGCAGTTCGGAGATCGATCTAGAGTTTTCTTCAACCAGCAGTCCGGTCTGAGTTTCCACGCTGAGTTTGATTCCTGTCTCTTCATCTTTCTCTCTATTGGATTAATGCATTGAGTTTGTCAGTCTTGTGACTGTGCTTTCCTGAGTATGTTCGCTGTCCTGTCTGTCTCAATAAACTGCTATACTTGCATTTGGATCTATGACTCTCATTCTGACAAAGGTTTTGTTGAAAATGGTGTTGGGTAAACGTTTAATAATGTAATTGATTAAAGATAAAATAAATATTTTTAAGTGAAGTTGTAACAGGTGAAAATCTGAGATGAAGGCTTAAAGGAGATATGCTAACAACTATTACATTCTGTTACATAATTTAGTTCATATTAGCAACGCTAACATTCCAGCAATGCCTGCAAGTGTCTTTCTGCTGCAGTTATTAGGGAGCCGTTTAATGCTACAAGTTGATTTACACTTAATAATACACTAGTCCTGGAGAAAGGGATCTGTCTTGATCAAAGAGAGTGTGTGAGCCAAGTTTCCACCCCCACTGGAGCCGTGAAAGGCCTCATCAGATGAGCTTGGCAGCGCAGTCCTGCAGTCAGTCTCAACAGAAATACCAGTCAATAATGTTCAATACAAACAGCCTTAGGAATACCAGCTATTATACTAAGATATATGAAGTAAAAGCTTACACCACATGTGATATTCAGAAAGAAAATGAACTATTTGCAAACACAATAGTTTTACAAACAAATACTTGATGGCAGCATTTCTGGGTTCTTCTGGCGACCAGAAAAGAGGCTATTATTAATTAGAGCTTCATTTAAATGACCAACGGAGGTTGAAGCACCCCGTTTATGAAAGATTGTTGGAGATTTGGGTTGCTTTTGATTTCCATCAGCATCAGTGGAGCAAGACAAACAAAAGACTGGATTTTACACAAATTATAATAATTCACAGACCCCGGTCATCATTATTGTCTCTACTCTAATTAAATCTGATTACCCCGCAGCTGGTGCGGGTAGATTTGTATTTACTGAGGAAACACACACACAAACCCTGAAGTCACAAGCATTAGATTTTAACTTTTAAAGCCAGATAAGTATGATCATGAGTTATTTAATAGGATACATTATTTGTGACTAGATATTGACAGCACAGAAGATAAAATATAATGCAAAAAAAAAAAAATCAGTTTCTATTCATATTATTAGCCTACTTCCTTGGTTTGTAAGATTATTATTATTTTATTTTTTATTATTATTATTTTTTTAAAGCACTCTCTTGTTTTCACCAATGCTGCATTTATTTGATAAAAAATAAGTAAAAACAGTAAAATTGTTAAATATTATTACAATTTAAAATAGCTGTTGTCTATTTAAATATATTTTAAATACAATTTATTCCTGTGATTCAAAGCTGAATTTTCAGCATCATTAGTCCAGTCTTAGATCTGATCACAATCGCCACATAAAACTACTCGTCTGAAGAATTCAGAAGCACAGTTTCCTGTTGTGTGACGTCACGTAATATCATCTATATGTAAATGGACGTGGCACTGGCATCAGGCCCGCATACTGATGTGGCATGCCCACTAGTGACACTCAGGTGGGAGCGACTAGGATTCAGTCATTTGAATGTAGACTCTTGTCACAAATTCATAACCCTGAGCTCATAAGAACTTCAAGTTCAACCCAGCTGATCTTCCATCAAGCCGGCATTTGACGCGGATTATAGCATCCAGCAGTCTTTTTCAATTAGCTAGGAGAGGCTAAGCCCATCGCAACACATGTTGTCAAGTCAAGATGACAGCTAACACAAACAAGCTATTTCACCATGGATTTAAAAACGAGAGCACTGTTTCTGATATGCAATGAAAAACTAGATATTTCAGATTGTGTTTACCCCAATCTGTCAAGAAGGCAACAGACAGTGGTTTTCATTATGCACTGTATGATTTTAGTATCAGAATATTCCTTGATTGAAATAAGTTCAAATATTTTATGACTATTTTTCCAGACTGAAAATTGATTTTATAGTTGTTTTTCAGTCAAAACGAGACAAGCTATGTGTATTTTACCAGACAATACACCTCCAGTTTGTCCCTTTCAGTCTGTTTTCTTAGCAAAAGTGAGGATTATGAAATACAGAAACACATCTTGAAATGTTTAATTACATTAAAAAAACCTAACTGGCCATTTTCCATATAATCATGATTATCATATTCACCATCATAATTACTGTTGTAACTACAGTATCATAATCATCAATAGCAGGGCAGCAATGATCATATTACCAAAAGCAAAATTTGAACAACTGGTTCCCTTTCAGTTTGTTCATTCACTTTCAGTAAAGATGCCATTACTCTAGTCTTTAGTGTCACATGATCCTTCAGAAATCATTCTAATATGCTGATTGTCATGGGTGGTTGCAGGAAGGCGGACGAAGATATATTTCCAACACAAAGTTTTGATAATAATAATTAAAACTAGATGTACCGCATGGCGGTACAAAATATGACCGCCGCTCAGGCCTGCACTGGCTTTCCACAAAAATAAATGACGTGGAGCAATTTGGCTGTATTGCGTGTTTATGTATATACCTAAAAAAAGTAGTAGTATGTGCATGTCTGTCTGTGTGTGTATGTGTGTGTGTTTGTGTATGTGTGTGTCTGTGTGTGTGTGTGTGTGTCTGTGCGTGTATGTATGCGTGCGTACATGTGTGTGCGCGTGTGTGTGTCTGTGCATGTGGATTTGTATGTGTGTGGATGTCAGTGTGTGTGCATGCTTGCGTTTGTTTGTATTCCTGCATGTGTGTGTGTGAGTTAGGGTTGCCAACTTCAGAAAAGGAAAATGCGGGACAATCGTGGTTATTTATAGGAAAATGAGGGACACTCAAAATATTTGTACTGTATCACACAGTGTACGTCATTTCAGTGTCTGCAGTTAAGTTTGTGATTAAAAGGTTATCAGACATAAACACATTTGTATTGCTTAACCTATTTATGTATTTAATTCTAAAAATAATTTTAATGTCATACATGAAAAAAGTCACATTACAAACAAACCATAGTTCAAAATAACAGCATTTATCTAAAATAGAAAGCTTTTTTAACATTATACACTAGGCTTACAGTTCAAAAGTTTGGGGTTAGTAAGATTATTTTTTGGGAAAAAAAATAAAGAAAGTAATTGCCTACTTTTATTCAGCAAGGATGCATTACATTAATCAAAAGTGACAGTTAAGATAATGTTACAAAAGCTTTCTATGTACTTTCTAAAAGCTTTAAAACATTAATAATAATCAGAAATGTTTTTTGAGCATATTATTCCCTCAGGTAGATTACATGTTTTCTTGCGTGGCTGGATGTTAGACTCATGAACAATAATCACGTTGTTTGCATTCGCCAAAATTGATTAGCCGAAATCAAAACGTGGACAGTGAAAGGAAATTACCGTTAGCGCGAGACGAGTCCGGCTTGAAGCGGAAGCGACCAGACGGCAGAGGATGTTCGCAAATCAAACAATGATTTGTCTCAAAACATTGATTAAAAAAAGCTGTGATTGGATGATGACAGGTATCGGTGATCATTCTCAAGTGTCGTGGTCAGCACTGCGGCGGTTGCTGTTGTATCAGTCAGTGGTTTATCAGCTTGTCAAAAAACGGGACACGGGAGGTCACGCACGGGACAAATAAATTAGGCCCAAAATACGGGACGTCCCGCCTAATTCGGGACAGTTGGCAACCTTAGTGACAGTATCATCCTAAACCAGCAACCCTTCGCTCAACACCACCATCTACAGGCCGATGAGTGTACAGTCACTAAATGTGCACATAAATGAATTTATTTTATACCCCCCCATGGATGAAATTCTACGAAACTTAGCATACCCCCAGAGGATGTCAAGTTAATCATACACATGAAATATGGTGCAGTTCTGAACATCTCAACTGAAGATAGGGGCGATTAAAGCAGAATAATATTGCATTTTCATTTTTTATGGGAGGGGCACAAATCACAAATGAGTGATTATGGGCTAGGTTGATGTGGGCCCTTAAGACCAACATACCATAAAAATGTCTTCATCCTCGGTGCCACGGTTCAGGTAGTTATTTAGGAAAAACTGCATTTTTTGGGTTTGGGGGGGCCCAGCGCGGGGGGGGGGGAGGGGCCCCCGGGGACCAAACGAAATTTTTCCGTAAAAGTCTAGTGGGGCTACATGCCCACAAAATTTCATGTTCCCCGGTGTTTCGGTGTCCCTGGTATCGTTGACGAAAAATTCAGATGAGGAAAAAAAAAAAAAAAAAAAACATTGACAATCGATTATGGGCTAGGTTGATGTGGGCCCTTAAGACCAACATACCATAAAAATTCTTCATCCTCGGTGCCACGGTTCAGGTAGTTATTTAGGAAAAACTGCATAAAGGGTTTGGGGGGGCCCAGCGCGGGGGGGGGAGTGGCCCCCGGGGACCAAACAAAATTTTTCTGTATAAGTCTAGTGGGGCTACATGCCCACCAAATTTCATGTTCCCCGGTGTTTCTGTGTCCCTGGTATCGTTGACGAAAAATTAACGGGGGCCCCAGCGTGGGGGGGTAAGTGGCCCCCGGGGACCAAACGAAATTTTTCCGTAAAAGTCTAGTAGACCAACATACCATAAAAATTCTTCATCCTCGGTGCCACGGTTCAGGTAGTTATTTAGGAAAAACTGCATTTTTTGGGTTTGGGGGGGCCCAGCGCGGGGGGGGGAGTGGCCCCCGGGGACCAAACGAAATTTTTCCGTAAAAGTCTAGTGGGGCTACATGCCCACCAAATTTCATGTTCCCCGGTGTTTCGGTGTCCCTGGTATCGTTGACGAAAAATTCACGGGGGGCCCAGCGCGGGGGGGGAGTGGCCCCCGGGGACCAAACGAAATTTTTCCGTAAAAGTCTAGTGGGGCTACATGCCCACCAAATTTCATGTTCCCCGGTGTTTCGGTGTCCCTGGTATCGTTGACGAAAAATTCACGGGGGGCCCAGCGCGGGGACATACCATAAAAACATACCATAAAAAATTCTTCATCCTCGGTGCCACGGTTCAGGTAGTTATTTAGGAAAAACTGCATTTTTTTGGGTTTGGGGGGGCCCAGCGCGGGGGGGGGAGTGGCCCCCGGGGACCAAACGAAATTTTTCCGTACAAGTCTAGTGGGGCTACATGCCCACCAAATTTCATGTTCCCCGGTGTTTCGGTGTCCCTGGTATTGTTGACGAAAAATTCACGGGGGCCCCAGCGCGGGGGGGGAAGTGGCCCCCGGGGACCAAACGAAATTTTTCCGTAAAAGTCTAGTAGACCAACATACCATAAAAAATTCTTCATCCTCGGTGCCACGGTTCAGGTAGTTATTTAGGAAAAACTGCATTTTTGGGGGTTTGGGGGGGCCCAGCGCAGGGGGGGAGTGGCCCCCGGGGACCAAACGAAATTTTTCCGTACAAGTCTAGTGGGGCTACATGCCCACCAAATTTCATGTTCCCCGGTGTTTCGGTGTCCCTGGTATCGTTGACGAAAAATTCATGGGGGCCCCAGGGCGGGGGGGGAAGTGGCCCCCGGGGACCAAACAAAATTTTTCCGTAAAAGTCTAGTAGACCAACATACCATAAAAAATTCTTCATCCTCGGTGCCACGGTTCAGGTAGTAATTTAGGAAAAACTGCATTTTTTTGGGTTTGGGGGGGCCCAGCGCGGGGGGGGGAGTGGCCCCCGGGGACCAAACGAAATTTTTCCGTACAAGTCTAGTGGGGCTACATGCCCACCAAATTTCATGTTCCCCGGTGTTTCGGTGTCCCTGGTATCGTTGACGAAAAATTCACGGGGGCCCCAGCGCGGGGGGGGAAGTGGCCCCCGGGGACCAAATGAAATTTTTCCGTAAAAGTCTAGTAGACCAACATACCATAAAAAATTCTTCATCCTCGGTGCCACGGTTCAGGTAGTAATTTAGGAAAAACTGCATTTTTTTGGGTTTGGGGGGGCCCAGCGCGGGGGGGGAGTGGCCCCCGGGGACCAAACGAAATTTTTCCGTACAAGTCTAGTGGGGCTACATGCCCACCAAATTTCATGTTCCCCGGTGTTTCGGTGTCCCTGGTATCGTTGACGAAAAATTCAGTAAGGTGACGAAAAAAAAACAAAAAAAAAACTTTGACAATCCCTATATGATAAACATCATAATAAACAGGCAGGAGCAACACACACTAAACATAGACGTGACCGGATAACAAACAGAGGAAAAGGAGGAACTTAAATACACAGCGATGAGTGTTCATGACAACTGATATCTGGTTGGAAACAAAGACAAAATGACAAAAAAGACATGTGACTGATGAAAACCAACTGAAAGGCCATGAAAACAAACTAACTGAACATAACTGTGACACTGATTTGGTGCTCAAGAAATATTTTTTATTATTATCAATGTTGAAAACAGTTGCTGCTTCACTGAACAAAAAGTTAAAAAGTTTAGAACGGTAGTATATATAGTACCTGAGATATGACTTCTGTTCCACCCCATAAGTGAATCACTTAATAACTTGTGTGGGCTACCATTCCCTGCTTATAATCACTTTGGATAAATCATCTTCTAAATGTATAACATTAATGTATATTTAGTTTTCAGTGCGTGAGGGAAAATGTCCTCACTGTAGCCACCCACTATACATGTCTGATGTGTTTATATCCAAATCCTTTCCACTTAATTTCCAGGCTGTGACTGGCCATATGGACAGCAGACACTAAACCTCTCTAATAAGGTTTCATCGAAAAAAGTCAAGCAGAATATAGAACAAACTGTTCAGTTTGTTTTCAGTGTTACTTGAAGACCCATAAGACCTCTCTACAAACTTGCTCCAAGGATCGGTCAAAAATTACAATCGATACATCCATAAATCCATCTTTTTATGCTATGACTCAACATCAACCTCTGTAAGAGCCAGCATGAGAGTAATGTTTTATATTTTTATTCTTTGAACCCAGTATCTTCAGCTGACTGATTCCACCAAATTTCCTCTAATGTCAATCAGAGTTGCTCACAACTTAGGCACTGACAGTGCCAGAAAGAGAGAGAAATGCTGTAATGTGGTACTGACTGTCAGTGGGTATACAGTATGAGGCTTCTCTTCTGAGCTATAACAACGGAGACTGGAAAGTGTATAAGGCAGAGACAGCAAGATGAAAGCAAAGGCTGGATCACCAAAGAGATGAGGGTCGTCCCATGGGTCGGCAAGGACAGGGAACCTAATTACTGTAGCTCCTCTATTCATTTATTTTCTTTCTCTCTCAGAAATATATGACTTATTTATAGTTTATCTAATGCATACACTCGTTCTCAGTGCTCTTGTGATTTGGCGTTTCCCGAAACCATAGTTCCAATGGTTCCAATGAACAATCGCAAACTGCATCACTAACTTACTTGGTTGGAATTCAAGCTCTCAGCCTGTGGTTAGAGGCATAGTTTCTTGTTAAATGACATGTGGACTTAAAAAGATCATGCTCTTGGGTACAATACACAAGCTAACATTCAGTACATTCTATATCTTTCATTCTATTTATATATATATATATACTTTTCTTAGCATGTAAACAGTGCAGCTCAGTTTTTGAAGAGTGTACGTGTGTCTAAAATGCTCAAGGGAACTGCGGAGTATGACATGACCCCACTTTACTCATAAACCGCTTTTCAAAACCCCATTAGAAATTCCCGAAGGAACCCATGGCGATTAGCCTTCAGGGTTGGCCTACAAATTCACGTCATGACTGAACGGCTTTATTGAGATTATTTGAGGATTTATACAATTTGTGGCATGTGGCTCAAATAAAGATTTTAACATGCTCATCAGGCTGACTGGCATTCTTTGTCATGTTCACAAATTACATACCATCGCCCAAGGCTTCTGAATTCATCAGCTTTTGAATTGAGCATTCCTTCAAAAAAACAGGCCTCTGCAATCCCAGTCATTTCAAAAGAATGCAGATCTTTGAATCGCTAGCTTTATTAACGAAGTAGATAAATAGAGGTTTGTTAGTCACCGATAGAGCCGAACACCTTTGGCTGCCAAGCGGGGGTGTTTTCAATAGCTGGCAGATCTGTCACGGTCATTCTGAAATCTTCGCCACCACAATTAAAATGTCATCTTTCTATCAGGCATTATTTAACAGAGGACACACTGCTTGTTTACTTGCTTGTATTTATTTATAATTATTGCAATGTGATTGTAATAAGTGTGAATTCTACATAAAGTAATATCATGGCTAATCGCCATGGTTTCCTTTGCAGAATTCATCTTGACCAAAAACTGATGCACCTCTTTATGGAAATAACATCACAACATTTATTTCCACCAAGAGGTGCATTCTTTTTTGTTCAAGATCTTGTATTGACAATGCAAGAGTCCAGCACTCTGTAAAGTCTCCTCCAGCACATCCCAAAGACTTTCAATGAATTTAAGGTCTGGTCAATTCATGTGTGAAAATGATTCATGCTCCCTCCCAACCATTCTTTCACAATTTGAGCCTGATGAATCTCGGCTTTGTCATCCTGGAATATGGCCATCTTCCTACATGGTTGTTTAAGAAATGAAAAGCTACACATTCCATCAGTTAGGGTTAGAAGAACTGTTGCCAGACATAGAACATGATGTACACACTTGAAATACCATAGCAATATATTTAATAATATATATGAAAATATGTTTTTGCAGTTTTGCCATAAAAAAATAAAACATCATAAATCTCACATCCTTTCCTGCATTTGGTTCTTTTTTTAACAACAGTAGGCAGCCAAAAAGGATAAAATATAAGGTGATGTTAGTAAGTGAAGGCTTCTGATCGCATCCCTGTTGTCAGTCTCTTTCCTTAAAACCCTTTTCAAAGTGCACTACTCTGCACCTCTTTCTCATTTCTGTTGTACACTCTGTTGTTGTTATTCAGTACTCAATGGGATGTAAGACTGAGTTCCTGTGCTTTTTTTTTTTTTTTTTGTAAACTATACAAACTAAGCAAATGCGTTTGCCGTGTACAGACTGTTTTCCCTGGGAACACAAGAACTAAAAGAAAAAATCAATAGTGAAAGAAATTCTCTCCTCACATGTCATTCCTGATTCGATGGATTTCAGAGGAGAATTCAAATAAAGTAGCATTTCCGTCTCTCTATATTTACGTTAATATTTCCAAGAATTCCATTTCTGTATTTTATTCCCCTTCTGTCTGCAACCCCCCCAGAACACACTGCCACTTCACAGGAGACTTCATCATCCCACTTTTCACGCACACACACACACAAAAAGCTTTATCATTCTCGTTTGAAAACCCATCTCTTCCATTTTTATTTTTTTGAGTCTTATCATCTCATCAGGACCATGAAATGTGCCATGAATGAAATAGATATTAAGTCAGAGCAGGCTGAAGTTAATATTTAGATGGATTCCAGGATTCCGTAATACATCACAGGCTCTTTCAAAGAGATCGTGCATCACTGTAGGCACGCAGAACGCTTGTTCCAGCATGGTTGAGGAAGGATTCCTGGCTCAGAAGCATCATGTAATAGATCTGGATCAGTAGTGGCACACCATCGTTCCCCGGGGCCAGTGGGCATACATGCTGGAACTGTGCACTCAGCAGAAGGGGAAATAAAGCATTAAATAAATCCTGCATCTCTGCTCCGTTCTCTCGAGCCAGATCAAACGCTCTATCAGGGGAAATGTGAGAGGAGCAATATTGTAATAGGATCCATTTTACACTAACCTGAGGAGACAAAAGTCAAGGAAAAGGAAAGAGGTGGAGGCAGGCATGCATTACTTTTGCTGCTTCCCTCGAGCGCTCATGATTCACTCAGAGTGAGCCACTCACCCACCTCTTAGACTGCAGTCGTACACTTAATGCCACAGAACAGGTGCACACCAGCCAGGAAGAGATGGATTCAGACATGCAAACATCCACGTATGGACACACAATAGTTAAATATCACAAAAATCTCAACCATTAGCAGATAGCAATGTGTCAAATCAACTGCGGATGGGAAATCAGATGAGATAAAAACAAGTGTGAATATATATGTGTGTGTGTGTGTGTGTGTTTAGATAAATCTGATACTTTAAATAAAAGTATCAATGCTCCACAAATTCTGTTTATTATGATGTACCTACTGTGGCTTATTTATCAAAGCAACTCAGTAAGAAAATCCTATAAAGTGTATTTCAAGCCAACAGTAACCTTTCCATAGTCCTGCATCTCTCCACTATAGGCAACAGAATAAAGATCGATATGAAAGCAGCCCATTATCCAGCCTCACTTCATACTGGCCTTAATCAGACAATTGTTCCCTGAAACTTTACAGAATAAATGTCCACATATGCAGGCTTTTAGATCCCATTACTTTGAATAGAAACCATTGGGTTTTTTTTTTGTGTGTGTGTGTGTGTGTGTTCAAATTTTTAGTTGATTTGCTAAGCAGGTCTCTGTGGTTTGTTCTGGGATGAGATCCAATTTAGTTTTGTATTTTGTCTCCACTTAGATAAAAGAGAATTAGTTACTTATAGGGATAATTCACACCAAAATGAAAATTCTGTCATCATTTACTCACACTCAGCAGAGGAGCCAGCGGAGCACTGAAGAGTCTGAAGTAACGAAAGAGGGCGATGATGTAACGCCAAGTATCCCAGCTAAAAAAATAGGTTGCCTATTCACGTATTTATTTGGACCGTAAACAAACCTAGCTATACAACTATGAAACTAAAAGCTACTGATCAAAGATGGCAGAGTATTGAATAATATTACATAAAACAAAAAGGAACATTGCCTAGGCCAACATATTAGAAAATTCAACTCATCGATATCTATGAAATATACACGTTTTAGACCTTTTAGTCTTAATTTCAGTGGTTTTACCATGAACACAGACAAGTTACCATGATACCTCCAACAGTAATTTCAGTTTTTTCCAATTGCAAACACACTAAAATGACATGCACAGCACAATTATTTAAACTGACACACAGAGAGCAAAACCTCTTCTCACGTCTCCAGGTCTAAACACATTTTCTGCTTTACACACATTTTGCAATTCAAAATGGCACTTTTTAAATGCACTGAACACGGCTCTCTGCATAAGAAACAACAATCTGACATAAAGTCACACTGCCATTCAGAATGACACTACATGAGCTAATTGGCCAATAAATGCGCCACCTGGCCAAACACCTCAGTGGTTACAGTTTTTTCCCAACTGCTTACACATGTTTTCAAAACTATGTCTCCTTTTTTCAAAACTCTACACACAATTCCCCAAACTGCACACACAAAATGCAAAATGCCTCACATCTCCTTCAAAATGTAACACTGCATTCAAAATGCCATAAACACAAGTCAGAATGAAGCATTTGCATCAAATGGCAAACACTTCTTTCATAATAGTACATTTTTGGATATACCATGTAAACACTGTTGTTCTAAAGCTAAAGCTTTCATAGGTTTATATCTATATTTCAATACAATGTTCTACAGTGAAAGTAATCTGATGTAACAAGTACACTGTAAACACCAATGCAATGTAGAAACAGAAAATATTTATTAGGCCTAACATTATTGTTGTTTACAGTAGCATACAACAAAACCATAAACATATGTACTGTAAACCAAAAGCATATTCTTTATACAGTTTTTGCCCGTTGCTTGAACACATTTTGCAAAACTTCGCTCATTGTGCCAAAACTCAACACACAAGTAAACATGACACAACACTGGGAAATATACCATTCACATCGGTGTCAAATTGAAACTCTACTATCAAAACCTAAACTCTGCTATCAAAACCTAACATTCCTTTGTCAAAATGTAACTCTGATAACAAAATGACACATACTTGCATCATATGCATACACTTTCAGATCAGGGGGAACACACTAGTCTACTTTATATAAAACACTGCAGTCTTTGATTTTCACTGTTTATTCAGAAGGAATATTTTCAGGAGGCACATTTTCAAACAACCAAAAAAGCAAATAGGCCTACTCAATATTGTACATTGCAGTAACATGAATTCAGATAAAGCAAAAAAAAAAAAAAAAAATAATAATAATAATAGAAAAAACACTATACTGTAAACACAGAAAATCATGGCAATTGTGCATACGTAGGCTCATGGATCCCGCCGTCTGTTGGGGTCTGGCCACAGGACCTCATCGACATCGCAAGCAATGTCTTCTCCCGCTATAGCACTGGGGAAAATATCCCTTTGCATGTCGAAACCATCCATGGATTGCTGTCACCTGAATGTCGCCGCAGGCCTGTTCCATTGCCTGCAGAAGAGGCATACGGGCATGTGGTTGGCGGTCATATACACGCCATCTCCAAGCCGAAAAGAATTCCTCTATAGGGTTTAAAATGGTGAGTAAGGGGGCAAGTATACCACTTCAAATTGATTGTGGTTGGTGAACCAGGCCTGGACCAGAGCAGCCCGATGGAAACTGACATTATCCCATACCACTACAAACCTGGGCTGATCTGGTCTGTTCTGTACAACTATATTATGGAGAGCATCTAGAAATGTGAGTATATGTTGGCTATTGTATGGACCTAGTTTTGCATGATGATGCAGAAGCCCTCGAAGGCTTATGGCGGCACACAATGTGATATTTCCCCCGCGCTGCCCCGGGACGTGCACAATTGCCCTTTGGCCAATTACATTATGACCCCCTCGTCTTGTTTTGCTCAGGTCGAATCCAGCTTCATCAATGAAAATGAATTCATGAGGCTGTGCAGCTCCATCCATGGCCAAGATTCTCTGTAACAAAAAAACAAACAAAAAAAACATATTACTGTACTACAGTGCTACACATACAGAACCCTCACCCCATCACATCACCTGTGTAGCTCTCCGAATGGATCCATGTGGTACTGATATGGTGCATATTCAGCTGCTACTGGATTTAACCAATACTGTATTGTAAATGTAAAGGACAGTTACACTTACCCGTACATATTCAGCTCGAAGTCCTTTGACCCTGACACTGTTCCTCTCAAATGGGACCCTGTAGAGATGCTTCATGGTGATGTTCTGTTTTCCCAAGATGCATCTGATGGTGGTGATGCTCACATGGTTTATGTTGTTGAACACTTGCCTGTCTGCAAGTATTTTCTGTCATAGCTGGTGGAGACGGATGGCATTGTCTGCCCTCACTAGGTCCACAACGGCAAGTTCCTGCTGTTGTGTGAACAGGCGTTGGCGTCCTCCCCCAGAAGGTCTTCTAGTCATTCTAGAGAAATACAACCACAAATTGTCATCGGTTTGCTTCTTTTTTTTACAGTACTTTACTGTATATACTGTATCATCCACTGTACTGAAACATCTCAATATACTGTAAGTAATCATTATGGTATGTTTCACAAAAACTACCACTTTGGCTGCAAAAGGAGCATTAGCACCCTGCAATACCCTGTACACGTGATGTGGTAATATGATATACTGTAGTACAGTGCTGTAAATACCATCTGAGTAGAGTAGAAGGTAGAGAGGTGAAGACATACCTGTTTTCTAGTCGGAATGTTCTTATTACAGATGCCACTGTGAAGCGGCTTAGATGTGGGTGGACTCTCTGCCCAGCTTCCCTCATAGTCAGGCCATGGTTGATGACATGGTTCCACCAAAGTTGCTCTTATATCATCAGAAATAGGGGTCCGTGCATGGCCTCTTCGACCACCTCCTCCTCCTCCTCCTCCTCCTCCTCCTCCTCCTCCTCCTCCTCCTCCTCCTCCTCCTCCTCCTCCTCCTCCTCCTCCTCCTCCTCCTCCTCCTCCTCCTCCTCCTCCTCCTCCTCCTCCTCCATCCATGCTTGCAAAGTTCTTGAAATGGCTAAACTGAGGGCTTTTTGTAGCTGGCTGATTGGTGTTCAGTTTTGCAAGTAAGTGCCTTCAGGTGTGTATTTGAGTGGTTGCAATTAACCGATGTGTTTTGTATTTTGGATACATGTGTTTTTCAAATGGCACCCTGAGATTTCATTTTTGAACGAAGTGTCTTATGTATGAAATAGAGTGTAGTATGCAGGACCAAGTGTGTTGCATAAAGGAGTAAGTGTGTTGCAGAATTGCAACTAGAGTGCAAAGCAGTGCTTTTGTTTAAGGTATGGGTACATGTGTTTGAGGTATGGTAACAAAAGCTTCAAGTTGTGTTACTTTAGTCTAAGCATGGGTCTATAATGTTCAAGCAATGGGCAAAAAATGTTCAAAATGGGCAATGGGGTGGGGGGGGGGTCCCGGGGGGTCCCAGGAATCCATTGTTCAAAACATTGTTCAATCATCTGACCTTTGACCTATTTAGGCCTATACTACAGTAAAGCAGTGATTGGTTAGTGATCAGTTAAGCAATTGTGTGTGTGTGTGTGTGTGTGACCTGGGCTGCGTTCAGCCCCGACAAAACGTTGCACAACGTTTTTTAAACAGAAACGGTGATGCGTTGAACACACTGTTCTGATGACACAAGAGTTGCAACTATGGCAGCTGAGAAGGCCATTCTTTGTGTTCTTTGTGAAGAATTTTCGGAGCCTGATGAAGTCGGTATAAATATGTGTTTAATACTACAACATATGCCCGATGTTACAGTTACTGCACTTGCCGCCCAGAACAAAAGAGAACATCCCAATCGAGTGAAGGGATTGCTGAAACTGAAGCACACATCTTACCTAATTCAGACTAAAACACATCTATTTAGCCTCACATACTGACTTTATTTGTAGCTCATACTGTTTTAATACCCTGTATTTTCTTTCTCATTTTTAGGAAAAGCACTTAATTACCATTGTTTATTTCTATACCAAATATACACTTGCAATGAAGCTAAAAATATAAACAACTACATCATTATGTTGATATCCTATATTTTTACAATAAAACTTACGACAAACATGTCTTCTAATATCCTCAGTTGTTGCGTATACCGAGCTGCATCGAACACATTTGTAAATTACTTTCCTTGAACCCATTGTGCGAGTTCACTTTAATACCGTGTGCTTTATATACATGTTGCTGCTGATTGGACTGCAGTTCTGACACACCCACCAAACAAGAGAAAACGCATCTCAAACCCCGTTGCACACCGGTGCACGCCGTTTCCAGGAAACATGACGTTCAACCCGGAAACCGTAGCAAAACGCTGCGCACCGTTTTGAACTTGAACGTGCCCCTGGTGAATAAGTGTAGCATTTTGATTGGTTGTGTTTGGAAAAGGAAAGCAAGTCACTTCCTGTTAGATTTTTGTGTTTTAGGTAGAGAATTGTGTGTAGTGTTTTGAAAAAAGTGTTTAATGCAATTGAAAACTGAGTCAAAGGCTGAGAAATAGCTTATGGTTTTGGAGATTTGGTATGTAGTTTGTTTTTTGTGAGCATATTTTTGTTCAGTCCAATGTAAATATATCTGCTGTGCATATGTTGCACTAACTTAAAATAATAAAAAAAAAAATGTTTCAACAACATGTGTGTGTATCTGCAAATATTTCTGTGCATGTGAACAAGCTGAAGAATTTTCTACAATTTGAAAAATTTTAGTATTATGGCAAAGCATACTAAAGATGAGAGTGCTTTTCATTATGCCCAACAGTGTGTATTGGTTAGACAAAAATCTGGTAATATGAATGAGGAGTGTGCCATTTCGTGCAAAAGTTTGATTTTGATAATGCTATATGTAGTTTTGGTTGCAGTACTTCATTTTGCAGGATATATTAAGTATTTTGCCGTTTGGGTGTGTGGTTTTGTGAATTGTGTTAAGTATTTTGATAAAACCAGCCTAGTTTGCAAAATTGTGTGTTAGCAATTGGAAACAAACTGTAAAGCTTGAAAGCCTCAGTTCCACCATTGTAATTGCATGGAAAAGAGTAACCAGTGCATTCTTCAAATGTGTGTGTGTGTAGCAGATTACATGCAGTGCTTTTTCATGTGATGACTTCAGTCATGTGATAGCCTGATTCCCCCCACCCCCCCACCCCCAAACCTGTGTCCTCATGCCTCTGAGAAATGATAGAAAGTCAAATACACCACAGATCCTTTTTAAAACAGACCAACAGAAGGTATAAACTGCACATTATCTTCAAACTACCTGTAGCACCACAGCATTGGTTTTCTCCCATCGTTACAGCGGCATTTCTCTGTTACGCTGTCCTCGCCACAATAAATCATTGCATCATGTGATGTTACACAAAGCTATTGACATTCACTTGTAGGATGTATGCATATCAGAGGTGGGAGACTCGAGTCATATGACTTGACTCGAGTCAGACTCGAGTCGCAATTTTCTGGACTTGAGACTTACTTGACTAGATCTCTGAAAAGACTCGACTTGACTTTAGACTTGCTCCTTGTGACTTTAGACTTGACTCGGACTTGTGCCTATTTACTTGAAATGACTTGTGGAAAATAATTTATTTCAATTATTGTGAATTATTTTATTTTTTTTACGGAAACTCGTTTTCCCTCCTCTGTGGCTGTCAATCATTCTCCATTCAGTATTCAAACAGTGCGCGCGCCTCTTCCGGTTGGATGCACGGTAAAACTCTCTCCATTCTCCAATATGATATATTCACATTATAATGCATGATCTGTAGATAAAAGGCTGTGGATTTGCATAAAATGACTTTATTTTGTTGGAGTTTGTTGCTGTTTTTAAATGACTCACTACCGTGTGCTTGTTAGATCACGCACATCACAAGGACTATGAATCGGCATCAAACGCACAATAACTGGAATTTAAAACTGTGAAACAAATGATCAATAAACTGTTGGACAGATATACACTAGGGTTTGTGCGCTCGACATTTCTTCGCTTTGTGCCGTGAACTTTTAAATGCGCACTTGTGCAGCGCAGCGCTGAACACTGTGACTCCATGTTGCTTTGAGCACATCATTCTGCATATGCACTTTGTGCGTTCTGTTTTGAAGCGTTTCATTATCATAGTTTTGCGCACTGAAAGATTATTAAAAGCTTATATTTTTTTATACCTAGCCTGCTCAATACATTTAAAATAAGCATAATTTAATTGTATATTATTTCTGTGTAGTGTAGGCTATATAAATACACTTCTGAATTCTTGACATTAATATATAAATATAAAATTGTGAAATGTATGACTGCCTGATTGAATTTTATAAGAGTACTAATAGTAATTTGTTTTTATTAACATGTTTAGATTTTATAAAATTACTGTGCAGATTTTTTCAAGAATTACTTTTTGCTGCTGATTTATACACATTAAGTTTAATAAAAATGCATAATACATTTATGTAATATTTAAAGGTGTTAACTGTAATCTTACACTGCAAAATAATAACTTAAAAAGGATTAAATTCATCACAATTATGTAAGTATCTGGAAATTTGACATCACAGCAAAATAACTATATGTATGGCTAGCACAAGATGGGAAAAGTTTTATTAATTCTTGTTTACTTGTGTTCATTTAATTTATTTTTATTTTAGAGCATTTAAAGTGCTTCTTAATGATATTTTATTTATTACACACAAGTTAGTTTATTTATTTTTGTAACCCATCAGCCCTCTGTGTCTAAATAAGTAATAAAAGTCCCAGAGTTAAAAAAAAATGTGTAAAACGAGCCTGTGTGTGACTTGGTATGACTTGATGACTAAGTTGCGACTTGACTTGACTTGACAAAGAGTATGACTTGACTTGACTTGACTTGACCCTTACAACAGAATGACTTGACTTGACTTGACTTGACCCTTACAACAGAATGACTTGACTTGACTTTGACTTGCAATGTTAAGACTTGGACTTGACTTGAGACTTGCATTTAGTGACTTACTCCCACCTCTGATGCATATAGACAGCGCTGCTCTTTGCCCTGCAACCATGATGCAAAAACTTTCAGGGAGATCAAAACGTAGAGTAACAGAGAGATGCAAAGGTTTTTGGCATTCAGAGTCCACAAGAGTCATTAATCTGTGCTAAACTCATCATTTACACCTGCAAAATGACTAGTTTTACGCCAACTCACTTGACCTTTCTCACCAACTCCAGTCATCAGGGGTTTAAATGTCACAGGCGAGCTGCTACAGAGGATCTAGCGGGAGAGCAGCAGGAAGCAGTCACTCTGACATGGATTTACACGTCTGTACAGCAGCATGATGTATGTTATCAGATTAAAATATGAATAAAGGGCATAAAAATAGAAGAAAGATAAACGTTTGAATAGACGTTTTTAATAGATTGAACATGCAAAGTGGAAAAACTATTAACCACAATCTCTTTTACATATATTTTGGTAATGCTTTATTTTGATGGTCCCCTTTAGACATTCTGTTGACTATAAGTAACTCTCTTTAGAGGACAGTATCAGTGGACTGTCTGCTTAATATCTGCTTACACTTTATTGTGATGCTCCCCAAGAGACATTTTACTGACTATAAGTAACTTTGCAACTACATGTCAACTTATTCTACTAACCCTAACAATCTACCTCTACTCAACTAATACTAATGAGAGTTAGTTGGCATGTACTGTACAATGTTATTTATAGTTAACAGAATATCTAAAGGGGGCCATCACATTTTTTATAGTCTTGACAACTTTTGAGTCATTTTGGATCGATACAAATCAGATTTTTATAATTGTGTATTTTTTATAATTATTTTTGGCAAATAGGCCTAATGAAAACAGTAACATGTAAAGTTAGTGTTACTTTTCTATTTATTGAATTGATTTGCTGACAGTATTCGAAGTTGTGATGTAAAGCGATAGATCTTTTGTTCAGTAAAACAGATTGTTGAAAAAGGATCTATCCACTGGTTGTTGACTGGATAGAGGCAGGTCTGAATGTGAGTTTGCAGTCAATTGTGAGCAAGAATTAGGCAGGGTTTAAACTGAAAAATTATTGGCATAAGTTACCACAGAGAAGTTTGTCCTTTTACTAGAAGATTTACAGTTTTTTACAATCGCTATGACAGTTTTTTCAATACATTTAACAAATTTCCTAAACTCTTAACGCACCAACACACCTAAAACACACAATTGGCAAAACGGTTAATTTCATGCTCAAAATCACACATTGTAAACTAAACTCCAAAACTAATTTTCAAAATACAATAATACACTAACACAAAACACAATGTCTAACAAAACACTGCAAACTTGTTTCAAAATCAAATAATTATTCAAAACACTAACACATGTTCTCTTCCAACAGGAACATTTAGTCAATCATAACACAATGACAAAAAAAACACTATCATCAGCTGAAATTACAGAAACTGCATTATTTTATGTGTGTCAGGTCTGCCCTTATACAATAGACAGTATAATGTATTGATTATAGATTGTGTTTTGCACTGCAGTTTTCTTTTTTTTTTTGGAAGTCTCTATATTTTTGTTTTGTTTGTAATGTAAATGCATGCATTTTGTTGTTGTTGTTTTTTTGCAGCAGAAATTCAATACAACAAAATAAATGACCCTTCTTAGAGTAGCTTTATAGAATGTATGGTTTGTGAAAAAAAGAAGACAGAGACAGAATTGCTGTAGTAACGGCTTTATTTGCTACAGGACATTTCTGCAAGATAACAAAAATATGCAATATAGCTGCCATTTACAGTATTACTGTATGTGAAAATACAAAATATACAGACAGAAAAGGCCATCTTCTAATCTGCCCGGTCTTCTGCATTTGTCCACATGTTCTCATTCACATCACACCTGATATCTTCCCTGGCAAGGCATCTTAGGAAGAATCTTTTACAGTAACATGCCTTATCTACCCCTGGCAGTGTTCAGCTGTGATGTCTTGGTATGCAGCATCTTTTGCATACAGGAAGGACATTTGGTCCTGTGGACTATGGTCAAAAACCTTTCATCTCCAGGCGGAGAAAACTCCTCAATGGGGGTTGAGGAAAGGGAAGTAAGGGGCAAGGAAAATAGACATCATCCTCTGATGGGCGTCAAACCAGGCTGTGACTAGACGGGAATGGTGGAATGCCACATTGTCCCATATTTGCATAACTTCAATCAGCTGTTTCTCACTAGCAATGGAATAATGTGAAAATACAAAATATACGAACAGAAAAAGCCAACCCGATCTCACGGGAAAACATACAAATTCTACGAGGTGGCTAATTCGTACGAATTCATAAGATTTTTGCAAAATCGTACATATTTTACGAATTGCCCAATTCGTATGAATTCATATGAATGACCTACCCCTGACCCCGCCCCTAAACCTACCCATCACGTGGGTTTAGACAAATCGTACAAATTCGTATGAGTGAGGTCGTACGAATTCGTACGAATTAGCCATCTTTTTATCATTCGTACGAATTCGTACGAATTGGTCGTGAGATAGTGTTGGAAAAAGCACCAGAAGAATAAAAAAATTTTTTTTAAAAAGAGTCATCTTCTAATTATTTGCATAATTCTATCAGCTGTTTCTCAGTAAGAATAGAATAAAATACAGGGGATATATTTGTGTTTCAATTCACAATATAAGCAGCTGTTTACCTTGACTTTAGCCTGTAAGGTTAGGTTCAGAACATGGTGTTATCTGTTCTGACATACAGTGTTAAAGCATTGGTAAATTTGGCAGTAAAAATCCATTGTTTTGTTCTTGTTTGAGCTTGTCTGTAAAAGAAGTTCAAGCATTTTAAATTTGTGTTAATTGTATGCATTTTGTGTTAAAGCAACAAGAAATGTGTTAATAGTATAGCTTACACAGGCGGATGTAGTGCTAACTGTGTTAAGAGTTTTGGAAAATTGTTAAAAGTATTGAAAAATCTGTCATAGCAATCGTAAAAAACTGTAAATACATAAATAAATTATGGATTTATCATTCACAATATGATCATTAACTTGCATTTCGAAAACAGATAGGGTACAGCAAATTGTATTTTGTGAGAATGATGGGTATTGCAGAGAGATTTATTTTTTAAAACCTTCAAAACTAATCTCAGTCATTAACTGTAGGACTGAAAGAAAAAAGAATTTGAGTGTTGCATCCGAGCAGCGGTGGGTTTGCTGGAGCTCGCAGGTGCAGACACCAAAAACGTTGCTGTTTTCATGACAATGAGCGCACATCTGATTTCCTGCTGTTTGTGCACACTTGCACAAAACTATTTAGACCATTTTTGTCAAAAACTGCATCATGCCGCAAACCAATTTTTTTTTTTTTTTTTTTTTTTTTTTTTTGTATACTCTAAATATCACTGCATTCAAACAAACAAGCAAAAAATAGCACTTCCAATGAAAAAGTACAGCATTTCCAGTCTAAAGAAGTAACAGCTAACAGTCAAAAACAGTAATTTCCTTTGTTCAGTGTTCGGTTTGCCAAAGTGTTATTCATCAAGCTCTACAAAAAAAAAAAAAAAAAAAGAACAAAAAAAAAAAGGAGGCCACACCATCGTCTCCTGTAGATGGAAGGATGCCGATGACTTATTTACCACTAGCACATGCTGATAAGGTTTTATTCTTCTATACTAACTTGCATCGTAGCCTAGGATTCAATAGGTGTCATCATCGCACAGTCAACATACATGTCGTACCCAAGCTTATTATATCCATGTCGTACAGTGTGATTTGTAATGATCTTATACAGTAGGACAGGCCTAACACTCATTAGTGTATTAGTTATTTTGGGGTTACGGTTAGTAGAATAAGTTGACATGTACTTGCAAAGTTACTTATAGTCAGTAGAATGTCTGTTTCGGGAGCATCAAAATAAAGTCGTAGCAGTTATTAAAGGGTAACTCTAACAAAAAGACCCTAGGTTGCATTTTGGCAAATCTACCCGAGGGAAACTTTAGTTTAAAAGCATAATTAGAATGGAAACGCCACTTTTAAGTTTAACCATATTTTCGTTTTCGATCAAATTGCCTTTTGAATGGGAGTGCTTGGGGCACTTCTATAGCATCAAAATCGCTATTTTTAAAACACTAAGAAGGCTCAACTATTTTTGACTGTCAAAATGCCGGCGGACACAGCTACAGTGAGTTTTTCAAAATCTTTCTTTTATGTAAACTCTGTGTACACAAACAATGTTCTCAATGCTCAAGTTCATGTGTAGAGCCCCTGGTGATACTGAGAGCAAAGTTTCATGTTGTGTCGAGCCTTCTTAGTGTTTTAAAAATAGCGATTTTGATGCTATCATAGTCGTGCCCCAAGCACTCCCATTCAAAAGGCAATTTGACCGAAAGCGAAAATGCGGTCAAACTTAAAAGTGGCGTTTCCATTCTAACTATGCTTTTAAATGAAAGTTTGCCTCGGGTAGATTAACAAAAAGACCCCAGGTTGCATTTTGGCGAGAGTTACCCTTTAAGCAGACAGTCTACTAATAGGCTACTCTAATGACTGCTAGTTAACATGTAGTTGCAAAGTAGAATGATGACAGTGGACTATTTTTTCCCAAATAATTGCAAAAAGAAAACCCATCCTCAATAGAATCACACTGTTTCCCTACATTAGTGTCAGAGAACTCTCATGTTAATCTTCTCTTTCTCTCAGTATTTTCTTCTCTCAGCCACCTGGGTACCTGAGCCCATCGGACTGGAACAGCAGTCTGACCACGGTCACGCCCAGGGGAAGCGGCGACGGCACGGAACCATCTCTCACTGCACACCTGTCATGTGTCTCCCACCTCTGGAGAGAAAGAAACAGACACTGAAAGAAATGGGGGGAGTAGAAATTGTTTGGAAAGAATAGCATTGCAGTAGTTAACGCCAAAACCAAAGGGGAGAATAGCAAATTACATTAATAAACAGAGGCAGGCTATATCACCACAGGGGGGTTTGCTATTATTTTGGCAGAATTAATTGTGTTTTCAGATCCGCAAGTAAGGGCCCATATTAAGCAGTGTTCTAATATTTACAGTCCATTGTAAGTTAAACTAAAATGACAAATTAAATGACGCGATTATTTTAACTCTACAACTCATTAATTCTTTGTTAGGTTAATCATCAGATATTAAACGTGGCTGTGCAGTGTTTTGCTTCTGGCTCTAAAACGCTCGAGACACCTGAAAACAATAGGAAGCGTAACTAATGTTACAGACAACTGGAACGAATGCGCTTTTCGCTTAAAAGGATATTTTAATGCCACAGGCTATCTCTGTCTTTCTCCGTTCCTCTCTCAGATGGTCCGCGCACTGTCATTCTGGCTGGGTGACAAAGTGAGCTCATTCTCCAGGCTTCCTGGGAATGCCGGCGCTGTGGGGAAAGGACACAGGGCATCACGTATGAGCACAAGACATAATCTCCCAACACATGTGACCTGGATCACACCATGCTTGTGTTGGCTGTGCGCACCTCACTTCACTACAGCAATCAGAGTGCTGGAAATCAAATGGTGGAAAATGGAAATTGCAAATGGGTTTTTTTCTGCTGGAGTATCGTTATGAATAAAAGATCAGGGAATTATTCAGTCTTATGAGGGTTTATATATGTTTCATGTGGCTCTGTATTTGTTAGCATTCATGTAAGGGCATGTGGGTGCGTAGATAGCAGAAAGTCTTTTTGTCATTTTATCATTTTATCAATTTCGTTACCACAGTAAATTTAAACAAACTGGTACAAAAACAGATACATTTTTTTATTAAAAATTAAAAATGTATGATTATATGTTTTGAAAGAAATTAACACTCTTATTCAGCATGTTACAAGGGATTTATATTTTAAATAAATGCTGTTCTTATGAACTTTATATTAATGAAAAGATCCTGAAAAAATATGTATCATGGTTTCCACAAAAATATTAATAATATCAACATTTAATACTGTAATAAGATTTCTGAAGGATCATGTGACACTGAAGACTGGAGTAATGATGCTGAAAATTCAACTTTGCATCACAGGAATAAATTTCATTTAAAAATATATTAAAATAGAAACAGCTATTTTACATTGTAATACTATTTCACTATATTACTGTTGATAGTAATCATAAGAGAGTTATTTCTGAAACATAAAAAACCTTACAAACCCTGAACTGTTGAATGGTAGAGTAAATACATTTGGTCTTGTTTCGTTTTATTAGATTAATCATTGGTGTAAATGTATTCATATGGAATTAATTTATGTGCATTATTACAGGTTTTTTTTTCTTTTTTTTAGATCAATATTGTACTTTTAAAGTGAATTAATTAATTAAATTATTATTTTGTAATCATTTGGAAAAAATATATATTGATTTATGTGCATTATACAAACTTTGATGCTGCCACTCTAAAAACCTGATGTGTAAATCAAACAGAGAGAAAAACAAGTAAAGATGCTGTCAAATTCAGAGACAGAACATGTCTGAATAAGACAGATTTAAGGGAAAGACAAAAAAAGAGTAGGCCATTTTGATTTTTATTTCAGTCTACGGATCTATAGCTTAAAAGGAAGAGAGAAAAAAAAAAACAGAACGAGAGAAGATCCAGAAGGATGGCAGCAAGGACCTGAAGAGGGAGGCATTATGTAAAGTGGGTAAGAGGGTTATATGAACAGCTGAGCTGAGTATGTCTGATGTTTTTAAATGCACCATCTGAGGCTCTTAGTATGTGAACACACACTATCTCTAGTTTATGAGCAGTGGCAGTCAGCCGTAACATACCTCACGCAGAATGCATAACTCTCACTTACCTAACCATGAAGAGCTGGATATATCCTTATTTTTCAACCGGACATCATACATTATTTACACTACAAACTGTATATGGATATCGAGCCGCAGCAAGCAGTGCAAACCCTTGCTAATACAAAACACTTTATTTCGCTAGTCCACTTTAGACATGTCAACTACAACAGACATTCTACTGTCTAAAAGTAACTTTGTCAACTTATTCAACTAACCGGAACCCTATCAGTCTATAAAACTCTAATGAGAGTAAGTTGACATGTAGTTGCAAAGTTACTTAGTAGAATGACTAAAGTAGACTATCGAAATAAAGTGTAACCATAAAAAGCACAATGGTCAATAATGATATCAAAATCACTGTTTTGGTCTAAAATAGAACCTCGATGATCTGTTAAAATCGTTGTTCGAGTAATTGAATTAAATTAAATAATTAAAGTAATCGTACATTTATTGTTAACATTGAGTTTTGGCTTAGAGACCTGATCTGCAGCGTTCTCATCCCAAGGCGTCATATACTGACGCTTTTGAAATTTCGTCTACATTCGACGCACATGGCACCCTTTAGCGTCAATATGAGACGCAGATAAATATGGGCCAGAAGGCGCCTCCTAGCGGTCTAACCCTAACCCTACCCCAGACCTAAACCTACTCATAATCTGCGTCACATATTTACGCTAAAGGGTACCATGTGCGTCGAATGTAGACGAAATTTCAAAAGCGTCAGTATATGACGCCTTGGGATGAGAATGCGTTGTTATTTGATGTGTTTCCTGATTTTGATGAAGGGAGAAAAGAGCTTAACACAAAAGTTTTATCTTGAGGTTTTCATATTAAAACTGTTTAATCCACACGCACAATTCTAGTCTCTCATAGGACATATTTAAACAATGCATGAGTTCAATGCATGCCATTTTTGGGAAGTGCTGTTCTTTAAGCTTTTTATCTTGATCCCTTTCAGTGATTTCAGAGTGAATGTAATGAGAGTAAATGGACTGATATTAACCATAGGAAACAGCATCAATCAGTGTGTTTTCCTTCTTTACTTCAGCTTCTTAATAAGATTTGGTCGCACTTTATTTCGATGGTCTACTTTAGACATTCTAAACTACATGTCAACTACATGTCAACTAACTCATTAATTTGCAACAACATGTCAACTAAATTTTATTAATTTGCAACTCTCATCAACATCTTGTTAGACTGTTAGTTTAAGGTTAGGATTTGGGTCAGTAGAATAAGTTGACATACTTGCAAAGTTACTTAAAATCAGTAGAATATCTGTTAGGGAACATCAAAATAAAGTCTTAGCTGATATTAAGCAGGCAGTCTGCTCATACTCTGAGAGTTAGCTGACATGAAGTTGCAAAGTTAATTAAAGTTAGTAGAATGAAGTGGACTGTCGGAAAAAAAGTGATACCTATTTTATATTGTGACATTTTATTTGATAAAATCTGCAACTGCCTGGGATTTTCAACCTCAGTGTTCCTTCATGAAATGGAATGTTTGTCACTGGAAGCAAAAAAGGGGATATGATATTTCCGAAAAACTGGTGAAAGACAGATGGCATGGATTCACGCAACATCACACTTGTTCTCCTCAAGTTCAACATGATACAAAGCAAACATAAACGCCACTTGACAAGATGGAGTGTATTACAGCACATCCAGAACAATTGACGAAAAATATTACAGCAAACACATCTATCCATCACTCCCTAGTCGTGTCAGATGGGGGAACATCTATCAAGTTCATTTAAAACGTCACCCAAGCTTTTGTGCCAACAGTTGAGCAGTCAGCAGTTTTATTCTTTGAAGTGCTGCTGATTTTCTTCTTTTTTTTTTTTTTGCAGCATATTGTTTACTGTCATTTGCATCTAAATAATTACCCCATCAGGACAACGGGAACAGTATCACAGCCTGGTTTAATTATTCTCTGTCGAGCCCAACTCAGGATTTAAATTGCAGATTTAGGATTCCCTTGTTTGCGATGGTGGAAAGCTTTGACATGCATTAAGTTTACATTACACACTTGTACAGCCTTCTGTCTATTCACAGATGTCGACTTTTGTTTGTAAAATGACAGCCCCAGTCCTCCTTAATATTCAAATGTAAACATGATCATTTTGTTTTCGGGAAATCTAAGTGCTTTACATTTCTGCTTTTATGCACATAATCATCTGTAATTTTCGTATTCATCGTGATAGATTAATTAGCATCTTGTTTGAGTGCTTTACGCATACATTGCTTTAATTGAATGCAGTACTTATGTGAGTTTCTTTTTCCACACTTTTTTGTCAAGCTATTTTTGTTCTCCAGCTGTTTGTGGTCTTTATTCAGTGCTGGGAGTTTGTACTCACTGTAGTAAGTAATTCATTTTGCAGATGCACTCCACAAAGCCAAAACCAATCACAGAATGTAAGGCTGAAAGACAGGATTTAACAAAATGCCCAGAATGCTACTGAAGCACTAATAGGGCAAATCACAACATGCAAAAATAGAGACTCTGATGTAATGTAATAATGTAAAAGAGGTCAAGTTGATCAGTGGTTTCTAGGAAACACAATTATGGCTGTAATGAAAGTGGTAACACTTTACAATAAGGTCACATGCATTAAGTAAGGGATAGCTGTGCATTAAACAATTTTAATGCATGATGTGGAGGCAAAAAATAATAATAAAACACCTAACACGAAGCAGAGTGCATTCAAATCGTTTTGAATTTCCAAAGTGAAAAATAAAAAATAGGGCAATTGAAAAATATAATATAAACCTGGAAATGTCTGATATGTTAAATAGAATGAGACATGCATGAATATCTGTAGTGTCTTTTTGAATGCAAACCCTTAGAACGCCTCTATTGAGTTCATCATGTGTCTAACAATATTTTTTAGATCAAATAGATTTTTATCAAACTTGACAGAATCAATGACCATATGAAAGATAATAAATTGTATATGGAGGGAAAAGTCAAGCTTGTTTTGATGTGCACCTAGAATGTCTCAGGCCAATCCATCCAGTAGTTGTGTGTGTGTTACAGATTATAGACGTACATCCCACAGTCCCTACACATATGCTCGATTTCAAAACATGAGCTGACTACTGAGGCAGCATTTTAAGGGACCATAGGCTAGAGAAGCAAAGGCTGTTCAAACAGGTAAGCATCTTAATTAACTCTTTCCCCGCCACTGATCCACGAGCCGGGCGCTGTTACAGTATAACCCCAATTGTATCATCAATCATATAACCCCAATTGTATCATCTCAACACTGGTTACCGTATCGATTACAAAGTATTGCTACTGACCTATAAGGCCCTAAATGGTTTATCTCCTGTGTATTTAACCGATCTTCTATCGCCCTACTATCCATCACGCTCTTTAAGGTCACAAAACTCTGGGCTTCTGGTAGTAATGGTAGATATCGAAGTCCACTAAAGGAGAGAGAGTGTTTTCGCATTTGGCTCCTAAACTCTAGAATAGCCTTCCTGATGATGTTCAGAGCTCAGAGACACTATCCCACTACACCAATCTAGATTAAAGACACATATCTTTAGCCAAGCATTCACATAATCTCATGACCTTCTCCTCCAGTTATATCAGATCAAATATCAAAAAAATATTTGCTTTTGCTTGAAATTTTTGCTTGAAAATGTTATGAACAGTAGCTACGCTAATTATTTTCTGTTTTATCTTGGAATGCCCATCCTGAGGTAACTATAGAGAGTACATCAGCTCCGGTTTGGATCAAGCCTCTTACGAGGACTTCAGATGCCCCAACACCAGTGAAGAGATTACTCCTGCGAGGACTTCACATGATGCCAACTCTGAATCAACATACAGTACACCACTGCCAAATTTGATATATACTGTATATGTTTACAACACAACAACGTAATTATTACTTCAATGAGCTCAATGTTTCTTCCTTAAATTAATACATGATGTTAGCTAACTACATGATTTGTATTATCTTAGAACCGTACATTTCTGAAATATTATTTGACAGATCACTCTAAATTGTAATGTTGACACATGCATTTTTTGTAAAGCTGCTTTGAAACGATACGTATTGTGAATAGCGCAATACAATTAAATGTGAATTCAGTTTAACTGAATCATCATTCTGAATCTGATCTCGACAAAGTCTTTGACAAAACACGATTTTCTCCGCTTTTCTTTCAAAATGTTGTTTGCTCAAAATGTTGCTCACCCACATTTGAGTATTGATAATATAAAAAAGAATGAATAAAGCTAGTTTAAAAATAAACTATTCTTCTGATATATTGACTGTTTATATATTCATACAACTAAATATTTTGGGGGCCATCAAAGTTTTGAGGATATGATCAAAAAATGGTGCTGGCTGGAAACTTTTTTGGTAAACGCTGGCAGGGAAGGAGTTAAGATCCTTTAAGATACCCTATTTTAGACAAATTCTAAGGCAGCATCACACATGTCCTTTTTGGATAAATCAATCCAATAATGCATTATACATTTTTGTATGTCAGTTAATTATTTATTTATTTATTTATTTATATCAGTGTAATCAAAAAGCATAATTTTACCCAATATGTATATGCTTATTAGAATATCGCGCTGTTATCTTAGCAATTTGCTAATGGAAGTCAATAGTGAGTCAAGTCTCCTGTGAGGAATACTATTCATGTGCCCCAAATCCATCACTTATGAGGATCCATGACAGTTAAGATGTTGCCTTGGAAGACAGCTGTCTAGGCAATAGACACTAGGTT
Source organism: Abramis brama (assembly GCF_963993115.1). Classification (NCBI taxonomy): domain Eukaryota; kingdom Metazoa; phylum Chordata; class Actinopteri; order Cypriniformes; family Leuciscidae; genus Abramis; species Abramis brama. The sequence goes on from NC_139974.1 coordinate 35,717,495, forward strand.
TTGTAAAAGCATTTTAGTGTCTCATGATGGTGAGCAGCTTTGTCACATATCCTTACATATTTCCCATGTCAAAGATATGCCAACTAAGCTTCAAGAGACCAGGCTGATGAAGTGTTCATAGGATTCTGGACACCAGTTAACAGAGAATGACAGCAGGATCTTACCACCACACAAACCTTTAGAAATCAACTACAAAACCACTACAAGGGCTACTAGGATGAATGATTGATAGGGACATAAAGGGAACAAACCAGATGCTGATTTATATTCTGAGCTGCAAATAATGTTTGCAAAAGACGACCAAAAAATGAACATGACCATGTTTTATTATTAAAAGTAACAAATAAATGATCAAACAACACTATGGGCTTTTTCTGAAGTTTGATCTTCCATTGCAATCTTGGCACATTTAGGTTTTTGTTTTCTTCTACAAAAGTTTCTTTGTCCATTAAAAGAAAATTAATGGGGTCCAATGTTTTTTGAAGCCCTTTGACTTTAGATAGATAGATAGATTAAACTTTCTTCAAAAAGAAACCTCATACAGTTCGGAACACTTTGAGGGTGAGTGAATTATGACAGAAGTAAATGCATGCAGATATGCGAGCTAAATGAAACCAGTCTTTGACCTGTACATCGACAAACCTAATTGCTTTTTATGTGACACCATCGCAGGCATGTACAATTTCATACAATGTACTTAAGCATCCACAAATAATTGTTTGTCCCATGGCCTCTGGAACCCACCCAGCATCTTTAGATTGATCATAATTGCTTTGTGCCGAAATAAAAGGGTCCAATTAGCCATTCAGCAACTCTTGCCCCCTTTGTGCATATTACACTTGCAAATAATCCTATTATCAAAACAACACAGTGTAATAAAGAAAGGCCTTCTGAATATCAATAACACAGCAAATAAACAACACAGCATTATTATTTTAATGAAGATCTGTCAATTGTGATAAAGAGAAAGTGCAGTTTATAAATTGTATGCAATTTATCTTGGGAGACAGAGAGGGGAAATTGACAAAACTAGTGGAAAAAGAAGTGACAAAAGAAATCAAAACAATAAAAGCTGACTTAATTAGCTGACGCATCAACAATGTGTCCTGCATAAAGCAATATGACTTTTTGTATTGTGTATTCAGTGTTTTTGTCTCCCACATTAATTTGGACTAATTCCATTAACTTCACGTAAATTACTTTGATAAAAAAAATTTTAAAAAGCTGACTTCATTTGTTGACCCATTTGACTGCAAGTAAATCAAGGGTTAACATGATTAACAGTCATGCTGGAAACATTGGTTTGTATGTTCAAAATCTATTCATATTGGTGACTTGATGTGTAGTGTGCTGTCAGGTGAAAAACCATGACTGTTGGTGTATAAATGAGAAGAGAAAACAGATGTGAGTCTTTTGTTTAAAGATATGAAAAAACAATTAAGCCAATGGCATTTTTATCTGTACAAAGAAACAAAACATGCATGCACAAACATATTTGTCAGTGCATGTCATATGAAGTAGGGTGTATTGATAGACCGGGATCGCACAGCTGGGTATTCTCTGTCCCGCATGTCACACCTGCTCCCCAAACAGAGTGTCCTGCATCTGGACAGGTCAGTGCACACGACCCACTGACAGGACTGCTAACAAGCTTAGTGCCACAACAGTCCCAGAGCCTGAGATAATGATAAGAATCACTACAGCCATGACATGTACTCTGTACTTACAGTTTGTTTCATGTGATTGTTTGTCTGAACCATAGAGGTCTACAATACCTGTATAAAGCTATCTGCTAGCATTCCCATTCACCTCAGTGACTCAGCCTAGCTGCAGGTCTGGAATGCAAAGATACGATGTCCTACTTGCCTGTAAGTGTATGTATTTGTATACCTCCGCTAACCCTGCACATGCAGACATCACATGTCCTCAGCGCGTTACATGGAGTTAATGCAGGGTTATAGACAAACAAACAGCAGCCGCCTTTTACAGTTCCTCCTGAACCAAAACAACGAGCTTATGCTTTCACGCCATGTCGTAACCGTAATTTAGAGATGGCAACCCGTGATGTTCTACTGTGGATTTATGTATTTCTTTGTCATCATATATCTTTGTCATCATATATATATGCACATTCAATAAGATGGTGTAGACACCTTAAACTCTTAGTCTAAATCTGTATAGTGTAGGACTTTGACCTCAGTTGTCTTTGGTAACAACAGTAAAAGTAGGCTAAGCAGATAAAGGAAAACATGTCAGAAGGCTGCATTCAACCAACTATTCATCTTTTCACAAGAAAAGAAAAAAACAAGACCCACACTTTCAGTGAGTGACACTTGTGCTGGAGTGCCATCCTGAATTATAATAAGGAAACGCAGGGCACTGACACATCTCTGTGGAGATGCTGGAGGCTTTAGGTGCCTCATATCCTTTAGAGGTATAACAGTGGGTTGGTTGCAAGTGTGTTACACAGGAATAATTTCATCTTGATGTAAACCTGAATATGTTGTCATTAATTACTCAACCTCGTGTTGTTAGAATCAAAAAGGTTAAGAAAAAAAAAAAGAAAAAGCTCCCTAAATAAATGTATCATAAAAGTACTCCATACGACTTGTGCTTTCTTGTCATTTTAGAGGTTGACAACCATTTCATTATATTGAAAAGAGTGTTCATTCTATTCCCATGGTGTTGAATTTGAAGGCCATTCGCATGTTCCTCCAAATGAAGTGTGGCACAGTACAATAACACATCAGCAATGCCGTGGAGACACTTCCAGGATCATGTGGCGGCTCACTTCGTGATCCGGACCAAAATGAGCCAACAGTCAACCGTGGATAAGCATAGAGTGCAGAAAAGGCCTGTAGTGCAGCATATCTATCCAATTTCAAGGTCATGTGCTTGTAACCAGCAAATACCATTTTGAAATTGGATTTGTGAGTTTGGTAAACTGCAGAGGATACACAGCCTAAAGGGAGTCACAGACTGTATTTTATTTTTCTATTTTTAATTTTTTTTTTTCTCTCTCTTTCTCTCCCCTCTCAATTTCATGCACACCAATTTCACGCAGACAGTGTAGAGACTGGGACCTCGCCCAATATGAACTGGGAACAGAAGATTAAATATAATCATACAGTGCAGATTCAAAGGCCAAGACTGTCAGGGCAACACCTTGCACATATTTGCATTTGCAAAGAGAGACTGTACATTTAAAATCACACTTCAAAATGTTTAAATGTCACTGTATTAGATAACAAAATACTGCCACTGACTTCCATTATATGGACAAAAAGCACTGAGACAGTCATACAGGTTTGGAACATTATAAGGGAGAGTTCATGATGACAGAATTATCATTTAGGTGAACTCTCCTTTTAAGTCAGTACTAGATGATCTAAATCAGGGATGGGCAACTTCGGTCCTGGAGGGCCACTTTCCTGCAGAGTTTATTTCCAACCCTGGCAAAAACTCTTTTCTAGTAATCCTGAAAACATTGATTAGCTTGTTCAGATGTGTTTAATTAGGGTTGGAGCTAAACTCTGCAGGACAGTGGCCCTCCAGGACTGAAGCTGCCCATCCCTGATCTAAATCATCAGTTTAAAACCATGTATATATTTGGGATCCCTTAGAGTCAACAAGGTTAAGAACCACTGGTATAAATCTTAAGATACTGTAGGTCTGTAGGTATCCAATGAAAAAAAGCATTGTGCATTTCTATATAAAAAGTCATTCCAGAAAGTTCTGAGAAAATATCTGGCAATATTTGTTTGCAGATGGCACTTGTTTTTTTTATGACATTTACACATTTTAAGTGTGGAATAGTTGTTCAAATACTTTGGGGCCACCGTATATTAAACCTAATGTAGCTTAAACATTTGATGGATAAACAAGTCCACAGTAATTGCTGTGGGACACAGTTATCTCCCCTTTTAACATATTAGGCTCTACTGAATGCCTCCCTCTAAAACTATGCAGAACAGATGTTTATGTGAACTCAGTAGACGTCAGTACTAGTGTCCTTTTTATTGCTGAAAAAGCTGAGCTTGTGATTGTGGGGATTGGTTCTCTCATTCTCTCTCTCCTTCACAGCAGAGAGGAATCATTTTGTGTGCAGGGTGTTATAGAAAACAGTGTACACACACACACACACATAGCCAGGGTGCTCTATTCTGCTGTGATGTTCTCAAAATGATTTCCTAGCAGATATCATTTCAGTAGCTGACTGAATCGAGGCGGAGCGGGCAGGGGGAGGGTGTTAAGGTGCAGGAGGTGTCTCAGGTGCACTACAGGAAATGAAAAATGAAAAGAAAAAAAATGAAAGGAATGTTTGTCAGGGGGTGCCGTCTGGCAGGCCTCATGGAAAATTAATAATGTATTTTTGCAAATTTGCAATGTTATTTTGCCAGATCAGGGGAGCAGGGCAGGAAACCGGTGTGTGGAAGAGGACAGGGCGCTGGGAAGAATGCTGATTAAACCTCAGCAGAACAAAGCCCAACTGAGATCAATGCTGGACCGTATGTGATTATGTCTTAATAATGAGGCTGGTTCGGTCCTGCATGGCTTGTACCTACATGTATGTGAACACGTGCCAGGGTATTTGCTCTGAGAAAACAATAAAAAACTGGAAAAAAATACATAAAAACCGAATAATACATATAATCCACTCATTTGAAAAGGCAAAATTCAGGTGGAAAATCATGTGAGAGGAGGCAGTGCCTCCTGTGATTGGCTGTGATAATGGCTGCCTCTAATGCTTGCAAAATTAAACAAGTCAAACTAGTGACAATTGACCCACTCTTACAATGTACTCACCAAATCAGACATAACCACTTTCAGTTATGAGAGGCTACAAATGAACGTAAAATGATGATTAAACAGTATTAATTATACAGAGTTTGTATATATTTCAATCATGACAATCCTCTGAAAAGTTGTAGCATGTTATTGAATATGGCAATGTTAATGTGTGTGGTATTGGCAGACTAGATCTGCTATGCTGCTGCGGCGGCGGCGTGGGAAAGTACGCGTGCTAACAAGGAAGCTAAAGACCACAGCCGATGCTAGTGCAGCTCTTGAGGCCAGGGGAGTGAGGTTTACACGCACAGCTCACCCCCTTAAACCAACCTCACTCCCATCCGGGTCACGGCACCACGTGTAACCGGTGGCTCCTGATGCCAAGCGTGATGTGTATAAAGTAGACTTCTTGGCAACACTGGCTACAGAACTAGCTTACAGCAAACAGTGAACCAGACTAAAAAAAACATTGCATCTTATTTAAAGAAATATGCATTCTGCATTTTAGGGGAAACCAATTCATGCCTTGTTTTTTTTTTTTTACAGTAGAACAGATTTCATTGTGAATAAAATCCACAATCCAAGCACTCTGCCATAAATTCCAATCCATCATGCATGGAAATAATCTATACAATAAAATAAAGTGTATGAAATCACTTAGCATACACAATTTAAGCTGTTTATACTGCGAGAAAACAGCACCTACGTGTTTGCTAAACAGAGACAGATATTAAGAGTGGCTGTTTGCCGGCCATTACTTAAGCCTGTGATTAAAATCTTGCTCAGTGTCATGCAGCAGTTGCTTGGCTGACAGGAAGGCTACTTCTCATTGCTTCAGTAATATCCTGTAGTCTTTTCCCTTAAAGACAAGTGCAACACTCAAAAGCCCAGATCAATTTCATGGCTGGATTCATCTCAGACATTTACCACACACATCAGCCTGGCGCACTAATCATATTGCAGACCAGGCATCTGTACGCTGAAAAAAACCTTTCCTAATCAATATTTTTGTCTTGGTTTCCAGGAAAAGCATCTGAACTTCTTTTAAACAAGATATATTTACTGATGAGTGATGAAATATGAATTATTGTCCAAAAAAAAAATGTAAGTTTATTTTTTTTTAACCCCCACAGGTGGTTCTTGGATTTCAGTCTTCAAAGGGCTCAGTCTCCCCTGAATGTGAGAATAATATAACCATTTTCAACATTGATAATAAACAGAAATGTTTCTTGAGCAGCATATATGCAAATTAGATAATGCACGCATATTTATTATTCAAATGGGGAGCATTCAGATGAAAAAAAAAAAGTTATGTTTAATTATTTTTAATTCCAAATTTTTGGGAAGGCTGAAACGCAGGGGGCTGAAGCCTCCTGAAATAAGGTCCAGCACAGTTTATGCTATGCTTTTATTTTTCTAAAGTTAACTATAATTAAACTAAAGTTTGTATATTTATGCTTAAATAAATAAAATGCAAATGAGGTAAGAACTTTGCTTCTTGAGTAAAGTGATCTTGTTTTAAGGATGTTTAGAAGTTTTTTCCGTGTGCATGTATCCGATTGCGATTGCAATAAAGTCAAATCCAGCTCCGTATTGTGAGATTTTTCCAAGAATAGCAGCATCATGATACCATTTGCATCTTTAATCTCACCTAAATCAAACAGCTCTGCCATTTGTGAGGTTTCTTTGATCGTCCTCTGAAATAAAGAGCCTTTGAAGACCCTCGGTTCATCCTTTATGTAGTCAGAGAATAAAGAGTAGGCATTTTGCCCATGCTAAGAAAATGAGATTCGCCGAGACTGTCTCGCTCATCGCTCACTGTGAAGTTCTGACACGCGCTCTCCGAGGCCTCATAAAGTGTACGTCACCCATGTGACATCTGTTACCTGTGGGCTCATATGCTTCCAGTATATAGATATATGATCAAAAGAGAGAACAGGGCCCACATAAATTAGCTTGTCAGGTTTCACATTGACTTCAGCACAATATTCGATTCAGTGTTTCTCTGTCAAACGAAGCGTAAGCGCACTGATCAATGTGACATGTTATATTGTGAGACGAAATTCATTAAAATAGAGGTGAGAAGCTGAAAAGCCACAAAAATATCACCTAGTCAGAGAGAATAAGAGGTGTCAGAGCAAAAGGCCATGACAACTTGCAGCTTCACTTTCTAACTCTCTTAAATAGCCCTCATTAGTGGTTGATTCATTGATTCAGACTGAACTCTCAGAGCTACGAAAGCGTCAAGGTGCTGGATGCAGGAAATTCTGTAACATTTGCAACTTGTATATTAGACATATCAGATATACAGCCCTGTGGTCTCATGAGACTCTTTACACTGTGGGGAGTTTATCCTGCAAGTATGATCATAATGGAACTGTCACTTGAGCAAATGTCATTTCCTGGAAGTCTCTGGGTCAAGTTTGACATTACTGTTTTTGGCTGAGATTGATTTGAGACCTTTTCAGGGGGAAGGCCTATTTGAAGTCGTCATAGAAACCCCTAATGAGGGTCTTGTGGTGAACATTGGTGTACATTGGACATACATAGCAATCAAATACAGTAGTAAAACTTTGAAATGTTATATATTAATATAAGTAATATTAAAGGGGAACTATTATGCCCTTTTCCAAAGTCTTGATTTTGTTTTTTGGGGTCTATTTTTTGAAGATAAAGGGGTGTCACACAACTTGCCCATGTTGGCATCTGCCTAATTTGATTAACTTCTACCAAGTGACAGATGAATTTGAGAAAAATATCAGAAGTTGATTGATGCAAAGAACTTTGACACCAACAACAAATTACATCCCTGCTGAAAAAAAAAAAAAAAAAAAAAAAAGTTTAAATAAGTCCAACAAGAAAAGACCCACCGGTTCAGTTCACTTTGCTATATTTTCACAATTGATTGCATTAAAAGTGCATCACTTAGATGAATACAATTTTACAACAACAAAGATAGTCTTAGGGTACGTTTGCACTACAACGATGTTCTAAAAGCGGAAAAGTTTTTCCTTGGCATTCTTCACGTACAGACGACAATGTAGTGTCCGTTTTCACAAAATTGCATTTTTGCAGTTTACACAGAGACGATAACAGTATCGTTTTCAAAAACTTGCACTTTGAAACACGTTTTCAAAAGTTTGCGTTTTCAGACCCCCGAAACGCATAAAACCGTTTCTGTTTTTAGTCTTAAATGGTGTTGTTTAAACAGCCCCTTAAAAATCAATCTGTGACCTTGACAACTTTGTTTTATGTAGGTACAATAAAATAAGACAGAAAGGCTTTGCTGTTTTTCATTAATTTCTTACTCTGCCATTAAATACATTGTGTGCTATTTCATGCAGTTTGTCACGCAAATACGGCTCTCTTTGATTAAAATAACATTGCTTGTGACCTTGGTGGAGTTTTTCATTCACTTTATGTTCTGTCTTCAAGGTTTATGGAGAAAATTAATTGAACTGCAGAGTTCTTTTGTTGGATCCAAAAGCAGTACATCACTAAGGCTAATGACTAAACACAATGAGTCTAATTTTGAGTTTACCAGTTGGGTGGTTAAAGCTACTCAATTAAGTCGATTGCGATACTAATACTAACTAAGCTTACTCACTCTGTCAGTTGCAGATTAGAGGGTGTGGCAAATGATAAAACTAAGGTCAAATTATGAGATCACTGCAGTTTTAGATACTAAAATATTAAGACATTTCTTCAGTTATCGTAGTTAAAGGTTAAACCTGACTGGGTAACATAAGCTTCAACCAAAGACTGCCAGTTAACGTGATCATACTATTTACTCAGCTTTTACATCTCGGCATAAACATCACACAAATTACAGTTTTTCTGAATTTCTAAAACACATTTCTTGTAACCATCACTCACTTTATCAAAACCTTAAACACAAAACCAAATTTTCAAACCACATTCACAGAACCTTCTGGCAAAATCAAACAATTGCCTCAAAATCATTTTCTGTGCTTAAAATCAAACAATGCTCTCAGATCATACACACAGCGAGTTAAAATTATAAACACTACAGATCATTCGTTAGACACATCATCAAAAAATGGAGAACACAGAATCCAAAGCATGCAGTTACAGAAAAAAAAAGTATATTGTAACAAAGTAAACAAATTACGTAAAAAAGTATAGTAATGACAACTTACATTAGTAAGGTGAATAAATTGTATACCTTATCCTCTGCAAGTATTGTATTGTAATGAATATTGAATAATAGGACTATCGAATGTTTGTATATTCACCACTTGCATACTGTGAAAATACAGTGACCCAACTGCAAAAGCCAAAAAGGTTACAGTAAAAAAAAATCTAAATAAAAAGGATGTTATGGTCACATAGAAGAGTTGTGCAACTGCAGAATCAAGGTTAATGAGAGAGATTTTATTCTGCGTCAGCATCATGTCTTCATGTTGGTGTCATGTTGAGTTTCTCCACATCTCAGACAATGTCATCTCTGCAGGCAAAGGGAAAAGCCCTAAAGCAGATCCAGCCTTGACAACATTCTCCACACCTGCTCTTCCTCATCCTCTTCCTGCTTTTTCACCTCCTCTTACTCATCCTCATCCTTCTCTCTCTTATATTGTTTCCATCCATTGTTGGTATCAATTCAGTGCAACATTTTGAGTACATTTTGGGACTCTGAACTGATGAGAACTGTGTTGCAGTTGTGTTTAACTTTCGCCTACCTGTGCTAAGCATTTTGAAACATAAGTGCATCACAATGCAAAATGTGTTTTAGTGAGTGAGAATGTGTTTAGTGTTTTTTTTTTTTTTTAAATGAGTGCATGAGATTTGCAAACAGTGTTTTAACTACCTGAATTTGTTTAATGATTTACAGAAAGAGTGATTTATTCGACAAATTGGTTTAGACTATTGAGAATTTGGTTCAGAGAATGGGGTTTAGTGTTTTAGCAATTCAGAAACACTGTAAAGCAGCTCATCTCAGTATCTAAATGAGATGTTGAGGCCAGAATATTTTCTCACCTCGGACGATTGCAGATATGCTTCAGCAGATGAAGTCATCTGCAAAGTTACAGAGGAGAATGTCAGACTTGTAGAGCAAGTGAAAATCCAAAGAAATGTGAGAGAGAGAGAGAGAGAGAGAGAGAGAGAGAGAGAGAGAGAGAGAGAGAGAGAGAGAGAGAGAGAGAGAGAGAGAGAGAGAGAGAGAGAGAAGAGGTGTAGGAGAGAAAAGAGGAGAGTATGTGAAACCATGTTCCCTAAGGAGATGTGTCACTGCATGCGGAGAGAGGAAGAGGGGTGAAAATGACACAAATTAGGCAGGAGACAGCATGTATGTCCCCAGTCACGGAAACTATTTCATCCTTCATGTGTGTGCCACTGAGTGTCACGAAAGAAAAACAAGGAAAAGACTCCATGAACCGACTCCAGACATGCGATGAAGCCAAGGAGATGATTCCTGATGATCATCATATGACAACAGGGAAAACTTTTCCTCCATAACATACGAGCAATATGACGTATTTCGCTGTTACTGTTACCACATAGGTTCTACCTGTCTGCCCCGTCTATAGTATCCATCCATCCATCCATCCATCCATCCATCTACCATATTGTCTGTCCATCCATCCATCCATTTATCTATATCCACCAAAAAATAATCACTACCAGTTCAAAAGGGATTTTAGAGATGTTTTTACAACCACCACAGAACAAAATAAAGGTTACAGTGGTGAGGAGAAAAAAATATTGGGTAACACTTTAGAATACTGTATCTTACTTACTGCATAACTAATAAGGAATTATTGAAGAACTAATAGGTAATTCTTCATTAACTACTTCTTTACTACTGTTAACTACTAAGGAAGATGTGTTAACTAATCAGTATGTAATAGAATTTTATGATTGTGTTAAGTATCAGTTAGTTAATCAATAACTAATGAATTATGTCATATCTCCTGAAGAACTATTAATTATCTACTAATTAAGGTTCAAGAAAAATAACTTTGAAGTAACTACTAATGAACAGTCATAGTTATCGGTACTACAATTATACAGGTTTTTTTCAGTGGAGTGGTGGATGAAGTACACAAATCAAGAACTTGAGTAAAAGTATGGATACCCCAATAAAATATGACTTCAGTAAAATTATAATTAGGCCTATTCATTTTCAAATTAACCTTAAAAGTACAAATGTAATTAATTTTTAAAGTACTTAAAAAGTAAAAAGCACTGAACAATATTTTTTAGTTTTTTAGACAGTTTTAGTCATTCTAATAAGAAAGATAAGTGGAGAACAGAGACCGGGTGATTACACTTGGAATAGTTTTTATCTGAGTTCCAAGAGTTTTCAGATACGCAAAATGAACACACGGATCGATTAACCGTGACAAAAACAAAATAAAATAAGCTGTATTAAGAAATATCCTTATCTGAAATAAAGGAAGATATCATGTACCCTAAACGAGTCATTGTCATGTATTTCACAAAGGTTAAGATGATTACGTTAATAGTGTTTTTTTGTTTTTTTTACAGTAAGTTTGATTTGAGTGGGAAGTATGTGGTAATTCTTTATTAATTACTAATGGGTTCCCTATGTTTTCACTTTAGAATACTGTTTCAGGTTCTAAGTAATTCCTGAAGAATTATCTAACAATTATTTATTAATTACTAATAGGTTCCCTATATTTTCACATTTAGAATCCTGTTTCAGGTTATAAGTAGGCTAATTCCTGGATAATTATTTGGTAATTCTTTATTAATTACTAATGGGTTTCCTATATTTTCACTTTAGAATACTGTTTCAGGTTCTAAGTAATTCCTGAAGAATTATCTAATAATTATTTATTAATTACTAATAGGTTCCCTATATTTTCACATTTAGAATACTGTTTCCGGTTATAAGTAGGCTAATTCCTGGATAATTATTTGGTAATTCTTTATTAATTACTAATGGGTTTCTTATATTTTCACTTTAGAATACTGTTTCAGGTTCTAAGTAATTCCTGAAGAATTATCTAATAATTATTTATTAATTACTAATAGGTTCCCTATATTTTCACATTTAGAATCCTGTTTCAGGTTATAAGTAGGCTAATTCCTGGATAATTATTTGGTAATTCTTTATTAATTACTAATGGGTTTCTTATATTTTCACTTTAGAATACTGTTTCAGGTTCTAAGTAATTCCTGATGAATTATCTAACAATTATTTATTAATTACTAATAAGTTCCCTACATGTTCAGTTTCCCTCAGTCGTTGCCTCAAATACATGAATTTACTCAATGGCATTATGCTGAGCAATACAGACACACACAGTACTGTATATACAATATAAAAACTAATCTGAGGTTAGTTAAGGCAAGGCACTTGAGTGGGGTTCCTTTCTGAAGTTGATTTCTTACAGAACACACACACAAAACCACATAGGCCAAAGCTCTTTAACAATTATATGCATTTGTTAAAATTGTATTTTCTTCTATTAATAACATTAGTAAATAAGGAAGGTCACAACTCAATGCAGTTTTGTATGACTGTTCATTAGTTACTTCTTAGTTATTTTTCTTGAGCCTTAATTAGTAGATAATTAATAGTAGTTCTTCAGGAGATATGACATAATTCATTAGTTATTGATTAACTAACTGTTACTTAACACAATCATAAAATTCTATTACATACTGATTAGTTAACACATCTTCCTTAGTAGTTAACAGTAATAAAGAAGTAGTTAATGAAGAATTACCTATTAGTTCTTCAATAATTCCTTGTTAGTTATGCAGTAAGTAAGATACAGTATTCTAAAGTGTTACCAAATATTGTGATAATCTCATGATTTAATAACTTCCATATTTTATAAAGCAGATATAAATGTGTTAAAAATTCATGTCAAAAATTCATATTTCAAGTTAACATGTTAATGTCACATGGACTCTCTGTTTAGTTCTATTTTGGTTTTGGTTTTTACTCCTCCTGTTTAGTTATCCGTTTCTTGTGTTCCTTTGTTCCCGCCAGTCATTAGTTATCATGGTCAGTCATCATTTGATTAACAAGCACTCCTACAGTATCTGTATTTGGTTCTTATCACTGTGTATTTAAGTCTTTCAGTTTGTTTCGTTCTATGTCCGGTATTGTCATACTGTATGTGTGTGTTGTGTTATGCACGCTGTTTCGTTCATTCATGTTCTGTTGGATACCTAAGTTTGTTTTATTTAATAAAGTCTATTGTTATTTATACATTTTGGGAAACATCTTCATCTTCATCAGACTAAGACGTTAGTTAACTTTGACAGCCCTAAAACAAAACAAAAACAAATCATACAATAGCATTTTTTTAGGAACAGAATGAAATTGAAGCAATTTCCCCTAAAAATATTCCATTCCCTAATGTATTCAGTCATACTCATTCAAAATGTGCAGCAGTTTTGACTGACTCATCCAAAATGAGATGGTGGAGGATAAAAGTCCAATTTTTTCCTTTTTGAGACTCCCCTGCTCAGAAACACAAACATTAGTATATTAAAATACTGTACTGTTCCAGTTTAACTGGATTATGTGTAAGGTACAAAAACCCTGCTGTTTTCTGTGCTAAATTGCAATATTATTTGACACAAATTGCCCTAAATACAAGGAACAGTAAAAGTTAAACAGCTTAGAGAGAGATACAAATCAAAGAGGTAATGCTTCCTAACAAGATAAGAGAGCACTCGTAGCCAAAACAAATTTACATTTAATAAATTGTATTTTTAGTGTGTGTACAACTTTGAGCTTCTTAATTAGTTTCACTTAACCTGAAGCCCTGGCAAAGCATTTCAGTACACATCCGCCACCCAATTATAACTGCTTTTTGTAAGATAAATGTATTTGTAGTCTCGGGTATTGTTGATTTCTTTTCCTGAAGTTTGATGCCAGGTAAGTCATGGCTCCTGCGCAGTGTTAAATATAAACTATTCTTTCAGCTGTCCTCCCAGGATCAGCGCTCTGTTCTCAGGCTAGAGCTATTGACCTCTTCCATAATTTTGTCAATATCCCAGCTCCACAGGAGCCGTCTTTAGGCTGGCAGTGTGGGAGGCTGTGGACACAGCTAAAGGATGTGGATGATGGAGGTGGGGTGTGTGTACAGAGCTCAGAGGCTTGACAACATCTTCTGAGACTTCACCAACAAGAAGAGCCAGATCAGAAAGCCAAATATGGCTGTGCTTCTGCTAGCCAATGGACAAAAGGCAGCACAACCTAGTCTTTATGATGAAGCTGGCTGGCAGAGAATACTTTTCTGGTTAAGCTATAGTTAAGAATATCGGTGGGACACAAAAATACAACATACCATTACTGTCGGGTGGAAACCTCATTTGTCAAAAAAAAAAAAAAAAAAAAAAAACTATTTTGTTATTAATTTATTATTATCACTGAAAGCTGAAATTGTGGCTTTTTATATGGTCAGACACTTGCATGTGTTATTATATTATTAACATACCAAAACCAATCTCAAATGGAGTTACAAGGTTTTTAAGAGAGTTCTGGCTATGACTCAATGAAAAATGCTAGACTAAAACACTCTTCTCCTCTCCCCAAATATATAAAACATTAGCCTTTTATACAGGACAGTGTTTCTTGAGTAAAACAAAATTTGTAAATTTGCTTTGTAAACCAGAGAAGGCCCAAAATGTGTGCAGCACTTCATTCAAGATTGAGGCAGGAGTTATGGTGGAGTTACAAGGTTTAGTCACAAAGCTCTTTTTAATACTTTTCATTGGTTAAATATTTGCAAAACCCGCAGATGAAGAAGAAAAACATGATTGGTTCAAATAATCCAATCATAGTCAATAATGTCAGGGATTGACCCACTTGAGCTGAAATGGGTAAACTGAAACGCTGGGTTAACTAACTCAACAAAACACATTCTATATTGTACACGTAGGATTAATCAAATATAAACACAACATGCACTTAATATTACAACTTACAACTGTACATATGCACAAAAATCACACAAAAGTTACACAAAAGTTTGTATATATTTATCCTTTAATTATTAATTGTCTTTTTTAGTGCGTTGTTATGAAAAGATTCCATAACAATGCACTTAAAGACAATGAATAATTAAAGAATAAATAATTTACAACATATTACAATACTCAATGTTATTTCAGGAGCTCATGTTTTCTTTATCATTATTTTGCACTTTAAATGTCAACTACAATGCAATTTGTATTGACTAAAATTAGATGCCATGTTTAGAGCTTAGTAAAATTCACTAAACTTAACAAATAAGATATGGTGACATAATACTACCTAAATATATATCATATATATTATATAACTAAATCTACAGGATATCTCTGACCAAACACAAAAACTATGAATAAAAAAAAAAAAAAAAAAAAAAAATATATATATATATATATATATATATATATATATTTTTTTTTTTTTTTTTTGCAGTGCATCTGTGCATGGAGACTGTGGCCTCTTTAACAGTAGAATACAAGAATGGAGAGAATACCAGTGAGTGAGTTTGAACGCTGATAGCTGCCATTGATAGAGGAGAGCTAAAGTTGGTGTTGGAGATGGGCTCTTGTGACTAAGTACTGACTAAGTAATTTTGCAACTACGTCAACTTAATCTAATCCTAACCCTACCCGTCTATCAATACTTAACTAACACTCTAATGAGAGTTAGTAGACATGTAGGTGCAGCGTTACTTATAGTCAACAGAACGTGTTAAAGGGACCATCAAAATAAAGTGAAACCGATATGAGTAAATGGAGAGATGGGAAAACACATTAAATAGAGGAATGACACCCAGAGTGAATGGGAAGAGCCGAGCAAGTGGTGCAATGCACAGAAAGCCGGTTGATACATGGAGAGATTGCTGCTGAGAAAGTGTCATAGCACGTAATACTGCAGTATACTGAGATCACAGAGTGTATGTATCTCAGAAAGGGTCACGGCAAGAGTACAGAATGGAATAAAGTATGAAAACTATAGAAATAGAGAAGAAAATTCAACGAAGAAGATGACAGGTAAGTCAAAGATGATGCACTCTAGGAAACTTGTAGAGAAATAGGATGAGATTAGATGTGGGAGATGAAAGGCTGCAGGAATCAGGCACTTCTCCTGCTGCTTCTCGTCTTTTATGATGCCTGTCAACATAAAGAAGAGACAGGACAGTGAAGCAAGATAATGAATCTTGTCAAAGTAAAGCACTTAAATGTTTGTGCTTGTGACAGAGAAATTAGATAGTTTCGATTTAGTTTTTTTTTGTTTTTTATTCCCACCTTCAACAACAGGATGATTAATGAAACCATAGAGGGGACGAGACAGCTAAAAACAAAACAACAGGGAAAAGGTCTGAGTCATAAAATCAACCAATACCTGTGTGAATTAGCTACTGACTCACCATCCAAAGTCAACACTAGATGTTCCAGAGGGTCAGGCGGATTCATAGGGAAGCGTTTCATATTCTTACTTCATCGTTTTTGGCAATGGATTGAGGAGGTTTTTGCTGCAGGCTGGCTACAGGCCCCTGCCTTAGGCCCTGTTTCCACCTGGTATTAAGATAAGTTTTGGTCGATCGACCAATTTGCTGGATCAATTCCAACACTTTTTGTCAAATAATTGTATATATGAGGTTTTTCAATCTGGTTTTAGGTCTGCTCACAGCACTGAGTCCAGCCTCCTGAGAGTGTTAAACAATATTTATCTCTCTATTGATTCCGGAGAGACCGTGTATGAAGGTAAAAGAGTAGCAAAACTCGAGAGCACGTAGATGTGAATTTGAGAACTTGTACAATAAATATTCGTACTTGCACGCGAACATTTACACTCACAGCTCCAATGTGAAAACCTTTAAAATAAAAATCTGAAGTTGAATGTTGAAATTTGCACTCGCAGACAATAGTCACAAAGCTGTATTCTGAATCTGAGGCCTAGTCCACACGGACACGGGTATTTTTATAACCGGAGTTTTTCCTCCTGCGTTTAAAAAAAAAATCCCGTCCACACATGCTCGGTTTAAAAGAAATTTCCGCCTACATGAAAACGCAAAAACGCTATCAAGCGCTGTCAAGAGCATGCCACACCAGCAGGCGGCGATCGTAAAGCCACGTTGGCCAATCAGAAGCCTGAATCAGAAGCAAAAACCCCGGTTTTACTGTCTACAC
Organism: Abramis brama; assembly: GCF_963993115.1. NCBI lineage: Eukaryota > Metazoa > Chordata > Actinopteri > Cypriniformes > Leuciscidae > Abramis > Abramis brama. Next base: position 35,734,418 of record NC_139974.1, read on the forward strand.
GACAACACTGCAACCGGCGTTTCTGAAAATCCTCACCCTGGCAGGGGTTTTCAAAAATGTTCAGTTTCAGTGACCTGATACTGCGTTTCCGTGTGGACGAACGGCGGAACCGCGTAAAAAAAGTCACGGTTATAAAAATGTCCGTGTGGACAAGGCCTGAAGCTGCAGACAAGTAGTCACAAATGTGTAAAATGCCATTCACAGAAATACAATGACAGACACGAACTTGTAATATATATTTGAATTTAATCTTACATTCACATTCGCAGTACAACCTCAATTAAGCACTTGCAAGTTCTCAAATCTGTTTCAAATTTCACGCCTTGACTTTTGCTACTCTTTTCGCGATATATTAGGTGCAAAACTAACTTGTGCACTTGCAACTCAGTGGCGGCGCGAGAGAAAGGGGGGCGGGAGCGGGGGTGTTCAAATGAGCCATTTTATTGGTTGGCGCCTAGCCAATGAAATGGGACTTCTATTGTATGCGATGATGTCATGAAACCCACGTCCTCGGTGACGCTCTGAAACGCTAACATGGCTTAATGCATTAGACTGATATTAAAAGAAATAAATGATATTATCAAACTCAAAGCAAACTGCTTTGCTACTCCTGTTTTACTATTTTTTTTATTTGAGTCTGATACCGTTTTGTCACTCCGGTTTTAAGGTTTCGCTTAGCTTTGCTGCTCTTATTTATGCTTTATGCGTTGTTATGCAGGTCTTACTGTATTTTAATCTGGTTGTTCTGTAAAGCACTTTGGTCAGCCTAGTGGATATGGTAAATGTGTTATACAAATAAAGTGAACTTGATCTTGATTGGATCACAAGTAGACGAGGGAGACACATTCCCGTTTACACCTAGTGTTTTAATCCGTCTCTTTTGTCCACTTTCAACCACTTCTGTCCTGATTTCTTCGAATGGAGGGTCTATGGGCGGGTAAATGTATGTGTTTTTTCAGATCCTTCGATCTAATGGACAAAATAAGCTTGCATAATTTATCAGCTTTCATTTCTGCTCTGCCAGTTTTATTTGTATCCAGTTTCTGCTCCGTTTACACTTGTATTTATCGTCCACTTATGCTCCGATAAACCGAAATGCATCTTAATACCAGGTGTAAAAAGGGCCTTAGTGCCATCACCACATTGATGTTGATCTGTATCAACAGCATCAAAAGACATTAGATAGATGACAGATGGAATCTGGAAATATTTATTTTTCAAATTCTAAATGATGCCAAATTCCCCATAAGTGGTCCAAAAATCCCAAAGTCCCACAGATGGGATGGAAGCTTTTTTTTGTGACATTCAGATTTTCTGCATAAATTCAAGTTGGCATGAAAAGAAATTTCACCCATTTTCAATGGTGTTATTGTGAACGATTAATCTATTTAGTTTCATTTTTTTAATTATTATTATTAAATCAAATTCATCAATTATTAATTTGTAATTATTCATCAAAATGTCATGATTGACAGACTTCTCTCTGCTGACGTATGCCACACTTCTCTAATTATTTATTCAGCTTAAGCTCTTTCTTACAATCAACTGCAAACTCACAGTCATTTGATTTGATCTGCCTCCATCTAATCACCAACTGGAAATACAGAACCAAGTCCCTGCTGTCACGTTTTCATGGACTTTCTGTTTGTTTGTTTTCTTTGTCATTAGTATCATCATCATCATTAGTTCAGTTCTGTCACCTGTGTTTAGTTAATTAGTCAATCTTCATCGTCACCTGTCGTCACCCATTATCATCTGTGTATTTAAGTTCTCCCTTTTGGATCTTCGGTTGTCGGTCAGTGTTGAGTGTTAGTGTATGTTTGAGCACACGCTCACTGTTTTGAGTTTTCCTTTGTAAATAAACTTTAGAGTATTTTTGTATATCGTGGATCATCGTCATCTTCATCTTTATCTTCAACCCAGAGACGTTACAGATTGACCGACCCAACAAAGATGAGTAGGTTTGATTTGATGGAGTTCTTTCACGCCCTGCGATCACCAGCACCTCTACTGGCTCTGCAATTCGACGCAGCCCAGTTCCTCCTCCGATTGTGTCCGGCTGAGCCGGCGTTTCGGTTTGGGTGCGGAGCTCGGCCAGAGGTGGAGGATTTCTCTGGTCTCCCTCCTCCCATCGATCCATCAGAGCCTTCTTCGCCGCTGGTTACGCCCAGCTCAGTGCCCTCTTCGCCGCTGGTCCCGTCCAGCTCAGAGCCCTCTTCATTGCTGGTCCCGTCCAGCTCAGAGCCCTCTTCGCCGCTGGTCCCGTCCAGCACAGAGCCCTCTTCACAGCTGGTCCCGTCCAGCTCAGAGCCCTCTTCATCGCTGGTCCCGTCCAGCTCAGAGCCCTCTTCATCGCTGGTCCCACCCAGCTCAGAGCCCTCTTCGCCGCTGGTCCCGCCCAGCTCAGAGCCCTCTTCACCGCTGGATCTGCCCAGCACCAAGCCCTCATCGCTGGTCCCACCCAGCTCAAAGCCCTCTTCAACGCTGGTTCCGTCCAGCAGAAAGCCCTCTTCGACGCTGGTCCCGCCCAGCCCACCCCACCCTTTTCGACGCTGGTTCCATCCAGCTCAAAGCCCTCATCGCTGGTCACGCCCACCTTGAAGCCTTCATCGCTGGCTCTGCCCAGCTCATCAGCACACTGGGCTGATGATCCCCTGTCATCACCTATGTCCCCTGCACCTCTGACTTTACCTGGCTCCTTCGACCCTTCAGCTCCTCCTCGACCCATAGTGCCCTCACGTCCACCGTGTCCCGTCAGGCCTCCAGCTCCACCATGTTCACTCGTCCTTCTGTCGTCACATTGGTCAGCCGTCACCCTGGCTCCTCTTCGGGACTCCGTGCTGCCGGCTGCACCTCTGCCCTTCGCCCCTTCCGATCCACCGGGCTCCGTCTTCCCTCCTGCTCCTCCATCGTCCTCACTCCCACTGGTTCCGCCGCGGCCCTCCAGATCCCCTGTTCCGCCTCGGTCCCATGGGTCGTCGGTGTCGCTTTGGCCCTCCGGACCTGCAGTATCGCCTCGGCTCTGGGTCCGGCCGGCTCAATCGGGGATTCATTTTACCCCTGCTCAGCCGTCATCACCGTGGCCGCCTCCTCATCCTGCTCCTCCTTGGCTCCTCCCTCCATCGTCTCCTCCCTGGTCCTTCTTCGGCGCGGGTCGCGCCTAGCGGGAGGGTGGAGTTATGTCACGTTTTCATGGACTTTCTGTTTGTTTTCTTTGTCATTAGTATCATCATCATCATTAGTTCAGTTCTGTCACCTGTGTTTAGTTAATTAGTCAATCTTCATCGTCACCTGTCGTCACCCATTATCATCTGTGTATTTAAGTTCTCCCTTTTGGATCTTCGGTTGTCGGTCAATGTTGAGTGTTAGTGTATGTTTGAGCACACGCTCACTGTTTTGAGTTTTCCTTTGTAAATAAACTTTAGAGTATTTTTGTATATCGTGGATCATCGTCATCTTCATCTTCAACCCAGAGACGTTACACCTGCCTTCTTTCCTTTTTCGGTTTCACTAGAATGTACATTGCAATACGGGAGAAAATAACTCTCACTACTTCTGTTTCATCAAGACTTTAACAAATAAAAATCCTAACCCAAACTCACGCTATTGATTGAGCTTGTGTCGGGTTGCTCAAACAAAACAGCAATGTTTTTGAAGCATCACATAGTAACTGTCTTTACATTTTTGGGGGTATAAACTTACAAAAAGCATACTTATAGTTGTCTTTTCACATTAACCTGGGAGAGTAGAAAAAAACACATCTTTAAGTCTTTTTATCCACCAGACAAGGGGAAAAAAATTAAAAATACTAAATAAAATGCAATTAAGTCCCAGGTACCTTAAACTACAAGTTTAAAATGAAGCAATCTTTGTTCATATTTGATTTTTTCTTCTCACTTTTTCAGATTCATGCCACATTGAATAACTGTCAAAAATAATCAAGTAACACCCAGCTGTCAGTGGCATGGACCTTGAATTTGAGGTTATCTGCAAATTTGTGGATAAGACAGAGTGAGAGAAAGAGAGAGCGAGAATCCAAAAGTGTGTCTGAATATTGATGCGAGGTCTTGACAGTTGACTCTGGAGAGACAAAGAGAAAGAGACAACGTCCAATAGACAATAAAGAAACCGGTTGTCATTAAAGCATTCGCTTTGATTTCTTTTGATTTCTTTTGTTTGTTTGTTTTTTTCATTCTAGCATCCTGTTCTCATTAAGTACTTCCTCAACCATCTTGTTCTTTCTTTTATCACTCTGATTGGTGTTATACGTTTGATCACATACTGATTGTTAATTATCTTCGAGCGTTAAGATGATGCTCTTATTATTAGAAGGCACACCAAGATCTCCAACGGCAGCTGTTAATAGTGTGAAAAGTGTCTAACTGCACTTGCCCACGTTGGCAGATAATTGACACAGTCCTCTCTGGTCGTCCATGTGATGAAAAGCCTCCCTTGTTCCATGTCCTTCTACAGCTGTCATTCACAGAGCGTGTCACCTATTCACGCAGGGAGAGACAAAGCAATTAAAGGCCTACCTTTGTTTTAAAAGCCTTTACAGTTGACAGATGCAATCTATCATTATGTATTACAATGCAACTCACCTGCCACTAACTTTAGGTTTCATTATAATTACAGTTCTTAAAATATCTGCAGTGCAAGGTTACAGAATAACACTGTCAATCAGTGTTATTCTGTAACCTTGCACTGCAGATATTTTAAGAACTGTAATCAATAATAATTACCAACCATGTGGTAAATGCTTGTTTACTTGTAAAGCTGATCTGTAATCTCAATAAATATCAGCTGGTTGGAGTTTGACTCAATTAGCACCCACTTATGACTATAATATCTGTTATGAGGATCATTCATATGTAGTACAATTCTGTGCCTCCATATACGTGTCGTGTATGTATTGCCAGTAGCAAGTCAAGTACTTGCTGTATGTGTGTATATATATATATATATATATATATATATATATATATATATATATACATACATACACACACTGGTGGCAGAGAGAGATAGAAGTGCTTTAGCTATCTCTACTCTTCTCCGACAGACAAAAGAAAAAGCTTTTTACTTTTATTCCAAAACTTTAAATGCATTTTCACTGCTACCTCAGAGGTTCACACCAAATCATCTCCTCTCAATGACAACGAAAAGGTTAGGCACGTCTTTGAACCCCAAATATGACTTTTTGTGAAAATAACTTACAATCCGTTATTAAAAGAAGCAGTTAAGCAGTTGGCTTTTAATCTAAAGGATATTAATGGTGAATTTTGCATACAGATGACAACGTTGTCAAAATGATCCCCATTCACAGGGTTCTAGGTTCTTTTTAAAGAAAAACTACATGCCTATAGACTATATGCTTGCACATTATGTCACCATTTTCACTAATTCATGTTTTTGTAGTTTACAAGGAGACAATAAAGGTATCGTTTTCAAAAAGTTGCACTTTGAAACCCCAAAACGCTGTTATCGTGTAAATTAACTGCCAAAATGCATAAAAAAGTTTTTGTTTTTGATATGAATACGGTTTCATGTAAACAACCCCTAATACAAGCGCGAATGTTCTCTCTCTCAGGTTCAGCTGTCTGATCACATCTCCTGCAGCTCTCACACATGGATCAATATCTACCAATGTAACATCTGAGAACATTGATTTGCTGCTTGCTACACTCCGCTGCTCTGATCATCTCTACCACCTCATCATCCAAAGTTTGAAACACACTCTCAGTCAAAATATCACATCTGCAATGGACTTTTTGGTGCACTAGTGTCATTGTAGTCCAAATATGTATCTTCCTATGTGCAAGTTACTATGTTAACATACACTTCTGTTCAAATGTTTGGAATCTGTAAGATTAGTTTTTTTGTTTTTTTACATCATGCTCATCAATGTTATTATGCTCACCAAGGCTGGATTTGTTTGATCAGAAATACAGTAAAAAATATATAATAATAATAATAACAACAACAATGTGAAATATTATTACAATTTAAATTTTTCCGTACATCCATGTACATCTACATGGACACGTACATCTGACATACTGGCCAAAAAGAAGCAATCAATGCTAAATGCATTTACTTTCTGTTTAAAAGTGTGTTAAAATAACAGTATATCAAGAACATTTCTTATTAATTTAGACTAAAAAGAGATGGCTGGTTCTAGAATGAACAAGTTATGAGAACCTTTAACTTTGAGAATCTCCAAGCAGCGTAACATACAGCATTTAAAATGCAATCAAGAATCTTTTTTTGGGGGGGTGAACTCTATTACGCGCTCAATAGACCTGTTAGACATCAAATAATGGTGTCCTGTGTGGATTTTGCAATACTTTCAAGGAAAGTTTATCTTCATGCCATTTTTTTTCTCCTCATTGGGAAGAAGATTATTATAAACTCAAGAGGGCATAATGACATATGGATTTTAAAATATTTTTAAGAGATTTCATCATAGAACCTTTAGTATCCAAAGACTTTAGTGCTTTCGTGATAATCATTGACCTGCTGTCTGGTGTTGATACAGCCATGGAAATTGAAAAAAAGTCATTTTGAGTGCTGCAGAACATCAAAGGTACACACTTTGCATCTGGAAAGATCTTTGCAGACTACAGCAAATCAATGTTACTTTCACTTCTATCTAGCATTGCAGTTCATTGGACAAAGAACAAATCAAGATATTGGATGCTACTGGAGATCAAACAGACCAGGTCCTGTTGGATTCTCAATGAAGAGGATGAAGGATGTATTACCTTCAGTGGATGAGAGGAACATTCTTGGGTCCTGCTGGACTTTTTGGATCCTCCTTTAATTGCCGACTTTAACTGAGAACACCCTGATTGTTCGGACCCTAGAACAAGAGGCAGATCTTAACAACGGACCAGAAGAGGCTATTATCACCAGACAAGTGACATTTGTCCTTATAACCCAAACTCCACTTGTTCTTGATCGCATTTTGTGTATATAAGAAATCGCAAATTTGCTCCAATTATTCTGACTCTTGTCTGTTTTTTGGTAAAAGTATTGAATTTCATTTGGATTTGTCTGCACTGTTTGATGGATCTTTCACCAACAACTTGGCGAATGGATTCCAAACTACAATCTGAATAAGCTTTTCTTTTCTTTGTCTTTCTACAGATGCAGAATTAATATATATTTCAGTTGTACATCATTCAAAAGTTTGTGTTCAGTAATCATAAATTAATACTTTTTTTCAGCAAAGATTCATTAAATTCATAAAAAGTGACAGTGAAGACTTTTACATTGTTACATAAAAAATATATTTCAAATAATCACTTTTGAACTTTCTATTCATCAAAGAATCCTGTAAAAAAATGTATCATGGTTTCCACAAAAAAATATATATATATTAGCACAACTGTTTTAAACATTGATAATAATAAGCAAATCAGCATATTAGAATGATTTCTGAAGACTGGAATAATGGTTTATCACAGGAAGAAATTACTGTGAAATTATTATTTTAAAATGTATTAAAATAGAAAGCATTTTAATTGTAATAACATTTGACAATATGACTGGTTTTCTGTATATTGAATAAATAAATGCAGCCTTGATGAGCATAAGTGGAAAAAAAATCTTACCAACCCCTAACTTTTGAACAGTCGTATATAATATTATTTTACTACATTTGTCTGTAAACCAGTGAATTACCCTAAATTGATATGAGGTATATCAAACATGCGTTAACCCATAGAAAAAGAGAAAAGCCTACTTACCCAATTCACTCTCACTCTAATGTGTAGGCCTACTCTTTACTGTAGTCGTTTGAAAACTTCCTTTCACTTACAGCATTTATTTTTCCTCTTCAAGCCCGAACTTCACATGGGAACCATCAGCAGGGTGTTAAAGTAACACTTAGAATTAATTAGATACTTAAGTGATTAATTAAGTGATGATTGTTCGATTATTGAAGTCACCTGATGATAATGAGCAAAATCACTGAAGAAAAGAGAAACACAAGAACTGCAACACAAGAACTGGTTTGTAATAAGAGAGATTTAATGTATTTTCAGTCGATTTCATCTAAAGCTGTGGCTGGAAGTCAGTTGTAGTTCTTGTGTTTCTCTTTTCTTCAGTGATTCTGCTCATTATCATCAGGTGTCTTCAATAATCGAACAGTCATCACTCAGTTATACCTCAGTTAATAGCTTCAGTGTTACTTTTAACACCCTGTTGGTGGTTCCCATATGAACACTGGGTGGTGTTAACACCGGGGAATTTACTGTGCACTGTTGAGATCACACATATAGTAGGGCTTATTATTTCTGGCACCCTCCTGCCAACCTTTTCTTGGCTGATTTGTCAGATTTTCTTATACTTGCCCCATAAAGCTGTTCACCTGACCTTTTACATCCTAAGTAATTGGTTGCAATGCATCCTAGGGAGATCTGTGGTTTCTTCACATGGCCTGCCTTGACCGACTGCACATGCCATTGAACTATAAAGTATGGAAGTTTTGGAAGTGATGTTTTCGCAACAGAATAAAAAAAACTTTATAACTCACAATTGTGAGAAAAAAGTCAGAATTGTGAGATGTAAAGTTTTTTATTCTGTTGCGGAAACAACACTTTAAACAAAAGTAAAACAACTACTTTCAAAGTCAGAATTGCGTGATATAAAGTCGCAATTGCGTGTTATAAAGTTGCGACTTTATATCATGCAATTCTGACTTTATATCTCACAATTCTGAAAAGCCGCAATTATCTTTTAAAGTTTTTTTTTATTCTGTGGTGGAAACAAGCTTCCATGCTTGTTATAAAGGGACAGTAACCCTTTAAAAACACATAAAGTGACATTTTCTCACTCAGTTTGCTCCAAACCTGTATGACTTTATTTCTTCTGAAGAACAAAAAGGGAGAAGTTCTGAAGAATGTTCATGAGGCTCTATTTCATACAATGAAAGTAGATGGGGACCTCTGCTTGTCAAGCTCCATATAGAAAAAAAAAAAACAATCTGAAATGTGAATACATTTAGTCATTATTCACTGAAAATTTAGCTTGACAGCTGTGGTCACCATCTTCTTTCACTGTATGAAAAAAAGCAGCTTAGAATTATTTTGTGAAAATGATGACAGAATTTTCATTTTTCGATTAACTGGTCCTTTAACCTAACTGAGTGATGATAAACCATAGCCACTAATACCTTGTCCAAAGCATTTATTCCAAAGTTACATAATTATCAGTAATATATACCATTAGATGACAAATTGCAACATGAGATGGAAGTCTGTTTGAACTTTCCTTACTGCAGTAATATAAAAATAGAATTCCTTGTGGGAAGGTGCCTTCAAGGTGATCAAAGGAAGGAATTATTATAGAGGATGAAAATAATAGCAAAAAGAAAAGTGGAAAAATCTGTTTAGGAGGGCAGCAGTGAAATCCATTTCCCTCAGCAAGTAATCCTTTTCCACCTCTGTCTCATAATCAGAGACAAATTCTCAGAGAATGAAAAGAATATGGAGTCAGCAAAACCTATTGCTCACCTCATATGGTCAAAGCTCAATATATATTCATATCTATTCACTCCTTCTGTGGCCCCTGGCATGAAAAATCCTTTGCGTGTGTGTGTCTGTTCCTTATTCCTATAAGTGAAGTCACTGAGAGTTTAGGCATCAATATCATTCAGTTATATTGAGGGAATGTGTCATAAATATACATGTGGCTGCAGTTTGTGCCACGCTGAGGTGAAATACACGCTGAGGTGAGAGGAACGTGACGCATCTTCTCAGTTTGGACGTAATGATGATTCAGGTGGCCTCCTCCATCCCCGTGTCCTCGCTTCACCCCCTCTGCTCCATATTGTTCGTGGAGGGAGATGAATGAAAACACATTGTGAATCAATTTTTAAACAAGAGAGAGAAAGACTGAGATGCATGTGATCTTATTTCTTCAGACTGCACGCAGGAACACAGGTAAGTCCTGTGGGGAATTTCGCACCACCAATTGCCTGAGAGAAAGGTCTAGCAGTGAGGTTTGGTCTGAACAGTATCGCACAATTTAGTGTAATGCAACGGCGCACTGGGTGACTGGCAAGCTTGGATGTAATTGTAAAGGCTAAAAAAAACACAATATTCTTAAACGGTGGTGATGAACGAATGAGAGGGGAAAGAGTGAGCAGTTAAAGGTATTATAAAACATAGCAATCTCCTTAAAGACTACAATTTACCTTCGCTAGCGGTTATGCAATTACCGGGGAGGGTAATGTAATTGCTAGACCAGACTATGATGGGCGACGGGAAGACAGGATGACAACAGTAATGATTTCTCAGCACACAAAAATCACAAGCCATCTATCAGACCATCCTGACCTAGTAAACATGTCTCAAAGCTCTATAGACTCACTGAAGGCTGACCCCATACTGAGCTAATGGACTCATGAGGACCCTAACTCTGTCACAGACCCCCTTTCCTACATAAATTGGCACAAGGGAGGAAAAACTTAATTTAATAAGTCAGCTCGTACCCTATATGCGTGGATTACCCAAGGGGCCCAAGTGGTCATATTCCTTTGGAAGTCTTGGGCTGCATAGATTGACACTTCGGAGCTACTTCCAGGATCGCTCCCTGATATTGGGAACTGTTAATTCGCCTATTAAACTACTACAAAAATGTTTATTGACAGAGGGTTTTTACTGTTGATTAAAAAATTATGAGAACAGAAATGACTTTCAAAATAATGAATACAAATAACATTGCAAGATTGTTGTGTTCGGGTCATTTTGCTATTATTATACTGGCTCACACATGGTATAACTACTTCCTAAAATGGTTTGTATAATTTTTGTACTTTTGTTCCTGTCACGGTTGTTGAATGCATTGTTTCTTTCTTGTCTCGTGTCGTTGTGTTTATGTGTGAGTGGGCGTTGTCCCGCTCACGTGTCTGTCAGCGCTCCAGCTGATCATCATCATCATCACAATCACTGTTCACAGCTGCTGTTCATTCCCATTGCCTATATATACTCACACCATTCTCTGTTCCAGTGTCGGATTGTTTGTTGAGGTCCTGTGTTGCCGTGTCTGTGTTCCCGTGAAGTTTGCCGTGTCCGTGTTCACCTGCCTTGTCTTCTCGCCGTCTTGTTCCTCGTCACTGGATTCACCGCACTCAAACACCGGGATCGGGATTCTGCACTATCACAGCACCAGAGCACCACAGACCATCGGAAAGTCCCTGCACGAGCCTGAGTCGCCGCCCTTCCTTGTTCCTGTACTGTTCCTGACCTTATTGAGATATTAAACACTTTTTGAGTACCTGCAACTGTTTCCTGTCTGTTCAGTCATGACAGTTCCACCTTGTTACACTTGTGGTGTTCCCAGACAAAAAATACCAGCCTACAAAAAAAATGCTTATAAATCTTTTGTTATGCTATATTATTGCCAATTATTGGATCCAGTCATTAGCCGCTTTCCGACCAAGTAGTTACAGGAACTTAGTTCTAGGAACTGTCCACTTCTAAACAGTTCTAAGAACTACTCTCCCCCAAACTCGGTTTTGCTGTTTGCGTTCGCACTGGCCAAGTGGCCATAGGAACTGGTAGGAGGGGTAAGGGAGTGACGCAAGCACGGTGACTTTTATTTTGACGGCGCGACGGACCTTTATTTTGGTGGCGCTGAGAACGCCAGAGCAAACAATGCTCACATTCTCTGTGTTTATTAGTTAGCAATCTGTTTATGGAGTAAATATATAGGCTATAATCTGTGTGTTTACAGTCTAGCTGTTTTAAAAATGGCATGTGCTGGTGTTCCACGTGCGTTCGGTCAGTCAGCGTACACTAACGTCACGGATAGTTCCTATAGTGCTGGTTTAGACCCTACTGTGAAGTAGGAGCTAAATTAGTTCCTCCAAATGGAGTTCCTAGAACTAAAATCGTTCCTAGTTCCTGCGGTGCGAACACGCCGACATCCGGGTACTTTAACCAATAGTTCTAGGAACTGTGAAAAGGTTCCTCCGGTCGGAAAGCGGCTTTTTTGTCAACTTATTTTCTTTTAATTAGGACAGGTTTTGTATTTATTTTTTAAACTGAATGATTGTAGGCCTGTTGCATAAACCACTAAGACTAGTCTTACAAGTTAGTTATTAAATTTTTTTTAAGACTGTTCATACATTTTTTTAAGTCAGTTACATAAAAATGTTGATTAGTCTAATTTGATAATGAAAAGTAAGACTGATTACCCCTAACTAACTGCTACTAGTTCTTAAGACACAGTCATAACCTATTGGCTATGTTTATGCAGCTGGCCCCAAAGCTTATATTGGTAAAAAAAAAAAAAAAAAGACCATTCATTGAAATGACCATTCAAATGTTGGTGTTCAGGAGCATGTTCCTTACCCCAGTGATGGGTAAGTTTAGGGGCGGGGTCAGGGGTAGGTCATTAGTACGAATTTATACGAATTTGGCAACTCGTAAAATATGTACGATTTAGCAAAAAACGCACAAATTCGTACAAGTGAGGTCATTTGAATTCGTACGAATTGCAGTGAGATCGGGTTGGCATGTGTGGATACATGCAAACTCACGCTACTGCATACACACACACACACAAACAAACACACGCACACATTCATGTACACAAACAAACTATTTTGAGTATTACAGGATTTCTTTTTCACAGAACTGAACTTTATCCTCAGATGAATAAGATTCTGGGCCCGGTTCCCCAAAACGTTCTTATCGCTAAGTAGTTCTTAACCTATTCCTTAACCACTCTCTTAACGTTATGGCACGATTCCCGACACGTTCGTACGCTAAGTATATCTTCTGTAAGTCACACTTTCGTAAGGTTGGTCTGGACCACTCTTAGCTTTACCTTATCACTGTTGCAGGTCTATACGAATATAATTCTGAAGTTTTAATACACCCAGACAGTATTCAATTAGGCTAATTCAAGTGTTTTCATGCAAAGAATAAAATTGTCATTACACTGATTGTTGTTAGATTTTTAATTATATTATTATACAATATTATTAATTTAATTAAAAAGCGCTTTTAAAGGCCAGTGAAAGCATAGACTACTGTCAGTTAAGTCCTATTCGGACGCTAATATTGTTTCTCATGGGCTCGTACGGTATTTTAAACATTTATAGGGGTGAGTTGGTGATTTTAGTGCCGTCCGAATCCATAATATCAGTGTTTTTTCTCACCCAACCCGCTTAAAAATCCCTGGCCAAATTAGTACCTACTGTTTTTTGACAAACAGGTCGTGTGGTAATTTTATTGCCGTCTGAATCCACATCTCTGAGTTTACAAGAAGAGATTCAAAATCCACTGTTTAAACCCTTTTTGATCACTGCCGAGCACCGAGATGTAGGCCTACACTTTTATTACTGAAATGCTGGAAAGTATTTCCAAGAACAATATTTCATCGCAGCTCCACCTCAGTGAACACAAATTGGAAAGAGAAGAAAGCACGTACAAATTTGAAATGGTTATTATGGCAGCAATATATGATACAATTTAAAAATATGTAGGCTAGGCTATTATAGGTTATTATAGTTTGGATTATTTGTTATAATATCTATAATAGTCCTAATAAATGCAATTTCAACTATTTCTGAAGTGCTTCTTTTATAAAGAACACCGCTTTCTCACATAAACAGCTAGCCTAGAAATCTAGACGCACCCTAGCGGCAGCAAAATGTATTTTGCAGCCAGGGCAGTCTAGCAACTCTCCATAGACTTTCGAGCTGCAAAAACCTAAATTAGGTCAGGCCAATCACATCGTGTATAGAGTAGGCGGGGCGGGCTTAACATAATGGCGACAGAGTTGCGACGGTTACCTGCTGCAACTTGAAAACAAAGAATGACGGCTGCTGGAGAACAGTCTTTCGAATCGGCTTTGTCCGCGACTCTGGAGGACTTGGAGTTAAGTTTTTCTTTGAGAAAAGAGCAAAGAACTGCACTTAAGTCATTCTTAAAAAAAGGAAGATGTGTTCATCGTTTTGCCCGCCAGATATGGCAAAAGTTGAATCTATCAACTAGCTCCGCTGTTGGGAAAACGCTCTGGTTGATTGCGTGCAGAGGGAATTTTGAAAGACAGCCGTTTATACCGCCCCTCGGATTGAGCCGCATCTATGGTGAGTTTCCAGACTCATCTTGATGTAGGTCTGGCTTGCCAGGCTAATAAACAGCCCCTGCACGAGAGAATAATTGATTCTCAAGCCATAGATATCAACCAATTCAGCACCATCGCCACGGACAGCACCCGGTAACGTCACACGTAAGAAGGTATATGTTAAGCAGCTTTCTAAGGTATGGTTCGGGGAATACACTTAAGAACATAAACAACTTTGGTAAGATATATCTTTCGAGTCTTCTTAGCGCGCTAAGAGTGAGTGTTATCGGGGAACCGGGACCAGATCAATGAGGCCTATAATCAATCAGTTTCAAAAATAAATACAAAACCTGTCCTTATTGAAAGAAAACAAGTTGACAAAAAGATTGAATCCAATATTTGGTGATAATGTTTCTTAACGAGCAATTTACAAGCAAATTTTTTAAAAGAGTCTGTCTTTTTTCGACCAGGAACACCAAAGGTGTTTTTAAAACAGCAGGGTTTATTATAGCAGTAAGAAATATGTACTATTATTTACTATTATTTATTTTACATAAAAATTAATAAATGTGTATACATTTTTAAAATGCTGGACAATTTGGTTTGCAACAGTCTGAGACAAATTTGTCATTATGAATATTATCAAAAAAATACAAAAATTATAAACTTAAAAAAAAAATATATTAAACCTACATTTTCATCAACAAATATGCAATTTTAGAGAGAAACACACACACACACACACACACACACATATATAGTTAATTTTAATTTATTCAAAGTGTATTTTCATCAAAAGAATAAATATTTTAAAATGAATATTTAACTTTAAACTGTAAAAACTGGGTGGACTAACATGTATTTCTGCAACATGAATTCATCACATTTTATTGGAAGGTATTATCCATTGCTGTGGTTGCTGTGTAGAGCTGATCTTCAATTGGAACCATGAATATGAATGAATAAGTGTCTGTTGTGGTAGTAAACACTGTAGAGACATCAAATCATCTAATATGCTGAACTATACAAGGCTGATGGCACAGTCACAAGATTGTGTACATTTAGCTGATCTGATGGTGCAATGAAAGATGGTACATGAAACATCAAACCGGTTTATCACAGGTCCTTAGAGCGTACACTCTGAGAACATTCTCTGCCGCCTGCAATGCATATTTTGGATGGATTGGTGACGTTAATGATGAACATCCTCAATACTGAAGAGGCAAGCACTCTGCCTTTTAAATCAGGGAACAAATCAAGACTACATTAAAACGAGACCCACTGAGTTCAATCCAGAAATCCCTCATTGCCCATACAGTGTTCCAAAAAGTGAGAGCAGTTTCTATTGTAGTACAAACATTCCCATACCAGTCTATTAGACACAGCTGAGAACTGTATCCCCCTGAGGAGAGTGTAATAAAAAGGTCAGATTCAGTCCCAAAACAAGGAATGCGAAAAATAATGTGAGGGAAATGAAAGGGAATGGAATAATAATGAATTGCTGGGCGTTGTATATTTCATCAGGGCAGAGTAGAAACCTGTCTCCTAGCAACATGCAGCTCCCCGCTTGTAGCTCTCCTCAGCATCCGTGAGGCTCAACTCACAAGGGCTTAATTAAAACCCAACAAATCAGTCTCAGGTTTATTGTAATTGTAAAGTTAAGAGATCTACCCTCTGACCTTTCATTCCGATCCTGGCAATTGTTATTGGTGCAACACAGAATGAAACAAGGCATCGCCTAATATTTTTCCAGCACTCTACTGACCTCAAGAACCATCAAGTCCTGAAGAGAGAAAATCATCCGGGAGAATTGCTGGTGGTGTGATTATTTCAAACGACCGTGCACATGAAACATTAATATTTTGTCTCGTACATTCCACTTCATTTCACTTAAAATAGACTTTCTTCAACTAGTTTCTTCTAGTAATATCCTAACTGCAAGCAGGCCTTGGTTAAAGAGGACCTATTATGCCCTTTTACAAAGTCTTGATTTTGTTTTTGGGGTCTACAAGAATAAGTTTCCATGCTTGAATGTTCAAAAAACACCACATTTTTCACATATTTTACATTGTTGCACCACCTCTCTTGCCAGTCTGTCAGTAACACTCTGTTTAGTTCCTGTCTCTATGACGACCCTCCTTTTGAAAAGCACAGCATGCTCTGATTGGTCAGCTGGATCAATGTGTTGTGATTGGTCAACCGCTTTGAGCGTGTTTTGGAAATGTCACACCCCTTACCATAACCTTGTAGTTAGTATATTTAATAACACCATTAACAAAATCAATCTATATTTAAATGCTACATGTGAATTTAGGCACAACAACAGTATAATGTACAGTGCAGTATAAAAAAATGTATATTCATTTTGAGATTTGGTAAATATTAGTGTTATTTATTATTAAATTATTGTTTTTTTAAAGATTAATATTAAGGGAGCACTGGACGGTGGCAAAGGTAATTTCAAATGTAAAAATAAAGGAAATAAGCATGACCCATTAAATACCCATATTTATTTCTGATTGTACATAATTGACTGCCAGTCATTATTGTAAAATAAAACCCAATGGAGTGAACGCAAAGTAAAAGCTAACACTGGACACTAATGCAACACTAATTTGCTTTTGATTCAGTATGATTTTTTAAGTATTTTAAGAAGTATTTCTATTTCAAATAAGTTCTGCTCTTTTAACATTTCGTTTTATCAACGAATTCTGAAAAGAAAATGTATCACAGTTTTGATTAAAAAAAATATTATGAAGTTTTCAACATTGATAATAATGAGAAATTTTTCTTGAGCAGCAAATCGGCATTTTAGAATGATTTCTGAAGGATCATGTGACACTGAAGACTGGCGTAATGATGCTGAAATTTCAGCTCTGCATCTCAGGAATAAATTACATTTAAAATACATTAAAATAGCTATTTTTAAATTGTAATAATATTTCACAATATCACTGGATTTTTAATAAAATAAAAGAGATAAGATACTTATTTCAGAAACATTAAAAAAAATCTAATGACCCCAAACTTTTTAATGGTATGAAACCATAACAGTAATTAAGGTGTGTTGAATATAAAGTAGGTTACTTCACAGCAATAGTAAGTCAGTATGAAATTTTTCATGAAAATCCTTGCAGATTGGCAATAAGGTTGGCAAAAAAAATGTTTTTACAGAAATTGCTTTTTTTTCCCTTGAGTTTCCCTTCCTCACCTCTTCCAGCACTAAGCAACTGCCACTGTGATTACAAACGCAGTGTAATTTCTCAGAGCACAAACTTCATAACCGCATTACTTTCCAGGAAGACACCCTAGCACAATTATGAACCATCCATTCCTCTGGCTTCAGTTTGTCAGCTTTTTTAATGAAACATTGCTTTCGCCGCCTCCTGGTTGATTAACTGAGAACCCATTCCTTTTCTCCACCCCATTTCTGCCACGCCGCAAAAACAGCAGCATTTCGCATGGACTCATCAATGCCATCTCCCCCTCTCCACTGGCAAGCAGGTCAAAAGGCATAAGACCAAAGGCACGGCATTAAGTAATGTTCCGTGACATTTGAGTTGTGTAAATTGAATATGCCTGTCTTTGCCCTTTTCTGGTCCAGACTTCTAAATATAGGATGGAAATGGGACAACGTCAAATGCATGACAGCAAACTCACAGCATGACCTATTCACTATTACTCATCACAATTAGAGAGTCTGCAATTGAGTGGGGGAAAAAAGACATGTATTTAAGCACAAGCACTGTTTGAGCACATACCAGTGTTATGGCCCACGCTGACCTTTACAGTGTTGAATAAGTCATAAAAGAACATCTGGCAGTCAAAACCAAGCACACCAGACTTAAACTGAATTAAAAATGATAATATAGTTATAATCACCATGCCGTTACCAAGCCAATGACATTTACTGTAAGAGTGCTTTATAAAGGAAAATTCTAATTTAAAACACATGAGCCAAATTCTTAGAAATATATACTTTTCATATTTGCATTGGTTATTATATTGTTTTGAAAAGCCTTTATATCATTTTCACACACAAAAAAAAAAACAGTATTACTAATCTTTTTTTTTTTTCAGATATCACAAATTATTAATTCATAGATTTTAGATACCATTTCAATTTTTTATTTTTTTTTGTAAGGAATCACTTCAATGACTGACTTGGTGGACAAAAATATTAAAAATAAATGTATAAGCAAATAATTAAGCCGTAATGCAGTTTTGTTAGAACACGCATGTGTTATAGCTCGCCGCCGCATCACAATATACATATACACAATACTTAAAATAAATAAATAATAATTAATAAAACATACTTTTTTATCATCTTAAGGCTTTTTTGTTCATTGATATCAGTATATCAGACATCTTTGACATTTGAAAAATCACTTTGCAAAACAGATAAATAAATAAATAAATTAATTAATTAATTAATAAGTTATTTAAGTAAATGCAAAATACGTTCATTATTATAGAAGAGGTGTATTCAAGTCATGAATAAATACATTTATAAATATGATAAAATGCCATTACATCATATTTCTGCAGTGCAGCAGTGGAAGCTTAGGGGCGCTCACTGAACCCAAGTGATTAGTATTGTTTTAATGTAATATGCCAGATAAAATTCTCTCTCAATAAAGAAGAAAAGGGCATGAACAGGTTATTAGTGAGTACATGTCAATCATGTCAGTACACTACATGCTCTACAGCTCTGTTGCGTTCCTTAACTGCCATCTCCCTAATAACACCCTACATGAGCCCAGCGCCCTCTCCTTCATATATTCAGTTCAATAGCTTTTGTCATTTTTAATAACACACTGAAAGCATCAGTGGCTAATGTGGCCTTCATTGTGAACACTTTCATTAGCTGTTCTCCTCTGGCATCTCCATCCCTCTTAAGCTCCGTAAGATCCGCTGAGAGACTTATCTCAAATCCGGCTCGCAGCGGGATCGTGCCAGACATTAACGACTTCTCTCCCCTGTCGTAAATCTGCCAGGTCATTTCAATTAACATTTGCTGAGGTGTCCCAGTGCCTCGTTCCCCGCCTAGAGTGGGCAACTCTTATCCCACTCTCTAAAGGTTGCATTTTCCATGCTTGGCTGTAAGTGCCAGTTTCAGCCTCCATAAAGTGCTGTCTTTTTCTCAAATGTGCATTCATCAGTCTGCATAAAATGAGTTATGGATGAAACGATTAGCACCATGCCCTTGACCAAATTCCTCAGATTTGTTTTCTAAAGTTTGTGCTATTCATTTTAGTTTTTCACAAATCAAGTCATGCGTAAAATGAATGCAAATGTGCATTTGTTGTGGCAATCAATCGTGCTTCGGGCATTTATGGCACCAAATTATTCAGACACAGTCTACCACATTTGAATGGTTTTATACTCTTAATAAAAGAGGTTCATATGGTTGGAATAGGCTATATACACTCACCGGCCACTTTATTAGATTCAGCAAGGTGCTGGAAACATTTCTGAGATTTTGGTCCTTGTTGACATGATAGCATCACACAGTTGCTGCAGATTTGTCGGCTGCAAATCCATGATGCGAATCTCCGGTTCCAACACATCCCAAAGCTGCTCTATTGGATTGAGATCTGGTTGACTGTGGAGGCCATTTAAGTTTAGTGAACTCATTGTCATGTTCAAGAAACCAGTTTGAGATGATTTGAGCTTTGTGACATGGTGTGTTATTGTGCTGGAAGTAGCCATCAGAAGATGAGCACACTGTGGGCATAAAGTGATAGACTTTTACTCTGTATGTGGTGCTTTAATCCCCCATGCCCTTATAAGGATCCAGGGTCTTACTAAAACATGGTGAAAGGTTATGGTAGGACGACAGTTAAATGCACTGAATATAAATGTAATTTGAATGTAACATATTGTGTATGTACTTAAAAAATATATTGCCTTACAAAAAAATAAATAAAAATAAAGTTGTCCTCCGAAGAGGGGGGGTGGAGGTGGGTTAAAAAAATAAATAAAAAAATAAATAAAGTGATAGACATGGTCAGCAACAATTCTCAGGTAGGCTGTGGCGGTTAAACGATGCTCAGTTGGTACTAAGGGGCCCAAAGTGTGCCAATAAAATATCCCACACACCATTACACCACCAGCAGCAGCCTGGACCATTGATACAAGGCAGGATGGATAAATGCTTTCGTGTTGTTTATCCCATACAGATCCTACCATCTGAAAGTTGCAGCAGAACTCGAGACTCATCAGACCAGGCAATTTTTTTTTTTCAATACAGTTTTGTTAAGCCCGTGTGAATTGTAGCCTAAGTTTCTCAGTTTCCTGGCACCAGGTGTGATCTTCTGCTGCTGTTGCACATCTGCTTCAAGGTCGGACGTGTTGTGCGTTCAGGGAAGCTCTTCTGCAGACCTGTGGAAACAAGTGGTTATTTGAGTTACTGTTACTTTTCTATCAGCTCGAACCAGTCTCGCCATTCTCCTCTGACCTCTGGCATCAACAAGGCATTTTCGCCCACATAACTGAGGCTCACTGGATATTTTCTCTTTTTCTAACCATTCTCTGTAAACCCTAGAGATGGATGTGCGTGAAAATCCCTGTAGATCAGCCGTTTCTGAAATATTTGGAGCAGCCCGTCTGGCACTAGCAACCATGCCACATTCAAAGTCACTTAAATCACGTTTCTTCCCCATTCTGGAGCTCAGTTTGAACTTCCGCAGATCATCTTGACCATGTCTACATGCCTAAATGCATTGAGTTGCTGCCATGTGTTGAACAGGCCTGCCAAAGGAAGTGACTGTAAAAGTAAAATAAAAAAAAATTAACAAATTTCAAAAGGCTCTGAAATGTTTGACTGGCCTGGATTGTGAAACCTTCAAACAATAAATATTAATATTAACCATATTAAAAGTAGTTATTGATTGTCTTTTCATGTGTATGCATCTGTTGGTATAGCATATTTATGACGCAATAAAAGCAAGAGTGAACGCTGAAATGAACGCTGAGCAGATTCACTTTAAGCTCTTCACTCTTTAAGCAGCTATATGGAGCTTATTGCATTTTCTTTGCCAATTGTGTACATATGGATGAATTTATCTAAGTATTGGCAATATCTCTACTCTGATAGACAGCCCTGCATTATATTGGACTTTCCTTATACAATAAATAAATAATATTTTTAGCATATAAAAAGTAATTCCATACACATAAATATTTTTTCTCACAATATTTGCTGAAAGATGTAAGCGATCATAATGCACCAGACAAAACAATTATAATAGGTACCACTCTATGTACAACTATACATTTTCATGTTTTGCATGTCCTAAGCCAGATTTCGCCCTCATACACCTGACAAAGTTATAGATAGGAGTTTGCCAAATCCGAATTTGACAGATTTTCATACAGTGCTACCTTTCTGCCAAAAATATCTTCAATGGTCCATGGATCTCTGCCTTTGTCACCACCTTATCTTCACAGGCTAGCTAATGCTGCATCCACCAATACTATGCAAAATGCTCCCTAGCACCCTTTAGTGGACAAAAAGTTAGGCTTTCACGATGCTTTTAGTGGCCTTTGGCCGCTATTTAAAAAAAATCTTTAATTACAGTAACACAACATTAATCCCATTTAATCCCACTCTGATGCTTCCCCTAAAATGCGAAGTATGGACTGCATCATAGATAAACATCCTGTACTTCCAAAAAAAGGAAATGGAATATAAGTCAAACAGTCAAGAGGGTCATTGCTATTGAAGCAACTTACAACTAATGCCCTGCAACCGTTACAATGATAACCATTTGCTTTGTAAGTAAACCATTACCTGAAAGTAACCTTGTTTTACATTGAGTAATCCTTGTTTTGTTTTTTATGTATTTTATGTATTTAAAAGGCTTACATTTAATTAACAGCAAACTAAATGTTGCAGAGCTCAGTTTAGGAGGATAAACCTGCAACACAAGTAGGCTGTATTGATTGTTTAAGATTTATGACTGATTCAGTCAGATCAATAGAGAGTCTTGCCATCGAGGTCAAATGAAAAGTGCAGTGCATGTATCTAATGCAATTGAATGAACCTACATAAAACATCCCTTTCAATGGAAGAAAGAAACTGACGGTGGGTACAGAAGTCCTTAGGAACAAGACAGCTTACAGTCACTGTAAGACATAAAGCTCAACACATCTATTTTTGAGTTATTTACAAAAATGAAGTGTCCTTTCAAAATACTGTGACAACCACACTGACGAGTTCCCACAAAAATAGTCTGTCAATCAATCCATTAGGCCATGCTGTTATAATTGCACGGCCTGGTGAACTAGCTTTTTCTCTGGTTCTTGATATCTCACGGAGGCAATACAATTAAACAGCGAAATCTAATAACGCCCAAGTTTTCATACCGCATGTCATGTAGACAGAAAGCAATCAATGCTCACTGCCAACACAGACTGCAGTTTACAATGCCACAGTTCAATTTTTAATGACACAGCATTTTCCTACTGGCAATCACGAGTCGTGTACTACAGAAGGGGAAGAATGAAAAACGATTTACACGGTATGTGGCAACCGCGATTTCCCAGTACATTTTAAATAGGAGAGAGGCGGCACAATGGAGGCAGCGAGAACGGAAGCAAAAGTCCTGCTGCTTTGTCGTGCACATACTGCGGCAAATAAAAATTTGCTTTTATATGGTCTAAGAGCAACATGAAGGAGAACATAATACTCACCGTTGCTGATTGTCCTTATCTCTGTGACATTTTATATAGAAACCAATGGCATTTGATTTTGTTCACACTGAATACAATATTTCAATTAATTGCCCCATCAACGATGCATTTTTTTCTTGTAGTTGACGCTGACAAAAATAAAATTCATTTTAACCCTTACAGTCCAATTTAGCACTGCAAACATCAATGACCGCTTTAAATTGTCAATGCTGGCAAATTACCATGGTATAAGCAGGATAATCCATGGCTAGGTGTGCATTAATGATTTGAACGTAAATCGCTGTGTTTCGGGTGGTTCTTTTCCTCCACGTCGTGCATTAAAGTTGTTTATCTTTATATTAATAACTTTGAAGCTTAAAGTTGTTTAATGCACAGCTAGCCATGGATTATTCCTTACATATTGACTCTTTAGATTCATACAACAAAATATTCTGGCCATGAAGTTTTGTGAATATGATGGAAAATGCTAGCGCTGACTGGCACTGTCAGGTCAGCATCAGGGCTGTGTAATCCAGGGCAATGCTTTAATTAAACACAGATTTATAGGCTGTTTACACTGGCAGTGAAGGGGGTGGATAAGCATATGCTTCTCTGACAGGCAGCCGGTGGGGAACTAGATTAGATAAGATGTTACATGATCAAGATTAAATTAGAGTGGAGGACAAAATCCCACAGATCGCAGGTACCTTCACGGCTCATAGCACATGCCACGAGCCATGGAGGTGTCATAGTAAATGCACGTTTTAGTTATCCTGTTTTGCCCTTGTCTTGTGAGTCATGTAACTCGCGGTCATGCAAAAGCATCTTGTTAAACAAGGGGACACCGAGAGGTGGGCCTTGTTTACTGGCACAAACTCTTTTAAAGGTGCAGGCCCTGGTCTTAAGTAAAAGGAATAACACTCCGAAAAAATGAAAATTCTGTCATATCTGTGACTCAAACGTTCACACTGTCAGTTTTTGGAAATGGCAGCCACATTTACATACAAGTTTGAGTCTCGAAATATGCTGTCCACACAGTAACTTACAGTATAGAATAGATTGTCCAACACTGTCTGTATGGACGTGCAACAGGAGTCAAGCCTGTATTCTCTTATCAATAACCATAGTGACTGACCAAAGTATATAAAAAAATGGCGACGTCCAAAACTGAAAAGTCTTATCACTTTTGACATGACAAGAGTATAATCGAGCTGCGAGTTCATCCATCAAATCTTCATTAACTGACAGCAGCTTTTATATCTGGGTGGAGAGTGGAGCATTTGAGTCGCGCATAGGACACCAAACTGATGGGAGCAGCTCCGGTGATTGGATCTAAAACTTTAAGATGACACACAGCTCATATCTCAGTCGCTGTAAGTTACTGAAACCACACATGAAAACCCGCAACACACGGTAGACACGTGTTTGTGCAGCACTCAAATACAGGACTGGCAACCGTATTCCGCTGTTGTGTGAATGTGGCCTTACTTTCATCCTTGGAACACAAAATAATTTTAAAAAAAAAGTGGTGATCGTTCTCTTTCCATGGAGTTCAATGAACGAAGAATGGAGATTAAGATAAAACTGGAGAATAAATAAAAACATGCACACACAAAATTACTGGAACAACATGAGTGTGAGTAAATGATAACCAAACTTTCCTTTGGATGCAATATTCCTTTAAATGTGGGCGGAGACACAAAGGCAGAGTTCATTGTATAGTGCTTGACAGTAAAGTGGGATCCAGATCAAAGAGCAGAGGGTCTGTTAGAAAGTCTTAGATGAGTGTCTAATTCTTGACTCCCAGGAACCCAACCACAGAGGGCTAGCTGTAGTTCACTTCCAGTTGTTGTTGGCTACACTGGAGGGGTGAGGGTGCACTGACTTCCTGCAGGGAAGGGAGGGAGGAAGGAAGCTCTTATAGAATTGCATGTTCTGAAAGCGTTTAGAGTTGTGGCAGTGAACTGGGCAGGTCATTCATCATGGACTGTAAACCTCCCTCGGCAGTGCAGTCTAGCGTTTCCGTTGAGCTTTGACAGCTGCATTTGCTTGCACACATACACGCTCTGCATGTTGTAGGGTTGTTCAAGGGTTTCTTGAGAGCATTAGCATCATGGGAATGATTATGAGCGGGGTCTAACAGCACACATGGTGTTTGAGTTGGGCAAAGTGTAGTTGTTTGTTTTCTAGAGCGAACGCCCGACTTCACTGAGACAAACACAAGGGCTTTTGAAACAGTGTTTACTTCTTAAGTTAATTTCCATGTGCATGTTCATACACCATGATAGCACTGTAATCTATTTAACTTGGTAAGAGAATTTGGTTTTGTGCTTTTATATGCCTTAATACCTTCGCAATTCAAATGATCAGAATGGCTTTTTAATGGCTTTCTAATTTAGCAAAGCAAACAACAATCAAGACGACACCCATCTGGCCTCTGCGTCTCCAAAATAATTGAAGTTTTGTAGAGTTTTGTTCTAAAAGTATTCTGATAATGTTTATCATCCGGGATAGAAATGGTAAAGGACTAGCGGGTCACGTTCTTATTCCTCTTAACAATTACAGTTTCTTAATGATTATTTTATTCTTTTTTGTAATTGTAAATATATGAAATATAAAAGCATTGCATCTTCGCATTGTATGTTTTTAATTCTGTAAGAATGAATGTTTGAGAATCAAACATTCAACATATTTGTTTAAAAGCAACACTATGGAACTTTTCCTCTGCGGTCCCCCTACAGGTTGGAAGCGGAATTGTCCATTACCGCTGTCATAAATCATTTAGCCTACCGCAGCCTACTCTCGCACGCACGCTTGCTGTTTATCCAGCACCGGCTTTGGAATGAACGATGTCCACAGACAAGGTAGAGTATGATGCATGATTTTATGAAAGTATGATGTATTGCGACATCGGAAACGAAGAAAAACTAAATAATGACTATTGTAACGCTTGCCATAAAGCAAGTCAAATTTGTAGTTTTCTTATGTCTCATTCTTATGTCTCATACAGAAACGCGACCCGATCTGGCAATCTTACATAATGTGGTTATAGCAGATAAAGGACCGCAAAGCGGAGGCATAAGTGCCTTTCACCCTGTTACGACTTGATGAACCACTGAAACGATTTTGGAAACATTATTTTAAGGTAAAAAATGTTACATAGTGTTGCTTTAAAGGATCGTCAAATCCTTATCATACTGCAGAATTGTACTTTGCATTCAATTGTGACAATCTACAGAGTGTTTTTTTCTTCTCTAACACATTTAGAACAAGAAAAAAAAAAAGAACAGGCACTGTGGGTTAAAAAAAAAAGGAATAACAGTCCACATACATGTCATACATATTACGAAACTGCCTCTAGTGCACACTGGATTTAATTTACTGGCCAATTTGGTTTCGATGAGCGCCCAACTGAAGAAACAGACTGCCATGGCGGGTGCATTCAATTTCCCACTATAGGCTTAACCATCACCTGGGGTAGTTTCATAGTGAAAACTTTAGAAATAGCACTTCTACAAAAGAATGGTTGTGATGTTTCTGCAGGGGCAACCAAAATAACCCTGGAGGGTGTAAGCAATTTTTCTGGACCTTGGACTAAACAAGCACAAGGCCGTCTTACTGATATTAATGAAAAACATCAGCCCTTGGCTGAGTCGCCTCTTTTCCACTGGTCAGAGTCCCTGCATTAAACTTTCTCTTTTCCCTTTGCCTGGAGAGTTATTCCGTCCGTGACTGAGTCAGCAGGTCTACCATCTCCATTCACTGCCAGCTATATCTTCTCTTCACTCTTACAGTTATTCACACATTCTCACAAATACACACAGTTGGGCAGATACGGATGTGCTCACTCATGACAGGCTAATATATTGCCTCTTTCACCATCACACGTCCATTTGAACATACGCATCCAATCACACACTTGTCTTGACTTCTCTTTTCTTAGTCTCTTTCTTAGTGTGGTGAGATACAGGACATTGCACAGCTTGATTAAAGCTTTGGGGAAGAAGACGACAATGTAATTACATGGATTGATTACACAGGGGGAATTGGAACACAATGGGCGTACATCACAGACAGTGTGTGCGTGTGAGTTCGTATATGTGTGAGAGAGAGAAACACTTGCAATTATGCTGCTAAATGTTGCAAGCACCCCATGTGAGAACGGGAACGCAACTGAGCAAGGAGAGGTAAGCCAACTAATGCAATAGTTCAGATAAAAGCTCAGATAATACAAACTGCTTATACTAAGTACAACAGGAAGCAGAGATGCAAAATAAAAGAAAGCTTTAACAGCCAGAGTAAGTGAACTGCAAACAAGGAGCAAAAAAAGTTGTCAGAACCTTTCTATTAGCTCTGTGAAAATGCTCTATTTTAAGCTTTTAATACTGAAACAAAAAATAAATGTGGAACAATGTCAATACTGTAGTCAATACTACCCTGACCCTCTGGGATTTAATGGCATTAGCAAAGCAAATAACACTTGACAACACAACATTATCATAAATGACCACAACATCAACCATCAAGTGTGGACACAACAGAATAAGCATGAAAATCACTCATAAGTGAAGTGCACTGGACCACTAGGGGTTCCTAATTAAATTGGGTTTCCAAGGGGAAAACAAACAGAAACAGAAATAAACAAACGTTTTTGTATAAGGGATGATTTGATTTGATTTGATTTGATTTGATTCCTTATAAATGAATAATGTATTGCCAAAGTATTCGTAATTCACATAAACTTATTTTGTTTTCTCTTCAATCAAGTATTAAGACAAGTATGTGTATGAACACAGGGACTTCCATAGAAAGAAAAACATCTTTATTTGAACAGAATCCAAATGAACAACAGATTTGGTTTTCTCTTGGGAAACCAAATAACTCTACATGTAATCATAGAGTTTGGTTGCACTGCCCCTATAGTGAAAAAACAACCAAAGACATGAGCATGAGAATGAAATGTTAGATAACATGTCTAAACAAACAAATCTAGAGAACAGAAATTCAAGCAAATTGGGAGAATGGTGAAAACTAATAATGTCAAGTAATGGCACATTACTTGAAGCAAAGATTACACATTTTGTGAGCATACTGTATTTACATCAATTTGCTTCAAGTAACTACAAACTTTACAAAGAGGTAGACAAAGAAGAGGGCTTAAAATGAGTACAACATTTATATCCGTTTACATCTCGGACACATGATTTATTACCAAAGTGGCAAAAATGTTCTTTAGGTTGAAAGAAAGGAATGACAATTTTAAGCATTTAGTACAATTTTTGAAGACCTACATTTTTTTTCTAAACATGCTGAAAACATTTCACATATAATATTTATAAGCATAAGTCCTAATGTAATGATTTAGGGTTGAGCTGATTCTCCTTTGATTACTGACCAAGATCATTTATATTATTTGATAGCAAAGTGCTGGCCAGATATGTTGTTGTGCGTTCAAACAATAAGCACTTTCTAATTACTTGTTTGATTGTCTAAGAGAACAGTGCAGTTCATAAATGTATATTCATAAATCATTTATGATGAAATTATTGTGTAGGTAGTGAAAAATCGTGGCAGTACAAGTCTTTCAAAAAGGAAAAATCAGGCATAGGCACACATACTGTACACGCACACACTTGTCCTGTCTTGGCTCATTGGCTAGCCGAGGTGATGGGGGTCAATCAGACACCATATAATGTTTATGAACAGTCCTAAATAGACTCCCCGACCCTTGTGTGTGTCCAGGTGATTTCATTACTCCAAGCCTCTTTGTCGTTGTCTCCTTTCAACATTGAAACTGTGAGGCCAGGGACCCAAATTATCCAGAACATTCTGAGCCAGTGGTCCAGAACCCAGTTGAGATCAGCCTCAATGAGAGTCATGAGAAATGTGTGTAGGCATTTTCTCCTAGTTCCCAAAGTGAACTTCCACGCCATTGAGGTACACGGTACCATTTTGTCGGGGAGGTTTTAGGAAGGTTACTCCTAATTCTCTTTTAGAAACTCACATTTCTTGCTTCTTGCTGTTGGGCTTCAATCATATGTATGAGTACTACAGAGGCATGACTCATTCAATCCATCCCTCATGGCCTTCTTTGTGACATGGAAACCAAAAGGCTGCCACCAAAACATCAACTCAAAAGGGGTGAAGCCGCTCGAAGCCTGAGGTGCCTCTGACATTGAAGAGAATGTACTGGATTGTGAGGTCCCAATCACATCCATCATCTAACACCACCCGATGCAGCATCCTCTTGAGGAATTGGTAATACCATGTAGGTATCTCTTTGGGGATGTCAACCCGACTGCACAACATGAACAGCTCTTTGGTGAAATTTTTAGAATTGGCCCTATGGAGCAGTATGGCTTCTGGATATCAAATGGCTTAATCTATCAGAACCTAAGATGTATTTATAGCCCCAAAGTACTATATCCATGCCGATGCACTCAAAGGGCAGTTCAATTTCTGGCATCTCTCACACCACGGACAGAACTGTTTAACCTCTCCAGATCTGGCCTATGTTCACTCTCTGATTTTCTGTATGCACTGATTCTTATCTTCTACAAGCTATGTCAATACTGCATCCTTCCAAAAAGAAGGACAAAAAGGCAAGATGGCTGGTGACAATCACAGTACTCTTGAGATCCTGCTCTAGTGCACTCTGGTAAGTTCTCTAGTGCAGTCTTTAAGTAACCCCAACACTACACATTTTGGATGTCTCCCTTATCTGACTTTCTTATGTGACCAGGAGTGTCTACTAAATATCTGATGAGTTGAAACATGTGTATTTGATTAAGGAGACATACAAAATGGGCAATGTTGGGGATATGTTATGACCAAGGTTAGGAACCAATGCTTAGTTTAAGAGTTCTCAGCTCTGGCCTTTGAGATCCACCGTCCTGCAGAGCTTATCTCCAGTCCCAATCAAACACACACGCACAAGCTAATTAATGCCTTCAGGATTACTAGAAAGTTCCAGGCAGGTGAGCATGATTAGGCTTGGAGCTCAACTTTGCAAAAAAAGGTGAACTTTGATCGCCAGAGTCGGGAACCCCTGCTCTAGTGTAAACTTGCAGAGGGGAATGTGCTTAAACTTCTGCACAGTACTGTACTTCATCAACGATTAGAAAGTACTATAAGTTCCTCGTTGATTATAGTACAGTGTGATTTCGGACACAGCAAGTGTGTGCCTGTAGAGACCAAGTGAACAATGTTACGAAGTAATCATTCCATAACTTTAGCTGTATCCTTTCTAGAACTAGCTTGTATAAAAATTTAGATCAGTTAGAAAGGTCAGAAACTACTTCCCAGGAGGAAATTGCCAGCTATTTCATCAGTATCATTATGAAAATGAGACCACTCAGGTTTAGTGAAGCGAGTCTTCATATATATATACTGAATGGGCCAATAGGTGAATTGAAGAAATGGTGGGTAATGGTGTGTGTGTATGTGCACACTTTGATGTATTAGTCCAAGGAAGTCCAATCCTGCTTCTGTAAGGCCAACATTCCTGCAGAGTTTAGCTTCAACTTACCGCCAACACACTTGCCCCACAGTATTTTAGTAATACTTGTAAGTTCTCAATTAGCTGGTTCAGATGTGTTGAATTGGGGTTGCAGCTGAACTCTGCAGGAAGGTGACCCTCAAGAAGCAGGACTGGACACCCCTGTTTTAGTCCAAAGGCAGTGAGGTCAAGTCATTTCACAGTGAACACGTTTCTCTTTATTGTGCCTGTGTTGTAGTGGCTTTTTGTCTCATTATCAGTGATTGGAAATCTTCTAGAATTCAAAATGCATGTTACTATACAAGAGTATTTGGAAGCGAATATCCATCTGCTAATTATTCAGTGGCTGTAAAGCTGAGATGAGTATGCTTCAAAGCAGGACAGAAATGAATGAACAGACAGAGACAGCCTGTTAATGTTGAAAGACATAAAAATTTACAACATATTGGATCTTGGTGAGGCAGCAAAAAACAGCTGCTCTTAACTCTGCGTTGAGCAAGTTGCAGGACTGAATCCATAAATCCACAATGGACATGAAAATGGGTCAGTGCAACGACTTTGAGTTATCACCTCGGTTTCTCTATCAATCTCTATGGTAAAATCTGAGACAGACACGCTCTGCCACACTGTCTCCTCGTTTGAACAGCCCATTTGTGCAAATAGTCTTTATCATTGTTAAAAATCCCATATCAGGCCACCACCTAGAGACTGTCCGGCTTATCGGCAGTCAGACAGACCTGCCAGCTCCTCAAGAACACCTGTGTGCTCCTGTTGTCCCTGCTTGCTGACATTATCAGCCACAGCGAGTGATGAGAGCAGTTCTCCTTCTGCTATCACATGCACATCTTTCACCTCATGGCTTCTAAATGACTGCAACAGCAACACACACTCAAATAAGCTCACACCATGGGATGTGCACAAAGATGAATACCTAACTGAGAAAATTAAAGGTATTAATAACGGCAAACACACATATACCACGTTCAATCTGAAATCAGATACATTTGTCACATCAAAAGGTACAGAAGCATACAGTTAAACACGCACAACCCCAACACATCCAATTTTACATGTACTGTCTTTCCAGGCACATAAATGCACTTCTAGACTTCTCTTTCTTGATTGTCCTCCCTGAGTTACCCAGCCTGTTAACCTTTAACCCTCGTAAACCCTGAAAGTCTGGAAACTCACCTTTCCAATGCATGTCACCGAGCGCACCTGCTCTAGGCTATATGAGAGACTCCCTCTCTCTATTAAACAGACTTTCACACACACCTTCCGGCTGTCTGAAGAATTCCTCTGAGACAATGGAAAGGTCAGGGTTGTAAGTTAATAAAATATACATTTCCCCTCACAGTGTTGTGCATCCTGGCTTCCTACTCCCCACAGTAATTGCATTTCTAGCAGCAGTCAGCAATACTCTCCCCATCTCACAGCTCCTGGAGGAATGTTGAGAGGAAACGATGGCTAACAAAATGGCCCTCCGCATCCCGCCTGTTATCTCGCTGGCAAAAAGCATGTTTTTTGCTGTTGTGAGGGCTTTGAAGCAGGTGGCGTATTCTGGTGTGTTGCACTGTGTGGGACATGGTGTGGACAGATCTGCCACACACATTCTGTGATAGTCTACAGCTCCTGCTGAGAATGTGTTATCATGCCAGCCCATCACTGCTGCTTCCTCTCACCTAAAGAGCCATGTTAGTTGGGTCTTAGCATGGAATAGAGGCAAAAAAGAGGGAAAGGAAATCTCTGACATGTCTTTGGCATTTCACTTTCCTTTCAGAATGTCTTCAAGATCTTGAAAGCGACAGTATCTCATGTTTTTATGTCTTTCTTAATGTCGTAATGCTTTTTCCAGTTTCTTTTAGACCAAATTAGCCTCATTTTGATTGCATCTCGCACTAATTATGTGGCATCAAAGAACAAATTATTAATTTGCAGAAACTGTTAAACATAATATGACTGAAACAATTTTTAGAGTCGGTAAATACAACCGAGGGAAAAAAGTAATTATGGCACAATTTTTTTTTAAGGATTAAATATTTCGCACATTAAAACAGGCGCCCACGCCGAGGCATTCATCCAACATAGCAAAAACAGACAGGTAGAATTTCAGTTGGACTCAAATATTTACACGTTTAAAAAGACAGATTCAGGCTGCCTTACATCAAACTTTTAAAGTGGTGACTTTGTTACAGTTGAAAATAAACAAAAAAACTAAACAATAAAAAATGACTGACTAAAAATTACAGTAAGATTTGTGTAACATAATATGAGGGGAAAAATGCCTTAAGGAAAACGTCTCGGGTTACGACTGTAACCCTTGTTCCCCGAGAAGGGAACGAGACACTGCGTCGTCGTCGTGACGACACTATGGGAACGCCCCCCAGCGTAACGCATCTGAAGCATGAATGAAATCTGTCCAATCCTGATTGGTGCTACGTCATGACGTAGTAGATGACGGCATACCCGGAAGATACAAAGGGACGCCGGCTCATACACACGTTAGCTACTTTGCGATGAAGCAAGCGCTCTGAACGTGATAGGTGTGGCGGCGAGACGCAGTGTCTCGTTCCCTTCTCGGGGAACAAGGGTTACAGTCGTAACCCGAGACGTTCCCCTTCGAGGGAACTCGCACTGCGTCGTCGTCGTGACGACACTATGGGAACGCAATGCCCACTATGCCACACCGTAAGCACGCCACCCTAGTGTGAAGCTGGAGACCAGGCACACTTAGGACGCAAGCACTCTGGCGCCAGGCGTCACAGGGAGTTGCAGACTATAAAATCGTATGAAGGTGTGCGGAGTGGCCCACCCAGCCGCTTCGCAAATATCCTGAAGCGAAGCTCCAGAAAGGAGGGCTACCGAGGAGGCCACGCTCCTGGTAGAATGAGCCCTCACGGCCATAGGTGAAGGCAGATTGCGCACCTGATAAGCCGTGGCTATAGCCTGGACAATCCAATTACTGATTGTCTGTTTGGATGCAGGCAGCCCTTTCTTGGGTGAACCAAAGCACACCAACAACTGGTCTGACTTCCTCCACTGAGAGGACCTCTCAAGGTACACTCTCAGGGCTCTGACTGGGCAGAGCAGGTGAAGTCTCCCCTCTTCCGCCGTCGCGTGAGGTGGAGGATGGAAGGCCTGAAGAACCACTGACCGTGCCACATTAGATGGCACCTTGGGCACATAGCCCGGTCTAGGATGTAAGATGGCCTTAACTCCGCCGGGGGCAAACTCCAGGCAAGTTGGCATTATAGCCAAGGCCTGGAGATCCCCCACTCTCCTCAGAGAGGTGATAGCCAGGAGAAAGGCCACCTTAAGGGTCAGGTTCTTCGCCTCAGCCGACTCCAGTGGCTCGAAGGGGGCCTCAGCCAACCCCTCAAGTACCACTGCCAGGTCCCAGGTTGGGACTCTGGAGCGAGCCGCAGGCCTCATCCTCCGAACCCCACGGAGGAAACGTACAACCAGATGGTGCTTCCCCAAAGGCCCATCACCTACAGGCGAGTGGAAAGCCCCAATGGCAGCCACATACACCTTAAGTGTGGACGGGGTAAGACCGGCAGAGAAACGATCTTGGAGGAACTCCAGCACTGAAGCCACTGGGCAGTTAACTGGGTTCACCTCACGCTCTCTACACCAAGTGGAAAACACATTCCACTTCAGGCTGTACAGTCTCCTGGTAGAAGGAGCCCTGGAGCTGAGTAAGGTCTCGACAACATCTGCTGACAGGCCAGCCTCTAGGTACCGAGCCCCCTCAGGGGCCAGACCCAGAGGTTCCAAAGCTCTGGCCGGGGGTGAAATATTGTACCCCCTGCCTGCGACAGCAGATCCCTCCTCAGAGGGACCTGCCACGGGAGGCCGTCCAGCAGTGTTACAATGTCCGAGAACCATACCCGGGTCGGCCAGCGGGGTGCTACTAAAAGTAGACTGATCCCCTCCCGGCGGACCCGTTCCAGGACTCCCGGGAGCAGAGCGATCGGGGGAAATGCATACAGGCGCAGCCTCGGCCACGTCTGCATCATGGCATCCAGCCCCAGCGGAGCTGGATGCCTGAGAGAGAACCACAGTGGACAGTGGGACGTCTCTTGAGACGCGAAAAGATCCACTTCCACTGGGCCGAATCTCATGCACATGGCTTCCACCACCTCTGGGTGGAGACGCCACTCCCCGGGCCTCAGCCCCTGCCTCGACAGGATGTCTGCTCCCTGATTTTGGTCCCCGGGGACATACATCGCTCTGAGAGACGACAGTCTCCCCTGGGACCACAGGAGGATCTGGTGTGCCAGTCTGCATAGAGGGCGCGACCTCAGACCCCCCTGATGATTCAGATACGCGACTACAGAAGTGTTGTCCGAGCGTATCAGGACATGGTGGCCGCGGAGGTCTGGAAAAAAGCTCCTCAGAGCTTTGTAGACCGCCAGCATTTCCAGGCAGTTGATGTGCCAGGAAGAGTGCCGGGTCTCCCACAGACCTCTCGCAAAACGGCCGTCCATGACCGCGCCCCAACCAGTGAGGGAGGCATCTGTTGAAACGGTTTTCCGGCAACATGATGCTCCCAGCACTGGTCCCTGGGACAGGAACCAAGGTTTCCTCCATATGACGAGAGAACGAAGGCATCTGCGCGTTACTCTGATCATACGGAACGGATTTCCCCTCGGGGAAAACCCCTTGGCTCTCAACCACCACTGTAGGGGTCTCATGTGTAGCAGGCCAAAAGGTATGACGTTGGACGCTGCTGCCATGTGCCCCAGCAGTATCTGAAACTGCTTTACAGTGAGGTTGTGGCCTAGCTTCACTCTGGAGACCATCGCCTGTATGGAACCCACCCGAGCAGGAGACATTTGTGCCCGCATCGTCGTGGAGTCCCATACCACTCCCAGGAACGTAGTCCTCTGGGAGGGCGTCAACACGCTTTTCTTTGTGTTGAGTCTCAGCCCCAAGCACCTGATATGGGCCAGAACGACATCTCGATGCCGAACTGCCATATCGTACGACTTGGCTAATATTAGCCAGTCGTCGATGTAATTGAGTACACGAATGCCCTGGAGTCTCAGCGGAGCCAGTGCTGCATCCATGCACTTGGTGAAGGTGCGAGGGGAAAGAGCTAGGCCAAAGGGAAGAACCCGATATTGGTACGCTTCGCCCCCGAAAGCGAACCTCAGGAACTTCCTGTGACATGGAAGGATGGAAATATGGAAGTATGCGTCCTTTAGATCTATCGTGACGAACCAGTCCTCGAACTGGATCTGACTCACGATGGCTGGAATTGTGAGCATCTTGAACCTGAATCTCCTCAGAGAACGATTCAAGTGCCTGAGATCTATTATTGGACGCAACCCTCCATCCTTCTTGGGAACTATGAAGTACCGGCTGTAGAACCCGGACTCCCTGTGTGGCAGAGGAACACGTTCTATGGCCTCTTTTACCAACAGGGATTGAACTTCTTGTTCCATAACCCGAACCTGCTCTGGGCCTACCACAGTCCAGACCACCCCGTTGAACTTCGGGGGAGGGGAGCTGAACTGCAGTCTGTAACCCAGCTCTACAGTACGCAGGGCCCACGCAGATATATTCGGAAGGCATGACCATGCGCCGAGATAATCTACTAAGGGAACCAGCCTCTCGAGGCTGGTCTCGGGTATCAACCGAGCCTCGTTCCCGACCCCCTGAAGCGGCTGACCGGCAGGGAGCAGTCGAGAATGATTTTCGGTGGGCGAACGCGTTCGCTGCCCAGCCACAGGTCTTTTTAGAGGTGGCTGGAGCGGCGTGCGTACGCGGGAAATCAGTGTGGCCCGAAACGTACTGGACGGCGGGAGCACAGCACTGATTCCCCGAGAGCTCCGGGACGGAGGCGACCTCAATCGCTCCATCCCGGGGGGGACAGCTCTCAGCGATCCGGCCACGCCTAGGACCGCTTAGAGGAAGCCTTCTTCGCCTGAAGGACGGTCCTCAGATCGACCTTAGGCTGGGAGGGCTTACCTCGAGAGCGTCGCCTCCTTTGCCAGGCTCCCTCGGGAGGGGCGCGGGAGGCGACACTCTCTTTTTGCACCTGACGATACGAGGAGCTGGCAGACGGCTGAGGCTGCCTTTCCTTAGATGCAGCCTTCTTAGAGGAGCTGGAGCGACGGGGGAGGTATTGCTGGAAGGCAGCTGACTGCTTTTTAACTTCTTGAAACCTTCCAACAACAGAATCAACCGCACCGCCGAAAAGGCCGGAAGGCGAGATCGGGGAATCCAAGAGGAAATGCTTTTCTCTCTCCTTCATCCCTGATAAATTCAACCATAAGTGTCTCTCGACGCACACCAAACCAGCCATGGAGCGGCCGATGGCACGGGCCGTCTCCTTGGTGATGCGGAGAGACAAATCAGTGGCCTTCCTGAGCTCCAAAATATCCTCTGGAGATGGCCCTTGGCCTTCATCCAGCTCCTTAAGGAGGTCGGCCTGGTAGGCTTGCAACACTGCCATCGTGTGTAAACAGCCACCAGCCCGCCCAGCCGCCATATATGCCCTGCCCACCAGCGCTGAAGTGTCTCGACACGGCTTAGTGGGCAGTACCGGAGCCTTAAGGGACGATGCGGCCTCAGGGGAGAGATAACTGGCGAGAGCCTCCTCAACCCGAGGCAATCTCCCATAACCAGATTCAGCCGCCCCCAAAACATTTGCAAAATCGAGAACTGGGGGATTAGAGACCCTGGCTGAAAATGGTTTGTCCCACGACTTACACAACTCGTTGTGCAAGTCAGGGAAAAAAGGCAGACCCCGGCGTGGAGGTTGAGATCTACGCTTGAAAAACCTCTCATCCAGCTTACTGGGCGGCTGGATTTGAGGTTCTTCCTGTGGCCAATCAATATTAAGTTTGGCCACAGCGCGCGTCAACACCTCTACAAGCTCCTCTTGAGCGGGTGCGTGTGCTGGCGTTTGCCACCTCGATGTTTAAATCATCTGACTCCTCAGAGCCAGACAATTGCAACATCTGTTCCTCCGCCTCGCGGGAAGAAGCCGCCTCGCGGGCTTCCACACGTGGCGGGAGAACGTCTGAATCTTCAGACGAGGACTGGGAAGATGCAGTAGCAGTCCCATGTCCCGCTGAAAGATCCATTTGTGAGCCCCACGTTCTGCGACGCCGCTGTGCCTCGGCAACAGCGGGCCCAGAACCGCGAGGCTCGCGAGCCTGGCCGTGCTGGTCAAACACGGCGAGCCGTGAGCGCAACGTTCTCAGCGGCAGCTTGTCACACTCGCTACAAGCGGCTCCCTCGAGAGCCGCTCTCGCGTGCTGCACGCCGAGACAATGCACACACAGCTGATGTGTGTCCGAGCCCGTAATATAGCGCGGGCACGGATGCACACATTTCTTAAACTGCTCGCTCATTTTGATGCTTGTACTCAGATAAGGACAGACAACAATAAATAAGACTTACAAACACAGAGCGCTTCAGCTGAAGAGCAAAAAGCTAACGTGTGTATGAGCCGGCGTCCCTTTGTATCTTCCGGGTATGCCGTCATCTACTACGTCATGACGTAGCACCAATCAGGATTGGACAGATTTCATTCATGCTTCAGATGCGTTACGCTGGGGGGCGTTCCCATAGTGTCGTCACGACGACGACGCAGTGCGAGTTCCCTCGAAGGGGAACTCATGATCTAAAGCAAAATATAACGTAATGGTGCTGGTTAAAACATGACCTACTGCTGACAACATTTACAGAGTATGCATGGCTGACAGCGGCTGTCCCAGAGATTTAAAATGCACTAAATAGGTCTCTACTATTATGTACTGTTTTGATAAATTAGCTGTTTGAGGGACAAAAATGTGTAGCTTCCAAAGTGAAGCAGGATATTGACCTGTCATTCAAATCAATTCTAGGCCAAAATAAGAACATGTCTCAAACTAAAAAATGGCTTTTTTTCCAGTAGCTTTAGGCCTTGTCCACGCTTATACGTTTTTGTTTAAAAACGCATAATGTTTTCTCCGTTTTGGCCATCCATCCTCACTAAGAAAACGTTTTTGTCCTGTGAAAACTGAGCTTTTTGAAAACGCTTTCCCAAGTGGATAGATTTGAAAACAGTGATGCATGTTTAGTCATGTGATGCATATTGATCCATCTATGTTTGGTGTAGTGTGCCTGTTATGTGCTATTCACTTTCACATTGTTGCTAAAGATATGTTACTTTGTACACTCTTCATTTTTACTTTCAATTTTCAATTTACTTGCAATTGCTGTCCTGCGGCAAAACATGAGAGCAGTTGCGTTTTAGACTGAGAGCAACCTGGACGCATCAGTGAATGGTGAGATCATTTGCTAAATAAAATGATCCTGCTAGAAGAATAGCATGAGAACTTAATTATGTCTGTTCCATCTGTATCAACTCAGTGAGCTTTTATAAGGTTTTACGCATGTACAGTAAGGTGAATTTAGCATTTTCAGATGTTTCAGTGTGGATGAGAAACTTTTGGAAAATGCCTGAAAACATTAGTGTGGACGGAGTGCGTTCTGAAACGAAAACGCCATTTTCAAATGTATCCGGATTAGTGTAATGCCCTAGTCACTGCATCTGCTCTGCCCATTTGTATTCTGCACCCCACAGGGCACAACATGGTGACATATTGAATACCTTCCCTTGTGAGGCAATGTGTGTTATGGATACAGGTGATTGAATTTGAGAGAGATAAAATAAAGTGATGCCTGATGTATGTCCTGCTGCTAATACCTAATTTCTACATTTTCAATTGCACGTGCAGCCAGAGTGATTCTTCCTTTCTTTAACGACCCAGCAGATATCTAATAATGAAGTTCACATTATGCCATTTACATAGCCAGCATGTATAACCCTTTATTTTTTTAATTCCAAAGCAGGAATTACATTCTGGAAAATCAGACTATAGAGGTAATTAACATTAATAGGCATGTAAAAGAATGGCGGGGGTGCAGTAATGCTAAATGTCTAACAACCTTTAATAGCTTCCCAATTGCCCTTAATGTTTGATGAATAGACAATTAATTTTTAATAAAAGTCAAGGGCTTTTTGTGTTTCCTTGCCTTTGAAAGGTGTATAACTAAAATTGAATCACTTGTTCTAACCATTATGAACACAAGTATCCATTATTAACAATTATCATATCATTCATTAGGCAAACACTTTGTCGTTCTGAATCCTGTGTTTTTTGACACCCACATGCGATGAATATGGTGTCAAAGTGTCACAATTTGTCTCTCAAACAGACACCAAGATTGATACATGGCTTAAATGAACAGTTCACCCAAAAATAAAGTTTAGGTCAGTGCTCAGTTAAAAACAAAAAACAAAAAGCTATCATATATGAAGTCATATATGTGTTCCACCTCGCTATTTCTATCGAAGAATATGCAGAATCATAATATTCAATCTATTGTAATTACAAATTGAATTAATCAAATTTATTATATCTTATGGGGGGCCTTTCCAATAATTGAGTTGGACAACTAAGTCAGAAAGGTCATTCAGTAACTTTTTAATTCAAATATTACCAATTCAAATCATAATGAATGTGAGAGTTTTTTTTTGTTTGCTAACAGGCATAAGTGTACCACACTTGACTTGTTTGACAAATTGCTTCTGTTCCTCTTTTGTGAGTCGCTTCGGATAAAGGCGTCTGCTAAATGTATAATAAGAAAAAGGAGAAGAAACAGCACACAAACTTCTTTGGTTCATGTGTAGCATGACGCAATGAGTGCAAACATGAATAAGTTATGGCTACAAGGGCAAAAGGCAAGATTTTCTTATATAATGAAAAATGTCTTATATATCAGTCTGTTCCTTACACAAAACTATCGTATAGCTTCAGCCATAACACACTGCAGTAATGCAGTTCTCTCCTGTCTGTTCATCTCATGAAAAGCCTGACTAGACTGCAAATTATCCATAAGTGCTGACTTAGAACAGCAGCACAGCATACATTACATCGGTTTTATACATTAAATCGCTTATTTGGCTTCCCATAAATTTTAGACTTGATCTGAAATGTTTATGCTGTGCCCTCAATGTGCTTACACATAAATACATATCCAATATGCTTATGAGACACATTCCCTGTACTTTTTAAGGATATGAATGTAGATTTAACAGACCTCCAGCTAATGTCTTCCATTACTCATTTTAGAAACTGTTTGTTTACTAATGTATTTTGCATGTGCACTACCAATTTTATCTCTATTATAATACTTGTCCATTCATATTTAATTCTTTATTTTTATCCATCCATCCATCCATGCATCCAACCAATTATACTGTACTTGCTAGTACTTTTCTATTTGCAGTGACTGATGTGTGAAGCACTTTGTATTGAAAAATTTGCACTGAAGGAGCTGTTTAAAACAAAGATTGAATTGCGGTATAATCCGTTGGGAAATGAGGTCGTAACTTGATTGTTTGGACTGACATAGAATGTTAACAAGGTAAAAGAACATGTGTAAGAGACCATAAGCCTGAAAAGAGCCAACAATTAAAGGGTTTGTTTTGAGCGCTTGGCTTGTCATCTTACATTAGAGTTGCTTGCCAAGTTCTTTGGTTGGTTTAATTTTTATTTGGCTGCGAGAGGCATAAACCAAGATCACTCGTGTCAGTTCAAGTCGACAGAAGTTCAGTTGAACTTCCAAAGGCACAATAGATTTACAGACTTTAAACTGGGCAGATGAAGTCAGAATCTGAATGGTGTTTATTGGCCAAGCAATATTCAAACGATCCAATTTGACTGGCTTCCAAGATCTGAAGTAGCTTTGTATTTTCTGATGGAAATGCCAAGTGCAGTTACTTATTGGCACAAACATGTTTAGGTTTTAGGCTTTGATTTAGCAAAAATAAAATAGGAGTCTGATAACAGATTGAATGGATAACACTTGTTATGCACACACAAGACATACACTTCAGTGTAAAGATGCTTTAGATCGTTAAATGAATGCAAGAACCAAGAATTCAGTATGCAAATAAGTGCAAGAAAGAGGACACTTGGCAACAGAGTGCCCACTTTTCAGCACGCTCATTTCGGAAAGTATTTATTTTTCATATTGATTTTCTCAATATTAATTTCATAAACTTTTCAATAAAGAGTTCAAAGCCAAGAACCAAACCGACCAGCCCTGAGATAAATCATAACATCAAAGATGCTGGAAAAAAAGTCAGAAAAATCAATAAAAAAGATAACGCCATAAGAATATGTACTTGAACATCTTTCTAAGGGGAACTATAATCCTAAGAATCATGGAAAATGACAGAAAAAAGACTGTCGTACATGTCAAAGTAATGCACATTTATACACTTATTTCATAGGCAATATGTGAGTGCAGGAAGACAGATTAAATCAAACGCTTCATGAGAGCGGATGGTGGCTGCTGACCTATTTCATCATGATTCATTAGCCATAATTCTTAGATTGGGGGATCTTTCTCTTCCAGATTCATGGTAGTTCTTTACCTGGAATGTGGCTATTAAAGGTATATTGAGCGATTTCTGAGAAACACTGTTGAAAGTGGATCAGACCGAGCACCACAACACACTTGTAGCCAATCAGAAGTAGAGGTCGTATGGTGGGGGAGGAGAGAGAGTGAGCAAGAGGGAGATTTGAAGACAGACTGTAGAAAGAGAGATGGCTGAGAGACATTACAAAATAGAAAAGCTCAGGTGAATTTTATTGTAAAAAGAAGGGTTATGATCAGGCAAGAGGTTTAGGAGCCATGTCAATATTAGAAAAGCTTTCCAGCGTGGAGAGACCTAAGCGGAAATGCCTGGAAACGGACACCGAGATTGCATTGTTTCTGCTTCATTTACATGAATAACTTTGGTATTGAGTGAGTGCTGCTGGCGACTAACAACCAACTCTTGCTTGTACATACTTGTGTACTTTTATGTTAATTTTTTTTTCTTCCTTGTCATTCGTTTATCTGCGGTTTATTTTTCGCAAAGCTTTATTTTGCTTCTCTTCTACTATGATAGAGACATCCACTTGTGCATTTTGGGGGCGGAGCAATGAAGGGAGGGGTGTGTTTGTTTGGTTTGATTTCAAATATCAACAGTGTTCAACAAAGATTCTCAGAAATCGCTTACGGCACATTGAAGTAGTAGTATTAATACAAAGTAGTGCTAACGTGGTTTGACGCGCTTGCTTGTCAGAGAAGAGGAGATTAGTTGTTCTGTGATTGCTATCTGTCTAAATTTCAGTATTGCTTTTTGACAACGTAAGACTTTATCTGCTTTATCTGTTCTGAGCTGGAAGAAAGGTCAAGAAGTTTTGCTTCAAATAATCCAAATATCAGAAGGAGGATTTCCATTTGGCTTACGTGTCATTTGACAATGTGTCACTTTGTACGTGACGGGACATTTCGAGGACACATTATGAATTGCAGTACGAACAAAAAAAAAACACATCCTCCTGCCAGCCATTTACACGCAATGCCATCTGGACTGACAGAGAAAGGGACAGTGGGACAGACCACCATGCTTGCTGGTTAGCTGAAGGTAAGAGGAAGGATCAATAACTGGTGTGCTGTAAAACTCTCTCTTTGAGAGAACAGAACCAAAACATTTTCTTTTAACTACTTTTTCTCTCTCCGGTTTCTTTCCTGGCAGATGTTGCTTTTGCAGTCTTTCTAGTGCAGGGGTTTTGTAGTGCACAGTGGTAGTTGGCCTTTTCACTGGGTTCTGAATAACTTCCTCGCTCTAACCATATTCTTTTTTTCTTTTCTTTTTTTCAAATTGTTGGGCTTTTCTTCTTTCCTTTTAATATCCAACTTGCTTAACCTGTTCATACTTTGTACACCACTGTTCCTCAGAGACTGTACTCTGAAATCCCCATCTCTCATTTTTTTCTTCTCAGTATCGCTTATCAGTCGTCAGACAGTACGTTTAAAAAGTCTTCATTAAAACTCAAGCATCAGCGGCAGGTCTAAGAGGCAAACTCTGACTACAAGCCATTAAATGCCACCCTCTGAGGAACCAGTACAGAACAAGTGCCTCTCTGAAAGAATAGCATAAAAGGGAATAAATATAAAAGGGCAAGAAATTAAGTGAGTGAGTGAGTGAGTGAATGAGTGAGTGAAGAGAAGTGGGTTTATTATGACTCTGGCCTTGGCTGAACACAGATGTATGTGCCTGTGCAGCAAAAACTCATCATCTTATTCAGTATTTTTGTCTTATTTTCCATTAAAAATCTTTACTAGGGATGTGTGCCATGACAAGTTTATTAACATTTAAATATAATTTTTTTAACCGACTAGTTGCCTAAGAAACCCCCAGAAAAGTCAAAAACCAGTCTGTATACAGTATGCAATCCATTTAAAATAGTCTACTTAATCTATATATCAAACCGTCACATCCCACGGCTGAAAGAACACGGCTGAAAAATAGGTCAAAAATAGGTCAAACATGTTCGATGCTCTTGCACTGCATGTCATTATACATTAAACATAAGCATTCACTTAAACAAAAAAGTTAGTTGAGTGAAAATAAATAAATTTGACAGAGCCAAGCACATGCGGACACACACACTCACACACACACATATATATATATATATATATATATATATATATATATATATATATATATATATATATATATATAAAATTGTCACAATATATATAAATATATTATATATCAGGGCCAAGAAGTACGAATTTGCTTCCATTAATTAAGAATTTGTTCTCTCGTTTTAGTACATGGCCATGATTCACTAATTTATTCA
The DNA here is from genome assembly GCF_963993115.1 of Abramis brama. Lineage (NCBI taxonomy): Eukaryota > Metazoa > Chordata > Actinopteri > Cypriniformes > Leuciscidae > Abramis > Abramis brama. Next base: position 35,778,392 of record NC_139974.1, read on the forward strand.
CTCATTTAGATTTAACTAAAACAAGGGAACGAATTATTACAATGTGACCACAATTTAGTAAATCGAGGGAACAAATTATTAATTTTTTTACTTAAATTTAGGGAACAAATTAGTAAAATGTGCTGACGTACACCACAATATATATATTTCCCCGCATGTTATGTGCGGTGCCCCATAAAAGTCACAATGAGAAAATAAAAAACAAATACGAATTAAGTTGCACAGAGACAAGAAACTGACAAGAAGCAGTTGTAAACATGATATATATATATATATAGTTGCACGACGAGTCACAATGAAAAACTACCATTGAGAAAAAAAGCCATTTTTTTAGAAGTTAGGTTGCACATTGAGAAATAGTCGCATTTGTGAGATATAAAGTTGCATATTATGAAATATAAACTTGCAAATATAATAAAATTACAATTACATATTTCTCACTCAAGAGGTGAAAACTGCTTCTATAATTTTTAAAACAGAGCTGATTGAGAAAATAATTTTTTTCAAGTCTCCACCATGAGAGTGTGTGCGCGTGTGAAACCTGAGCCCAGATATGAGCTGTGGAAAGTGAAGGATGACTGAACTGCAAGGTTGTAATTTAACTGTCACAATAAATATGGCTATACATGGCACTACCTATCAGAACGCGTGGTCTCAGCACTTAATACAGACACAAGAGAAGACAGGATGTCGTGTGTTAGTAAATCTGAAAAGTGTGAATGGAAGGAAGCTGATAGCTTAGCTTGGAATTAATGTCATGGCACTTAAATTGACACAGCTGTTCGACACCATGCGAGTTGGGCAATGATTTGGAAAGTTGGTTAAAGAAATGCAAAAAGGTTGGAGGGAGAACACCGTTATGTCTGGAGTGAATAAAAAAATATAAAAAAAGACTGGACTTTAGAAAACTGACATTTTTACTGTATGTTCTCAAACACCCTGAGGTCCTAAAAATAAAACTAGTGTAACTTTCACCACCTAGAATCAATAATACAGATTCATCAAGGAACACAAATAAGAGTGCTTTTAGAAGCAATAGAAGATAGTTTCAAAAATGTATTATGAAGAACAGCATGAACAATAACATTGAGGAATAATTGTACAGAAACCACTTGCAGATGCATTAAGTGCCCTACTCACGCTTAACAAGTAGGACACATTTCTTGATCAATGCCCTTTGTTGTTCCCGGAACAATGTTCCTATCAAATTATCATTGCCCCATATATGGATATAGTCTTTAGCTTGTACCAAATGATGTCTGCATATAGTTGATGAATGGTTTTAACCTTGTTAAGATATGAATAGAACAGAATATTTCCAAAAATACATATAACCTACAAGTATAAAGTCTTAATATAATTATCCGTTCTTTCTCTGCAATATCCATCTTGTTATTTTAGAAGAATGATATGAAACTGAACGCAAAGAACATATGGGGTGTAATAAGACTAGGGCTGCATTTGAAATTGCATACTTCCCTATATCATTTATATGCAAAAAACACTATGGGCCCTATCTTGCACCCAGCGCAATTGACTTTGTACACCGACGCATGTATCTTTCCTATTTTGCATCCACAGACGCACGCTGGAAAACTAGGGAATGAATTTGCGCTCCCGGGGGCAGTGCAGCGAAAAGAGGAGGCGTGTTTCGGCGCAAATGTTCCCTGATGCTATTTTGCAGGTTTAGAAAACAGTTCCGCCATTGACCAGGAAAAACCTAGTCTACAGTCAGTGGTGCATTGCGCATGTTATTCATATGCTATTTTGAGGGCGCATGCTTGGCCATAATCAATGTAGCGTGTGCACAACGCGCATACACTTTGATTCTCTCATCTACACAGAAGCAGCCGTTTTCATTTTTGCAAATCATACATTATTACAAGGAAAAATATTAACACACGAGGAAAATCATGTGAAGATGTGAAAAAATAGGCATAAATCTAGCTTACACATTTACCCAAATTATTATACGCCTGTTTAACCAAAGCTAATTTGGGTGGGTTTCTCCATCCCCATACAATGTCACTTCTCTGTGTTTTACGGCCCTGACGAGAACGTCGGTCTCCTCGGCTGTGAACCGCTGCTGGCGTGTGCCTGAGAAATCCGCCGTTATAATAGCAATCCGCCATGGAACAAGCGCACCTCTCTTAAAGGGAATGTGAGATGTCGCTCTGATTGTTTTATTTCACGTTACGCCCAAACCACACTTATGAGTAATGAAGCTACTTCAGACCAACCCATTTTAGATTTGCGGCGGGCGCAAGAGTCATTTATCCCGGCGGTATAATAGCAACAGCGCCCAAGACCCACCCACAAAGTTACTTGCGTTTCACGCTTGATACTTGCGTTTCAGATCGTTAAAATTGGGCCCTATGTGACAAAAAAAAAGTCCAAATTCACAGTACTCATAAAAGAGTTGGCAAAAAGTACTCGGAATGACCTACTTCCGAAGATTCTGAAGTGTGCATACAATGGACACTCTATCCCATAAATTGCAGTGAAGCAACGCAACTGACGCTGGTAAGTCACGTGATAATGACAACATGGCGACTGTAGTACGTACAGAATACATTCATACAATATAGAATTTTTTAGCAGTCATAAATTACTTCAAAATAGCCAGGAGAGTGTGTGATTTCGAACGCAGCCTAGTTTCAAGTATCTGCTCACGAAGACTGTACATATTTGATCAAAAAAAGCTTTCCATATGAATATATTTTAAACAGTGATTTATTCCTGCCCTCAGAAAATAAGATACAAAAAGGTGGTCACCTTTGTACCTTGATAAAGGTACATATTGATACCTAAAGGGTGCATCAGGGGTTCTCAACTCTGGCCCTCAAGGTCCAGGGTTCGTCTCAATCAGGTCGTGAATCCGTATATCATGTACACAAATTTCGGGCACTGGTAAGGACTGTATAGGACCCTGGCTCACTATACATTGTGACACTAACAACATCCTCGTTGTACAATGTTACTGGTATTTCTGAACAACAGCAAAACTAATATTTTTTCTGACAGTTATTTTTTTATGTTATTTAAAGTACATTATGATAAAATACTTTAATTGTTACATACACCAGCAACATTTCAGCTGGTGTATATCAAATTATCATTGCCCCTGATATGGATATACTCTTTTGCTTGTTCCAAATAATGTCTGCATATAGTTGATGAATGGTTTCAACCTTGTTAAGATTTGAATAGAACAGAATATTACCAAAAATACGTATAACCTACAAGTATAAAATTAATATAATGATCTGTTCTTTCTTTGCAATATCTATCTTGTTATTTTAGAAGAATGATATGAAACTTAGGGAAGTTTGTGAGTGACTCGATCATGCAAAGATGATTTTTCTAAAATCAGGTAGAGGTCATTGTGTTGAGGAAGTCACTGAACAAACTCTCCATGCAATGTAGGGAATAGCCAGTTCGGAAATGACCCTGTATCAAACTTTTTTGTTTACTAAGATTTTTTTTTAATGGTACTGATACCAGCTCCATGGCTTTGTGGACCTCTGGAGACCCAATCATAAATCAACCACAACCACCACACCACCATAAAGTGCATCCTCGCAGCCTCATGAAACAAGATGCTAAATATCTTAGGGCATTTCGTGCAGAGAAAACAAAAATGAGGCTGCATGCTGCAGGAACAAAAGCCTGGCCCTCCACACATCCTTGAAATCCAAAAGTGCAAACAATATGTGGGAGTGGAAATCTGTCGCATGGTAAATTGAATTTATACGATAATATATCTCACTTAGCGTCTCATTGGGCTAAAAATGCATTCAGTAATCACTGTGATTTTCCTTTCTTGCTTCATAAAATCCATCAAAGATCAAAGCAAACCATTATCATCTCTCAGCTGCATTTGTCCTTGACGGCCTGTGTGAAGGCTGCATGTTTTCAGCACCGGTGCTGTGAAATCAGCCATTCCATTACCAGCAAGTCATTTCATTTGTGCAGGCATGCAGCGGAGCGGAGTGCGGCCCCTACAGAGATGCTGAATTGTGCGGCTAATGATTGCCATTCTAAGGGACAGTGTGAGGAGAGTGAAACTGGTGCCGGCGCAGACAGGTGCCCTGTGCTTTGCTCTCCCACTGCTCCTTAAATGCTGAGTTTTTATATGAATGAAAATAAATAATGGTAATTAGGGTTGTAACGGTTCTCGGTAAAAAATAATAATAATAATAATCAAACTGTATACCATTCTCCACCCATGGATCGGCATGCACTTGCACCGCGGTTAATATCAAATCTGATGACGTATGGTTTGTTGAAAAAAACAATGCGTGGTTCTGTATGATTCTGTCGATGAATACGCTCCGCTTGCATTTCACGTGAGAGTAGCTGATCAGTCGACTGTTAGTATTTAAATCTGTTGCTGACATCACAGTTCCTCACGTGTTGGTGTTACAGTTCAGCATGGCAAGCGATGGAGACAAGCCGGTGACAGAGCCGTTGCCTGCAACATAAAAATCTCTTGTCTGTGAACATTCTGGCTTCCCCATACGTTAAAACAGCGATGATCAAAAAACATGGACAAAACAGTCACTATTTTTAAACTTTGTTCGATGCGAGTGCCATATGCTTTAATATGACTTGTCATTTATGCTGTCATCACCCAGGTGTTGATGGCACGCGAGCAGAGGTGAGACTGAAACAGCACACATTGCCTTCTGGAACTGTGGCTCGATTCACATGAATGTGAAAAAGTCTTTTCAGGAAGTAAAGTAACCTGCCCATTTTAGCGAGATGGTCCTCACTGCAGAACATGAAATCCAGGGGGAGGAGTTGGATCCAGATCCCACCTTACATATACCTAAACCTACCCATCTCCACCCCCAATCCCTAAACCCACCCCTAAACCCACCCATCTCTACCCCCTGATCCCTAAACCCACCCCTAAACCTACCCATCTCTACCCCCTGATCCCTAAACCCACCCCTAAACCTACCAATCTCCACCCCTTAGATCTGGATCCAACTCGGCCCCCTGGATCTCGTGTACTGCAGTGAGGTGCTACTGATTTTAGCCGATGATGACATCATTGGTTCAACAAAACACATGTAAAGTACTGCAATGGTAATGATTTACCTTGGATACGAGCGAGAGTGTGCGTGAAGTGTGATCGTACATTTTGAGTGCAATCAGAGCAGCAAATGAATGGCTCTCAATCACCGCATTGTCTCCTCAAAAAAGTCAGTTTGCAAGCAGCAGAAAGCCCTCTTTATGCGACACACATACAGAAAAACCAAGAAACATTCACTTTGTTGCGCATAATAGCACCAAATTAATAGAAAACACAATATATTGACACACATCCTGTTTTCTGTCATGCGGCATTAATGTTTGTGACGAAGTAAGATGAACACAAATGTTCGATAGAATCAAATTTAGTGTTCCCCGCAAGCATTGATCTGGTTTCACAATTGCACTCGGACTTGGAACGCAGCAAACCTACCAAGTCGGAAAGCCCCCAAGACTATTTTGGAATTGGAATTTGAACTAGATAGATGGGAAGAATAATTTTTTCAATTATAATTCAAAGAAATTCAACACAGGTTAGATTTGTTGTGTTGGACTTTCAAAAGTGCATTCTGGGAGGTGTTAATTCAGGGATTTAGGTTGCATTTCAAATCTGTTGTTAAAAACTGCTGTTTGATAAACTCTTAAACAAGCCAACAAATTCCAATCCTGTGCTGAAAACTTTGCTTGTCTAGTTAAAAATGATGCCTTGTATTCATTTATTTCAATTCATATAAATTCTACTTCATTACATTCAAATTTGAATTGCAACTCTGCCTTATGTTTGCTGTTCTCTCAATTTAAATAGGGGAACTGAATTGGCACTTAAAAGGCATTCTCGATTGAATTCTGAATGGCACACAACCCTGTTCCCAGAAGCAGAATTTTTTGAACAGCTCGCAGGCCTCTCGATACATCATTCAGAATGCACATTCAACTACTGAACTAATGAAGCTTAGTCAGAAAACAGATTTCAGCCAGTATGAGCCTTGGCAAGCTCAGAGCTTGATATACAAGACAAACACTGTACTCACAGCAAGATCCAAAAGCAATCCTTGATAAAATAGGAATAGGAATTTTAAACATGTTCATGAATTTTAACAGATGATTTGAATGAATGCTAATCTGTCTATGCATTGTTAATAAGAACACAGATGCACTGAAATTATGACAAACCTTTTCTCAGTTTTGTCTGAACTAATAAACTACTCTTTATATACTGCTTCACTGTAAAAAAAAATTGCTGTAGTTTTGCAGCTGTTTGCCAGTAACTTACTGTAGATTTAAATTGATGTTATTTACTGGCAACAGTTTGTTCAAAGTTAAATGAACATTAAACATTAACAAGTCTTTGTCTTTACAGAATAAAACTATAAAATAACAATCTAATGCAAAGCATTCTGGGAACCAGAAATCTTCATCAACCTTTTTCTGATTTTTTCCTTCAGATTTTGGTTCCCAGAATGCTTTGCATGAGGCTGTTATTTTAGTTTTATTCTGTAAAGATAAAGACTTGTTAATGTTTAATGTTCATTTAACTTTGAACAAACTGTTGCCAGTAAATAACATCAATTTAAATCTACAGTAAGTTACTGGCAAGCAGCTGCCAGTAATACTGTAATTTCTACAGATTTTTTTTTACAGTGTTATCTTAAATTCTCCATTTTATGTACTTATGTATCAATGTACTTTTACAGGTGAGATTTGCCCTCAGTGATGCGTTTGTGTAGGAAATCATTTCTGAATGCACTTGAGAGCTTTATTGTCATGACAGACACACGTGCAAAAAAAAAAAATATATATATATATATATATATGTATACAGCAGCTGTACCCTTTACACTGTAACTTTTAACAATTCTTTTAAAATCCTGCGTCATCATTGTTATCTTTTATCTCTGAAGAATTTTTACTCTGAAAGAAAAATTATGCTTTACCAACTAGCAGAGCAACATGAAATGTTAAAAAGTTAGATAAAGTGAAAGAATTTAGACATCAGTCAGAATAAGAGAAATAGCTTTTATAAACATTTTATTTATTTATTTATTTCAATTTGAGCACATTACATTTAAAATGCCTATTAAGCTTTTTTCGGAAATTACCTTTCATGTAGTTTGTAATATAGCAGTTTGAGAATGTAAAAGGTCTGGCAATGATCATTTAGGGCCCTTTCACACCTACCTTGTTTGGTCCGGACTTTCGGACTTTTCAGTTTGGTCCGAATCAAAATTACAGGTGTGAAACTATGGGGTGAGATTTCGGTCACAATTCTGCGCGCGCAAGATCACATTTTGAGCGTGCAAAAGGGCATTTCGCACGCGCGTGAACTGAGTTTTGCGGAGAAATGTTCGTCTCGCAGATAAGAAAATTTTGCGAGCGAACGAAAATCAATTTTGCATTTAAAATAAGTATTTGGATGTGCGCGGACGTTCTCTTTCGCGTGTGCAAAGTTTCACTTTCTTGCTCCTTTCATACCAGCCGTGAGCGCTCTCTAAGCGCAGACAGCTCGCTTGCTCAACACAACCCAGTGTTACAATATGCCATAATTCCAGCCAATCAGAGATGAGACTGCTAAATTCTGATTGGCTGGCTTGAAAACCAATCACAAGACTCCCTGCATCACCGACTGCGGAAGAGAACTAGTGCATTTGAGTTTATTATTTATGAAAAATATTCAAAAACTTCACTGTAATTCACTGTATTGTTGGCAAATTCAGTTCACACATCACTGCTGTCCTGATGGTTATACTACAAGACTTATTTTGTATAAATATCGTTTTGCGTATTTTTTACGATTATTATTTATGAAAAATATTCAAAAACTTCACTGTAATTCACTGTATTGTTGGCAAATTCAGTTCACACATCACTGCTGTCCTGATGGTTATACAACAACGCTTATTTTGGGAAAAATATAGATTTTAAATTGTATATACTATTGTAAATGTAGAAGTTTTATGATTTTTATGAAAAATATTCAATAACTTCACTGTAATTTACTGTATTGTTGCCAAATTCAGTTCACACATCACTGCTGTCCTGAAGGTTATATAACAACACTTATTTTGGTAAAATATATATTTTAAATTGTATATACAATTGTACTGTAAATGTATAATTTTTATGATTTTTATGAAAAATATTCAATAACTTTACTGTAATTCACTGTATTGTTGCCAAATTCAGTTCACACATCACTGCTGTCCTGATGGTTATACTACAACACTTATTTTGGGGAAAAAAAATTGTTAAGTTGTATATACAATTGTAAATTTATGATTTTTTTTAATGATTTTTATGAAAATATTCAATAACTTTGGACATCAGTGATGTGTGAACTTAATTTGGCAACAATACAGTGAATTACAGTTATGTTATTGAATATTTTTCATAAAAATCATAATAATTATACATTTACAATTGTATATACAAATTAAAATATATATTTTTCCCTAAAATAAGTGTTGTAGTATAACCATCAGGACAGCAGCGATGTGTGAACTGAATTTGGCAACAATACAGCGAATTACAGTGAAGTTATTGAATATGTTTCATAAAAATCATAAAAATTCTACATTTACAATTGTATATACAATTTTAAATATATATTTTGCCTAAATAAGTGTTGTAGTATAACCATCAGGACAGCAGTGATATGTGAACTGAATTTGGCAACAATACAGTAAATTAGAATATTTTTCATAAAAATCATAAAAAATCATAAATGTACAATTGTATATACAACTTAAAATATATTTTCCCCAAAATAAGTGTTGTAGTATAACCATCAGGACAGCAGTGATGTGTGAACTGAATTTGGCAACAATACAGTGAATTACAGTTATGTTATTGAATATTTTTCATAAAAATCATAAAAATTATACATTTACAATTGTATATATAATTTAAAATATATATTTTTTCCCAAAATAAGTGTTGTAGTATAACCATCAGGACATCAGTGATGTGTCAACTGAATTTGCCAACAATACAGTGAATTACAGTGAAGTTTTTGAATATTTTTCATAAATAATAAACTCAACTGCACTAGTTCTCTTCCGCAGTGATGCAGGGAGTCTTGTGATTGGTTTTCAAGCCAGCCAATCAGAATTTAGCAGTCTTATCTCTGATTGGCTGGAATTATGGCATATTGTAACACTGGGTTGTGTTGATCAAGCGAGCCGTCTGCGCTTAGAGAGCGCTCACGGCTGGTATGAAAGGAGCAAGAAAGTGAAACTTTGCACACGCGAAAGAGAACGTCCGCGCACATCCAAATACTTATTTTAAATGCAAAATTGATTTTCGTTCGCTCGCAATATTTTCTTATCTGCGAGACGAACATTTCTACGCAAAACTCAGTTCACGCGCGTGCAAAATGCCCTTTTGCACGCTCAAAATGTGATCTTGCGCGCGCAGAATTGTGACCGAAATCTCACCCCATATGAAACCTCACCCGGACCACGGTCCGGATCAAACTGTTCAAAGGTTTGGTTCGTTTCTAGTGTGAAAGCATTTTCTGTATGGTTCGGACTTTCGGACCATTTACAGGAAGTTCCGGTGGTTCCCGCGTAGCCTAAACAACTGAAGAAGAATATTTATGTGCAGATCTGTCAGTCCTGCCCACACCGTTTCTTCCAGCTGATTCGCGTGCGTGCGTGCGCGCACACACACACACACACACACACACACACACACACACACACACACACACACACACATGAACATGAACTCTGGTTCGGACCTTGGTGCGGACTTTCAGGTGTGAAAGGGCCCTTAGTTTCTGACATGCTCTTTAAGCGATAGACCAATCACAACAGACTGGGCCATCTGACCAATCAGAGCAGAGTAGGCTCTCTGGCTTTAAAGAGGCCGAATCCTTTTTAGAACCGTTTCAGACACTGTGAGAAAAGAGTTGATGCTGCAGTTTTTCTTTTTTACCTTGAATGCATGTAAACCTATTGTAGGAGACCTCCAAAATAAAATTTTGTGCATTTAAAATAGCATATAGGGACACTTAAATCAATAAGGTAAGACGAGCCTGTTTGTGATTATATTAATAGTTATAGGCTGTTGTGGTACGCAGAGGACTACATGCAACTGCTTTAACCTAAATTGCCTCCAGACAAATTTAGAAACTGTATGATAACATGCCATGCTGAACATTACCTGTCTCACAATCCACGTATTGCTTGCATTACTAAAGATAAATTTGATGATTTGTTGACTTAAAAGAAATGTAACATGAAGCCCTTCTGCGTCCATCAAAAGGCAGGTATTTGTTGTTGCTATGGATTCAGTTTGTGGCAGCCTAACTTCCATCTCTGCAGCTATATTTGCACAACAATTACAGGCTACAAATATGCACATTCAAGCCACACTGCAACAAATCAAACAAGACAAAACAGTAAAAAGCACCAGACTGATATAGTTGGGTACAATTACAGGACAATTAGCTCAAGATGTATATTTGTTTATAGCCATATCAACACAGAGGAACAATATCTTTGCAATCACTTTCCAGCTAATAAACAAAAACATTGACAGCTATAAGAGTCTACCTAACTTTAACTGCCCTTTTACAAAGTCTTGAGTTTGTTTTTGTGGCTACTAGAAGAGGTGTTTATGATTGAATGTTCTAAAAGCATCTTATTTACACATTTTATATTATAGCAGCTTCTGGGGATTAGCGTGTTGTGATCGATCAACCGGAAATGTGTTGAGATCCAAAACAGCATATCTTGGACATGGTGACGACAACACACTACTAACACAACTCAATCCGGCCTTGTCCCCTTTATTTTGCATATGCCTTGAGTGGGAATAAATTAAATGAGGAATATTGTGCCGTGTATGTTCCCAAAACAACTCAAGACTACAATCAAGGCATTTCAGGGCGTTCAGAAACTGCACACTGATATGGAGAATAACTCCTTTTGGAGTGACTTTGTGCTTTGAAACTTTGCAGACCTTTTTCATGTTCAAATGCAGTAGCATCATTGCATACAAAAGAAAGCTGAAAATGTAAAAAAGCAAAATAGATCCTTTTTAAAGAACTCAAGAATTTAAAATCAGCAGACGACTTAACCGCATCATGAGCTTATAATGAACAGAACATTATCATGTGTTCGTGTGGATGTGAATAGTTATAGTTATCGTTCTCTGTGTTAACGGACCTCATGTTGTTCCAAACCTGTATCTATCTGTATCTATCTGAAAGCATTTGACACTGTTAATCATGACATTTTATTATCTAAACTGACATATTTTAACTTCTCTTCAAATGCCATCCAATGGATTAAATCTTACTTGGACTCAAGAAAACAGTGTGTGAACATTAACAGTGTCAAATCGTCTTTCCTAGATGTCCTCGTTGGTGTGCCTCAAGGGTCAATACTTGGTCCCTTATTATTTTCTTTATATATAAATGACCTTCCAAACACTTTTGTTGATGTTGGATTTCAAATGTATGCTGATGACGCAGTCATCTACACAAGTGCAAAAAGTGTTCAAGAGGCTTCTGCCATCCTGACCTCTGCTCTGGTCCCTATAAATGAATGGCTTTTTAAATCCTGTCTGCTACTCAATACTAAAAAAACAATTTGTATGATGTTCACTAAACAGTCCCGCGACATAAAACAATCTGGTGTATTTTTAAGAGGAGAAGAATTAGAAATCGTCTCGGAATTTAAGTACCTTGGTGTGACCCTTGATTCCACATTAAGTTTTAAAAAATATGTAAAAAGAATATCGAGTACAGTAAAATTTAATTTACGAAATTTTAAACAAATTCGTCAATTTATACCATTTGGGGCTGCTAAAGTGTTTTTACATTCTATGATTTTATCACATATTGAATACTGTTGTACAAGTTGGACATTGACTGGTATGAACACACTCAAATCAATAGAATCACTCTATAAAAATGCCTTAAAAGTCTTTGATAAAAAGCCAATGTCCTTCCATATTTGTAATATTTTACAAAAGCATACTCTATTAAGCCTAGAGAATTTTAAACATTTTAAATATGCCTGTTTTGTTTATAAAGTGTTATGGATTAGCCCCACCTCCCATGTCGGATTTCTTTAAACCAAAGACTCACAGTGGTGCCAGGACACGGGCCTCCGCTAGAGGTGACTGTGAGGTGCCTTTCAGAAGAACAGCCTTTGGACAAAGTGCTCTGTCTGTGAAGGCCTGTAAGTTATGGAACAGTATCCCCATCACTGTCAGGGAATGTCCCACAACCAAACTCAAAGTGTGGCTTAAAGCAAACCAGTCTTGTGACCATTAAGTGACTCTTCTTTTACTTTGCTTGTACTTATTCATTTTTGTTATTTTGTATGTTATAATCTTTGTATTTCTGTAATTTGTCTAGGGACTGCGGATGTAAATTAGCCCTGTGGCTATAATCTGGCATGTTTACGTCTGTTTTTGTTGTTTCAATGCAGATGTTCATTAATGTGCATTGTCCCTATCAAATAAATAAATAAATAAAAATAAATTTCTTTCTTCTGTAAAAAACAAAAAGTTGATATTTTGAAAAATTGCCCTGGTCGCCGGTTGTTCCATGCAATTACAATGAATGGGGACTGGGGACTTCAAGTTTGAAAAAGGACACAAAGCACCATAAAAGCGTCATAAAAATGTGCCATATGACTCAGGCGCTATATTCTAAGTCTTCTGAGGCCATGTGATAGTTGTGTGTCAGAAATTGAGCAAAATTTTATTTTTATTTTATTTTATTTTATTATCAGATTTTCTGCAAATGAATCCATTTACCGAATTAACAAAACCAGTCTTAATGATTCATATGTAAATTGGACTGATCTGTTTCTTGACAGAAAGATAATCAATAAATACTGACTTGCATTTTTATCAGATTCTCATTTCTCACAGTTACCATATCAGCGCACGCCGCACAATGCAAAGCACCATTACAATATCATAGAAGTGGATTATATGACTTATTTATATAGCTTAAAACAATTAAAATCAGCAACCAATAAAAAGTTGAGATGAAGATGGAAGAATGGTGAAAGATTTATTTGTTTTTGAGTTTATAATGCCATTATAAATGAAGTGGGCGTTATTCTCAAAATAGGCCTTTCTTTTGTACTGTACCCAATTACTTTCTTCGAAATCACACACATTACAAACAAAGTCTGTTCCTAGACCTAAGTAGGAGGCCTCCCAAATGAAATATTCATCAATAATTGAGTCCCTCACTCTGCTGTCCTGCTGGGGTTAAGATAGGGGGCTGTCTTATTGACAGAGAGGGAATGTCTACCTGCAGCTGCTCAGAGAAAGAGACAGGTAAACAACATCTGAAATATTCAACATTCTCCATATGAGGGGGGAGGTGGAGGCCGCTGGATTGTGACACAGCAGACACACATACCATGAGCACATCATTAACAATTGGGACTCCAGCTTCGCAACTGTCCACAAGATGCTGACAGTGTATACTGATCCATGAGCCGAAAGAGAAGGCTTCAGGATTCAGGGTGACACTGTATGGTTTCTGAAAATTGTCAAACTGAAGTTGAAACTGAGATGGGAAAACGACCCAAACAAAGTGCATCTATACAGAGTGAAAACTCAAGCACTGACATATGAGGGTACAGCAATCTAGACATGCCAGAACAAAAATAAACACTAACAACCATGTGTGACATTTCCCATAACAAGAACAATAATTGTTGTTGTTAATTTTGTTTATATTATGCTTATTCATAATATTCATTTCTTTTAAATGAGCATTTTAGGTTTTTAATTTTCAGTGACATTTTGTTTAAAAACAAGACATTTCAATAACTCACTTTTCATTGCCATTAAATTGAAATTACTAAACCCAAATAAAAATGCTAATTTAAAAGAAAAATGCCAGACGGACTTAGAGGTTTTTGCATCTGAAGTATTCATATTACTATAATTATTATTATCATTATGATACAGAAATGTAGGTACCATGAAAAACAAACACTATGTGTGGGGCAATTGATATTATAAGAATACATTTAAAAAGTAGTATTATATATTATAATATTAAACGTATTTAATTAATTATATATTATAATATATTATTATTATTATATTTAAATAATAATAATTGCAATAGAAATGTGTGGCCATTATATATCTAGCACAATTTACAGACAACTATATTACAGACAAATCAAAAATACACAAATCATTAATTAGTATGCTACTGCATGCAGTTGTGTTTGTAATTATTCATGTTGACAGCTGGTAAGTTATGAAAAGATAAAGGACTTATGGTTTTTAACCTTCGATTGTTTGTTTTTGCTTAACTAATTCTCTTTAATTCGGCTGTTAGTTTCACAGTGTTTTGTTCTGGCAGATATTATTGTGTTCACAAAAAGGGAATAATCTCAGTTGGTTCAACATAATTTTATATATTTTCTGAGTCTGAAAGAACTAGAAGTTTCTGTTCCACTATTTTATATAGGTCAGAGGAAGAATCGCTTCGACGGTCGGCAAAACACAGCCATCACGTGCACATCTGATCACTCCAAGGGCACGCCATCTCTGCGAGAACTAGAAAACCTCCTAAACTCTGTCTTCATTAGATGGAGAAACTAATTCCACTAAGGTGCGTCGCTCTTGGCTCTGGTTCTCCAGGCTACATGTCAGCCGTGCTGTAACTGACATGTACTGCTCTGCCCCTGAGCTCTCTCCTTGTCTTCACCTTGGCGAAAAAGCCTGACAATGCCTGTCAGAGCTTGGGGAGGAAAAAGCGTGATGGACCCTTCTCACCTGACTCTGCTCTTCATTCAATTCCTCCTACTCTCCTTATACTTTTCCTTCGGCGATGGATCCCCAGGGCTCTCCCGTCGTAGACAGAATGGGATGCGGTAGCAAGCGGGTAAGTTTGGCCCGGGGCTCCTTGGAGGCAGCCATTAGCAGTGAATCGGGGCCGGGGTACGCAGAGGTGCTGACTTACAGGTGCTCAAAGCTCTATCTCAAAAAAAGAAAGAAAAACTGCTCCGCATCCACAGTGTCATGTCACCCTCTGCATGTCTGTGGTTTCACCACGCCGTTGTGAGTTTTTAAAAAGGATTTGAAATGCATCATGTGAGTCAGGGAGACGGGCTAATGAATGAAAACAAAATATCTACAAACTAATGTGTATTAGAGCTGCACGATTGAGAGTAAAAAGATTGCGATCTCGATTCAAACACCCACGCGATCTTATTCCTGAATGTCAACGATTCGGCTATGTCGGCTATTAAATCTTTGACAAGTAATCACAGCAAACATTCAAATCTGCATTGCCGCTGATCCATCAGTTGTCATGTATAGGTATGAAACAGCTTCACAAACAGTGTTTTCAACCACACAGTGTCATTATTTCTGTTACAATAATTCTAATGATCACAGAAGTACTGGGATAAAAGTTTGTCTATCATGTTAGGACTACTAGACCTAATACACAAGTACAATATAATTAGGGTTGTTCCGATTCCGATACTAGTATCGGAAATGCCGCCGATACCAATAAAAATTCTGGCATCGGTATCGGCGAGTACATCTACCCATGTACCGATCCGATACCATTTTATTAAACAATACCTAGTTATGCACGCTAGCTTTGCTTAACGCTGCAAATCGGAGACAGTGATTGCTTATGGCAACAGCACAACTTCCTGTGTTGCCACAAGCAACCACTGTTTAGAGCAGCGAAGAAGAATTGAAAACGCAAATTTTCAAATGTAGGCGCGGCAAGCGCATAATGTAAGAGACGCTGGCGCCCAACATCAAATGGCAAACGTAATGAAAACGGAACAAAACTGCACTACTCGTTATTTTGTGCTTCACGGACCATTAAACAGTTTGGAACAATGCAGCGCGAGCCGATCTTGATCAAGCTACACTGTTACTACACAGCGCTAAGAGATCCAGTAAAGAAAGCATTTGAATTCGCCACTGAAGTAATAACATCGCTGCGAGATCTAGTGAGAAGCATTCACATTTCTCCGTTATTAACGGATCAAACTGCGCTGACGTGGAAACCAGGAACATTGTGCTTTCAAGTAACGTTACGTTGGTTTTATTTTGACATTATGAATAAAATTGCTGCCCTCAAATGTTATTCTTAAATAAAATAAACCTTTGTTTATAACTACTACAATATTACATTTAATTTTTTTATAAGGAGCTGTTTTTGTTTTATATGTCAATTATAGCTCCATCATTGCTCAAAGTAAAAAATGATCATACTTTATGATGTTAGTTTTAATAAAAAATAAATGAATAAAAAATGTAAATCAAGGAAATTTCTCTGGCATTTCTTTCTTTTTGCTGTATTGAAAACGTACCGAACCGTGACACCAGTGTATGGTATTGAACCAAACCATGAATTTTGTGGACTGTTACACCCCTATTATTCATATATAATTTTTTAGATTCCTAGATTTATTTGTTGCACTTTTTTATACAGTTATATTGTAAAACTAAAATACCTTTTATAAAATAATTCTATCAATTCATACAGGGCTAGTATGAATTGCAGCTGTATAGATATACACCCAGGTATCGGATTAGTACTCGGTATCGGCAGGTATCGGAATCGGTATCGGGAAGGAAAAAAGGATATCGGAACATCTCTAAATATAATCACAAAAGAAACAGAATTATGCTTCAAAATAAGTTCAACACAAGACAAAGGAACACAGGCCGGGATCATGCCAATTATTTTGCTTAGATTTTCCATTTTTCTTGTATTCTTAAAGGGACAGTACACCCAAAAATGAAAATTCTGTCATCCTCATGTCATTCCAAACTTGTATGACTTTTTCTCTGTAGAACACAATACATGAATGTTTTTTAAGAATATCTTGGCCACTTATTTTCATATAAAAATAAATAAATGAAGACTAGGGCTGTCAAGATTCAAAAAGGGACCATAAAAAAAATCACAAGACTTCTAAAATCATATGACTGAAACTTTAGCTGTTAATTTCTGCAACCGGATCATTGAGGTCAGTGAACTGGAGAATCAAATCAGTTCGATTGACTGGTTTATTGAACTTAATCAATTGATTCAATGAAATGATCCAACTCGAACCAACCATTCTTTAATGAACCACACCAAAGAAAGCTAGGGCCGATGTCAAGATTTTTTCTGAGAATAATACAAAATTATATTTTGACTTGATATATCTTGACCTTGAAAGCACCGACCCCCATTTGTAGTATAGAAAAGACTGATTGCGTTAGAATCTCCCCTTTCATGTTTCAACAAAGAAAGAAAGACATACTTGTTTGGCTTGCTGTATTCCCGCTAGATTTTAAAATAACCCGGCTCTTTCCGCACCCTAAAAAATTGTCTTACCGTCCGTCAAGTGCTCCATCAGTGCTTTACAGGCCCGGGGTGGGTAATCGGGAGAATCGGGAGAATTCCCGGTGGGCCGCTTCACTTTTGGCCCGGTCGAGGATTTATTTATTTTTTTATTTTTTTTTACATTTGTCACGTTAGTTATATTAGGCTACACACGTTCCGCATTCTGCCACCGCAGCGCACAGCCTCTGCATGGGTTGTACCATGAGAGGGAGTTCTCCCCTCCCCTCTAGTGATGTGTCATGCGCAAAAGATGCGGCTCTGAGAGCCGATGCTTTGTAGTGAATCAGAAGAGCCGGCTCGCATCGAGTGAGAGCCGGCTCCCAGTTTTTTTCCTTTCTCTGCTTTCCTCAAGGCAGAACTTTGTTTTGATTGGTCAGCAATCGCATCGCGGCCAATCAGATGTGAGGATATGGGATCATACCATTATGTAAAAACAGAGAGGTGGGTGAAGCAAAGCAGCACTCCACTGCAAGTTAATGAGTCGTAACAACGTTAAAGGGTTAGTTCACCCAAAAATGAAAATTCTGTCAGTATTTACTCACCCTCATGTTGTTTCAACCCCGTAAGACCTTCGTTCATCTTCGGAACACAAATGACGATATTTTTGATTAAATTTGAGAGCTGGATCACTTCTCCATAGGCTTATAAGGGATTGAAACTTGCTGGCCCAGAAAAGTTATTAAAGAGATCGTTAATATAGTCTAAGTGACTACAGTGGCTCAATGTTAAGTATATCAAGCGACGAGAATACTTTTTGTGCGCAAAAACTAACAAAAATAACGACTTTATTCCACTATTCATTTCCTTCTCTCTGGGCCTCGAGTTAGTTCACGTAGTGTTTTTGCGCAGCGTGTCTGTGTTACACGTCACCACGTAGGCTCACTATTGGCCGACGCTGGTCATGTGTGTGATGCGTGTGTCGTACAACACTGACGCGCTGCGCAAAAACACTACGTGAAAAGACTCGAGGCCCAGAGAGAAGGAAATTAATAGTGGAATAAAGTCGTTATTTTTGTTTGTTTTTGCGCACAAAAAGTATTCTCGTCGCTTTATATAGGATCCCTAGGTTTAAAAAACTTGCATTCAATGACAACAGAGCTGTTTATTTGCTGTTTTGTTGTTAATTTGTGCAATAAATGCATAAAAACACTGCACATGAAAGGGTTTTCAACACACAAACCATTAATTTTTGCAAAGTTATGGTAAAATAAAGGCCTACAAAAAATCCTAAATTAAGAGCCTTTCGGGAGTCGAAAGAGCCGGCTCTTCTTTGGGAGCTGAGCCAAAAGAGCCGGCTCTCTGAAAAGAGCCGAACTTCCCATCACTACTCCCCTCCCATAGAGTTGGTTGGGTCCATAGCCCGTCTTTTCCAAAACGTTTTCTCAGGTAGGCTACCGCGGCACCGCCGGCGCCTACCGATAGCTGGGCCGGCCCTATGGCGGAAAATTAATGACAAAATTAACGGAGCGCACAACTGATGCTTGGCGCGCGCAGTAAATGACATTCGCGAGAGGATAACAGATCCACAAGCGAGGAAACGGGAACTCGCGAGCTCATTCAACCCTGCGCGCGCGCATGACATCTCCTCTGCACGCAATACAAGCCCTCCCGCGCGCATGATCATTCCCCACGCTCGTGATCTCCTGCTTTTGCTGGCTCGAACACTTTTATTTTTGGCAGTCGATGGGCGGGACTTACTGTTTTAATAACCTCAAATGTCATTAGGTATCACGTTTTTTTATTAAAAAAGCATTATTTTTGAATATTTTTGAATACAAATAAATCTGTAAACATTAGTTCAATATGCCTCTTTGTGGAAGAGTGGGATACATTTCAAATTCTTTCTTTCTTTCTTTCTTTCTTTCTTTCTTTCTTTCTGCTTTTGTTAATTTATCAACCTATCCTTGTGGAATAGTGGAACATTTTTTGTTAACTTCTCAGCTTAAGTGAATTATTATTTAACCTTTACATTATTTGTTGAACCATGTTATTAATAAAAACTACACAATGGTAAGAGCTGAACTGTTGCTTCATTTATCCAATTTGGAAAAAGTGCTCATTTGGAATTCCACCATGGAAAAAGAGGGCCGGTCTTGGGCCTGAAACTCCCGGGCTGAAAAGTGGCCCCACTCCGGCCCTGGTGCTTTATATAGTGTGCGTAAGTGCCCCAAGAATGTCAGAAGAAACTATAAAGCACTCGTTTCCACCTGTCTGAGTAAGAATGAAGAAAGTGTCAAAAATAAATAGCTGTTTTTTTGAGAATCTTTTAGAGTTTAGAGACTGAATCTTTGGCGCTGGCACATGCTTCCTCTCTCATAGCTTTATCACCAGAGACATTTGATGTAAACAAGGTTAATTACTGTCTAACAGAAGAGTAGTGTTGTCACGATACTGGACTTTCTAACTTCAATACGATACCTTGAAAAATATCGCTATTCGATACAATTTTCTATTCCACAGGGAAAACTGCGATATAGATATTTGTATTATTATCTCATAGTTATTTGATAATTTGGGTAATTTTGTTGCAATAGCTTACACACAGTTCAGAGAGGCCTAACAGTAGTATTGAGATAAGGAATACTACAGAAATGAAAGTAATCAAATGTAAAATAACACTGCATAGTCTTCATTGTAAAAATTAAATACAGATGAATTCTTACAATTAAAGTTACAAAAGTTATTCAGTCAAGAGCAGTGAGTGATTTCATCTTTGTCTTTTGTTCTTTGATTAACATTACAGACAGCAGCAGGTTTATTAGTCTGCTGTCACTTTAAGAGCTTATGCACAGATCCAATATACTGTAACAAAACACGCAAATTCTTTTTCAACTCTTTACGCTTCAAGCCTAACTGTTTACCTGAATACTTGACAATACAGGTATTTTGACTATATGATATCATCAGACTATTTAATTTAAATATAGTAAAGATAGTAAAGCATAACATTTTCCGCATAGCGTAATAAAAGGACTTTCAGATTAAAGTCATGCTTTCGACTCTTATCAGCCAATGCTGATAGTTAAAATATGCCAAATATATCGACCAATATGTCGACTAGAACTAAAATGAATCATTTTAAATCATTTGGTACAAGTGAATTTAGGCAAAACAAAATTATAATGTACAGTATGAAAAAATAATATTCATTTTGAGATCTACTAAAGATTACATTAAACTGTTTTATTAAATTACATAAAAATAAATTAAATTAAATAACACTAATTTTTTTTAAAGATATTAAGATTTTTAAAATGTAGGGTAAATGAGCATGCACAACTTAATATCCAATATCTGCCTAATTATACAGCATCCTATACACACACGCACACAATACATCCACAACCGACAAATGCAAGTGCCGTGTAAAGTTTTGGGAGTAAATCCAAAGCATGAATGGAACGAAGCTAGCATCTTCCTGTCCTGTCAGTTACCGTTCAGTGGTAAACAGCTGCCACGAACACTCATGCTGTTAATGCAAGCATACAATTACCAAAAGTACAATTTGAAAAGGCCAGTGTGGGCAGTTGGAAAACAACCTGCATGCCTTCATTGTCAGTTTGCATGGATTATACACCTTGTCTTTGATAATACTGCAATCTAAGTGTGAGTATTGCATTTTGTGGAGAATTCAATTCTCCAAGAAGCACGGCAACTGTAGACAAGTCTGCCCGACCTATAGGGAGGATCAGGTAAGATTGATTGAATCATTTGATCTTATTCTCGGTCTTTTGTTGCTTAAGAGTCGTTGTTGATTTGCCTATTCTATGCATGCATGCTTTGTGAATATCATACTCGCTAGCTGGCTTGTTAAAGTGAGTCTGTAGTTTGTAAAGCTTTGGTTTTCTCTCAGTTCTTTTCCCAAATGGTATGCGTTTCATATGGCTTATTTTCACAACCTTGCATCACAGCGCATTAATTTTTATATTAATGTCCATAGGCTTTAAAATATTTCAATATGCTGCAGTGAGCCACTTCAACTTAAAGATGGACGAACATTATCAAGTTCTTTGAAGCATTCTTACGGATTCATCACAGTATTTAATTTATGAATTTGTTTGGTCACCGTTCATGAAGCAATAGCTATTGTCTTTGAATGAGGAAGAGAACTCATTCAAATGTCACTGCCTCTAACACTCTAACATGAGCATAGCTTTGGTGAGGGGAATGACATGAAAATAAGTTTCTCAAAACATTTTGATAGGGATCTGACATGTTGCAGAATTCTGTGTAACCAGATTAGACTCTTCAGTAGCAAGCATGCTGAATGTTGAAGCAACACATATTTTGATTGAGTGCCTGTGGTGCACATCACGCCACGTATTCTTATATTTGAATAATGGCTGTGATTGTGAAAGTGACTGTAATACAACAGAATGCAATATAAGCTCTGCAGCATCTTGGCTGGAGGCATAAGTTCAAACCAGCTTGATGTTCTTATAATATCACACTGATGATTCACCCTGATTCATGTTTTATTTTACACATGAATACATCCAAGCAAACAATGACATCCAGGATTTATATTTAAGGTTTGGTTGGTTAGCATGGGCCATGTGTAACAGAAAAAAACATCAATACATTTTAATAATTTATTAATAAACTAGTGTTTTCTGAGACAGAGATGACAATGACGCTGACTCTGATCTTGCCAGTATAGTGGATGCACATACAGAGAGAAATGCATGTTAAGTTAAACATGTCATGCAAAAAGCGAGGTACTAATTTAGCTTCCACACTCTGCACAAACACTTGGATATGCACCTAATAATAGTGTACATTTATCTAGGTTAACATTAATGTTACAGCAAACAGCAATATAAAGTGGTGTTAGGCTACTACTTGCATGTTTCAAATGATAAGCCATGTTTGAGGTCAATGAATGATAGGCAAACATTTGGATTTCGTGCCCGACATAATTATCACAAACAGCTTCATGGAGATGCTGGGAGAAAAAGGAATACTTAACAGAAACATAACATTAATCTAACCCTAGAGTTCTTTAAAAACTTTTTAACCCTCATACATCTCAACATTTTCTCAAGTAGTAAATCAATTGAAAGCTGCCACACTTTAATGTTTGTCTGTATTTCAGGCTGGGTAATTCTGCCACTCAAAGTCAAGCCAATCAATTACGAAATTCTGATATGATGTGGAAAAACTTTTTACTGGCCTGAGAGGATATCTTTTGTGAGAGATGTATTGATTTGAATTCAAGGCTGATGTTCACAGGTGTAGTCCAACTTTGATTTATTTTGGAAAAAAAAATAATAATAATAAGACAAATTGAGATTAAATTACTGCCCAAGCTGTAATTTAACATATATCGTAAAATAATGTACCGTTCAAAAATCTGGGGTCATACCAACTCTGGTATAGTTTTAACTGACTATATTTTGCAAGCATGCATTAAACGGTTCAAAAGTGATACAGGTTTACAAAAAATCTTAAAAAAGACTCATGAAAAAAAATCATGGTTTACATACAAATATTAAGCAGCACAACCTTGGTAATAATAAGAAATGTTTCTTGAGCAGCAAATCAGAATGATTTCTGAAGGATCATGTGACACTGAAGCCTGGAGTAATGTGGCTCCTAAACTTTAACTCCTCAGATTGCCACACTGGCAGACCATTTTCATAAATAAAATAAAAAAACAACTCTATAAAGTGTAACATTCAAATGTCAACAATCCCTCCAATAAGGGAACGACTTTGAGGTACTTGAAAAAATCTATTCCAATTCCTTTATATTTGAGACACCTTCTAAAGCATGCCTAGATGTTCTCCAGAGGGTTCTTTCATGGTGCTTCAAGAATCCTTTCATTTGTACAGTTTGCCAAACTGTTTTGTTTCAGAGATTATACCGTTCTCCTTTAAATCTCAGAAGGTAATCCCTAAATATCATTCCTAAATATCATAATCTATCATAATCTATAATATATCAAAGCCACGCAAAGTTTCTCACTTATCAGCTTGAAAGAAACAAAACCGCAACCTTCATGTTCAAACACAAAGCAAATGGAGAAGAATCAAGGAAGAGCTTGAAAATCTACAGAGGCTGATAGTGACTGAAGCTGCTTTACAGAAGGACAACAAGCAGTGTGGAGTGGAAGAAAGATGGAAGATGGAGGGATGAGGGCTGCTTTTGGAGAGCTAGCGTGGGATTCCCATGGAGTCCTGATTCAGCTCGGATGAGAGCGGAAGCTGATTAGCCCTCTGCTTTTGTGTGGAGGATGAGACTGACTGGTAAATCCCTCTTTCCATTTCTGTCACCTTCATTTATATAGTGCTTTTAACAATATGGACTCTTTCAAAGCAGCTTTACAGTGATAATAGGAAATTAAAGTAACAGAGATTGTTTTGGCTTTACAGCAGCTCTAGAATAAAGTTATTGTCCAGCTAGTTAGTTTTGATTGATTCACTTCTGTTGCAAAGATCATTAGTTAGGGGCCGCTTACACGACACCGTTCTAACAGAAAACCCTTAACGCGCTTCGGCCCGCTCATTTGCAGAATTATTTATCGCTTCTGAGTAGCCATGTGAACTAATTTGACAATGTTTTATCTGTACAGAGGTAAAGGGAAGGGAAGGAGGCCTTCACAGAGGAGAGACTAGTTGACACTTCAGGACTGCGTTGTTGTTGTGTCCAGGCGCAGGTCCTTCATCAGATCTGGATACGGCCTGGATCCGGCGGACTGCGGTAAACCTCGAGATAAACAGAGAGACTAATATTAGCATAGACGCCATTCTTCTTATGATGTAACGAGTACATCAGGATTTATGGGGAGTGTTCCCGGTTCCGGCTGACCTAATCTATGCAGCCTAACATTGAATTATAGAAGTCTATAATGTGTTATGTGTATGCTAGGTCAAAGTGATGTGTTTTTAGTCTAGATTTTAACTGACAGAGTGTGTCTGCTTCCCGGACAATGTTAGGAAGACTGTTCCAGAGTTTTGGTGCTAAATAGGAAAAGGATCTACCGCCAGCAGTCGATTTTGATATTCTAGGAATTATCAACTGGCCGGAATTTTGAGATCGCAATAGACGTGAAGGACTATAATGCGTTAAGAGCTCACTCAAGTACTGGGGAGCTAAACCATTTAGTGCTTTGTAAGTAATCAGCAATTTTTAAAAATGCATACGATGTTTAATAGGGAGCCAATGCAGTGTTGATAGAACCGGGCTAATATGGTCATACTTCCTGGTTCCGGTAAGAACTCGAGCTGCTGCGTTTTGGACCAGCTGTAGTTTATTTATTAAGCGTGCAGGGCAACCACCCATAATAGAATTACAATAAAATCTAGCCTTGTTGTCATGAACGTATTAACTAATTTTTACGCATTTGTCATTGAGAACATATGATGTAATTTAGATATATTTTTAAGATGGAAGAATGCGATTTTACAGATACTAGAAATGTGACTTGCAAATGAAAGATTGGTATCAAAGAGCACACCCAGGTTCCTAACCAATGACAAAGCTTTGACATAGCAGCCATCAAGTGTTAGACAGTATTCTAGGTTATTACGTGAGGACGTTTTTTGTCCAATAATTAGAAGTTAAGTAGTAGGAAATTACTAGTGTGATGGATGTAAAAAAAACTAATATGGGAAATGAAACTAGACAGATGTCTAAACTTGAAACCTTGTGGTTACCTAGTAACAAGAGGGCTTGTCTATGAAGAACCAATCAAATTGTGGGGAAATTTAGTAATGTTTCATGTTATTTTTGCCATTCTCCTATTCTATAAAAACTGTTGTATTTGTGTTCGCTGGTGGGATTCTCAATGGAATTTGTCTGAGATCCTCCGGCCTTGCTTCTTCTGGGGAGATTCTTTGATAACTGCTCGGGATCCTGCTTCGGGATCTCCTTCGGCATTAAAGCATTTAAAGGACATTTGCTGAAGTCTGTTTGGCGATTTTTTCCTCAGGGAGACTACAATACACTGTCTGATGCGATACTGTAGTAGATGGTTTCATAGTTATAATTTTCTCCCTGATATTATCAATCTTGTAAGTAAAGAAACGTCTGGGGTTGAAGCTTTATTTTTCGTTAATTTAGCCACTGTTTCAAATAAATATCTAGGGTTTTGTTTATTTTCTTCTAATAGGGTTGAAAAATAAGAAGATCTAGCTGTTTTTAAGGCCTCTCTGTATGCAATCGAGCTCTCTTTCCACAGAATGCGAAAAAAACTTGTTTTCTTCCAGTTGCGCTCCATTTTTCTGGCTGCTTTCTTAAGGGCCCGAGTGTGCTCGTTGTACCACAGCGTTGGACTATTTTCTTTAAGTTTCTTTAAGTTTCTTTAAGCGCAAAGGAGCAACTGTGTCTAAAGTGCTGGAAAAGAGAGAGTCAAAAGTTTCTGTCGCAATATCGAGTTCTTCTAAGCTATCTGGGATGCTGAGATGATGAAACTGATCAGTAATGTTATTAATAAAGCAATCTTTAGTAGCAGAAGTGATAGGTCTAACATATTTGTAACACAGAGTTGGCTTTGCAGCCTTGGCTAACTGAAGTTTACACAAAACTAGATAATGATCTGAGATGTCTTCGCTCTTCTGCAGAATTTCAACGGCATCAACATTGATTCCATGTGATAATATTAGATCTAGAGTATGATTACAACAAGTAGGTCCTGACACGTGTTGTCTAACTCCAATAGAGTTCAGAATGTCTTTAAATGCCAATCCCAATGCATCTTTTTCGTTATCTACATGTATATTAAAATTACCAACAATTAGGATTTTATCTGCAGCCAGTACTATCTCCGATAGAAAATTAGCAAATTATTTGATAAAGTCTGTAGGGTGCCCTGGTGGCCTGTATACAGTAGTCAGCACAAATCTCAAACGTGATTTATCATTTACACTAGAGTAGATAGTGTTACATTGCACCAACACTTCAAAATAATTATATTTGAAACAAGACTTCACAGTAATTCTGAAGATATTACTATAAATTACAGCAACACCTTCCCCTTTGCCTTTCAGACAAGGCTCATCAACAATAATCTTGGGGGGTGGACTCATTTAAAGTAATGTAATCGTTTGGTTTTAGCCAGGTTTCTGTCAAACACAGCACATCTAGGTCATAATCTGTGATCATATCATTCACAATAAGTGCTTTTGAAGTAAGGGATTGAATATTCAGCAACCCGAGCTTTATCATTTGTTCATTTGTATTATATCTGTTTTTTATTTTGTTGAACATCAATTAAATTTTTACCCTTAAATGGGTTTGGGAGGTTTTTGTATTTCCTAATTCGGGGAACAGACACAGTCTCTATATGATGATAGCTAGGTGAAAGAGGTTCTATGTGATGGGATTTTTCTGACCTTGGTGATGTGAGACAGCTATCAGACGGTCGGTTTAGCCAGACTGTGTGTTTCCTGACCTGAGCCCCAATTCATGCTTGAGCTCTAAGACAATGTGCCATATTACTAGAGAGAAGAGCAGCACCATCCCAGGAGGGATGAATACCATCTCTATTCAACAGGTCAGGTCTGCCCCAAAAACATTTCCTATTGTCTGTGAATTCTATATTATTTTGCAGACACCACTTCTGTCCAAGAGCAGGAAGGCAAACAGCTGGAGCCGTGTAGCTAACAACACATGCAGGTATTTATGGAAACATTTCCCTTTCCTCCCCCTCCGTATATGCACATACTCATCATCAAGGGTGTATGTGACATGAATTAATTAAGGAAAGATACTTTTAATGACTGTTACTCTATTCCTCTCTTTTTTTCATACATTTTTATTCTTCAATGCTTCTCAAATATAATGTAATCACAATAAACTCAATCGCACATTCACATAATAGCATAAATGTACACTCAGAGATTCAGTCATGACAATCTTTATTGTAAGAAAAAGCAGCAAACAAAAAAAAAGTCTTTAAAATTTTACGATTTTTAAATGTGACCTTCATATAACAAAAATGTGTAACTTTTAATAAAAATCAACCCCTTGGACATAAAAGTGCTAGAAATTGAAGAAACAGTATAACAGTAAAAATGACCACACACAAACACCAGAAGGACCATAAGCTCTGCCATTTAAAAACAAAAGACTTAAACTCCCTCTATAGCATGTTATGAAGCCAGCACTTTTGCAACATGGATCTTAATGATTAGTTGAGAGACTTTGAGACTTGGATAAACGATCTGCTATAGACAAGTTAAGCTCCGCAGAGCAGCAAAAGCAAACAATGTTTGGATCAGAGAGTGTGAAGTGTTGATTTTTCCCAGGAATTAATCATTCGGGGCCTCTTGGTAGGAGGCCCAAAAAAACATGGTCATCCGTGTCGTCCTCCACTTTGGAGGAGAGCCCAATTCTCGCCGCATAAGCATACACTGACAGCCTGGTTACGCTCTACACCTGGGTGATTAGGCATCCAGTCTAGCTTTGCGGAATCAATTTCAACACCACAGAGCTTTCAGAAGGAGAGAAGAAAAAAAACCTTTACTGGACCGGAGCCCTTCAGAACACACCTACCCTATGCAATCAGACACTAATGCCTTGCGGAGGACCATTGATCGGCCCTGAATGGTTGGATTAACAGGATCAAACAGCGTTGGTTCTCAGGGAGCAGTGATTTAGGAACCTTATCCTGTAGACTGTAGTCACATGACCACCCCTTCCAGCCTCTCTCACTCCTAACTCGGATGGTCTGATGAAGGTTATTTATGCATACAGGACTGTCTTCTGCTTATTAAGACCCCAGGGGTGCAAGCTACAGGGAGCACATGTTCCAGCCCTCCGCAACTCCCGGCTGGGAAAAGAATTGGGGCGGTCAGACGGGAATGGAGAGTGCGATCTGAGAGAAAGTGGCAGGACTTGCCTCTGCAAATATGTATCTGTGGTTGTAGGCTGGTGCAAGAGAAAAAAAGGGATGGAGAAAAACAATACAGTGTGCGACTGACTGGAAGTAAAGGGGAAAGGAAAGGAAAGGAAAGGAAAGGAAAGGAAAGGAAAGGAAAGGAAAGGAAAGGAAAGGAAAGGAAAGGAATGGAAAGGGGACTTTAATAAAAAGGAAAGAAGAAGAGGAAACAGAAAGGAAAATAAAAGGGGGAAGGGGAAAACAAAAAGAGGACAAAAAAGTGCCAAAGGTAAAGAAAAGAAAGGTAAAAAATGCAGTAAAAGAAACAGGAAGATGAGGAGAAAGAGGGAAAGGAAAAGAAAACAGAAAGCAGCGACTGATTACAATGTGAGCTAAATGTGGATTGCCATCTATTAATGAATTAATATCAAATGAGAAGGAAGCCTTCCGCAATGACAATAAATGACAACCTCCGCTGTTTTCCTGTTGAAATCCTGACTCCCCCTGCAGACAGCATCTCAGTTCTCGTGGGTCAGCCTTTGTCTCTCCAGCCCCTATAATTGGCCGATCTATCGTGTAAACCCATCACAACTCAGAGAGATGGCAGATTCCAGAGCTTCACACATGCCTCCGGCTTTAGAGGAGTATCTGCAGGGGCTTATGGTATGGATATAATAAAATCATTCAAAGCTGCTCTGCCAAAACCCCACTGATTTGAGTGGCAGTATGTGTCAGACGTAACACAGAGCGAATCTGTCTGAAAGAGTGAAGGATTCATTGAGTAACACATATCATGTCTTCTGCCGCACACTCTGCTCAGAGGCATGAAGGCCCAGCGCTTCCTACTGTGAGACTGAATGAATCATGTCGCCTCATGAAATATTAAAGCTGTACATCCAGCAATATAGAGGATTCAAAATCCATCAGCCTACGGTAACTGAAACATTTTCTGTTGTTGTTGTTGTTGACAAACGTAAGCAGAATAGGGGTGTAAAAAGAGAGAGGGGAACTGAGATATTTATTT
Organism: Abramis brama; assembly: GCF_963993115.1. Taxonomy (NCBI): domain Eukaryota; kingdom Metazoa; phylum Chordata; class Actinopteri; order Cypriniformes; family Leuciscidae; genus Abramis; species Abramis brama. Next base: position 35,807,636 of record NC_139974.1, read on the forward strand.
AGCGTGATGTGTCGCAGTATTCAGAGATGTGCTATGAAAACTTGATGCTGGATACGTAGGTCACAGCACCCTTCTGAATAACCTTATATAAATGTGTACAAATGTATAAAACCCCACTAGTGCGTGATGGACGAATTTCATATTCATATACCGAAAAGGTATTCCTAGTTTCATTTTCATTTCCATACAGATTTGAACAGTCAAGCTACGAGGAGCACACAAAATCCATGTTAAGTGTACAAGATATTCATAAAAACAAAGGGAGAGGCATAATAGTTAGATACCATAGAGATGTATGTTCCCTACAAATCACAACATTCATATGAATCATAATAGCTGACTTCATTTTTAAATCATTACAATGTAAATCCCATGTCAACCTATTAAAATTCAGTATTTGCCGGGCTGGTGTAATTGCATATGTGAATAAATCTCTTCATGGATGGTACAAATTCAATTTAATTTATTGAAATATAGATGTGTATATACTGATATCAGCAAATCTGAAGATATGTATTAAATATGTACAATTCTGTGATTAAATATTCAGCCGAGACACTCGGTTTTCAACACTGATACTGATAATAGATGTTACTTGAGCAGCAAATCAGCATATTAGAAGATTTATTTCTGAAGGATGATGAGACACTGAACACTGGAGTAATGATGATGAAAATTCAGCTTTGCCATCACAGGAATAAATTACATTTTAAAATTAATTCACATAGAAAACAGCTATTTAAAATTGTAAAAATATTGCACAATATCACTGTTTTTACTGTATTTTTGATCAAATAAATGCAGCCTTGGTGAGCAGAAGAGACACAATAACAAAACAAAAAATCAAACATCAAATCAAACAAAACAAAAAACTTTCGAACTGTAGTATATGTTCGTGAAAAGCACTGGAGAAAGACGAGAAGCATGCTTTTAGATGGACTACGTAAACATCTAAAAATTGTAGATGATAATTTATGATAATCAGTCATCCATAATAACATCACAAATCTTTATTAGATGTAAATTATTAAGTATTATCTAAGCTTCTAAATTTGTATAGAAGTGTTTTTGTTCATACAATGAAAGTAATTTGGGTCCAAAACAACATTACACCCCACTTTCAACATATACAAATTAAATCTCAAAATATCTTCTTTTGTGGTCCGTGTATGTTGCGTTCATTAGTTTTTCAAATATTGAAAGTAGAAAACGTCGCATTTATTATTTTTTCGTTTTTTTTTTGTTTGTTTTTTTTTAATTACGAGAATTCGGCTTAATTTCATGTTTTTAGCTTCAGGAGCGAAAATCTTTATTACAAAATTCAAAGACTTGAATATTAGATTTCCATTTGTGGCCGGGCGTGAAACGCCCCTTTCCGCTGATTGGTCAACCCGTGTTGCTTTGAGTTCTTCCACAGTTCTGTGCAACAGAATAATAGTCCTCCGCTGCTAGTTGGACGGATTCTTAAAGTGTTTATTACAAATAATCTTTCTCTCAAACAACTAAGGAATAAGGAATAAGGAATGCTAGACACAAACCGCACTGGGCAGGGCCCAAAAACGGCTTTCTGAACGCAACATACATGTACCTTTTGTGTTTTGCCAAAGACGGAGATTCATTGAAATTTAGAAAAACATCAATCAAAGAAGATCCATAACCTCCATGTTTTTTCAGCAGACACATCATAACAACAGCAGTAGTTTTCCTCGCCTCTCCAGTCTGCGACTTAAATTGCAGCATGTAGTTTTCGGAGCCCCTTCCCTATCCGTCCCCTCTCCTCTTATGTGTCTCCTCAGCTAAGCCCTCTCTGCTTTTGCCATCTTTCTTTCCTCTGGGCTCTTGTTTTTCCCCGCTGACTTTCTCTCTCTCTCTCCCTCTCTCTCTCTCTCTCTCTCTCTCTCTCTCTCTGACAAATGCAGCCAGGCTCATTTTCTGATGCTGTTTGTGTTTGTGAGCGTAAGAGCTGACGGGCCTGATAAGAGGGAGACGAGGGCCTTTAAGTTGGGTCTCTTTGGGCACTCTGAAACAAGCTCTCGGAGCCTGCGGTGTTAGACCTCCGGGATCATCTGCATGTAGCAGTTAAAGCCGCTCTTGAGGTTTATCGCTCTGCTTACTCTAATCAGTCAGCTCAGCATCCATTACGAGGAGCACTCCACACACATCTCAAACGCTTTGAGTGGAGGTGAAAGGTTTAATTAAAGCATGTGTGTCACTTCTATCAGCGCCGGGGCACATTCACCATTCCTTTCCTTTTTAGTGTCTGTTTTCCCTTCTTTTTTTTTCAATCAGTCTCTGCTTATTCTGTCTTTTGCTTTAATGTTCACAGGACTACGTTCCATCTCACTTTCTCTTTACTGTGACTTTGGAGAAAATTATACCTGCTATGAGGTCTGAAATGTGGGTGTGATGGAAATATTGATGGTGTGAAATTGTTTTTAGTGAAGAAAGTGATTTTTACAAAAGTAGAGGTACTGACAGGAAGCACATCCTGAGTGAGAACTTTAATGAAAGGATGACATTCTGCAAAGCCAGTCATTGAATACGTACTTGGGATAATTGAGTAGTTATAAATAAATATAAAACGAGTCATGAGAGTATCACCATCTGTGTTGTTATCGTTAACTAAATCGTTAACTAAACTTGAACTATTAAAATGTGTTTTTGGTAACTGAAGTAAAGCTGAAATCAAATCAAAAATAAATATTAGATTAAAAACCTATACTTGAATAGAAATATTGCCTTGGTACTAACAGATATAAGTAAGTTTAGGTACACAAATGACTAAAACTGAAATAAAAATAAAGCTTAATAGAAATAAAAAACTAACCAACAAAAACTAATAACAAAAGCATATAACAAAATTACTAAAATTAATTGAAAATATAACAATACAAGCTTATTAAAAATATTAATAAATACTATAATAGTATATAAATTATTCTAAAACCACACTGACCACCATTAAAGGTGCAATATGTAATATTTTTGCATTAAAATATCCAAAAACCACTAGAACAATGTTATTTTGTTGATTTGTGTACTTACATTATCCCAAATGTTTCCAACAATGTCTGAATCCAGAGAAATCCGCAATTTTATCCAGTGATACGGCCCGTTTGAGCTTGGTAAATGACAAGGCTGTTTGCAAAAATCAGTAAAATTACTAACAATCAAAGCACTTCAAGATACTGAGTGCTTTCCTCTAAAAATGCTCACGAGAACACAGGGAAAGTCACCATGGACTAAATTGTGTGCATCGCTCCAATAATTTTTACTTAATTTAACTTGACAAAAACAGTATTATAGTAAGACTATACTATTATTAAGACTAAAGACTAGACTAAGACTAAACTTTATTGTATACTTGTAGGATATGATCATACTTTTAATAATGATTATAATATTAACATTGTTGTATAAAAATTATAAATAATTACATAAAGAAATAAAACAATTTGCCAATAGGTAGGAAAAATGTACACTATATATTCTCTGAAAGCAAGTCCTAATATTGCATAAAATTCTCAATTGTTATATAGACCTTGTGTAGCCCCGCCCCTTTTCAGCCCTTCACTTTCAGATATCAGTCCCATGCAGACTCCACTTCAACACAAGATTAAGTGAGGAAAAAACAGCAAACAGTGCCATGTTGTGGGTTGCTAACTTTAAATACAACTGTGGAGAATGAGCTAATGTAAGACAGCGCCACATGGCTGGGCTGCCATGGCAGACTATTAATCCTTCACATTGACTGCAGGATGAAGCTCAGATCATCTCCCAGAGTGCTTGTAATCTTAAAATGTCCTCCAGCCCCCCTCTGCCTCCCTTTGATCGTGGGACAAAGAGTCAGCTTCTGGGAGCACAGAAATAAAAATGAGGCACATAGCAATATACAGTTGCCCAAAGCAACCAGTGCACTTTGAAGGCGATTGCTAAATTTGTACCTCTGCTTGGTCTGATGGAAGAGAGAGAGAGAAAAGGGGGAGTTGAAAGAGCAAGAGGGAGGGAAAGTAGTGCAAAAGAGAGAGAGAGAGAGAGAGAGAGGAAAAACCCCACATTAAGCTCACAGACATATAGTCGGAGTGATGTGGATGGGACGGGGCAAGAATGTACTCCACCTTTCAGTGTCCTTTGCTGACCCCGACTCAAATGCTACACATTCACCCTGGTTCTTCCTGGCAATGGCATCATGCATCAAGCATATAGCAGTACACAAATCTACTGTCACTGTTTGCTATCAAATGGAGACGTCACGTAACCCAGAGGTGAAAAATGAATCTTTCAAGATCCAGCTCATGTAATCCATCTCCAAATCAGTCTTAGCAGACCGTGCAAAGATATGGAGACGCCTCCGCCTGATCCAGGATCAGACAGATTGGCAACTGCGGCATCTCTGACAAGCCCCATAATCCATCAGGCCTTGTTACACCACCTGAATTCATCAAAGCAAGTTGAAAATGAGAGATCGGAACAGCAGTGTTGGAAGCAGTCGCAGAGCATTTGTCAGTCTCCTATTTAATAAATGGCATCCTTTGTTTATTCTTGGAAATAGATTAAATTACATTGTATCTGTTTGAGATGGATGCTCGGTGCTGTAAAGCCAATTGATAACTCTGTTCTTCCACAGGCTGCCAGAAATACTAAATCAATTTACTGCGAACGCTGCCGCATCAAAACAGAAATTATATTGAGCTTCTTTTGTTCCAAAATCTGTTTTGGTGCTCATACATCAAAATCTGTAAAATAATTTCTACCAGAAAGACTCGGTAGGCAAAATAACGTAACGAGTATGCATTTATTAACAGCCCAGCAAGCAAGTATTATGATAAAAAGTTATTTGGCTTAGGCCCTGTCCGTAACTCGCAATCCAAGGGTACGAATACTGCATTTCCTGCCTGAAGATGAAGGCAGGGGAGACCCCCTGGGAGGTATGGGAAGGAACCATCCTGGTCGAGGTGGCGAGGATGGAGGGGAATGTAGGCTTCAGCATCTGCGAACTCAGACATGTGTAAGTATCGATCTTTTATACTACAAGTATTAGAACACGATTGGATAGATGAGAAGGTAATAAGTGACTTAACAATTGAGTCTTCCCAGCAGAACTTACGCGAAAGCTTTCATTTTCCTGTTCATTTTCAATATTGATTTGTTCCCAGAATTGGTTTTAAAATTGTGCCTGTGCTGATTTCATACATTGATTTGGAGAACAACAAAAGGAAATCCAAAGAACAGTTTTTAGTCAGAGTAGATGCTATATTAGTGACAATGTTGTGAGGAACAGACTTCATAAAAGAGTTAGGGTTAGGGTATCTTTCGCGTCTTATGATTTGGTTCATAAGACTTAATCAAATACAGTATTGTTTAGTTGGACTCGACTCTGATTCGATTGGTCAAAGACTTAGACTTGACTGAGGTGGACTCAATCCCAACACTACTAAAAATACATTTACATTTTCTGTAAAATAGTTTATATATATATATATATATATATATATATATATATATATATATATATATATATATATATACAAAATACACATTTTAAAATCTTAGTAAAAAATTACTAAAAGGTTTGTTTTAAAATGTACAGACAGACTATATATTGCATTTAACAAGACCATAAATATGATTTTACAGTAAAATATTAGAATCTGCTTTTATTATACTATTAAGATATTATGTTGACTTGAGTTGACTTAACTTAAAAAAGTGAGGAAACCCGTTGCTTTAAAATTATTAAGTAAATAAACTTCATGCGTAATTGAAAAATAATTGTTTATGTGAACTTGACAATTCCATAAAACTTATTTTTTTTCAATTACACATGAATTTTATTACTCAATAATTTTAAGGCAATGGGTTTCCTCACTTTTTTTTTTTTTTTTTTCAACTTTTCACTTTTTACAGTGCACAAAATTTAACATTCGACTAACTTACCTGGATTTAACTTGAGATGACTAAATATTAAAATTAAAAGTTAAGAGAACTTTACACTTCAAGTTGAAAATTTCGGCAATATGTCATACTGTAATAATTTATTACTGTAATACTTGTAATTTCATGACTATATTTTACAGTACATGGCAAACAACTGTCAGATTAAAGCCATTCAGTAGGTATCAAAGTTCTACATCACATCTAGTTTTTAATAACCTTTTTCCCCTGCAGTTTTTTATCCAATGAAATCTTTTTAGGGCCTACCTTTAATGTTTCACCGACTTAATATGAAGGAACAAACAGTATAACCCACTGAACAGACTACACCATACCTCACATTCCTCATTTTCATTCATAAATTAAATGAAGTATGCTGTCTATTCTCAATATGGTCCATAGAGCAGACATTTTAAAGTATTAATTGATAGAGAAATAAACTCATCTCACTATACAGCAGAAATTAGTCTATGCCATATTATCTATCTATTCATAAAAACAAGAATGTATGCCTCAATCAACAAATGCTTATTAAATGATTTGGTTCATTAGAGCTCTGTGAGAAAACAGGCACACATTAGTGGGATACGTGCTATACATTCAGCGGGGATGAACAGAATTCTGGAAATAGAAAAAGAAGGGATAAGGTGTCAACTTTGATTTTCATCTCAGTATTTGAAAAACAAAAATGAAACCCAACAACACTTCTCTGTATTGCATTGAGCGGACAGACATGCAATGGTTGATGATCTGTGCAAGCCCATAATAGCAGAGTTGTCCTTTTGGCAGTTCTGAAATGGGCTGTGTGTTTGTGTTACTGCTGTGCCGAACCGTTACAAAAATATTTCAGCTGTCAGCGGATGAGATGCTTTGACTCTGAGTTGCCATGTGAGTGTTTGTGCCCAAGCTCTAGGTTTGTTATTTACTTGGTAACCCCGTGAAAAGCCCACCCCCCTCAGCACTCTAGCATCCCGCCTGGTTTAAGACTGGCAAAGGTGGACCGAAGGAACCTTAAAAGCTCTGGGGAGATTGAATGGAACTTTCTTTTCTTGCTGGAGGTCTCTGTGGCCTTACATGAAAAAGGTCAATACTAAAGTCTAAGAAAGCACAGGGAAATTACCAGGAAAGGTCAAAGACACAACTGGAGACAATCCGACCAGGAATGAGGCCCGCAATGTCCCAAGACTAAGGCCCTGTCCCATTTCTCCCCCCTTAAAACTTCCACTTGGTTTTGAGTGCCCTCAAAAGTAAAGTCCCCTCAACGAGGGGAAGTGGAGTTGAAGATCTTTCCCTATGAAATGGGACACCACTATATGCAAATTATATACATGCACATAACTATCCCAGTTATGATCAGGATATAAGTATCCATAATAATATGCTAGAAATCTAATTAATCAAATGTAAAATAACACAGCATAGTTTATTATAGATAGATTAATGCTCATTAAAGCTAAAGTTATTCATTCAAGAGCTGGGAGATATTTTCTCTTTGCCTTTAGTTGTTTTATTCACATTAAAGGTGTAATCATTCGCAGGTTTATTAGACGCTGCCACTTTAAGACCGAATGCAGATCTAATAATACACATTTTCTCCCAACTATTCCACAACCAACTCCCATTTAAGACATAAACTGTGTTAAAGTGAATCTCCAAACCGGTCATTTAGCCATATTTTTGTCTGTATTTGATCGTTTAGACGCGCACATGAAACCCAAAGTATAGTTTGCTTGTCTAGTTGCAGTCCGTTTCCGAACGCGCGCCGCCATGGGAACAGGGTCAACGTCTCTTGCGCGGATCATTGTGCTTATAATTTTAATAGCTCTTTTTACAATCAAACACCTCCCGCAATTTATAATCAGCAGACACTGCATTTTACAACCATCACTGATTGTGCTCAGTGCTGTTTGGGTTTAACTTTAGGGAGAAGTGACAGCGCGCTGTGAAGAAAAAGATGAAGCACTAGACGAACGCGGCTATTTTTTAATAGTTTTACCTCACGTCTTCTTTTTATAATAACTGGAAGCCAACATCGAAAATAAAATTAGATTAACTACCCAGATAAGATGTATATTTGATGGGCAGACTCTCTTGAAGCACTCGGCAGATATCAACATCGTATAGATAGCTTCGTGAAATATTTTCTAACATTAGTGTTCAAAACTTTACAGTCCATTGGATGTGCATCAAACTAACATATTCCAACATATTTAGAAATTTTAACATGCTTATTTGCGAAAATATAATTACAATTCAATTGTTCCTTTCCAGCGGTGTCCGCCATCTTGTTTAAAAAATTTTACCAGCTTGCTGAGCCCGCAAGGTATCCTGGGTAATTTCATCTTCCACTTCGTTTTAAGCCTGCATCGGACCGCACTATGTTTTGAGGGTTGATTTTAAGGGGAGAATAGCACTCCCCTTGCTCTTTAGAGTATTGGGACACCCTACCCCTACACGAGAACGCGCAAAAACAAGGGTTAGGGCAGAAATCTAGGGTAAGGGGAGGTATTGGGACAGGCCCTAAGACTACACTGTTGTAGCAATGGAATGAGCTCAAAACTAAATTAGCACAGGTGAACAAAGTCAGACACAAGCACGTTTTTCCACACAACTTCTCACATACTACCCAGATCTAAGAGTTCATTCAGCCCCTCCAAACACCTGGCTTCACTTGTACATAACTCGCACTTTTCACAATCCAATCAATACCCGATTTATATAATGAAGTCCCACCCTACATTATTCTTAGCTAAAATTTTGTTTCATTCAGAAATCCAGAAGTTTCACACACTGTAGTTTCTGATTCCTAATGAAACTTCCTCCTTTCACCTTATTTTCTCCTTTGAACTTATTATGATCTTTCTCATCTCTAAACATTTTATCTTTTGAACACAGTGACTCTTTCTCCCTAAATTTCCTTGCCAAAATGTATCCCAAACATAATGAAAGGTTAACATTCTGTTTCATCTCATGCCATAGCGCCTGCTAGTGTGCAAAGAGCTGCGTGTTTAACCGCTGTGTGTAAAGAACATCCCTTGCTCTCTTTTCTGTTCTGTATCTTTTTACTTTCATAAGAAGAAACACATTGCTTTATACACTGAATGTAGATGACAGTGTCACGCAACTCGTGCATGTCCTCTTGGTGCACGGATGTGACGGGAATAAATAGATGCATTTCAAGCTTTTAAGAGTCCTCCATAAACATCTACAATAGATAATTCATAAAATGTATTTAATCACTATATGACACCAATATGGATGTCAATGGATAAAAACACCCACTTTGTGCCCCTGTGAAGTATAGTTACAAAGCATGCCAACCAGTAAAACCCCTTAAGTGCAACAATGAAGCAAAAGGAAAAATCAGAGCATCGTCTCAACGACACCCATCATGATTACAAAAATTAAGCCCATGAGATGTATAACACTGACTGTTCATGACATACGTGCTTGTTGCATGTCAGCCTGATCATAAGTGTGCATAAGCAAATTAGTCATTTAAAATCACTGTCAGAGCTGACATCAGAGGAAACTGTAGTTTGTGATTGTCTTCACATGATTTTTTTTCTAATTTACCAACAACAACAAAAAGACACACTCATCTAAATTGTTTTAAGAAATCAATCCTTTTATTCAGCAAGGATGCATTAAATTGGTCGAATGTGACAGTAAAGACTTTTACCAGAGACACCACAGAAGAATAAATTAAAAAAAATGTATCACCATTGTCTCAAAATGTTAACTGTTTTCAACATTGATAATAATAAATGTTGAGGTAATGGCTGCTGATAATTCAACTTCGCCAACACAGGAATAAATTACATATTAAAAAAGAAAAACATTTGTTTTAACAGAATTATTATTTTTGCTCACATCTTACACTAACCGGATATTGTTACACACCTGCAAACACTAAACAATCTGTACGAGATCCGATTTTTCCACATCTGTTCAGAGTAACTTCCAAATCATTCCTATTGATTGGAAACATAAAATGACATTAAAACATAGACAAATAATTAACTGTAAATAAGCTACTCTCTAGTGTTTTTATAGCTAATTAACAAACCTTGAACACTGAATAACTTTCCTGAGGTAAATTTAATATTAAGTGATATGTTCACAAGCTGTTATATTGAAGTTTTTCTATGACTGAAACACTGATTGGGTGATTAAACTGAGAGATGATACACTTTAATAAGTTATACTGTATCTTTCATTATACCTTCTGATGTTCATTCAAGTTTATTTTGTCCTATAAATTGCATTAAAGTGGAAGAGATGATGTGTGCTTCATGATGTAATGCTGCCTTTGACAATTGGACTAGAAGACAGCATAATTACGACGCCTCGATTGAAATGAACATGTGGATATTCACAGAAATTACAGATGATTGTAAATACATTTACATGCAAAGAAAAAAAACAACACCAGACTAAACCAAGACACACTGTGGTGTATTTGACCTCTTTGCTGAGACTCACAAAGACTCACTCATCCCCTCTCCTCCCGCTGCCTTTTTTTATCTCTACATCCCCCCTAAGGACGGAAAATGTCATCCCATTTGTGTCTTTTGCTTTAAATGTCTTTTTCAAGCCACTTTCCCCTAAAGTGTTTCTCTGGCCTGTTCTCCTGCGGGGCCGAACACTGCTCTCTGTCTCTCTGCACAGTCCATCAGCCATCTGAGAGAGCCCTTCCCTTCTTCTATCTCTCTGTCTCATTTCCTTTACCCCAAATTTAAAACAATTGTCTGCTCATCCCAATTTTTCACCTAAGAGTGTGTCTCCATCACGACCCCCACGGGGGATTATGGGATAAAGAAGCAGATCAGGAAACAGACAAAGTTCACGCCTATGCTCCAAGTGAAGATGTGGCTTGCAGGCCCGTGTTTTCTCTGACAACTTGTGAATGCTGATAAGGACTGACGAAAATAGTTTATTTCTTGTTGTTTGTTTCTGGTAAAAGCAGGTTTTGGCGTTAAAAGTCAGTGTGTTCGAATCAGCTAGTGTTTTCAAAGGATTCTGAGGGGTCTGCGAGCAGAATTGAACGTATATGCAAAGATAAGACCTAAATAAATTAATGATAATTGTCACCAAGCATCAATATCAAATTAATCAACTGTTTGATCAAGTATGAATTATGTATTTCTTTTGTCTCACTTCAATAGAGTGCAACCGTACTTGTCCATTTTTTAAAGGGATAGTTCACCCAAAAATGAAAATTCTGTCATCATTTCCTCACCCTTATGTCGTTTCAAAACCATAATACTTCTATTACGTCATATTTTTTATAAAATCAGAGTAATTTTTTTGCCCCTCCATTGACAACTACGCAACTGCCACTTTATCACTTCAAAAAGTTCATAAAGAGATTGTAAAACTAATCCATATGAATTGAACAGTTTAGTCCAAATTTTCTGAAGAGACACGGCCACTTTATATGATGAACAGATTACATTTAGGCTTTTATTCACATATAAACATATATTCAAGATGAAAGAAAGAAATCCATTGCAGATGATCAAAGAAGCATCGTCCATCGAGTGATTTATTATGTGCCTGAAACTTTTCCATGCCTGCACATCCAGTGGTTGTAAAGCGAAAAATGTCCACGCGCTGTTCTTTCAGAATGACAGCTCATGCAAACAAAACAAACTTAAGAGCACTCAAAAAATTCAAGGCAGCAGTATCGAGCCATCTGTAAAACTCGAAGCACAAACATACCATATGGATCAAATCAGAAATGCAGTAGTGCGTACCATGCATGCAAAAATCCAAATGTTATATTTTTTTGCTTTTATTGATACAGCTCTCAGATATTGACACACATCTGCACGTGTGTTCTTGTCCCCTCCCCCACAGGTTTCCTTAAGCCACATGATTGGGCCTTAACAAATGATCAATCAAACTAAAAATGAACATTCTATTGGTTAGATGTTTTCTAACTTTGGAAATTCACACATAAGCAGTATATGTAAATTCAAAACATATGCACATTCAAAATTACTCTTAAATGAACACCAATATCACTGCTGCTGTAAAAACAGCACTGTTTTTCAACAATATTTGCTAATATTGCTATTACACAAAAGTTAATTAAAAACCAAGTTAATATTAATATCGGTTGAGTAAATGATTCAATGGCTCACTCATAAGAACAGTCACTTGTTTCTTTCCTGAATGAATCAGCGTTTTGAACGAATCGGTTGAATTAATGATTTTAATAGGTGTGTTCGACCTGAAGCGCTGCTGTGCAGACCGATCGGCAGTGTTGGGAAAGTTCACTTTCTACATGAACTAGTTCAAAGTTCAGTTCACAAATTTTAAAATGAACTAGTTCAGTTCATAGTTCATACTCAAAATTTTGAACTAAGTTCACACTTCCAAAAATGAACTAGGTCATAGTTCTTTTTTTCCATGTTGCTGCGAGATATTATTTTTCAAAATGATTGCCACAGCCCATATAGAACCACAGACAATTATTTTATCAGTTTTAACACTGAAGATATGCGTCAGATTTTTCCCATCCTCACCGACCTTGTCATAAAACTCGTAAAAGCTGCTTTTTGTTTTGATTTGTAACGTGATTAGTCGTTCATGAACGATCCATTCATTGCGTCTGTCACATGACAAATGAATGAAAGACTCGGAAGGTAAAGTAATTATTTTTGTTCCCTGTAAACGATTTTTGACCGCATTATAATGATTTCTTAATTCAGAATATGATCAAGATTGCGTAGGTGGATGTGTTCTGGGAATTTGCCAGTTAATAGTATAACATTTAAAGCCCCTTAAATGAACGAAATGACTCGAAAAAAGATTTGTTCATTTTGATGAACGATATCGAACAAGAGAGTCAGTAGACACTGGTGGCTGGTGTTGCCAGATTGGGTGTTTTTTCCGATACATATTAAAGGGACTATGTGTAGCTTTTTAGGTATTTTATTATCTAAAATCAATATTTTTATTAATAAATATGCCCTCAATGGTGTACAAATACCTATGCCAATGATCAGACTAATCCTCGTAAACGAAGAATTTATTATCTTTATATACATGGGACGGGTAGGTCCACGGAGGCTTCCATGTAGTTCCGCCATCTTGAAAAACTATAATAGCAGAGAGGGACAAAAAGTACTAGGCCAACGCGTTTCCACAACGCGTTTTCGTTCAGAACCAGTGTCACATGACTGAAGCCAGCAGAAGCGGAGGAGCAGAGCAGTGAGAGGCGCTTGTCACTGCCGCGGCAAGTTTAAAAGGCTGCACTGCACGGTGCATTCATACATATGCTGAGTCACAGGATGAGTCCTCGTCATCGAAAAAGTCCAAAATAGACCGTAAAAGGAAACGTGACCGGAGATTACAAAAACAAGGGTTAATGTCGGGATAGCTAATGCAGGAGAAAGCTTTCAAAAGAGACCCTGAAGTTGCCTGCTTTCTTCTCGACAGGTAAGTCAATGTTACGGTCTTAATTACAAGCTTTTTTTTTTCATTGCTTGGTTGTGTACTTTATTATATAGACAGTAGAACATTTATAGTTAAAAGTTAAACAGGCTCTTTGATGAATAGCAGCTATTGAGTAAAGTAACGTTAGAGAAGGCTCTGATGATGATATCTAACAATGCACGTACTTCAAAAAATATAACGAGTAAAGAAGGCATTACTACTAATTACCATAGTTAATGTTTTTCACAGTCAGTAATTTATACTGTAGCATTCTTTTTTTTCGTTGTTTCAAGTTTCAGTTTGTTTTAAATAACAAACCTGTTCACCCGAAGAAAAACTTGACGTGCTATTATAAGACATCCTGTCATAGCTTTTTGGTACATAACGGCTACCGTAGATGCAACGCGCATTTGAAAAAGTGAGGCGCTGGAGAGCATTATTCGTTTGAATGCAAAATACAATTTCACCACTAGATGGGAGAAATTCCTACACACAGTCCCTTTAAGGCCGGTTTACGGTGTGTTTTAGTCGTGTTTTCGCCTGGAAGGCTCCGTAGAAATCTGCCACTCTATTGAACGAAGTTAAACTGAGAGAGCGTGGCGTTCACAGACACCAGAATGAACGAGTTCACAGTAACCTTCATCAGGCAGTAATACAGTACGTTCAGTTCACGTTCGCCCAAAATATGAACGAGTTCATGAACTATTGTTCAATGAACGCGTTCAGGCACAACGCTGCTGACCGGTGTACGAAATCAAAGTAGCGCAAGAGTAATTTGAAAGCATACGGAACTGTCTGCTCTTAATTGCTCCCTCTGTGCTTTGATATCATACACCGATCAGTCTGTGCAGCACCGCTTCAAGTCAAACACACCTAATGTCTCATTAACACAAAGTGCCACCTACTGGCGCAACGATGTACACTGCAAAAATATTCATGGAAAAATCCCCACCAGCAAATAGAACTTAAAACACAACAAAATGTCAGAGTCTGTGAATGCCAGAGGGCCATAATTTGTGCTCTTTTAAGTTCAATAAATCATGCTAAGCCACTGAGTGAGTTACAATTAATAATTAAATTAGCAAAATATTCAAGAATCAATGTTACAGTTTAGTCCTTTTACAGGAAATGTCTCCATGCAAAGATTCAAATTGATTGTGGCTTTAAAGGGGTCATATATCATAAGGAATCAGATTTTCCTTGATCTTTTGAGATAAAAAGAGTCCACTGTTGGCTACTATATGAAAACATACAGTAAGTTCAGAACTACATATCCTTCTGAAGGACATCCTTCTTAACAGTTCATGCGGCACATTTCAAGGGAGCTTGTTTAGTGAACCTGTCAAAATGTAATGCAGGCTTTGCAAAAAGATGGAACCATTACCATCTAAATTGGACTAAAAAACAAAACTGCATGTATAAGTGCTGATGCTCATTTCAAATGGAAAAACTGATGTGGAAGCACACCACCAATAAAAATTATTTCATTTCTAAGGGTTGGAGATGGAAAATTGATAACCATCATATAAAAATAATTTTTTGAACTCAAACCAAAAATAATAATAACATTATATGTGTACTTCAAAGAGAAATAAGAATAAGAAAAAAAAAAAAGTGTTATACGATCATTTTAAAACAATATATATGATGCATATATGATGTACAGAGACTAATGGAAATGTAAACGGCCAACTTTCTCCAGGGATTGGAGAAACTTTCTCCTTCATTAAAACTAACACATTTGTAGGCTATTGTGTTAAAGTAATAAAGTCAAGGAAAATGAATTATGCATATTTTCAGTTGAAGGTTTTAAAATAATCTCCAGTTTATAAACAGATGCAGGGAAATGGTGACTATAAAAGAATAACTGAACATATTCATCTTGCTGAAATCATTAAACTATCTGTTTTCTATCTATTAATTTGCCCACAGAGAGAAAACTAATGTAAAATGTATGATATTTTGTTAATATTACTGTGAGATTTCTCCATCAAGACACTATAGTTCCTTACTCATATAATCAGATACAAAAGAGGCCTATTATGCACTTAATTTTTCCACTTATAATGCTAGTCAATGTTTTTGTGCCATTTAAGTGACCATTTCCCTGACCTTTACACACATATTACTGTACCTTTAAAAACTCTATAAATGACCTTTTTGTTGTGATTACCTTTGTTTACTGTCATCCTTCACACTGCCATTCATTAGCATAGGACAAGTTGTTGAATACCAAATAGGTGTTGATGTGTGGCTGATCATTTTAATGTGCTTTAACAGTTTTTAACAGTTTAAGAATAAGCCGTGTTTGCTTATTTTCATACATAGTTTGGAGCTTCCTTATTTCTGGTCAAATGTTACCCAGTGATGACTGCAAGTTGATGTTGAGTGATCTTAAAGCCTATATACACCTGGAAAAACAACATTAAAATAGATTAACTGTTAGATTGAGCGATAAAGAGAGGAATGAAAGAGAGAAGGAGAGTCAGGAGGACAAGCTGAACAGGTCTGTTACTGATAGCAGACTGATGACGACAATGGCATTATTGAGGGAGAAGAGAAGTAATGACTGAGAGGAATGATGTATCTCTGTGCACAGCCAGATCAGGTGACATGAGGTCACTACTGAATCAATACTTGAAGCAGACAGATATAGATGCCAAAACATCTTTAACCCGAAATGTAATCAAATTACTAGCAAACACTGAGTGGAATAACACAAAATATTGTGTTATTCCATGCTGAGTAGGATTGTACCGCCCGCGGGCGCCACCTAGCTACGAAAAAATTAATAATCATATTTTTCAAAACCACGGCATTGATCAAATAAAAATAGGTGTCATTTGAAAGCTTAGAGTCTGAACTTTACAATGCAGTAAATTTGTAGCCAATTTGATTATCTCCAAAGTAGTGCTTAGTTATTTGCTGATAAATAAAATAAAAAATCATAATTTATGAAATACTTTTTTGTACTATATACTGCAATGTGTCAAAAACATCATACAGCTCAGATAGTCATGTGTTGTATGTCATTTGAAAGGTCTGGCGGTTTGGGGCCAGTTTTTGTACGTTAAGTCCCGCAAGACCCACATGTAAATAATATACGGATGCTGCATTTATGTCACTTTTTTACTCATAACTTCACAAAACATTTACAGCAGATTCTCACGATTAAAATGAGTTCAAAATAATCCAATGCGTCGATCACAAGATATTCCTCAGTAACGACACATAAAACTCCCCAGGCGCACATGTAGTAGTAAAAATCAAATGTAGCTTTCACGTAGAGTTTTCGTTTGTAACTTCATGAAACATGCACAGATCGCTGAAAATTGCACACCATTACTTACAGTGGATGCTCCCGATTGAAATGAGTCCAAAATCAACATAATCCATTGAGTCGATCACAAAATATTCCTCATGGAGGAACAACAAAAAAAAAAAAAAAAAAAAAAAATGTATGGGGGTGTCAATGGCTAAACAAAATGGCTCTCTTGGTTCCAAATGCTCTAACTTTTGATCACGTTATGCTATCACCACAAAAAAAGATTATCCAGATTCAGCTCACATGTAGGGGAACTTCACCAAAAAAGAATTGTTCTCCTACCTTGTTTTCTTCCTGAGTTATTGCATGTCAAATAAGAAAGATAAGAAACATTATAATAAAAGATACATACATACATACATACATACATATATATATATATATATATATATATATATATATGTGTGTGTGTATGTATGTATGTATGTATCTTTTATTATAATTTTTCTTATCTTTCTTATATATATATATATATATATATATAAACATACAATTACAATAGGGGCTTGGCCCCTAAAAACGCCTTCAGGGCTTAAAGGGTTCATGTGAATTATACCAGTAGGGAACCAGACATTCTCAAAATGAGATAAATACTACAAGCCAAAAGTTTGGGCATACTTGACTGAATTCATTTTAATTTTAATTCCTTAATAAACCCTTTGGGATTTTGTATACTAAAAAGGAATTTTGTAGACAAATATAAATTGTGCATTCATATTTATTTTTTTATTTTATTTAATTCGCATTTTTTTACTTAGATTAGAACCTAACTTTGATGGCAAACAACAGGAGTATAAAAGACTGAAGAGTTTATTGCCTCTTAGGACACTGATACATCAGTACCCTCGACACCCAGAGCTGAGGACAAGAAGCCCAGAGCTGACTACACCTTTGATTCAAAGCGTCATTATTGTATTTTATACTTTGATGAAGTTTTTATTGGCCTTTATGTTTTTGTTTATAACAAAAGAAAGCAATTAAAATAAATTTAATTGATTACAAAAACTGCCTACCGAGGCTTTGATTTATAGTGTTTTAAGACTTTGAATAAGAACACATCACAGGGAAGTTTTCTGACCAAATTGTAAGAGATTTAAAATGCTTATAATGTAAGGCAGACTCGACTAGAGACTAGAACTAGAAACATTCTTCTAATGGGACATTGCATCCTGCAGATAATGACTGAAAGAACAATGATGTAATTAAAAAGTCTTCTTTTTTTAATTACTTCTCAGAGATATCCTTGTAAATGTACTTGTGGAAAAACAGCACTGATGATCACACAAGAAAGTTGGGTATGAAATGTAAAAATACACAATTATTTGAATGTTGCAAGACAAAGTGCACCTGCTAAAATCAACTGATTTAAAAATGTGTTTAAGTCATGTGGCACATATTAAATCAAACATTTTGTTTATTTGTTTTGTTGGTTTGATGCCATGCACGTTATTTGTTTATTGAGATTGGATGGTGATGGAGATCATGACTGTGAGGAAGGAGAGAGAGATGTGTCTCAGTGCTGTGTCTTTTTCCTCTGCAAATGTAAAATTGAGATGAATGAGACCAGGTAAACATTTCAAATTGCCCACACAAAAAAAGAGAGTGAGGGAATAATGGAGAGAAAGAGAGCATGTGTGTCAAAAGTATGAGAGAGAGACAGGGAATGAAACAAAAGGGACAGATTGTCTAGCCATATTGTCTATGTCTGAGATAGATAGATGGATGGATGGATGGATGGATGGATGGATGGATGGATGGATGGATGGATGGAACAATCGCTTCTCCACAGCTGACTATTTTAAAGTGGAGAGTATTTTTGAAATTCAATTATTAAAATTCATCATGGTGGAAGCATGATCCACTGGGGCATGCATACTCTCCTAGCACATACATTTTCATTTCATTCACATATCAAACCAACTTTCGCCTAGTCCCTCACGACCTCTGCATGCTGGTGCGGAGAAGATTTTTAGCATAGCCGAGGCTTCACAAAGGACAGTGGTGAGAGGTCGAGGAAAAATACAGTAAAAAATGATTATGGTATCTGATTAATGTCTAAATATAGCGAGCGCTGGCAGAGTAGAGCTGATCTGACTGGTTGTGGAGTTATGCACGGGTGGGAGAGGAAGGCCGTGGACGAGGCAGAGGTTAGGCGGAGACTTGATTTACTTTCCACAGCCACAGCTGCTCTTGAAAAGAGGAAAATGAAAATCAGCCCATATAGCTTGATGGATGGGAGAAACTCCAGTATGAGGGGTGCAGGTCATTTCTGATGATGCCAGGCAGTCAGTCAAAAAAAAGATGGACGTGAAGAGAGAAAGCAACAAACGGTTCTCAAAGCAAATATCCTAATGAACACATTCATTTAACTGTGACTAATTACAAGGACAATGCTTTTTCTGTCATATTATGAACAGATGCCGATAGGTAATTAAACAGTCCAAAAGGTTAATTAAAGGACTTGCTTGGAAAGGTCATGATACCCTGACAGTGATTATGGAGGCTTTGTTAATTTGTTTCGTCTGTGAGGTGCATTTTTCTGTGATTGGAATCTAATATTTTCCCATTATCAAGTTTATTCAAAGATGTTTTTCATAAGCGTGCAAACAATTGCATTTAGATAAATACATAGAGACTCAAAGATAAAGCAAAATTGACTCACTATAATTAAGCAATTAAAGTACAGTGAAACCATTATTTGCAATGCATCAGCTATTGGTGGTTGTTTTATTAATTATTCAAATGCAAAACCATTAAAATCAAATCAATTAGGGATTCTGTTAATTCAGTAAAGTTGCTCTGATGCAAATAAAGCCAAAAAAAAATATTTGAAAATGCTCCTACTAAACGAAGATTCGAGATCATTGGTTTATTTGTTTGTTTGGCTTTTGTGTTTGCCTTTCTCAACGACATTTGCAATATACTTGCACTGTTGCATCATGAGCAGTTGGCAAGAAGCAAGCCAAACATATCAGCCATCAAAGCGGAGAAAGATGCAGCATGACTAGGGTGTTTTATACAGCAGGTGAGGGACAGATGGAGAGGAATCACATGTCATTGTGATCTTTGATCACTGCCACTCGTCTTTTAACACTGCAACTATCTTCTGTTTCCCTACCCAAACTCTCAGTCAAATGAGGAAACAGAAAAAGTCATTTAATCTATTTAATAGGATACGTCATCCACTTGCGTCATCCACTTGTGATCCAATCGACCAAAACGCTTCTTAATACCAGGGGCACGTTCAAGTTCAAAACGGTGCGCAACGTTTTGCTACGGTTTCCGGGTTGAACGTCATGTTTCCTGGAAACGGCGTGCACCGGTGTGCAACGGGGTTTGAGATACGTTTTCTCTTGTTTGGTGGGTGTGTCAGAACTGCAGTCCAATCAGCAGCAACATGTATATAAAGCACGCGGTGTTAAAGTGAACTCGCACAATGGGTTCAAGGAAAGTAATTTACAAATGTGTTCGATGCGGCTCGGTATACGCAACAACTGAGGATATTAGAAGACATGTTTGTCGTAAGTTTTATTGTAAAAATATCAACATAATGATGTAGTTGATTATATTTTTAGCTTCATTGCAAGTGTGACATTTGGTATAGAAATAAACAATGGTAATTAAGTGCTTTTCCTAAAAATGAGAAAGAAAATACAGGGTATTAATACAGCATGAACTACAAATAAAGTCAGTATGTGAGGCTAAATAGATGTGTTTTAGTCTGAATTAAGTAAGATGTGTGCTTCCATTTCAGTTTCAGCAATCCCTTCTCAGCTGCCATAGTTGCAACTCTTGCGTCATCAGAACAGTGTGTTCAACGCATCACCGTTTCTGTTTAAAAAACGTTGTGCAACGTTTTGTCGGGGCTGAACGCACCCCAGGTGTATACAGGGCCACAGAATCACTGATAACAAGAAGAGTAATGCATGGCCTCATATTATTGACCAGATTTTTTCCTCTCCCAGTAGGATGTTTACAATGGCAGGATGTTTAGAAGCAAGTAAAATGTCCCTGACTCCTTTTTTAAATCAACATTAAAAAGACTTTAATATAAGACGCGAGTAAATGACATTGACCACTACAAGGTTTCTGAGAACTCATGATTCATAAACCGGATGTTGAATTTCTAATGATTGCACATCGAAGCACTAAATGATGCTTTATTATTAACAAAGTTCGGAAGGAGCACGTTCAGATAATTAAACCTAATTAAACACACGTGGAGCACATTCAGACAATAATTAGACTCGAGTGGACCACACAACATTGGGTTGTTAATCAACCCAATCAACAAGTAAGAGGTATATATATACTGCAAACTTACCTCTGTTTGTTGACAGTTTAACAGCATCCCTCCACCACCTTATCTCCTCACTTCTACTCCTAAATACTCTTACAACAACGGGGTGGGGGAGTACTCTGGGTTCGGGCAAAATTTCCGAGCTCGGAGCCCTCCCCCGGGGAATGCAAACTACAGCTACAGATTTTATTTTACAATGCAAAAAGAAAAAATCCATTAAAACAAAAAGCTCACAGGAAAAAAGCAGACATTGACTACAATATAATCCGTTATTATTATTCCATTGGTTCTCTCTTGTTTTTGCATGTGTTCATCATTTCTTTGTTTGACAGCCTGGCCAAAAATGATGTCTGCACAATTTGGCATGTTTCCTTGCATTATCACAAATAAAACAATTGACTCAAAGCACAACTACGCAATATGCTTACAAAATCTTTAATACATTTTTAATAATATTTTATTAAAGGGTGAAGATGTCAATTTTCCTAGGCCAGACATTACTTTTTGCCACTACTGTAAACAAATAATGCAACTATGTAACAAATATCTGAATTGCATCACAGCCCGTTATAGAAACGTAAATACATCATTTTATTATATGGAATTCAGAGCTCTAAAATGTTATAGTAGCCTACTGTATGAAATAAAACAACACTTTTTAAATTCTCTTTTGAAAGTCCTCAAACATTTATACAACATGCACATGCTCAGACAAAACAAGTTGGAAATTAAATTATTAATTTTATATATTATTTATTTATTAATTTAAATATTGATTAAATTAACCCCTAAAATGTATTCAGTTCATGCAACAATGTATATTACAGCTCCGTTTGAAGACTTTAGATGAAAATGGGAAAAGTGTTGGCTTAAACATAACTGTTTTATACCTATAGGCTACATTTTTTTGATAGGCTAGGTTAGATGCCCAAAATGTTCAAATGCAATCTACACCCCTGACTGTGGGCATCTGAGACTGGGGAAGTTATTATCCTGGTCCTGGTGTTTTTCTTTTCTTTTAGATGGGTTCCTCAAGCCTCTAGTGTAATATGGAGGACATAACACAGGTTAATTGAGTTTTTTTTTTTCTCTCTCTCTCTGAACACAGAGATATGACTGTAAGGCGTCATTATGTAGGAAGCTGCCAGGTTTTACGCCAGTTTGTAGGAATGGATTAAGCAAAGAAGGGTGGTGTGATATTCCCCGATCTGCTTCTGTGCCTCAGCGGAATTCATTCACACAGACTTATTAACTAAAAGCTTTCCAGGTCAAATTAAGTTGACTCTTTCGGAAAGGTAATGCAAAAAGAGCACGAGTTCAAAAAAATCTATCATCCAGTTCTAGGAAATAAGACCAATACAAGACTCCATGGTTTCTTAAAATACTACACAATGCTTCAACGATTTATTTTATCGGATTGTCTATTTAGACTAAGTGCAAATACCCACCTTGTTGGCAGTGGCAGAGGCTATTTACACTAACTCCGCCCACTGATGTCTGGTTGGACCAGACAAAATTCCGGAAGATGGTGCATTATAACAGTAGCAGTAGAGTAGGGGTAAGGTGCGTGGCAGAAAATCTTGACACAAATCTACCTGAGTTCAAATCTGCCTTTTGCCGAACTCGCTCTACTCCCTTTTCCCATCACATATCAGATCGGAAAAGCATTTATTTTCAATAAAAATGAAGAAAATATTCAAAGAGTGGATATAAAGTATCTAATGTGTGTGTAGTAATAAAGTGTTTATCGGTTTGGGTTAGGGGTTGGTGTAGGGAGGGCTTTGTTGTCCCAATAAGGTGCCATCCATTTAATAATTTTAATAAAATAGTGCTATGTTATTATTGCATACAGTTTAATGTACAACAGCACTGAGGTGCAAATAGTATATGCCACTATTTATCATCAAGTATCAATAGCATAAATTATTTACACTTTTATGCAAAGAAAATACTGATATTTTATGTAGTAAATAGGATCTATTGTTATTTGCACTTAGTGTAAATAGCCGCTGCCTTATTTTATCCATTTAGATTTGCCCTCAAATCTGATTGGCTGAGCGCCAAACAAAACAGTCCACTTTTCACTGCGCTTGTCTGTGTTTGCACATTCCAGACAGACTGTCTGTGTATAAGTAGCGATTCAGTGATTTTTTTTCTGCAGGTCATCGATACCAAGGGGGGCTGGGCTTCTGCAAGAACCAATGAGGTTCATTCTCGTGTTACACAGTACGTTTGAGCTTCTTCAAGAATCAGTGAGGTTCATTCTTGTGTTACGCAGCATGTTTGAGCTTCTGCAAGAACCAATGAGGTTCATTCTTGTGTGACGCAGCACGTTTGAGCTTCTGTAAGAACCAATGAGGTTCATTCTTGTGTTACGCAGCACGTTTGAGCTTCTGTAAGTACCAATAAGGTTCATTCTCGTGTTACGCAGCACATTTGAGCTTCTGCAAGAACCACTGAGGTTCATTCTCATGTGTTACGCAGCATGTTTGAGCTTCCGCAAGAACGGAAGCGTCAAAGTGGTAGTTGCGTAGCTGTCAATGGAGGGACAGAAAGCTCTCAGATTTCATCAAAAAGATCTTCATTTGTGTTCCGTAGATGAATGAAAGTCTCACAAGTTTGAAACAACATGAGGGTGAGTAATTAATGACAGAATTTTATTGCAGAACTATCCCTTTAAATACCAATTTGCAATATCAAGCAGCAAAACAATCTGTTTTGTATAGCTAAAAATAACTGGAAGCGGCTGACACCGGAAACCTCACTCATTCAAGTTACAAATCGCTGCACTTATCTTATGTTTAAAATAAGGTGAATAAAAGCAATATATAACCACAAAAAATCTATTATACTTGACTTACAATAGATCAGTACAGCATAATGGGCCTTTTAAAAACTAGAGATGCAAGGGCAGTGGAATTAAAAAGAATGCAAGAGACTTGTTTAATTAAAGTCGGAATGAAACAGAAGAAGTGATACTGTAGGTCTTTTCTTCCCCATCATTACGTAGGCTATATCCGAGATAACTGGCTTCTTGAACAAGAAAAAGTGTGTACTATAACCAGTACGGTTGTGGTTTGCTATTGGTTTGCTATTACTCATGTGAGTGACAGGTTGTCCCGCCTTTGCGCCAGTAAACAGTCACCAGAGAAGAGATGTCACTGCGAGAGGGAGGGGAAGTTATTTTAATTAAAGATTACGAGGTCACATGAATATGCATACAGATAAATCACTTATAATAAATACTGCAATATTCCAATGAAAAATAAGATTTGTCCATTTTGATTTCATGGTGACTTTAAAAGTTGAACTTCTTACAATGTCTTCTGCGAAAGACATGCGTACAGCAGTCAACGGTACAGTGGAGTACAAAAACTTTGGATGTGAACGGCCCCTACGACTGTGTTTTTGTTTCTGTGTGTTTGTGAGTGAGTAATTCTGAAGAACAACATGCAGACCAGATGCAGTAGCTGTGTGACAGAATGGTGTCGCATACGCCTGAACGCTAGATGACATTCTCTCCATGTCAGCCCAGCTTCCAGCTCCTTCCACCATCTCTGACACGCTGTCAGAATCAACAGGGACACCTCTAATGCACGCAGATGTAATTGCAGCACATGAATAAAAGGGATGTGTGCTTACAGAGCAATGAAAAGACTCAGTCGATGTAAAGCAACAGTGAGATCAAAAAATATTCATGTTACATTTCTATTAGGAAAAGTGTGTCCTCATCATAGAGTCCATTATAATGTATCTGAATCTAGCATTAATCATGGGATTAATTTGCTGTGATGCACTTTAAGCATCTACCAAAAGCATACACATTAATTGAACTGTGAATGAAAGGGATTGGTTGTGATGTACATGCAATATTACAGCTTTGGAAAAATATAACAGATTAGACGCACTGTGGAAGAGACGGACAGAGAAATGGGACAAGGAAAATAATGGTTGGATAGAAGTGATACAGTAAATATTTGTTCCATTACTGCTTTTAGTCATTTTCAAACACATAAGAAGCTTATAATAGTACAGTTCATTCAATCTTGTGGTAGAGTGTAAAGCTAATGCTCTCCTACCAGCCTGAGCAACCACAAGGTATTACTGCTTACAGAAGTGTGCTACAGTCAAGCATGAAAAGCTGAAAAGTATTTTATTCTCTACATGGTTCCCAGCATGCACACTGGTATGTGTTTTTTTTTCCCCCCATTCACTGGTTTATATAGCATGAGCTGTTTTTGTTGTCACTTTTAGTTATTTGTAATAGCCAGAATTAAGTTGTTAATCTATGTGTGCTTATTGATTATTGCCATTGTTGAGTTGTGTATGCTGAACACTAATATCTGTACACTAATATTTTGTCATAATAGCAACTTTAGCTCACAATGTGACTTTATCTCAAAATTGTGATTTTACATTTTAATTCACTTTCCCAAGGCAACATTTTTAAAATTTGTTTTTTAAATTGTGAGCGTACTGTCCCCTTTCTACAGTTTTTAAATTTAAAAATATTACTACAGATAGCCTAGTTGTTGTTGTTTTTTTCAGGAAAGAAATTAATACTTTTATTCAGCAAGGATGCATTAAATTGGTCAAAAGCGACATTAAAGACATTTATAATGTTACAAAATATTATTATTTCAAATCTATTCATCAAAGTATGAAAACATTTACAATAATAAGAGATCATTATGAAGGATCATGTGACACTGAAGACAGTATAGTAATGCTGAAAATTCAGCTTTGCCATCACAGTAAATTACATTTGAAAACATTAAAATAGAAAACTGAAAATGGATATCGACATGTCTATCACTTATCAGCTTTTCTCACTGAAATAGCAATAGGGATATTGGTTGTTTCTTTAGTCTGCTGGGCCAGATTGCATTCTGAGGAACCAAACATAGGAAGAAAACACAAGATCTGAATCAAGTAAAAACTAATTGGACGTAAGGCCCAAGCAAGGGAACACTAATCACCATAATGGCATCTTTTTCTTTTTTTTTTCAACTAAACGACTAAAAGTAAATGAAACAAATAGCTTTTAACACTATTATCCCATAATGCAGTCCAAAGTTGTTTGTAAGGGTGCTTTCACATTTGGTTCCATTTGGTCTGAACCCAAGTTGCCAGTTGTGTTCACATTATATTATTTGTGTCCGAACCAGCTGTTTACCCCTGTTGCTTGGTAACGACAACGCAGGAGAGGGCGGCAAAATTCATAGCGTTGCTCACCTCACTGTTAAATCTTGTTTTTTTAACCTTTGGTTTTGTTTTCAAAGCTTCAGCACAGAACGGTACTTGCGTCTATCTGCTGTAAATGTTCTGCAAATGTTCTAAAGAATGCAGGAGCCCTTTTCTGCTGAAGGCATGCAGAAATTAGATCTATACATTCTCTCTGCAAGCAGTGCGTTGGTCATGAAAGTGAATGAGAACACACACAAACACACATGCTGTTTCTGAAATTGCATACTGTCTGAGTGTATTTGAAATCGAATTTTCTTTGCAACCATTAAAAAAGTACATTCTATGTAGTTGTCATGGTGTGTGGCTGCAATGAAGTGCACAATGATGTCCAACTAGAACGATCTTTAATTCAGATACTCAGGAAACAACTCTAACACCCGGTACATACTGTATGATTTTGGGCTGTGCAGACGAAAGATGACCAATCGTGGGGATTTCTGTGCTCGTGGCTCCTAAACGGTCCTACATCGTACAGTGAGAGAGATTCAAAGATGGCCATTGTTCCAGTCTCTTGCGACCAAAGATAGCCTGCGATCATTTTCTGAGAGTGTCAGAAATGTAGCATGATCATCTCTCAGTGTGTTTGCTTCTACAATCGTCGTCTACTGACTATAGGTCAAATAAAAATGCAGCATGAAATGCCGTATTGATCAACGCGACATGCCGCTAAAACTATTTTCCTCAAGCTCCATTTGCAATATTGGCATGCCAAGTTGTTCGCTTTTCCCTAGCCATGACCGCGTCCATATTCTCCTATTTTTTCAGCGCACATAAAAACCAAAATTGCCAAAGTGTGATTCATCTTGCTCTATTTGTTTACCTGTAGTGCATGCTAATGTCGTTTTATTCTTCTATAATAACTTGCGTCGTAGCCTACGATTCAGTAGATGTCATCATCGCACAGTCTACATGCATGTGTTTCCCAAGTTTATTAGATCCATGTCGTACATAGTGATTTGTAATGATCTTATAGGATTGCTGAATCCGCCCAATCTATAGCAGGCATAAGGAAACACAACCACAAAGATAAATGAGACCGGACAAAGAATTGAATGAACTGAAGGCTTGGATAATCAACAGAACAGGTAACAGGTGATTAACTAATCAATGACCATCAACTAACAATGACAGGGAACTCAGGCGAAATGGAACAGATCAAAACCAAACTAAAGCCCTATTCGGGCGGGATTTACTTTACAAGGGTAGATGGAGTAATGTAATTTTACCACAGGACGTCTGTAATATTAATGGCCAATTCGCATGGGATAAGATATCTTAGTAAAACTAGCAGAAGCGGGAGGGATAACTCGATTTGTGCATCGCTGTCACCCTCCTGTCGTCATGTGCGTATTACATTGCTTCCTGATATCACGTGCGCAAACACATATAACCTCTTATGTCTGGTTGAACGATGTATTAATTAACTTCAGATTGGATTGTGTTGGTAATAGGCACTTACCTAACGCTAAAAGATGTTTCGTGCCTCTCCACCTCTCCATGTTAAACTAGTCCCGTCCGAATAGGGCTCAGGGGTACGTTTACTCAACAATGATGTACTAAAAATTGAAAAGTTTCTCCGATTTAATTTGAATGCATTAATAGCAGCAGTGAATCGTACTACTAAATGATCTAAAATGACTATAAATTACTAATAATTAAGTCCCCCTGTGGTGAAAATCAAGTTTTTAATGTTGTTTATAAGTATATGTGGTGTTTTTAATGTGCTTTAAGACAAACCATGTGCAAATTCATAAGTCAGCACCATTGTAGTGTATTTTTTCCTTAAAACTGCAGTGAAAAAAAGACTCGGTTTGAAATCGCTGGTGTTACTGACGTCACAAACTACCTTGTAACCAACCACGTCAACGTGCCAACGGGCTTTAGCATATCATTAACAGCGAACTAGCAGGGAAGATTCTAGAGATGCCAGGTTATCCCGGTATGTTTTTCTGTTGATATGAAAAATCGGGTAGATTTAGCAATATAGCGGGTGTATGATGTATATTACGATGTTATGATGAATTATATGCAGTTCTCCACTGACGTTCTGAGTTGTTCAAAGCGTTTCTGATGGTTGTTGGAAGACAGACTGAGATGGCGAACGGGAACATGGTTTGTGTAACATTAGCAACACATTATTAGCTGTTTGATAACAGTCAAGCAAAAGGCTAATCATATTAATTACCATTATGTTTTTTAAATTACTACTAAATTGTTTAAAATCACAAAATTAGCAAAACACATCTGTTGTCACTGAAACATTTCTATGTGCTATGTTCATGAAAATAGAATTTGTTGGCACGGAAAGTCACAAAATTGTGTGTTTGTCCATTTCAGATAGGCTATGATTCTGGTTGGCAGAATGCCTTTTTTCTCAGTCCAGATGAGTCAGTCTTGTGCTCTGTTTCCATGTCTCACTAAGCGAGTATATTGCAGGAGAAATGAGAAACCTCCTCTGCATGTGCTCTCAGGTCTGATTCACTGAGCCGATCACGGCCTATGGGTAGTGTGGTGATCTGCATAATTGTTTGGCACTTGTTGATGATGGGAGGATGCTGTATAGCAGAAGAACAGAGAGGGAGGATAGGACAATGAATAGAAAGGGCATCTCTGCTCGACAAACAATCAGGGCCGTACCCAGCTGAATCACAACCCTTCTAGAAGATCAAGAGAATGAGAAGCGGAAGCTATGAAACAAGCTGGATTTCCACAGGAGGTCAAGTCACAAGTTTATAAACTGTAACTATACGGAATATGATTAAATATGTTTTTACCATTGTTATTTTAGTATTATTTATTATTATTTTTAAATGTATTGTTTTTTATTTTCAATTTTAGATGTAATTTTAATTCAAGTTTTAGTAATTTTATGTGCATCGTGTAATTTTCTTTTCTTTGTTTAATATTTCTATTCAGCTTTATTTTATTATTTTATTTATATACAATTATATATATATAATTTAATTATTATTAATTATTTTTACAGTACTTCTATTTAGCTTTAATTTGGCTTTATTTCAGTTTTAAACTTTAATTTATTTATATTGTTATAATTTGTATATAAATGAATCATATACTGTATAGATAGATAGATAGATAGATAGATAGATAGATAGATAGATAGATAGATAGATAGATTTTTTTATTTCAGTTTAGTACTAAACCTTTTTTAGTTTAGTACTATATATTTTTTTTTTTTTTTTTTTTGTCAACAATAACAACACAGTTTTTTGGTTTGTACACTGTAAAAAAAATGCTGTAGTTTTGCAGCTGCTTGCCAGTAACTTACTGTAGATTTAAATTGATGTTATTTACTGGCAACAGTTTGTTCAAAGTTAAATGAACATTAAACATTATCAAGTCTTTGTCTTTACAGAATAAAACTATAAAATAACAACCTCATGCAAAGCATTCTGGGAACCAGAAATCTTCATCAACCTTTTTCTGTTTTTTTTCCTTCAGATTTTGGTTCCCAGAATGCTTTGCATGAGGTTGTTATTTTAGTTTTATTCTGTACAGATAAAGACTTGTTAATGTTTAATGTTCATTTAACTTTGAACAAACTGTTGCCAGTAAATAACATCAATTTAAATCTACAGTAAGTTATTGGCAAGCAGCTGCCAATAATACTGTAATTTCTACAGATTTTTTTTACAGTGTATTGTAACAAATATGATGTAGACCTTACAGTAATATATCACCTAAAATTATATTTTATTATTTGCTTTATTGTTTCATATGTCTACTATTTGTCTACTATTTGTTTCTTTGTTTGTTTGTTTGTTAAAATAGAAATTTCTAGGAATCTTTACATAGATCTCTTCCATGACCTTGAAAGTACTTCTCCATGCAGTAAAGACAAAAAACACCATAAAGCACTCATAATCTCAGGATTTCATTTTTGGGTGAACTATCCCTTTAAGATCACGTTTATATAGCAGTTCCTCTCAACAGATTCACTCTCAGACCACAATGAACAGACCAGTATTCAGAGAAATTCTCTGCTATTCTTTTGAGCAAGTCTGTGAATTTAATTTTATATACTTTTTTTATATTTTTGTCTTTTAGATTTCTATATTTTCCAGACATTTTTGCAGGACGTTTAAAGCAGCAGTCTTAAATGAATGTTGACAAGCAATCCTGCCTCGATAGATCACTTCAAGATTGCTGTGCCTCGCATGCTACAGAATCGCAATCATTTCACTATAATTGTTCATTGTTTGGTCCTTGAGCCAGGCAAACAGTTTCTCTGCTCCAGCGCGCTGTCTGGACGTCCGGCTATGGCCCAGCAGGCCTGCTCGTGTCCACCGTTTCTTTTATGTCAGGGTTTGTGCACAGCTTCACAGCTTCACTGAATAAAACATGAGTTCTTCTGATGCCCAGCAAACACAAGAAAAGAATGAAATAAAAATATGTATCTCGTCTCCGCATTTTATTACTTTTCAAGCAGCAATGTGTTTGGTTTTCAAAGAGGGGTTTGCTTTCTCTTTTCAGGCTTTTGTTCAACAGTTATGGAACAACAACTTGATCAATATTCATATTTGCATAGGCTCCTCTGTCTCCACAAACACATAATAAAACATTTTTTTAAGTCATTGGGGTGCAGTTTTGTTTTTGACCCCATTGACTTTCATGGTTTGATAAAAAAAAAAAAAGTTATTCACATTCTTCTGTTGTTTTCACAAAAGTCGAGCAGGTTTAAAATGATATGAGTAAAGTGAGTAAATCATGACAGAATTTTCATTTTTAGGTGAACTGTCCCTTTAACAGTAACCTCTGAACCTCTGAACCTCTGTGTGTGTGTGTGTGTGTGTGTGTGTGTGTGTGTGTGTGTGTGTGTGTGTGTGTGTGTGTGTGTGTTTTTGTTTATATTACATTGTGGGAACCAAATGTCCCCACAAGGATAGTAAAACCTGAGATCACCTACATTGTGGGGACCAGCCAGCGGTCCCCATGAGGGAAATGGGTTAATAATCATACTAAATTATATTTTTTTGAAAATGTAAAAATGCAGAATGTTTCCTGTGATGGGTAGGTTTAGGTGTAGGTTTAGTGTAAGGAGATAGAATGTACAGTTTGTACGGTATAAAAACCATTACGTCTATGGAGAGTCCCCACAAAGATGTGTGCGCCTGTTTGTGTGTGTGTGTGTGTGTGTGTGTGTGTGTGTGTGCGTGTGTGTGTGTGTGTGTGTCCTTGTTTTAGTGCTACACGTTTCATAAATGATTCAGCTAAAACCAAATGTTTTCTTGCATGGCACTGCAGATTCTTTTAGAACACAGTGTGCGCAGCGCACACACATAGACACAAAAACGTCTAAAACAGACACTGTGCCACTTCATATCATCTGCCTCTAAATATGAAAAGACCTCTGGGTTAGTTGTGCTATGTTTTCCAGACATTTGAGATAATTGAACAAATTACGTGCAGGTTGCGGTTGGGCACTCGGGTCAAAATAGCTGTTAGTAGTAAATGCTTATGCCTCTGTGCCTTTCATTAATTGTGAGAATTGCTGTTTTTGCTCCTCTTTTCCTGTTCGGGAGTCATTAGTCACTTGACAGGCTCGCCACAAGCTCTCCGGCCTACCAGTAAACTCTCGCACACCCTGAAGAGAAAGAATAAAATATGCCCAGTGACAGCTATTAGTGCAAATGAGCATCTGAATGTCATTTTAAATAAATACACCACAGGAGAATGATTGGTTATCCTAATCACAGCAGCAGTATTTTAATAAATCTCCAGCTTTCTCAAAAGGCCCTGTCTCAGATGGACTGTGACCTATGACTTTTATTTTGAAATGGCTGCTGAAGTGCATACACACATGGGGCCCTATTTTAACGATCTAAGTGCATGGTCTAAAGCACACGGCGCAAGTTCACTTAGGGTGTGTCCGAATCCACTTTTGCTAGTTTAACGACGGGAAAAACAGTCTGCGCGCCAGGAGCATGGTCTAAAAGGGTTGTCCCTATCCTCTTAATGAGTAATGGGTGTGTTTTGGGATTTACGTGTATTAAACCAATCAGAGTCTCATCTCCCATTCCCTCTAAATGCCAGTTGCGCTCGCGCCATGGCAGATTTGCTATTTAAATGATGGAATTTGATAGTGGAAAGACCGAAGCCGTCTGCGCGAGGTAAAAGTGTGCAAGCAGACCATCTACAGGACAAGCCAGATTCCACCGTATCTTTATGTACACAATAATAATCTTTTACATTGTAATCATTTTATTTTAAATATTTGCCATGTTTGTGTGCTGCTGTGCGTCCCTGTGTGTTTAATAAGCAGAGTGTACGTGCGTTGTGGACCCGCCACATAAAAAAATACAGTCTATTTCTGTTGCCTCAAAATAGAAGCATGCCAACCATGCGCCTGAACTAGGGATGGAAACGGTTAATCGATTATCGATTAATTGTCGACAAGAATTTACTCGATTAAATTAAATTAATTGTCGGCTAATTGAACATTGCGAACGTGATACGAGATTCTCGAGGGCGGCGAGAGACCCGACACAAACCTGAGGCGGCAAAAAAGAAACCAAACATGAGGCGGTCAAAACGGAGTGGAGTGTGGGAGCATTTCAAATTTGTGCGGTGTTTCGAAAAGTGCCACCATTGCGCATATGCTTCAGTTATTGTGTGTGAGAGAGATCTCAGGACTGGTGGGAGCATACTGGCTTTAAATATTGGCTTTAACGAGGAGCAGTGGGTCCGAAATTTTGTTGTGTACAACAATATGTTGTGTCAACGTTTGTCCACATTCCTCTCCTACGACGACACAACGTTTCGTCGGGTCATCCGTCCCTTTGCAGATGCGCGTGGGTTTCTCTCGTCATTAAACCGCGGAGACGTTGCCTAATGCCTCAGAAAATCTGACCTGCCTGTTTACATGACAGTCGCATTGGCACATATCCGATTTATTTCCACATATGAATGAGGCCTGAAACCTCTCAATCTCGATATGTGCATGTGTTTTTTTCCTGTTTACACTGTCATAGAACACATCGGATCTGTGTCACATGTGAGCAAAAAATCGGAATTTGGTCACATTTCACTGACAGTGTAAACGAGGGACGCCCTCTAATTTTACTGTCACCTTCCTCAGGGATGATTTAAGTTGTGTTCAGTTCTAGATTTGAAGTTTCCAGGTCTAGTAATCTTACTGTTACCTTTCTCAGATCATGGGGGATTATAAGTGCTGCTGCTGCTAATGTTTCAAGTTTTTCATTCAAGTAGTTTACCAGATAGATTATTATATGTAGGCTTAATATTGTAGGCTAAGCCTACCCATGTAGATTTTTATTTAAAATGTATTTTATGTTGCTTAATGTTTCACACGCAACAGGTGAGCCAGTGCACAATTATTTTTTATGTATTTTAATTTTCTGTAGATAATTTATTTTGTTAAACTACATAAATGCCATTATCTGTACCGTATCCCAACTGTTACAATAAAACATAAATTGAGCAATATAACATGCATTTTTATTCAGTAGCCTATAAGCAATATTTTGCTTTTTATGTTAAAGACACTACTGATACCGTGAGAAATGTACATTCTCAGGAAAATAGCCGCTTATCAGTTAATCGTTAATCGATCGATAAGGTCAATCAATTAATGATTAATGAATTAATCGATAATTTGCATCCCTAGCCTGAACACACCTCGTTTTCAGACCAGCACGCCCATGGGCGCACAAATGGGCGCAAATGCATTTGCTATTTAAACAACGTGGCGCAGGACGTGAAAATGATAACTGCGTAGGGCTGAAACTAGTAAAAAAACACTTGCGTCGCGCTTGCCGCTGCATTGCGCTGGGTGTAAGATAGGGCCCATGAGCAGTTTCCACCATTATCCACTAGATGTTGGCAAAATTGGCATTCAGAGACACATTCAGTTAAGGAAATAATGATGGGAGTATGGGAAAGATAACATCAAAAGTTTTGGTTGGATGCTATGATTCTGGGTATTACCGAAATTTAGTCCCTATAATACCAAATATAACTCCTTGGCTGCTTCCCATGCCTCAAGTCGATTTTCATCTACAATATAAGAATAAAAAATCTGCGCTCTTGTTCAACATTATCTAGATCAGGCATACTCCTCAATGCTCCATTTATTCACAGATGGTTCGAAAGATCCTACATCAGGACATACGGCTGAGATTCCAAGTCAGCATAACCAATTATGCATCAGTTTTTAGAACAGAGCTTATAGCTATTCAACGGGTGGAGGAAGTTAAGCCAATGAAGGCAGTTATTTGTTCAGACTCTCTCTGTGAGTGGGCAGTTCCACGGAGTAAAGCATAGGGAAGAATTAAAGAACACATGAATAAAAAGTGGCAAGAAATGTAGGGCAGGGAAATAAAGGGAAGACACCTCTACAATATCCAAAAACAAGGGAGAATATGCTTCAATAGTAGGAAAGAATATATAATTATCACTCCACTCCGAATAGAACATTCTGGTTTAATCATTCATTGTTCACAATAGGGAAACATCAAACTAGATTATGTATATCCTGTAGTGAAGCATGAGCATGTATTACTACACAGGAAAGAGAGGACTTGTTTAAGAAATTGAGAGATATCAATTTTACTCTATCAAACCTATTAAGTTGTGCCTTAAAGAAATACTCAATTATCTCAAAATAACAGGACTGGAAAGAAGAATTTAAAAATCACATATTGCATAAGTAATTTTATTTTATTATAAAGTTACAGATGGATCAAAGGATTTACAAACAGATGCAACAGGATCTGCAGTATACAGTACATCCCTAGATATGAAATGGGAGTAAGCAAAAGAACATCTGACAGTTTTAATGTAGTTACAGTTAAATTATATGCTATACTAACTGCACTAGAATGGATTGAGCAGAGCAGGGATAAAAATGTTTTATTATGCAGCAACTCTGTATCGGCTCTTTTGAGTATTAAGTCTGGTACAGCTTGAAGCCATCAAGAACTACTGTATGAAATGTGGTTTAAAAACTCAAGAGTATGCAAACAATGGAGATTTATCACATTCACGTGGGTCCCAGTGCATGTGGACATTTAGGAAAATGAGAAAGTTGATAAATTGGCAAAAGAGGCAACAAAGAAAGAACATGTTGACATTGAAAATAAATTGTCAAAGTCATAGGGGAAGATTTTTACTAATAATAGACTTGTAATAAAATTGAAGATATAAAAACTAAAACTAATTAAAAATATTAATAAATACTATGATATTCTATTAAAAAAAAAAACCCACTAAAGTAACAGTGGTCCATGCATCTGAATCGGCTCTTTAATCCGTAGAAAGTGTGCTTGGCTACATTGCTGCACATTTTTCTACATAATTTGATCATCATTTGATGGATAACTAACATGATCAGTAGAGTGTGTACACAAACATCTCTTTCACATAAAGCTGTTTCTGCAGAAAGCTGGCTGTAATGGCTCAACATTTATTGCACCAGTTTTGTAAATAATGCACAATGTATAATGAGCCTAATTTGCATAGAAA
Source organism: Abramis brama (assembly GCF_963993115.1). NCBI lineage: Eukaryota > Metazoa > Chordata > Actinopteri > Cypriniformes > Leuciscidae > Abramis > Abramis brama. The sequence continues at coordinate 35,843,392 of NC_139974.1, forward strand.
GTTTCTGATGAAAAGAATGACAATGACATCTTTTAATTATGCAGGTTTTCCTACACTAAATCAATTTATGCCTCACTGTATACTGCACATTTGCGATTTCACTTGTGCTTTGCTGAAGAGTTCCTTCAGTTATATTTGATGTGTTTCAGAAGAGTGCCCGTCAGGTAAAGAGCATCGAGTCATGAAGAGGACGTTGAAAAAAAGCAAGGAGAACGACGAGCATACCGTGTGTATATCATCCTGAAATATTCATGGTCAACACATATTTAAAAACAAGCAGGCGGATGACTGCAAACACACACTTTATCTTCTGTCTCAGATGTCCTTCAGGTTAGAGAGGATGATGTTTTTTTTTAAGACTGAGAGAGAAAGTAGAATTATATAGGCTAAATTTAAAAGGAAACATGCCATAAATATACACATTGTTTGTTAAAGAGGCTATATTATGCCCTTTCACAAAGTCTTGATTTAGTTTTTTGGCTCTACTAGAATAGGTTTTCATGCTTGAATGTTTAAAAAATCTCTTCCCAGTCTGTCAGTAACGCTCTGATATAGTTCCTGTCTCTATCCACCTTATTCCTGACGATCTTACTGCGTTTTGAATTATGGGTGGCACTTCCGGTTTGGGGAACTTCCATTCAAAAAGGCTGAAACGGGTTTCATAAGGTTGCCCTACAAATAAAGCTGATCGTCAGTTTGACTGGATGAGCTGTCAATTTTCCTTCATGATTTATTTTCAGACATCATGAGAATAACGTTATACTTGGTATTTTAACGTGACGTTATAACAAAAATCCCATAGACTCCCCATGTTAAAATGCCCAACTTTAAAGCAGAAAAAATATGGTTACAGCCTGGTACAAAAAGTGGTTTTGGTCTAAATGGTTAAATTTGGCCTTCACTGTGAGGAGGATGAATTTTTTTGTAACTCATCCGTTTAAATTATATTAAGCCTTAAAGTTCTGCATAATTAAGGGCGTGGTCACTTGAGTGACAGGTGGATTGCCGCTGCTGTCACTACTACCCGTTTGTCTGCTGTCTGTTAGCCGTCACGTCACCTCAGCTAATCCCGCTTCTTTGCCCATTTTCGTTTATCTGGGAGTGACGCGCAGTGATGCGCTGCCAAGATGGCGACTGCCGGCTCCGCCCACTTTGGGCTTCAAAAATGCTCTTCAGAAACCTACGATTGACGTCACCAAAACTACGTCCATATTTTTTTACACTCTATGGTTTCAACACACAACTCAATCAGCGCTCGACCCTTTTTTTTCCCTTGGGCAGGAATTGTTTAAATGAGGAATACTATGACGTGTACATTCCCCGACTACAATTGAGCCGTTTTAGTAAGTTCAGAAAAAAGCAAAGGAAAAACTTTTCATTTTTAGTACGTTGTTGGCATTCTAAATAGTGAGTCAATAGTGTCTTTTTATTTGTTCCCTTTTTTGTCATTGGGTGCATTAACAGATAATCACACCCTCAAACGAATCATTTGAGGGTGGTTTGGTTCGTTTGAGGGTGTGATTATCTTTTAATGCACCCAATGGCAAAAAAGGGAACAAATAAAAAGACACTATTGACTCACTATTTAGAACGCCAACAACGTACTAAAAATGAAAAGTTTTTCCTTTGCTTTTTTCATGTACAGACAATAATATTGTCAAAATGTTCCCCGTTCACAAGGATCCACGAAAACTAAAAACACTGTATTATTCATGCCAGGCCAGTAGTTGGCGATGTTACTTTGTAAAGAAACATTATGTGCCTATAGACTGAACACGTAATATGCATGAGAATGACATCACTGTTTTCACAAATTAGTGTTTTTGCAGTTTACATGGAGACGATAACAGTGTCGTTTTCAAAAACTTACACTTTGAAACCCAATTTCAAAAGTTTGCATTTTCAGGCCCCTAAACACTGTTGTTGTGTAAATTAATGCCCAAAACTCATAAAAAGTTTTCCGTTTTTAGTTGAAAATGGTTCTGTGTAAACAGCCCATCAGTTTAATGGGCTGCTTTTTAATCTGCTTTAATGTCAGTCCGAAAGACTTTTGGAGAGCAAAATGTATGTTGTTTAAAATCTATAATGGTTGAAATTCAGCTCAGCAATTCATTTGCACATTAATAGTGCTATAAAAAAATGGACATTTTCATAAGGCAGCTTTACAGGAGGCTCTGGGGGGAAACCCATCCCGCTCTAGCCAGCGCTGAAGAATAAGTTTGAGGAAAGCAGTCATTTATAGCAAACACATTTTATCTTTTAATTGATCTTTTGAATGATTGTGAGCGGATTCATAAAGAAAATGAAAGAAAGCAAAGAGGTCGCACTTCCTGCTCGGAAATACACAGAAGAGAATGATTTCTCGACGCTGCAATGAAGCCATCAGCTGCAACCACAAAAATTCCCACACCTTCCAACCCAAACCAATGCTGACAGCATGGCCACAGAAAGCTATTTCAGTTTGTCTGAAGGATTTATGTTGTTTAAAAAGACGAGATGGGTCTTGATCACTCCTAGATTAAAGTCTGCTAATGGAGAACGGAGAGGGCCAGAGAGCTGCTTTACCATGACAAACGGGCCGTGAGTGTAATCGTTGAGGACATGAGTGTTGTTTGTAAGAGCCCGTATCAATGTGTTAGAAAAGCCCTGCAGTAAGTGTCATCAGTATTGCTCTTTTTGCACCAAGTGCATACGACAACAAATAGCCCATTCCGCTTCATCTATAAGAGATGCTTTTGAATATTAAGACATAATGGAACAATTACAGAGCACTTATCGGTAAATTCAAAAGCCATATCTTCCTTGTATATGGTTCTCCCAGAAAAGGTTGGACTTCACGCTCAGATGCACAGCCAATCCCCTGATAACCAGTCAACAGCATCTATTTTCAATGGCGCTTTGAGGCACTCGGGCACATGCTGCATGCTGACAAATATGCAAATTACTCTGATAATTCCAGTAGCCAATGGGGTGCCCGAATGAAACTGTGCTTTGTCCTTTATGTATTCCCAGCACTGACAACAGAGAGTAACATTCATAACAAAATAATGACTTGTTTGCAGCACAGGACACTTGTACAGTGTTACAGGGATAGATGCTTCTTATCCTATCTTATATTCTTTGTAATGCCATCTGGAAGAAGGTATAAAGTCCCAAAATATCTTTTGTATTGGCATAGTGTATGTATAATTGTGTTTTTTTATGTGAAGCAAAAGGAGAATTTCCACATTGGTGAAGAATAAAGTTCAAACCAACCATCCCACAAGAAGGTCTCCATGATTTTCTGATTTCAGTTTTACCTGCAGACATATATCGAGGAAAAGACAGTCATTTAACTCGTTATGCACGGATAATCATTATATCTAGTAGCATAATGGTAATAAAATAATTGTCACTGTCAGTGTTTGTATTAACTAAAACTAGAACTAATTTAAAAAAAAAGTGTTATTTGAAATAAATTTGGAAAAAAAACTGAAATAAAATAAACTACATGAAAAACATGAAAAGTTTAAAGTACTAAAATTACTAAAACTGAAATTAAATTCAATAAAAGCTAATAATTATGAACAAAATAAAAATGACAAAAGCACACAACAAAATTACTAAACTGAAAACTGAATTTTCTAAATATATATATATAAAAAAAGCTAATTCTAAATTCTGTAATCATATACTGTATAAATAATAATAATAAAAAAACACTGTACATTTACTTTACATCTTTTTTATATTAGGTTTAGGGTGTAGGCAAGGTTAGGATCTCAAAAATATTAAATATCAAATACAGTAAAAATCAAATCTAGTAAAATGTAACTATATTATAATGGATTCATAAAGATTTTTACATTTCTAGAGTTGAGCATACATTAATATATTTAAGTTTTAGATGCTGTCAGTGCGTAAGTTTGTGCACATATTCAAAAGCACATAAGTAATAAGAGCGAGAGTACTGATATTCGGTAAAAATATTTGGAATATGGTATTGAGTAACTTACATTACATTTTACTTTGTTCTTTTTTACTTTGTCATAAATGACAGTTGCATAGTCATTGAAATATTCCCACCACAGATTGACAGTCTATCTGGAATGACTGAATGAGCAAACACAGAAGCGCACAAATCAGATTTGAGAACGAACTGCTGATAAATAAATATGTGTAAATGTCACATACAAATATCAGGCTGGATTCGAAAGGACTAATATAAAGGAATGATCTGCTAATATAAACTCCCTTCACTCCTCGAGGTATCAGAGGGATTCATCAGGACAGATGGGGGTGTTAACAGGACAGGAGTAAAGCAAACATGTCACTCTGTAATGGTTTTCTCGGTCTACAGCACTGGGGAGCTTAATATTTGCATTGGATGATCTCTGGGATCTTTGACAAACAAAGGAAGGGCCATAATAAAAACGGACATGGAGGCTTTTGGAAACCATTTAAAAGCCTTGTTTCATTGACTTGTCCATGAATTCATCTAAAGGGTTCCTCGTGGCAACCTATGGATTGTATTGCAGCATACTGCTGTTTTAAACCAACGTAGCCTGTAATAAAAGATGACATTTAAAGTATGTTCATTAATCTGACGCCATAAAATCTGACTGCATTAGTTAATGTAACTGCATTGACCATTAAGAATAAAGGTTTTCACTTAAACTACTGTTTAGGAATGAACCGAATATAAATAAATATTGAGAATATGCTGCAGCTCTGTCCGGAAGCCTGCTAAACCCAATTATATGTGAATTAGTGAGTCAGAGCAATGATATGATTTACTCAGAATGCAGGCTATCCGAATTAGAGTCACCTTTTAAGAAAAGACTGAAATTTAAACAGATTTTACTCATTCCTCCTGATAATCCAGTAATAACAAATCACTTTAGCCTTCAGCTGAAGCAGGTTTTTTTTTTTTTTTTTTTTTTTAACGCCAGTGAAGTTACATCTGATGGATAGTTTCTGATCTATTTTCCTTCCCCAAAACACCTTTATTGGGTTTACAATATTTCTAAACATGCTGTGTACTGAAAATGAGCAAGAAATTGACTAAAGAAATTGCAATAGTCCTATTGTGACAAAAAATGTAGGACTGGACTTGATTTTTGTCCATGGGGAATTGACTGGATGGTTGTGGTTTGCTATTGGTCGATCTCATGTGAGTGACAGGTTTATTTTCATGGGTGCCATGTGTGTGAGCGCATCTGTTCCCCTATTCAGTATTTCCTGTATGCAAATGTGATAAGGTTATATAAGGTGATAGTTTCAACAGCCTTAAGAGTTCTTCGACTCGCTCAGACCAGTGTTGTATAATGATGAAGAATATCGGCCCTTATCCTCACTTAGCCCTACAGGATAAGAGATGAAAGGATGTATTAGCTTTCCCCCATTAATGCACATTATATATTAAGCTTCAGAGAGAGAAAAGCCAGATTTTGCACAAAAAGCATATTTTCCACTTTCCTGTTGAACAAGGCAATTGTACTACATGTTGCTTCAGACATTGTGTATATAATATCTAAAATTAATAATAGTTGAATGAACTATAGGCAGCTGTATGATTCGTATTTTTCATGTGTATTCAGATACCCTCAGCTTAGGCCAGCGTCCCGCTAGCTATTTTTCTGCCAAATTGTCCATCGTAAATGCATTTACATTTTGTTTGAAAATCAGAGGAAGTCTGAAGTCGCTCGGCAGGGGGGCGTTAACAGCCCAGCCGAATCTCTGACAACATCCACCATGTTTGATATTATTGCTCAGTTGGGGATCTACGCTTGTGGACTTCAGCGATTGACCAATCAGGAGTTTATGGGGCTCTCCTTCCCTTAAACAGATAATAAAATAAGAAAGCTGATGCCTAACAGGCTGTGTTTACTAAAAAAAAGGGAAACTGAAACTGCGCATTACCTTGTCCTGATTGAACAAATACACATCAGATCACGCAAAATTCACAGGTTAAATGACTCTTTGAATTGAATGCTAATTCAATCTATTGAAGTTATTTGCTGTTCCTGTAGATTCCTGTTATTTCGGCAAGCATCAGTTTGCTGTCAACATTGGGCATTGCAATACGTGACAGGGAAACAGAGAGAAAGTTCAGAGTCAGTCACTTTGGACAGAAGAGGGTGAGATTTTAGCAAGAACAGTCGGTAAGTGCGACATCCTCAACTACAACCGAGTTACTGATAGTGGGACGCCTTAATATGACAGCAATTTAGTCACCAGAAAAGACAAGTTGGAGAAAGCAATGTAAGGCCAGAGTTTTCATTAAGTCTGATTCCTTACACTAGTATTGAATATTTAAAGTGCCGCTATGAATATTAGTTTTCATGCAGTGTGTAATATAGATGTCTGTGAATGTAAAATGTCCGTAATGTTTTAAAGATCAAAGTGCACAACAAATAAATGTTTTGTCTCCTAAAAGAAAGAATCGATTCTGAGCTGCCAAAGCGTTTGCGATTCCAGTTTCACTTTCTGTGCGTGATCACATTTCTGTGTGATCTGTGTTGTTGCGCTTATTAGAGTATCACATTGTTAGCTTAACATGAAATTAATTAGTCCAGAGTCCAGAGGAGCTTTCAAATTACACGCTCAACCATTTCCGTTTATTAAGTTAAATCAGATCTTTATTCATCAGATGAAACTTGCAAAACATACACTGAACATTTTGACCTCCAAAAGAATCTTACCTATTTGCATCTGAAAGGAACATTTAAAAGGCTCAAATGAAGATGAAAGTACTTATTCCCTTACGGATTTCAGTGGTTCCTGCCTTAAGGCTTGTGCTCTTATTGCTTTCTTCTGGTCTGACTCCCTCCTGCTCCACTCTCACATCTCTCCTCGAGCTCTAGAATACCTTAATAAAAAGATAAGAACTTGACAGAAGGATACTAAATAATAGCATTCTTAAATAATGGCATTATGAAAAGGATGATCTCTTTAAAGGTATGAATGCACACATCCAGTTTGACTTGTAATTATACATTTAAGTACTGAGTAATATTTATTGACAACATGTATTTACTATAAGGTTAGGGTTTGGGGTTGTACTTTATTTTACCATACGTGCACTTACAGTGTAATTACCTACATAGGTTAAGAGTAGGTTTAGGGGTAGGTTCGGGGTTATTACCTAGTTATTACCCAGTTATTGCAATAACTATAATAAGTACATAGTATGTGCATGAAAAACAGGACCGTAAAAAAAAAAAAAAGTGCTACCGGGCTTGTTTTAGGGTTAGTTGCAGCATTTAATTATGCATGATTTACTGTTATTACTGTAGTAAGTCCATGTAACGTGTAACAAGGACACTGTAAAATAAAGTGTTAAACCATGTATACTCCCATGACATGAAGACTACAGTCATATCAGTAGCCTAATAAACTATTTGAAATCAGAAAAGAAAGAACTGAAAAATCTTTACAGTTATATGATAGTAAAACGTAACTATACAAATATATTTATGCTATAAAGAATTTTTATGTTTCTAAAGCTGTGTATAAATAAATACATAATAAATACATTTTAGATACACAGAAGTCCAAAAGTTTACGGTCCGGAAGATTTGTTCAGGTTTTTGTTCAAAAAGGTAGGATTTTTTTTTTTTTTTCAGGATTCTTTTATTTATGCCAGAAAGGCATTTATTTGAAATATTTTTTGTAACAATGTAAAAGTCTTTACTGTCACTTTTGACCAATTTAATGCATCCTTGGTGAATAAGTTTTCATAAAAAAAAATAAAAAAAATCGGTCACACTTTGAATTAGGGTCCAATTCTCACTAACTATTAACTGCGACTTTTGCCTCAGTAAACTCCTAATTACTGCTTATTAATAGTTAGTAGTTGATAAGTTTAGGTATTGTGTATGATTAAGGGATGTAGAATGAGCTCATGCAGAATAATGCATTAAAATGTGCTTTATAAGTACTAATAAACAGCCAATATCCAAGTAATATGCATAATAATAAGCCAGTTAATAGTGAGAATTGGACCCTCAACTAAAGTGTTACCAAAAAATCTTACTGACCCCAAAATTTTAAATAGTAGTGTACATCAATACATTGTATGTTGCAGCACATCCAGACATATACAAATGTTTATGTACACGCAAATAATTACGAGCTCGTCAGTTTATTATGATCAGGGTGGGTAAGCAGAATCAAATCAAAAAAGAAGGAGTGCACAGAATCGTTTCTCACTCCCTTGACCCTATCTCTCCACCTCCTGTCTAAAGTCTCCTCCGAGTCCTTGTCTCGTAGCTCTGTGGGTTCTGCTGTGCCTCGGGCCCAGTCCAGCCCTGCTCTGTGGGCAACAATCCTGAAGAACAGCAGGTTTCAGGCTTGATATGTGGCTGCTTGTGTAATCAAACACTCTCTGGCCAATACAACAACACTGTAGGGTTTTTGCATGACCTCTCTCTCTCTCTGATCAGCTTTCATAAAAAGACTGTGACTTCAGGCAGAATGCACTTTTTGACAGATGACATTGTAGCTTTTACAATATAGTTTGATTTATTGTGCAATTTTGTAACTCTTCAAATATGCAAGTGGGTCAGGCTTGAAAGTCAAAGACAGAAACTTAAAGATACAGTTGTAAAGGACTGCAAACGGAATGAATTATTACACAGCACCAACTAACCGCTAAACTTGAATGCCCTATTATAGATTATGAGAGATGATACAACACAATATCTTCCAGCCACTGGTATGTATTTATGAAATATTAATGTGTAAGTTGGGCAGTGTAGGCGTGCGCGCTCGAGATCAGAAGAACTAAAAGTACTGAAGCTGTTAAGTGACTGACATTTTAATCAGAATAGCCCTTTTCAGACCCACATATCTCCTTTGTTTCTGGGGTACCAGTGACATTTTCATTCCTAATTATGTTGTTTTGGGATTTTACAGTGAGATAAAACCCTTCTTGAATTGTTGTGTGCACCCACTTAATCATTTATCAAATAACACCATGTATCCACATGTTTGGAACAGTAATGTAAAATGAAGACACATGGAGTAATAAACAGGCCAAGTTTGTTAGTTTCTTTTTATTATTTTTATTATGCAAGTGTAAAGTTGGCTGTCACATTATTTCATTAGAGTAGCATAAAGTATTGCATATCTGATTGTGCATTTTCAATAATGCCACCCATTGTTTTTTATATTCACTTATTTATCACTGCTCCCCTTTAATGAGGCTTTTGGCAAGCAGCATTCTGGATAGCACCATCAATATTTATTGTCTATTTGTCATATTGTTTTCATGATACATTGCCAGTGTTGCCAATATTGAAAAACAGTAATTACATCTAAGATTATGGTGGACAAAAAAGATGTAAGGTGAACAGGGTTTTTCTCTCTCAAAGGTTTATGTGTCAGTTTGCGTTATATACAATGTCCAAGCATTATGTGCTTCTGTGTTTAGCTTCCTGAATATGATGCAGAAAAGATGACCCTGTATGATCATAATAAACTGACACTGTATGTGTGTTTTGAACCAATTCATGCATTTATTTATGTTTGTTTATGGTTTTAAACTACATGCAAAAGCATGATGTTCATGTTTGCCAATTATTTTGCCATAGAGAAATTATGAGTCTCTTTGAGTCACCACTTATGAGTCTCTAATTTATTGATAAAGATTCTCATTTTACAACAGTAGTAAATATAAATATAGTTTGTTTACATGGCTAAACAGAATATTATATGATTCAGTCAAACGTGAAATTGGGAAAATGCATATACTGCTAAAAAGTTTGGGTTCAGTAAGATTTTTAATGTTTTGAAATAAGTCTCTTGTGCTCACCAAGGCTACCAAAGTTCAAATTTGAATGGCAGTCGACTTCCACAAATTTGGTATTCATTTTTTTTTTTTCTCCCCTTTTGAAATTAATTTTCTTCTGCAAAAGAATTCTAGCAAGGGTTCTTAATCTCTTTTAATGCCTCTGATATGTGAATCGTACAGGTTTCATTAGTGCGCCCTACCTGAACATCCAATAAAACAAGCCTGACATCATAGCGTCCTGTCATGTGACTGTCAATCTGAGAGTACTGTATAGCCTACCTGTCCTTGCCAATCTCGTCTAGGTTTCATTGCACCAAGGTGGCATGTTTCTGCTGTTTGAGCAGAAGCTACATCACCCAAGCATAAAGAGTCAGTGTAAAACGCAGGTTTAACTCTCATTAGCTCTACTGGACAACCTCCCACACATCCTCCTCTTTCACTGCGTCAGTTATATATGTCAAACGACTGCTGTTCGTAACACCACCTCGACTCCTTTATTGACCCACAGTGGGGAACCACTACATACTGTGTGCCACCTGTGTTCAACTTAATATGGCTGTTCTAATGAGAGCCTTGCCTGCTACTCTGTGAGGTATACTGTAAATGAGGTATGTTTACTTGCGTACAATTGTGACCCTGGATCACAAAACCAGTCACAAGTCGCAAGGGTATATTTCTGGCAATAGCCAACAATACATTGTATGGGTCAAAATGGGTAAATATCCTACCCTAAATATATAAAACATTTATTTTTGTGAGTGGATGCAGCACAATCGCGAACATGAATGGACAACTTTAACGCCGATTTTCTCAATATTTCGATTTTTTTGCACCCTCAGATTCCAGATTTTCAAATATTGTCCTATCCTAACAAAACATACATCAATGGAAAGCTTATTTGTTCAGCTTTTAGATGATGTCAAATCTCAATTTCAAGAAATTGACCCATGTGACTGGTTTTGTTGTTCTGGGTCACAATTTAGTAATTGAAGATCACTTCTCGCCAGGCTTCCACTCGCCTTGCATACTCTGGTGTGAAGTGCTGGTCTGGTCGATCAGTTTAGAGTAGGGGTTTTCAAACTGAGGTCCTGGGACGTCCAGGGGGCCGCAAGGGAGTTCTGGGGGATCCATGGAAATGTTTAAAAACAGTGTAAAAAATATAAAAAGACATAAAAACATTTTTTTAAATAAGATCCCTCACACAAGGATGATCATATTCGAGGGCCCTTGGCATCTAAAACAGAGAAACTACTATAACAGATAATAAAATAATTCAGCCTAAAGTCATATAAATACAGACCGGCTCTCTTCCAAGGGAGGGATACCAGCCTTGATGAAGGTGATGACACTATTCATTTATGCAATTCATTAATTGCTGTCCAATTACAGCCATGTCAAACTTAACACGTCTCAAATTGAAGAGTACACGGTGTTCTCGGTGGAATTAATTCTTTAATGATGTGTCAGTAAAAGTGCATGAGCCATGTGACCCAGCGCTGCGGGAGAGTAGAGGTGACGGATGATGGATGAGCACACAGGGAGAAGATATTAGACACACAAGAAAGCAAGCACATACATTACTGCCAGCACTAACATATATGCTCTTTAAAGGGATGATTCGGAGTAATCTCAACCTAGGGTCCTTTGCACCATGACCTCGAGCCAAACACCCCCACAGAAGCTTTTTTTGCCTTGGTTGAACATTATTAAAGTTAGAGCTTATTTAGAGATATCAGCCGAATGGCTAAGTGCAGGCGCTAATGGATCCAAAGTTGTATATCGTAAATTACCCCACTAATACCCGGAATGGTACCAAACTTCTACAGTAGTACAAATAGGTTCTGTACTCATAATTGGAAAGTTTGTAAGTACATCAGGAGTTTATTTAAATAACACTTGCCTGATGGCTTATGCTACCGCTAACCCGGATGTCGAGTTCACTTCCGTGATTTGGGAAAAGCCTGTAAAAGTCATTTGCAAAACTCACAAGTGTAAGGGAAAAGCTAGTGAATTTAACACTCCATAGAAATATATCCCAAAAAAAGATTATTTTTTCTGAACAACTTAGTGTCAACTAATAATTGTTCCAACAAAATATTAGTGCATTCCTGGAACTGGGCGTCATTACACTACATCCTTATGCATCGCTTTCTGCCAGGAATTTTACGGGCTTTTCCCAAATCACGGAAGTGACCTCGACGTCCGGGTTAGCAGCAGCACAAGCCATCAGGCAAGTGTTATTTAAATGAAAATGTCCTAATTTAAATCACAATTAATGGACCCTTTTTATATTTCCGTGGTTCTCAGAAGCGGAAGTCTTCATAGATGGGTAAACAACATCTATAGTGCTGAATGGGAGACGACAGCAAATATCATTTTTGTAATCACTCCAGAAGCAAAAGAAAAAATACTTTCCAAATGAGGGAAAAATATTGAGAGATTACAGCAGTCGGAAGATAGAATTATGTGAAATTTGCCATCACTCCCTCAGCCGTTGTATTCCCTCTACAATATATAATAGCCATTATATAGCATTAGACTATACATTGTAATTGAAATATACCCAAATAGATTGATGTTTTGCGATACAGAATCAGAGTGAAACTGGCACTGTATATTGATACCCAGCCCTTTACTCGCCAATATTGTTTTGTTTTTTTTTTGCTTTTTAACTGTATTTTTTTTCTGTGGAATGCAAACGGCAAGCGCCACATAAATAACAGAATATACAAGTTTGGAATAACAGAATGGCAGTATACTTTACGTTTATTATCTGTTTATTTTTATTTCATTTGAATCTAGTACTACTACTACTACAGTAGTATAGCTTTCAACACACATCTGTCCCAGTTTCCCATCTTTCTCTTGTACCCAAACTCCCTCTCCTCAGGCACTTAGCTTAATAACAGTTGTGTACACTAGGACTTTCTCCAAAACAACAGTGGATTCTAGAACAAAATACTAGCTTTACCAGACAGCTCTCAGCAGTAAGCTGCCATCTTGTCAAGACCCCAAATGAGCACCCACCACCCGAGGGCGTGGACCTCAACGGAGATCCACAAATAGAGTCATGTCTAGTCCTGCAATTGTTACAAGATGGAAGTTTCTCTCTGTATTGAAAGCACAGCAATAGCAAGGCTATAAGACAGAAATAAACTACAGAAAACTGTGGATGAAAATGTTTTTTGCATTATTTCATTTCCACCTTTGAGGTTGTGAAGGCCATGCTGAAAATGAGTCGGTAGACTTTGTAATGAGGAGTATTCACACACTGTGATTATACTATTCAAACTAATCTTCGTTAGAGACATACTGTATGCATTCAATTTATTATAATATCCTTGTTAGCGTTCTTTCTTTTCTACCTTCCAGCACGCACAGCTTCGAGAGTCAAACAATACAGCATAATGAATATTTTAATCCCTCACTCAATTACAAGCTTTACTTTTGAATGGGATATTTGGAAAAATAATTAAAAACAGAGTACAGTTTTGCCAGTGTCCAAAAATCAATTGCCAATTGCTTTCTCTAAAGGAATTGCTTCACTGTTAATTCTATGAATAACAATTAGGCCTATATGACTTTGCTTTTCTAAGTCTTGCTTTAGGAAAATTTATAATATAGATAATGGTAAAAAGGTCAAGTTCTCACGAGTCGATAAGAAAATACATTTTGGTAACACAGTGATTTGATATCCTTTAAATTAAATCAATTATTTAAAAAATAATACAGTCCGAGCAGAAGATAGTCAGTAATGGATTCCTCAAGTCCTTGGAACTATTATCTTTATCAGGGGAAAAGTAAGAGGCAATATTGTGTCTAAAAGCTTCTGTTAATACTCTCATTTGTTAATACATGCAGCCAAAAAAGTAGATAAAATGAATAGGCGCCACACACCATCTTACGAGACCAAAAATGACCCAAAAGCCCCACAGCACAAGGCACACGTGTATAAAGAGCTTAAGATATTTTGCAAGGTTTACAGCAACAGAAAGTCACCCATAAATTGTATGTTAAATATTGTAAGTCTAGTGTGCACCACCAGTTAAGACAGGATTATGATGATGAAACGACGCACACCCAGTGAATATTAAAATCTATTACTGGACATTCCTTGCCCAACACCCACATTCAATAAAGCTCAGGGAAAATAATGAAAGCAATTTGCGGTCCCGCAGGAGCATCAAGCACAACATGCCCATCTCTTTCAAGATTTGTGAGCTGTTTATTTGTCACAGCTGTAAATTACGCGTATTTCTCTTAATAAAGCTCCGGAGCCCACTTGGCAAATATGACATTATGAAGAGGTGCATCTTTCCACCGAATCACTCACATTATACTGATGGCATCACCTTTAGACTCTCCAAGAGGGTCATATTTTCCTAAGACTCAATCTGGCTTCGGAAACAGTTGATGCGACCGGCGACTGCTGGGGGAAAAGTGTAAATTATTCGCTCTGCCATACAAGAATGATTTTTCATTTTCTCCTGGTTAAATATTTACTTTGATGGAGGCAAGTGCACACATATATTCACATGTCTCATAATCAACAAATCTCACTAAGTGCATAGCTGCTTTCCCCAACACTCCTTGTGAAAGTAATTAGGCCTTAATTCCTCCCGGGTGGTGATAAAGGTAGCATATAAATGACAGCCTATGAGGCTTTCCAATCATAGATTGTTGTCACTTAAGAAATAATAGATTTTCCCAGATCAGGAGAGGGATGAATATTTATGGGGTGAGGAATTTATTAAAAGCCACTTTATATTCTCCTTTTTGCTTGATTGGCTCTCATGGAGAGAGAGGGAGCGAGGCTGTGTTGATCTTAAAGCATTCACTGTGACATGAATTAATGGACTTGTGTTAGAGAAAAATATCTGTGGAAAAGCAAAGACAGAGTATGTGATAGTGATTGCAGATCATTTACATTTTTGCTAATTGGAATGAACAGCATCTTTCCTAAAACGTGTACTGTAGGTGGGGTCGGCACAGTGAAAAAACAGAATGTAATGATGGTAAATATGTGCATACGCTAGAGAAAACAATTAAAAATTAAAGGATAAATATAAGTTAATGAGATTATGTAAATTAATAAACTCCCATTTATATTATCCCTCTGTTTAATTATATAAATTGTCAGGGCTCAGGTTTGATCTGTCTCTTTTCCCCTGCATGAGTCTTTGGCTGCATCTGAAATCGCATACTTCCCTACTATATAGTAGGCAAAAAACAGTGTGTGGCAAAAAAGTAAGTCCAACTTTATTATAATATCACAGTACTCATAAAAGAATAGGCAAAAAGTACCCAGATGACCTACTTCTTCGAGATTCTGAAGTGTGCATACAATGGACACTTTACTATCCCATGAGGCCCCGGTAGTGGATTTATGAATGGCAGTGACGCAATGCAACTGATGCTGGTAGGTCACGTGATAATGACAGCATAGAGAATGTAGTACGTCCAAATTATATACATACTGCACACTCATAGTAATATATAGAACGTACTTTTTTAGCACCGTGAAGTAATTATTCAATATAAGTACCTACTCAAGAAAGTATACGGTTTTGGACGCAGCCTTTGGTTTAGTAACAAACAGGCTTGCAGCTGGTTGTAATTTTTTCATCTATTCTCTACTTATTTAAACCTCCTGTTTTCACCTTTTTCTTTGCCAGTGTCTTTTGTCATTTACGGCGCTATACACGCATCTCTTGTTTTGGTTTATCAGTTATGTCTCTCTCTGTTTTTCTTTTATCTGCCCAGTTATTACCTTTGATGCCTGGATTGTCGTCAGTGGCTTGTTCATCAGGATTTCGGACTCTCGCTCTGGACTGTTACTCATATCCGTGGCTCCTAATGACCATCGTCTATCTCTGACTATTGGTATCTCTCTTCGATGTGCAGCTGCTCACCTGCTACCTGACCACTGTCTGGACACTCGCCATCTATTACCATTATCACTGAATAAAGCTTTTGTTTGAGCTTCTAACTGCATTTGGGTGCTTCGTTTCAGTGAATCCGGACAATGAATTAAATTATATTATTTATAGGCCTAGATATTTATAAAAGTCATTAATGTTTCACTGTCACTGCTTTCAACTAAAAATGGGAAACTTTATACGTTCATTTACACAACAATGCCATTTTGGGGGCCTGAAAACACAATGTTTTAAAAAAGGGGTTTCAATCTCTGTGTAAACTATAAAAACGTGACTTTGTGAAAACGGTGACGTTATGTACATGCGTATGACATGTTCAGTCGAAATGCGCGTGGTTTTCTTTACAAAGTGACATCGCCAACTACTGGCCTGGCCATGATAATACAGCATTTTTAGTCTTTTTGTGGATAGGTGTGAAAAGGGATTGTTTTGGCAACGTTATCGTCTGTACGCAAAAAAATAATAAAAAAAGCAAAGAAAAAACATTTCAGTTTTTAGTACATCATTGTCGTGTAAATGTACTCTTAGTATGTACTACTAAAAAACAATGTACTAGACAACAATGCCGTTTCTGACTCAGTCTGCATGCAAGGTTGCTGACTCATGATTGGCTGATTAGATGTTAGCATTAATGTGCAAGTGTACAGGTGTACTGAATAAAGTAACCACTGGGTGGTGTAAGTGACGAGCATTGTAGAAGCCAACGGAAGAAGAGTGCGGTCTGGCTGACTGGATTAAACCCATAATGCTTTACAATCCACCCTCAGCTGTAATTAACATCCCACACAGTAATATTCACTGCTTTCAAGCTCTTGTCTCAAAAAAAGCACTTTTATGACATCTTGAATGCACACATTAGATAGTCCCTGAAATACCGCTGGAATCCGGATTGCTGCAATCAATTCAATCAGTCAGGATTTGGCATGTGGAGGGCTAAATAGGGCTAAAGCTGGAAAGTGAATATTTAGTTTCATTGTCCGTTGTTACGGTGCATTGACATTCCAACAGGATATATTTCAGAAGCTAAAAACTCCACGCATTCGAATATTCTTCAGTAAATGCACTTTATCATATCAGACTTTGTATTTTGCGTGTGAGTTTATAAATTAAAAACAAAGTGGGTAAAAAGCTTGTTTTTCATTTACTTTCACATTAAATTTAACAGATTTTTTTTATATCCTAATCAACTTACTTTGCTTTCACTTTTATGCAGTCTTGGGTTCTTTGAGAATCAAACCCATAACCTTGGCCTTGCTATGCTTTGTTCTATTATTTGAGCTGCAGGAATGCTTTACAGAAATTATTTTGTGTGCCATTGTGAGCTGAAATGTATTATCATTATTTAGTGATGAAAAAATCTAGACTTGATATTCAGTATCGTTCAAAGGTTAGGTTTTTTAAAGAAATGAATACTTCTATTTACCAAGGATGCATAAAAGTGGCAGCATATTAGAAGGATTCCTGAAGGATCATGTGACACTGAAGACTGGAGTAATGAGCGCTGAAGTCTTGGTAAACATAAGAGATTGTAACTGGCTTACTTTTTGTCAATGGAAGGATGAAAAATGTTTCTATGCCTGTCCACAACTGCTAATCATTATAAACAATACTCGTTCATAGATAGAAATCTCTACCTCAGCTTGTTTTAAAGGCCACTGTGAAATTAGATCCTCTCCCTCTCTAAGCATTAATTAACAGAGAAAGAAAGCGATTCGATTACAGGACTCGTTGTGCTTAACATCAGGGGAATCAAACAAGCCGCTGATTCAATATTGATTGAAGCTGTGCTGAGCGTCTGACTTCTGTATCGATGAAATGCTGATGTCTGCACAGGCTCGTCCTTTTAAAGACCACCGACCTTATGTGTCTAACACAGCAAAGGCTTGAAGTGTGGAAGCACAACAGGAACAGGAAATGCTGTTCATGGTAGAGCTCTGTGTGTGTGAGGTTCAGTCAAGTAGATGGATTAGGAAAGTTTCACGCCCCCTCTCGAACAAAACAAACAAAAGCACTCATTATTTTATAAAAAGCTGAATCTGAGTGAAAGGCCCAAATGTGCAGCCATCAGTGAGTCTTTCTGCTGGCTACATCATTATGACAGCAAGTGTAGCAAGTGACTGTCTTATGTTAAATGAGTCATCGAGTCATTTGCTGATTCATTAAAAACAGTGGCTATGTCCAATATTTCATATTTTCTTTAGAAGGTATTTATATTGAATAAGTAATTATTTCACGACCACTAAAAAAGTATGTTCTAGAATGTAATCTGGACACATTATCATGTGATCTGCCAGGGTCAGTCACGTTGCTTCACTGCCATTCACAAATCCTCTCCCGTGGCCTCATGGGATAGTAAAGTGGAAAGTAAAAAGCACTCTTGCTCATGATCATGACATTTCCTTATAACTATACTTTATTCTAAAATACCCAAGATGCCTTGAATAAGACAGATAAACCATATATCGTCACAATCATGTTTATTGTCTTTAAGTTTCTATAGTCAAAACGTCTCTATCTGCCTGCTATTCAGCTGCAGCGATCTCTGGATGCCTTTGTCCACATGAAGGATTTCCTGGAATGTCATATTATTTATGATTTTATGAGTCTCATTCATGGACTTTCTGCGCGTGGGCGCCCTCCGGCTTCCAGTATGAATGAAACAAACATTATATGAAAGTATTAAGCGATCCATGATGCTTACATTGCCTGATTATGGGTAAAAATGGAATAAATATTAATCTTTTCTATAGAAATTTGAAGTAAACATATGAGGATCCATTAATATTTCTCCAAATGTCCACGCTTTTGAACTAAAGGCCCTAAGGGCCATTGTTTAGTCAAGTACTTTCATGACGACCGTTCAGGAGTTTTATTTCTCAATGGATGTGGCTGAGACTCATATTTCATACTAAAGGTATCGATTCCGTTTTTATTTTTCATAAATCTTAACACAAATTCCGAAATTACTGTCACCACAGGATTTGTTTTACAGTAAAACAGAGTTAAATTAAAGCTTGAGTCTTCGACCTTTTTAATGTAGTTTATCAAGTAAATTACATTATTTTACATTAAAACTTACATTTATTTTGAACTAATGTAAACAAAGAACGCTTCAGCATTTAGCCACTTAAGACTGTGTCTTAAGCAATAGTTTGACCAACAAGCAGTTAGACAAGATGTAATCAGTCTTGATTTTCCAACTGAAATTAGACCAAACTACCAGTTTACCGTATGTAACCACAGTGTCAGGATACAAGACACACAGAGATCGAGGTAAGTGAATATAACACAGCTTTATTAAATGGTGCAACAAATCATGGTGAGTATCAGGAGCGAGAAGACGTGAGGAAAACACAGGATGAGGATCCACAACAGGTAAGTTCAAACACTCCAGATATTTGAATAACAATCCGTTCTGGAATGTTAATACTGGTCTTTCTCTTACAGGTTCTGGCGTTGGTTCAACGAGTGGCAAGGGGATTCAGTGAAACTCTGGAGACCGCTGGATGTCAGGTAACAAATGGATACTGAATGTTCCTGGAGGTCACAGATCAAGAAGCCAGAGGTTAGTAAATCACAGGTGAGTATATTTTACGCACAGAAGTCACAGGTTTCACAAGGAATCAGAGCCAGAGGATAAGGGTCAGTTCCTGTTGGAGGCTTGACAGAGAACTGGGGTATTACAGCGCGTTTTATGTGTTGGTGGAATGAGGTTGATAATTGTGAACAGGTGTGAGTAATCAGAATTCTGGGGAGAGTGATCGTTGTGTGGTGAGGGATGCTGAGTCTGATTGGTTCCTGACATTACCCCCCCCCTCCAGAGTCCGCGCCAGCGGACCTTGGACCCCGACGTCGTGGAGGTCTACCTCTGGGTCGTGGAGCAGGTTTGTCAGGATATTGAGCATGGAATTCAAGGAGTAGATTGGGATCAAGGATACCGTTCCGGGGTATCCAACACCTTTCTTCTGGTCCATATCCCTCCCAATCTATCAGGTATTCCAGTTGACCACCTCGACGTCGAGAGTTCAGTATTTCCTTCACAGAATAGATGGATTCCGGTTCAATAGGTGGTATCGGGGAGTTGTCATCAGGAACCGGTTCTGTTGAGGAGACGGGTACAGGTGGGTGATGTGGTTTCAGGAGGGAGACATGAAACGTGGGATGGATCCGATACGGAGCAGGGAGACGAAGTTGATAGGTGACTGGGTTGACTTGTCTGACAATGGGGAATGGTCCGATGTACTTAGGGTTAAGTTTGCGGCAAGGTTGACGTAGGCGGATGTCTTTCGTAGAAAGCCAGACCAACTGTCCGGGTTGGTAGTCAGGAGTTTGACGGCGACGAGCATCTGCAAAATGTTGCTGGCGATTTACTGCTTGCTGAAGATGATGATGGGTCTGATTCCAGACTCTTTCACTTTCTCTAAACCATTCATTGACCGCAGGTACTTCCGATGGCTCACCGGACCAGGGGAACAATGGAGGCTGATAGCCCAGAACACACTGGAATGGGGTCATTTGGGTGGATGACTGCCTGAGGGAGTTTTGTGCATATTCTGCCCAAATCAAATAACGACTCCAGATGTTTTGATTGGAGTGGCAGAACGTACGCAAGAAACGACCAACATCTTGGATTTTTCGTTCAGTTTGTCCATTTGTCTGAGGATGATAACCTGATGATAGGCTTACAGTCACATTCATAAGGGTGCAGAATGCTCGCCAAACTCGGGAGATAAATTGGGGTCCTCTGTCGGACACAATGTCTTCTGGAATACCAAAGTTTCGAAAGACGTGTTCCATCAACAATTCAGCAGTGACAAAGGCCGTAGGAAGACTTTTCAGGGGAATTAATTTACAAGCCTTGGAGAATCGATCGATGACTACAAGGATACAGGTATTACCTTCAGAGATGGGAAGGTCTGTGACAAAATCGACCCCGATATGGGACCAGGGTCTATGTGGAACAGGAAGAGGTACTAGTTTACCCACTGGTAGATTTCTTGGAACTTTTGACATGGCACAGGGAATACATCCCTGAACAAATGCCGTGATGTCATGTTGCATGTTGGGCCACCAATACCGGAGTTGGAGAGTCGAGTAAGTCTTGTTTACTCCGGGGTGACCTGTGCCTACAGATGAATGAGCGGATGAAATCAAGGAATTGCGGAAATCTTCAGGCACGTAAATCTTTCCAGGAGGACATCCCGGGGTTCCAGGTTGTTGTCGTGATAATTCGAGCAGTTGTTCATTGATTTCCCACTGAATGGGATTGACGAATAACCTCTTTGGTAGGATGGTTTCAGGTTCTTCCATAAGAACTTCTGGAGCATGGACACGTGAAAGAGCATCTGCTCTGACATTCTTCGAGCCTGGACGATATGAGATTTTGAAATGGAAGCGCGTGAAGAATAATGCCCATCTGGCCTGACGTGGATTAAGTCTTTTAGCTTCTCTCAAATATTGGAGATTTTTGTGATCTGTGAGGACTATAAACGGATGTTTTGCCCCCTCCAACCAGTGCCTCCATTCTTCTAAGGCAAGTTTAACAGCCAGGAGTTCACGATTTCCGATGTCATAGTTGCTTTCTGCAGCAGATAACTTTCTTGAAAAGAAAGCACAAGGCATGGGCTTTGAGGAATGCTCGGAGTACTGAGACAAGATAGCTCCCACCCCAGTAGTGGAGGCATCTACTTCCACCAAGAATACCTTTTCTGGATCTGGGTGACGGAGCAAGGGTGCAGTAGTGAATGCGGTTTTGAGGGCTTGAAAAGCAAGTTCAGCTTCTGGGGTCCAGAGAAGAGCCTTAGGTTTACCTTTTAGCAGAGAGGTTAGGGATGCTGTCAACGTGCTGTACTGGTGTATAAATCTTCGGTAAAAGTTGGCGAAGCCTAGGAATCTCTGGAGTTCCTTTACAGATTGGGGAGTGGGCCAAGACGTGATGGCTTCAGTTTTCCGATCATCCATTTCCACTCCTCGTTCACTAAGCTGATAACCCAGAAACTCCACACTGGACTGATGAAAAGTACACTTTTCGGCCTTTAAGAACAGAGTAAATTCCCGGAGCCTTTGGAGTACTAGGGACACGTGATGTTGATGTTCAACAGGATCTTTGGAGAAGATAAGGATGTCGTCGATATACACCAACACGAAACGTCCTAGGAATTCTCGGAGCACCTCATCCATGAAGCTCTGGAAGACGGAAGGGGCGTTTACAAGTCCATACGGCATGACAAGATACTCATAGTGCCCTGCAGGAGTAATGAACGCAGTCTTCCACTCATCCCCTTCTCGGATTCTGATCAGATTGTATGCACTCCTTAGATCCAACTTGGTGAATATTCTGGCTTCTCTGAGTTGTTCAAGGGCTGATGGGATAAGGGGTAGCGGATAACTGAACTTCACTGTGATTTTATTCAGGGCTCTGTAATCAATACATGGTCTTAAACCTCCATCTTTCTTGGGAATGAAGAAAAAGCTAGCGGCAGCAGGTGAGGTGGAAGGACGGATGTAACCTTGCTCTAAAGCCTCCTCGATGTATTTCCGCATGGCTTCTTGTTCAGGAATTGACAAGGAGTAAATTCGACCCTTGGGAACAGACTCTCCGGGAACCAGATCAATGGAACAATCCCAGGGCCGGTGTGGAGGTAATTTGGAGGCAGCAACCGGGTTGAAAACATCTGCAAACGAAGAGTAACAGTGGGGAATATTCACAGACAGGTTTTCCTTGGGACTTTCGATGGACGTGGAACTCACGATAATAGCTTCTTGTGGTTCAGCATTGGGTAGAACAAGACGTGAGATTTCAATAAGAGGACAGTGACAACCCCAACTGATGATCTTGCCAGACTGCCAATTTATGGTAGGCTGATGACGAATTAGCCATGGACGACCTAAGATTATGTCTGTTTGACTATTCTTGAGAATGAAAGGTTCAAACATTTCTTGGTGAGTATTTTCAGCACACAACGTGATGGGTGTTATCTGAGATGTAACATACCCTTTGTTGATAATTTCACCGGTCACTGCGTGGATGGAGTATGGCTTGGAAGTGCTGATCTTCTGGAGGTTGAGTCTTTCACAGAGTCGTCCTGATATAAAATTCCCCGCTGACCCAGAGTCAATGATGGCTGCTGCAGAGACGTGGAAATTTTGGGATTTCAGAATTACAGAAATCGTGAGCGGTGTCGATACAGAGAGAGAGTTTCGAACGGAACTCACCGTCAGCCGAGGTGGTCGAGTTGGACATGTACGTAGGAAGTGACCTTCAACCCCACAGTACAAACATAACTTTAGTTCTCTACGACGGATGCGCTCAGCCTGGGAAAGTCGGTGAGTGTCGACCTGCATCTTCTCCGGTGGGGTTTCAGATACGGATTCTGAGAGAGCTTGATAGGATGTGGCATGAGAGTGTCGAGTATCTTGATAACAACTCTGAGATCTTTGGTGTATACGGAGAGTTTGTTGTATGAATTTTTCCAGTCCCAGGGTATCATCATATATAGCGAGTTGGAGACGGAGTGCAGGATTTAAACTTCGGCGATAAACAGAAAGGAGAGCTTTTTCATTCCAACCACTCGCTGAGGCTAGAGTCCGGAATTCAATGGAATACTCTGAGACAGATTTCTTATCTTGTCGAAGCTGTAACAATTTATCGCTGATGGATGAATCACTGACTGGTTGTCCAAATACTTATTTGAAATGGTTAACAAAGCTCTGCAGTGATGTGGTAACCACAGTTTCTTGTATCCACAATGACTCAGCCCATCTCAATGCTGATCCTGATAATTGTTGGATGATGAAAGAGATCCGTGATCGATCTGTAGGATACAGATGAGCTTGCTGTTCGAGGGCGAGTGAACATTGCAACAGGAATCCACTGCAATCCTCCGCCCGGCCGGAGAATGGCGCTGGTCGGGAGGCGGAGTTAGCGATGCAGACCAGCGTGGGAGCGGGATTTGCGGAAGCGCTGGCTGTTGGTGGTGTCGAATTCTCAGCATTGATTGGAGATTGCACGGGAATGGCAGCGGCTGTAGGCTGTGTAGGATCCATACCGTCGATTTTTTTGTTTAAAGGTCAAGCCTTCTGTCAGGATACAAGACACACAGAGATCGAGGTAAGTGAATATAACACAGCTTTATTAAATGGTGCAACAAATCATGGTGAGTATCAGGAGCGAGAAGACGTGAGGAAAACACAGGATGAGGATCCACAACAGGTAAGTTCAAACACTCCAGATATTTGAATAACAATCCGTTCTGGAATGTTAATACTGGTCTTTCTCTTACAGGTTCTGGCGTTGGTTCAACGAGTGGCAAGGGGATTCAGTGAAACTCTGGAGACCGCTGGATGTCAGGTAACAAATGGATACTGAACATGTTCCTGGAGGTCACAGATCAAGAAGCCAGAGGTTAGTAAATCACAGGTGAGTATATTTTACGCACAGAAGTCACAGGTTTCACAAGGAATCAGAGCCAGAGGATAAGGGTCAGTTCCCGTTGGAGGCTTGACAGAGAACTGGGGTATTACAGCGTGTTTTATGTGTTGGTGGAATGAGGTTGATAATTGTGAACAGGTGTGAGTAATCAGAATTCTGGGGAGAGTGATCGTTGTGTGGTGAGGGATGCTGAGTCTGATTGGTTCCTGACACACAGACCTTATTTTATTCATTTTAAAAACCAACCGTAAATTCTTGAGCAAATCCATAGATTAAAAATGCTGATTCTTTTCAGGGCTTTACAGGATTATGAACTGAACTGGGAAAAAAATAGCACATTTTTCTATATATTCATTGTAATGAGCATTCATTGTAATGAGTTAATTTTCTACTCTGGTAAAGACCTACCACCTATTCTTTTATAGTAATATAATTTCTCATCCATGTTATGTTTTTTGTGAGGTAAATGCATTTGCACAATGGTGTTGTTGAGCATTCAATCCATTTCTAACTGTCTGCTTTCAGACCAAACTAATGTCCCCTCTGGAATTCGGTAATTGAAAATCTATGGCTGAGTTCATTTTACAACACAGCTGACACAACAAAGTTTTAGCTTAATATACTATCATATAACTCAAATCAATTCCTTGTTATTGGCTTTTCTGAGCAATGTCTTTATCAATACACAAAGTGACGGAACATAATAAACCTCGCCAGAGGTGCAAGAGGACAACAAATTGCATCAGCTTTTTTGTTTTGTTTATTTCTTGTATTTTTAACCCTGCATTCCAGAGCACAAATACCTCTCAAAATCATACTTATGAAGCACTGTGTGTGTTTGTTGCATCCCTATTCATTCTCCATGGTATGACTGGTAAAGGTTCAACAGAAAAGCCCTACTCAGGTTATATGCAGTGTTTGGGGTAAACATTTTGAGTTAACATTGTATGCATAGTGGCAAAATATAACCACCAAGGCTACTGTCAAAATGAAAAACAAAAATCATAAATGATTGTGATGCTGTGGGATGCAGCTGAAGACAGAAACTTAATTATAGACAAGCTGAAGACTTCTGCAAGATTACTGTCTTTATTGTTATCTCTGAAAACTTTTGTTTGTTCGTACAATCTAAGCCAATCGTAACCAAAACTGTTTGATTACCAACATTCGTCAAAATATTGTCTTTTGTTTTTCAGAAAAAGAAAGAAAGTCATACAGGTTTGGAACGACATGAGGGTGAGTAAATGATGACAAAATGTTCATTTTTGGTTGAATTGCCACTTTAATATCTGACAACTCCAATTTATTTTTTCATAATTGCTACTTTATATAGTGGCAACAGGTTTCCATATGCATATCTGGTAATCCTTGATCCAAATATGTTGCAGTTGTTATGAGGCATTTATCCTTTATTAATGATAATGCACATACTATTTCACCAAATGCTCCATAAATGAGTTTTACCCTGTTTATGAATTATAATAAATGACTTGTCAAGAGGATATAGGTCTCACAGTCGTTACAGGAGCGACTGACCGTGAGAGATTAATTAGCATTGTACTTATAATTACTCAAAGATCAGCAGGGCTATTGTTCACAGTGACAGCAAAATGTGTTTAGCCTCAGATTTAGGTCAGTACATTAAAAAGCATAATTGAGGTGCCAAATGAGCCTAATTAATGAACATACAGTAATTAAAACTCAAGGAAAGAAGAATCCTGTTTGTTGTGAAATGGAATATTACAAAGGGTACTCACCTGATCTACACCGCATACAGCGCTGAGATGCATGATTTAAATCGTAAAAAGAAAAAAGAAAAAAAAAACGATTCTGGGTTTGGTTCTTTTAAACCGAACTATATGTGAATGAACACCACAAAAAACCAACACAATCTTATACCTAAAGGTCAACGATTCGCCTGTCTATTAAACCTTTGACAAGTACGATCACAGTGAACTTTCAAATTCAAACTTTCACAAAAATATTGTGACTCTCAATTTATCCAGGAATTGTGCAGCTCTACTTTCTGTATTTACACCGCTCACCCACCCAACATCAAGCCCCTCACACAGGTATATGAAGCCTATCTCTCACCAAATGTGATCCAGGTTCCCCAGCAGCGCTGTGAGTAACAATCCTCCATCAGTCTTGCTCTTCAACACTACCGCAGGGAAGATCCACAATCATAACATCTCTGCTCCGGCCTGCTACAACCGCCTCGCCAACAGTGACAATATCGAGATGATGGCAGACATAATTTCCTTTGAAATTAATGAATGATAAATAATTACTTAACATACCCAGAGAGCTGCTGGATGAGAAGAGGAAGAAAAGAAAGAAATATGACAAGACAATCTCGACACCTCCTGGGGAAGAGGAGGGCAGGCACTAGGAAGAGATGGAGGAACTCTTTCATGGCCTTCAGGGATACAGATATCTGTTTGCTGTGACTGAACGCTGCTTACTTCTGCACAGAGATCCACCCCTCTGTCAGCGCTACAATCCTCATTCATTCATCAAGAGAATCAAGAGCAAAGGGCCTGTGTATGCTGCATTAGCATATCAAAGCCACTCTTAATTCTAATTCCATCTAAAGTAATTTTTAAATGAGCATTGTTAACTGCTGACTAGGGCTAAGAAATTGGAAAAAAGCACCTGCGTTCAAGAGGAGGTGGCGGTGGTGTGATCAAAGGTATGTTAATATCTGCATAAAACAGCGAGGAGCTTTGACAACACTGAGTACGAGTTACCAAGTAAGACCTTTTATGGAACTTTATATATTACAATTGTGGCTTTCTATTTTACAATGTGATTTTTTTTTCTTTGTGGCAAGCAGGGCGGGGCCGATAGCCATGAGAATGGAGCGAGGCCGGTGGCGCGATTGCTAATGAGCAATTGCTAATCCCACCTCCTCCTTCCCTGAGCCTTTAACATTGCTAAAAAAAACCTGTTAGTAAGGTGGAAAACGCTGTCAAAAAAATTCGCAGTGCCATCGAGATGAGCAGACTCTACTGCCGTGGACGCATGCCACACACATTCATACTGTATAGAATGTACTTTTTTAGCGGTTGTGAAGCAATTACTTATTCAAATTAAGTATCTACTCAAGAGAGTATGTGATTTTGGATGCAGCCACAGTTCCCAATGGGTAACACTTTACAATAAGGTTCATTAGTTAACATTAGTTAATGTATTAACTAAAGCCGTGTTTCCACCGCAGGAACTTTCCCCAGGAACTAGGAACTTTGGGGTGGTACCAGGGTCTAAATGAAGTTCCGGGTAAAAAAGTTCAGGAACTTTCAGCGGTGGGACTTGAGCGCTGAACATGCTGATTGGTTGAGTTCATGCCGCATTTTGATTGGTTGACTCCACGTAGCATTTTATTCAACCAGTCGTCTGCTATTCGAATCAACAATGGAGTTTAAAAAATACAACCGATGGACCTTTATTAAGCTTAAATTCAGAGGATGAAATCCAGTGGGAACTGTAAAGTCGCGCGCAGTCCTACGTCACCGAACTATTTGTCTAATCTTCGCGGTACTTTAGACCGCGGGGGAAACACGGCTAGCAACAGGTCTGGGGGAAAAAAAGTTCCTGGGACAAATTGTTCTGGGTAATTTCGGTGGAAACGCGGCTTAACATGAACTAACAATGAGCAATACATTTATTACAGTATTAAAGGGACACCAGGCAAGTCTGAGTGTTTTTTTCTCTACGTAGCTCCCCCTAGTGTCTGGTAGTAAATGCTTTCAAACACTCTGTCGTAAAAACGAACTGTTGTCCCTCCCCCCTCGCCACGAGCAACCCAGCTGATCAGCTGTCAACCCAGCTGTAATGATGCAGCGGACGAGGAGGGATCCATTTGCAGCTTTATTTAGAGTGGTCAGACAGGCAGGGTAAAACAACAGCAGACAGAACAACGGAGAGAACATAGAGCAGATCGGGGTCACAGGCAGAAGTCAGGGCAGGCAGCAAAAGGCAAAGTCCAATTAACAATCCGGGTAAAGGCAGGCAGAGAACAATCAGGAGTCGAGATACACAGTCCAAGGTCAGTAAACGAGAACAGCAAACACAGGAATAAACGCTCAGAAATTGTACGCCGGGGCAATGCAATACTTCGCAGAGAAGTGGAGTGTGGAAGTGGCTTTTATGTGTGTGTGAATGAGGTGCAGGTGTGTGTGTAATCAGTGCAGTGCAGGTGTATGAAGTAATCAGTCCAGGTAGATGCAGGATGGGAAATGTAGTCTGTGAGTGAATGATAGTCCGGTGTGGAGTGCCCTCTGGTGGCTCTCAAGGGCACTCCAGCTGGTGACCGTTACATAGCCCCTCCCCAAAGAGCGGCTTCCAGACGCTCCAAAACTGTCCAGGTGGGAGGTGGCCCGGAGGCAGATCCGGGGGCGGGATGGAGGGCCAGGTCCGTGGAGCAGAAGAGGACCTTGAGACTGCGGTAATACGGAAGGCCAGGGCGGAGCAGGCTGTGCAGGCGGCCAGGGCGGAGCAGGCTGTGCAGGCGGCCAGGGCGGAGCAGGCTGTGCAGGCGGCCAGGGCGGAGCAGGCTGTGCAGGCGGCCAGGGCGGAGCAGGCTGTGCAGGCGGCCAGGGAGGCGACGACCACTTGGGAGGCGACGATCCTTCGGGAGGCCAGGGAGGAGACAACCCTTCAGGCGGCCAGGGAGGTGACCATGGCACAGGAACAGACACCGGCTCAGCGGCGGCCATCTTGTCCGAAGACACTGGCTCGGCGGAGACCATCTTGTCCTGAGACACTGGCTCGGCGGAGACCATCTTGTCCTGAGACACTGGCTCGGCGGTGGCCATCTTGTCCGAAGACACAGGCGTGGTTTCGGCCATCTTGTCCGAAGACACAGGCGTGGAGTCGGCCATCTTGTCCGAAGACACAGGCGTGGAGCCGGCCATCTTGTCCGAAGACACAGGCGTGGAGTCGGCCATCTTGTCCGAAGACACAGGCGCAGAAAGAGGAAGAGATTCAGGCTCAGGATCAGGATCAGGATCAGATTCAGGCTCAGGAACAGATTCAGTCTCGGCGGGACGAGACTCTGGACGGGCGGACGTGACGTGAAGCTCTGGCTCGGCAGGACTGACGTGAAGCTCTGGCTCTGGCTCGGCAGGACTGACGTGAAGCTCTGGCTCTGGCTCGGCAGGACTGACGTGAAGCTCAGTCTCTGGATCAGGATCAGCGCGCTCTGAGCTTGACGGGACCAGCGGCAGCGAGGGCTTTGAGCTGGTTAGGACCAGCGATGAAGAGGGCTTTGACCTGGACGGAACCAGCGGCGAAGAGGGCTCTGAGCTGGGCAGGACCAGCGGCGAAGAGGGCTTTGAGCTGGGCAGGACCAGCGACGAAGAGGGCTTTGGGCTGGACGGGACCAGCGGTGAAGACTCTAGCTTGGCGGGCATGTCGCTTGCTGTCTCAGGCGCGGCGGGCATGATGCTCTCAGTCTCAGGGGTGGCGGGCATGACGCATACTGCCTTGGCTTCAGCAGATCTGGTGTGAAGTGCGGGCTCGGCTGGACTGGCGTGAAGTGCAGGTTCGGCTGGACTGGCGTGAAGTGCAGGCTCGGCAGGACTGGCGTGAAGTGCAGGCTCAGGGGATGCTGTGAGATTGTGGGACCCCTCATCCACAAAGCCCACAGTAAACGACGAGCCGCTTATCCGAAGAGCGAGGTCGACATATTGTATAAAAGTCCATTGAGGGGTGTTGTCAGGCATGAGGTACTCTAACATGTCCTCAAGCCCATAGCGGAACATGTCCTTTAAGACCGCATCGTTGAGGTCCACCCCATGGCAGAGCTCACAAAACTCCTCCACATAGTTCTCAATCGGGCGGTCACCTTGGCTGAGACGGAAGAGACGGATTACTGGGTCCATGGTTTGCATCGCTGCTGGATCTTGATGTGGCGAAGTATTCTGTAATGATGCAGCGGACGAGGAGGGATCCATTTGCAGCTTTATTTAGAGTGGTCAGACAGGCAGGGTAAAACAACAGCAGACAGAACAACGGAGAGAACATAGAGCAGATCGGGGTCACAGGCAGAAGTCAGGGCAGGCAGCAAAAGGCAAAGTCCAATTAACAATCCGGGTAAAGGCAGGCAGAGAACAATCAGGAGTCGAGATACACAGTCCAAGGTCAGTAAACGAGAACAGCAAACACAGGAATAAACGCTCAGAAATTGTACGCCGGGGCAATGCAATACTTCGCAGAGAAGTGGAGTGTGGAAGTGGCTTTTATGTGTGTGTGAATGAGGTGCAGGTGTGTGTGTAATCAGTGCAGTGCAGGTGTATGAAGTAATCAGTCCAGGTAGATGCAGGATGGGAAATGTAGTCTGTGAGTGAATGATAGTCCGGTGTGGAGTGCCCTCTGGTGGCTCTCAAGGGCACTCCAGCTGGTGACCGTTACACCAGCTGAGCAGAGGAACAGGCTATTTCAAAACCAGTTAGGTCTACCGAGGCAAGTAAAGCAATATTTTCTTTCCAACTGATGGCGATTTTTTTATTTTATTTTTTTATTGTGTTGTCATGCATACTATTATTTTTACCGGGAACGAACGATATGAACGAGGCGAACTACTGCTTTGGTGTTTGTTTGTTTTTGGGAGAATGGGCATGAGCATAAATATATATATATATATATATATATATATCGGAGGCTAATATTTGTCTAAAGTTATATTAGTAAGGTCTATAAGTTAATCTGGTAGAATGACGGTTTACCTTTGCTTGTCTAAGAAAACATCAGAACGTTTTTTCTAGCTCGATCATGATCTGTGCAACATGTTTATTGCCTATTATCAGACGCGTTGACTTAGTGACATAAAATAAAAGTGTAAGTTACACAAATAAAACCGACAGAGAAACGGCCAAACAACTACAGAAATCAAACGTGTTTGCTAATGACAATGCTAACATCAAAGTTATAGTATCTAGCGTACTAGTAAGCCTCTAACAGACAGCGATCATAATAAAAACCTTTACAGATAATAGCAAACATCCTGAGGTCGCAATTACTTTAAATTTAAATATTAAACACAGTTTATTCCAAAGATACTTACAAGTGCAACAGCAGGATCAGCATCCGTTTTGCAGGCTTCTGTATCCCTCAGTTCTCCCCATTCTGAAAAAGCCGGTCCGATATTTACTCGAGTCTGACTTGCTCGGTCAGTATCCCGTTTCCTCTTTCATTGGTCCTCCGACAAAGATTTCCTAGCTTTCTGCATCTTTTTTACAGCCTCAGCCATAACTCAATCTATCGTTGCCCTTTGCTTATAGCTAGCCGGTGCTTGAATGGGGGCGTGTACGTGTGCAGTGCCGTCAAGCAATTCGTTACATTGCGAGACCTGATATCACACGATACTTCCTGACGCCGACCCGCCGGCCCAAAGTTGCAAGTGAGTTTTTTCCGCTCTCGGGCACCAGGGGGGTGCGAAACCACCACCATTCAACTCGAAATAAGTAATATAACCATTCCACTGACTCCAAAGCTGTTCAGTTAAGGTTAAAAAGTTACCTAGAGCACCTTTAATTATTTTTTGTTGATGTTAATTAATAAAAATCCAGCTGTTCATTGTTTGTTCATGTTAGTTGATGGTGCATTAACTAATGTTAACAAATACAATCTTTGATTTTAATAATGTACAGAGCCGGACAGTAACGGAGTACATTTACTTGAGTACAGTACTTAAGTACAATTTTGAGGGATCTGTACTTTACTCGAGTATCATTTTTGGGGAGTACTCATGACTTTACTCAAGTACATTTGAGAGGCAAATATTGTACTCTTTACTCCACTACATTTCTATCCATAATCGTGAGTACCCGTTACTTCTTCTAAAAAAAAAAATTAAAAAAAGGAAAAAAGAAACATCTCTGAAACCCTCAATTTGTTGTTTCCCTCTCAAATGTGATTGGATTGTGCAGGCGCCACTGATTGGGACAGCCTATCAGCAATCACCTTCAGCTTTCCGCCAAAGTCAACTCCATGGTCAGATTTAGATAAGAGACGAAACCATGGACTAAACAATGGATGAAGATGCAGCAAGTCCATCCCGGGAGTATTTTTTTTCCCAGGATGGTAGGGGAAGACTCATGAATATTCATTAGGGAAGTCATCTCTGATTGGTCTTAACCCCAGTGACGGGTAGGTTTAGGGGCGGGGTTAGGGAGGTCATAAGACCCCCAGTGACGGGTAGGTTTAGGGGTGGGGTTAGGGGTAGGTCATCAGACCAATCAGGGATGACTTCCCTAATGAATATTTATGAGTCTTCCCCCACCTCGCCAGACTATTTCAATTTTCTGAACAAGTTAATGATAGTTTTCGCTTCAAGTGTTTGCTGTGTTTACCAATGTAAGCACTGTGGCAGTAGTAATGCAATATTTAGAAAATGTACTCTTGTACTCTTGATACTCAAGTACTTTTAAAAACAAGTACTTTAGTACTTTTACTTAAGTAGACATCTGACTGTAGTACTTTTAGCAAGGGGTATCTGTACTTTTACTCAAGTAATGAAGCTGTGTACTCTGTCCGCCTCTGATAATGTATTAGTAAATGTTGAAATTAATATTAACTCAGATTAATTGATGCTGAAGAAGTATTGTTAATTCTTAGTTCATGTTAACTAAGATAGTTAACTAATGTTAACTAATTAACCTTATTCTAAAGTCTTACCAAAATTTGTTTAAAATGAACGAATCGTTCATGATCGACCCATCACTGCTTCACTGACGTGACCCGCCAGAACTAACGCTACTTGATATCTCAGTGTATCTCAAGCAAATCACAAACATCTAAACTGTATAACTTCTGAATGTGTTGGATGCTGATGATCATAATGAAAAAGATATCCTATGAGGATACTGAATGAATGTGATTTCCTCCCTGTGCTTTCGAAAGTAAGTTTGAGCGGTGTCTAATTAACCTCATGCTGTGTGTGCCCACTTCAGCAATCAAGCCATTTAGGGCACTCACTCCACTGAGACATTTTTCAATTCTTACCTTTTAATTTAATTACAGTTTCAGAGCAAAGTCAAGGTCACCTCAGCTGTAGTTACACTGGATGAATATCAGCTGTGGGTGCTGAAATCCCAATCCGCATACAGGTTAATGGATCATTCACACAGGATGTGTTCTTGTCTTCTGTCTATGCTAGAGGTAAACATGCCACAGTCCCACGCTTTTAGGTGTCAACTTTAATTTGTTACCTTAATGTAATGTGCAGTTGCCTCCTAAAAATAGCCTTGTTTTCATCAGCGTTGCATTTTTAAAGGGACAGCAGGCAAGTCTGAGTGTTTTTTCTCTACAAAGCTCCCCCTAGTGTCTGGTAGTAAATGCTTTCAAACACTCTGTCATAAAAACGAACTGTTGTCCCTCCCATAGACAGTAAAAGAAATGGACACAGCGACCCCATTGGATTCAACGGAGACAAAGTGAAGCCCATTAGAAACTCTTACTTCCTGGGGGTCCAGCGTACTGCGCAGACTCAAACTGAGCTTGATGATGTAGAAGTGACGTGAGCAACCCGTCTGACAATTGTAAGTCTTCTAAAAGCTGTGCCAAGAGAAATCAATCTGAATCACCCACCGAATCTTGCAGAGACGGCGAACGTGAACAGCAGCAAATTTTGGTAAGTATTCTGATTAATTATTTTGTCATTTTGCGTAGTATTTATTTCTTTATTTTAAAATTTAACGCCAGTAGCCTACGCTATGCATAATATTAAGAAGTTATGATAGAACCTGTGATAAGTAAGCATATTCTGATTAATTATTTTTTGTCATTTTGCATAGTATTTATTTATTTTAAAATGTAATGCCAGTACGCCATATTAAGTTAATGCATACTATTAAGAAGTTAAATGACCTCAACTTGTGATATGAATTCGTAAGTTACCCAATAGGTAACGTTACATAAGGAGATAATAGGTAACTTACAGGCTAATTATTGCTAACTAAATGCTAGTTAAATTTTGTAATTCATTTAAAACAGCTATTTAAGTCGAATGTAAGTTAAATGAGTCATATTTATTTAACCGCCCAGAGCGCATATTTTAAATATCATATAAGCACGATTCAATTAGAAATTGGTAAAGATAACGTGCTTGCTGGGCACATGTTAATTGATGCACATGGTGTTTTAACGTTATGGTCGCCGAATATAACTACAAAATGGCGTTAACTGTTATCTACATCGCAAGAGAAATGGACGAATCAGTCATATAAAAAAGTTCTAGTAAATCGCTTTGGACAAAAACGTCTGCTTTGGCCTGTTAAATAACATATAGATGGACAATAAAGAATGTCAGCAATAACATAACTAATGGTTGCCCTTTTTTAGATACATTATTTAAAGATCGTGGATAAATGTTAGGCTACTTCATGTATACTTGCCACATACCGAATTATTTCCAATTCCTCAAAACGTTGTTGCACAATTTTTCCCCGTTGCTTTTATGGACTCTATATGGGCTTCTCCCTTGACTCTACGTCCCCCCGATTGCCTCATAGACGTCTATGCTCATAAAATATTGCCTGCGAGCTTCTCCTCCTGTCCATACGGTAATTTTTTACTGTGCGACAGAGAGTCGCGTGGCTATGACGCAATCATTAGCCTACTTTTACAAAAACTGCTTCTACAGGGCCATAACATAAGCTACAAGGTAATGGAGCATTTTATACATTGTCGTGTTTCTTTAGAAATAAATAATGGACAAATGGAGTCTTTAAACGCCTCAGATGTGAAGTTATTCGCTGTCAAAGTGACGCCAAAATGAATGGGAGTCAATGGGATGCTAACTGCAGGTGGGGTTCCGTTAGCCAATGGCGGCGTCCGGGGGTACCTTCAAATCCCTGCCCCCTTGGTCCCTCCCCCCCTCGCCATGAGCAACCCAGCTGATCAGCTGTCAACCCAGCTGAGCAGAGGAACAGGCTATTTCAAAACCAGTTAGGTCTACCGAGGCAAGTAAAGCAATATTTTCTTTCCAACTGATGGCGTTTTTTTTTTTTTTTTTGTCATGCATACTAGTATTTTTACCGGGAACGAACGACATGAACGAGGCGAACTACTGCTTTGGTGTTTGTTTGTTTTTGGGAGAATGGGCATGAGCATAAATATATATATATATATATATATATATATATATATATATATATATATATCGGAGGCTAATATTTGTCTAAAGTTATATTAGTAAGGTCTATAAGTTAATCTGGTAGAATGACGGTTTACCTTTGCTTGTCTAAGAAAACATCAGAACGTTTTTTCTAGCTCGATCATGATATGTGCAACATGTTTATTGCCTATTATCAGACGCATTGACTTCTGTTTCCCTCAGTTCTCCCCATTCTGAAAAAGCCGGTCCGATATTTACTCGAGTCTGACTTGCTCGGTCAGTATCCCGTTTCCTCTTTCATTGGTCCTCCGACAAAGATTTCCTAGCTTTCTGCATCTTTTTTACAGCCTCAGCCATAACTCAATCTATCGTTGCCCTTTGCTTATAGCTAGCCGGTGCTTGAATGGGGGCGTGTACGTGTGCAGTGCCGTCAAGCAATTCGTTACATCGCGAGACCTGATATCACACGATACTTCCTGACGCCGACCCGCCGGCCCAAAGTTGCAAGTGAGTTTTTTCTGCTCTCGGGCACCAGGGGGGTGCGAAACCACCACCATTCAACTCGAAATAAGTAATATAACCATTCCACTGACTCCAAAGCTGTTCAATTAAGGTTAAAAAGTTACCTAGAGCACCTTTAATTTCTGAAAGAAAAAAATCATAAAAAGATATTGTAAATAAAGCAGTGCTTCCTTGCAAGTGTTCAACAGAAGAAAAATCAGATCAAATTAAGCACAATATAACATTTGTAAGATGCAGTGACTGAGGTCACTGTGGCTCGTTTATTAAATGCAGGCCTACAGTAAAATACGTGATATCTCTCTGTAATGATCTTGAATCATCTTGAGGCAAAGTCATATGACTTCTAGGAAATTTAAGCAATTTTTCAACTTGGCTTATGCAATATCTCCAAAATGTGCATAAAAATGCACAGATGTACAGCCCTGATGAAACAGTTAATTACATTTTTATATTATAAGATAAATATTTGCTTTGATATGTGTTATATGACAAACAGATAATATGGTCAGTTTTCATGAAACCTTAGCAGAAACATTTAGATTATTGATTAGATGGGAGATTTGAATATTTATGATTCATGTGCTGAATAATTATAAACTTGCACCAAACTGATGCAACACATACGTTAATAGTAATATAGAGTTGTTCATAGTTTTAATAATAAATCAATAAAGTTCATTGATTAATTCTTCACAGTACAACATGCTGAAAAAGTTAAACTTAAGCACCAGACCCCAAAAAAGGACTGCAGACGCAACATTAGTTCAAAATACACCTCTCCATGTTTTTGAATTAATTATAGGCCTATAGTGAGTTGAGCTAAAGTTTTTCTTCCCTTAAACCATTTTTTCTTATCTCTTTTATTTTGGCTGTAATCTTTCCCATTTACATTATTTACATTGCACAGAAATGGTAGCAGAGGCGTTTCCATTATCCTTGGTCTGAATATTTAAGGAGCAACAGGGGAAGCAAAAAACAGTCCAGAAACAAGGTTAAAATGGTATTTTCAAACACAACTAGAGAAGCTTGTGTGCTGTACAGTCTGATTAATACATGAAGAGGAATTTAGAAACATCTCCGTGGATAGAGAAGTGAACTCAGCTGCCAGGCAATACTATATACTGGCGTCTTCACCCATATCACACAGCAAAGTCTGAATGAAACTGTTAATTTTATTTCCATCAACAAAGTATTTAAAAATTCAGTTTGGTGTTGTTTTGATGACTCCATTTCACTTCTTAAAGTCTTTTTCCCCTTGAAAAGACTTGACATCCTGAAACACAGAAAGCAATATGTCAATGCAATCAGTTTGATTACTGGTGTGATTACTGAAGCCAGATGATTCTACACTTAAGCTGGCAAGATGGCTGGTTCACATGTGCCTGGCCATGTGACAGTATTCTGCTAACACAGGGCCAGACCACAGTGCATATTAGAATATCATATGTGAATAGCAATTAAAGAGATAACTTACCATTTCTCCAGTGTAACAATTCCTTGCTGAGTAGAGAACACAACTGTATAAGGCAGTATCCATGTTTTTTCCAGTATTGAGAAACAGGAAGTATAATGTTTCCCTAGTGACCGACATTTGAACTGCCTCCTCTCAACCTGCTCAACATTTATTGCTCACACTGTGAGTATCACAGTATGAGAATGGTGTGATGTCACTGTGATCATCACATGATCTCACGTGTTGACTGGGTAAACACAGTGTAGCACTTCCGGGTTCTACGTCAGAATGTGAAGTTGAACCACTGTAGTCATTATTTAACAATGTCTACCTTTCTGAGCCTTGAAAGTTGCAATGACATTGCTGCCTATGGATGGTTCAGAATCTCTTGGATTTCATCAAAAACATCTTCATTTGTGTTCCGACGATGTGTGCCATTGTAAGTCAATCCCTCACAGTTTTCATCCACGTTAAATTCAATAATGCTGTCTAACCTGACTAAGGTCTATTAAAGATCAGATAACTTTCAACAAACATTCTATTAACGTTACTGGAAGAATGTTTGTTCATAACTTTGAGAGAACCTTGCCAGAACGTTAGCCAAAGGTCTAAGAACGTTCCCTGATTGCTGGGTCTATATCATCATATCCATTTGAATAAAAAATTAATCAAATGCTTTTTTTAGTTTCGGGTAGACGTGTTTGTTTTTTTGTTTTTTTTACTTAATGCACTATTTTGTGCTGCTCTACAAGAATAGTTACACTAGTAAGTTTAGTACATCCCTTTGAGGCCCACGAACGGCTGCACTTAAAACACAGCTATTTCTGTGCTCTGTTGTTGTGCTATACTTGAAATATTTATGCCATCTGACGAAAGTAGCTGAGTAAGGCCCACTGTACTAGGAAAATCAACTGAAAACCGGAATTTGCTTGGCACTCACCCTAAAAAAATCTCAGGGGCAGGTTGTTTGCTTCATATGACAGGATTCCAAATGTGTAGGATGGTAATGTGTTCAATATTAATTGAGGGGCACAAAGAGAATGCTAATGGAGAGGGTTCTCATCAGGGGCAAGGAACTTAGTTGCAGAAGATCCCAGTAGTTTGGTAAATCGTGTTACCGTGGAAAAGCAACATGTGCTGGGTAATACGGAGGGCCATGCTAATGCGGCACAACGCACATCTCATTTCAAGCTCCATTTGCTTGTCTCTGAGAGAGGTAGTGCCTCCTCTCACACTTTTGTCTACCGTGGCACACAGTGGCAGAGCTACAGCAACTGAC
Organism: Abramis brama; assembly: GCF_963993115.1. Taxonomy (NCBI): domain Eukaryota; kingdom Metazoa; phylum Chordata; class Actinopteri; order Cypriniformes; family Leuciscidae; genus Abramis; species Abramis brama. Next base: position 35,881,910 of record NC_139974.1, read on the forward strand.
ACTTCAGGGATAAAAAATGCACAGTAAATTAACATATTTTATGATACTGAACTGAAAACTGTTTCGTCTTTCACAGGATTCACATAAACATCTGAGGAAGATAAACATGCTAATGTAGCCAAAGGGTTTCCGGATGTGATAAGTAAGCAAACAGCCCTCCACACATGAATGTTTTATTTCATCAACACCGCCATACCATTTTAACATTACCGTGGCCTACACATAATTTCACATGTAGCATTAACGCATATATAAAGCCAATACACTCTTAGAAAAAAAGTTCAGTATGGTTCAATATAGAACCATGGGGATTTTGACACCGAACCTAAAGATAAAAAACAATTTACAAAAATGGCTTTATGACACACATTTTGCAACTGAACTTCAAACATCCAAACCAATGCTGTGTGCTGGGCTAAATACGCTTGCTGTATGTGTGTACATTTGATGGTATATGATGGAGCTGACAACTCGTGAAGAGCTTATAAAATGTGTAAAAGATTCCAAAAAGCGTCAGAAATCCCTCCGTCACACACACAAGCGAAGATCTGCTGATGCCTGTACCGAACTGTAATGGAAAACATCGTGACTATGATGAGAAAAAACAGATATGATTGAGCATTCTGTCCTTTTTAGGGTCCCGTCTTGTGACATTGTGTCCTGTTTCTGGTTCATTTAAATGTCTTTAATCCATGTTGCATTCATATTTCAGTTGAACCTCACCAGAGTTCATTTGAAAGCTTGTTTGGTGCGCACCAGAGTTCGGATGGCAGCGTTCACACTTATTCAAATGAACCGCACTAACAGAGGAGTCGCAACAGAGTTCGTTTTCATCGAACCATGCCAAGTGTGAACACACCATCCGAACCCTAGTGCAGTTCGACTGAAATATGAACTCAACACAGACCAAATGCTCCATTCACGGCATGTCGTAATTTAGAGATGACAACACGTGATGATCAACTCAGAGCTGTTAACATCATCGGACTGGGAATTATGCATTTCTATGGCAACACTATGAATGAAAAATGAATCTGCAGCGTAGCAAAGTATAGGAGCTCTCAGAAAATTCCCAGTTTACTAGTTCACTATGAGGACATGAACGCTTTTTACAATTTGAAATCTCAAAATTATGGTAATTACGACATGGTGTGAACGCACCTACAGACATATAATCCAAAAATTGTGACCCTAAAAAGAACCGAATACTCAAGCAATCCTGGTCCTTTTGTCACAGGAGCTACGTCGCCCATTACAGTCAGAACCGCCGTCTCCTACACATTTTTTTGAAGTTCTCAGCTGGTAAAAATACCATCATATGTACGCACATACAATGAGCACATTTAGCTCAGCACACAGCATTGTTTTATATGTTCAGTAAGTTCTGTCTCAAAATATAATAAAAAAATATTTCTTTATGTTTGGTCTAACTAAATGTATAATTTTCTTTTTTGTTCCAGACCAAACAAACCAGGAGAATCGAACTACAAGTGTGAACACACCCTAAAACTTCATAAAATGATCCCATGATTGGAACCCCTAAAAGGTTCAATATGAAGTGCCTGACAGAATCCTTTGAGGTTCTATATAAAACCTTATCTTCTAAGACTGTAGTCAGTACAGCAATAATACCTTGACAGAAAAGATTGATTGCAGGTCTCTGATTTGCTGAGTATCTAATAATAACTTATACTATAGGGGAAACAGGAGGAACTGTGTCAGAGTATGTTGCCAAGTTGTGGACTTTTAGTGATGTTTAGTGGTAAATGTGTGATGATGAGATATTTAGGGTGAAAAAAATGGATGATATTAGACAAATCAGTACAAAGGCAAACAATATGTTCATGATTGCTGCAAGATAATCATTTACTTTTGTTTCTTGCCTAGTTCATCAAGCACAAAAACACTCATGTGAATCACATAAAATTCTACAAGTACTATTTTCTCACTATAGCAACTAAAAAAGCATTCAGCTAATACAATTATTTCTAAATGCATTTGAAACTGAGGAAAACAATTTTCAGCTGTCTTGTTTATGTCTCTGAACACATTGTTCCTTCTTTCAATTTAACACTTTAATTAGTCTTTGTTGTAACGAATATGATGAAAGAGCATGTGAGTAATTTTGTGACTATGGAGTTCTCAAAAACCTTTCCATTGTGTCAAAAGTTACTTCTTCTGGAGCCTTTCTGTAGTTTATTTGGTTTAAATCATATGAGGAACATTATGGTTCTCTTCTCATTTGGCTTCATGTGACAATCACAGCCAATCATAACATGTAAAATGTACAGTTACAGTGATTTTGGACCGGAATGCCAAAACAGTTTACAAAGTGCTATACACTATTAGGTTTAGGGGCAATTTTGAAAGAAATTAATACCTTAATTCAGCAAAAATACATTAAACTGATCAAAAGTGTCAGTAAAGACATTTATAATGTTACAACGTATTTTATATTTCAAATTAATACTGCTCTTTTGAACTTTTCTACTAATCCTGAAAAAAAAAAATTACCACCGTTTCCACAAAAATACTAAGCAGCACAACTGTTTTCAACATTGATATTAATAAGAAATGGTTCTTGAGCAGCAGATCAGTATATTAGAATGATTTTTGACGAATCATGTGACATTGAAGACTGGAGTAATGGTTTTGATCAAATAAATGCTGTTTTGGTGCGCGTATAGACACCAAATATTTGAACTTTAGTGTAAATTCACATTCAAACATATGTTTGTACAAACAGTGTCCTGAAAAATAAACTAGATTTAATTGCTTTATCGTGACACACATGATGTAAGAAAAATAGGTTATATTTTTCAGGTACAAAAAGACGCTATTAATCTCTGACAGACATTCAATCAAGCACCAGGCATAAGATGCTTTTTTTTTCTAAGTTTAAACACACAAGGTCCTTTTTGGGGGTTGTAGGCCTACAACACTGGGTTCAAATCAGGTTAAAGCTAAATACAGTGAGAGAGCACAAGATCAACGCTGCTTTCATTCCAAGGGCACATATTTTCCACAGTGCGCTAAATATTTAGACATTTTGACAAACAGCCCGTCAGCATAAGTCAGTGGTGAGCTGGCAAGACGCAAAAGCAGAGCAGAGGTAAGTCTCTATGTTCGGTCCCATTCCTCACCCCATGAAACACTTCTGTCGAGCACACAGCCTTTATTGAAGCTGCCCTGCAGCAGCACATTCAGCATCGGCATCAAACAGAGTCATTGATGGGAAGGGAGGATAGAGATGGGCCGAATGAGTTGGTAAAATATGAACGTTTCTCTTGGCAGCTCATTACGGCAGGCTGAATAATTTCCATGGCATTTTCCACTCATTGTGAGGTTTGTATACACAGAAGATCTGAATAAATTACGAGAACCTATATTACAGAAATGTAAAGAAAGGCAGTATATGTTAACTTGGGATTTCATCACATGACCTCATAAAGGTATAAAAAAAGCATCTGAATCTGAGCGTAGTCTGTGTGATGTGGATGCTTGTACGAGCTCTGCAATTAGGCTCTCCAGTCAAGTTACATCATGTTTATTTATATAGCACTTTATACAGTAGATTGTTTAAAAGCAAGCAGCTTGCTCTCTTTCAAGTACAATTAAAATTACAACTTCACTTTCTATAAAGCAGCTCTCCAGTGTGTTTTTGCTTTTACTCTCCTCTGACCTCAACGGACTGAACAGAAGAAATGAGCCGGAGATTTCCACGTCAAAGAAGGCGGAGCCTCAGAGCCACACCCAACTCACCATGGACCAATGGCAGTTTGAAGATGTTTACCAGCCAGAGTGAGGTTTTCCGGAAAGGTGTTTGAAAAAGCTGTTTTGAACTCCTGAAACAAACTCCAAATGAACTTTATTTTGGCCTGATGTGAAATGACACACCAGTTGAAGAATTGCTGCATTCCAGACAAATCAGTTTTTCCCAACCTAGTAGTGATGGGACACTGAGGATTTCTGAAGCATTTGAGGCTTTCATCAAATTGTTGCCGTAAACAGGTTCATTACTCAAAGCTTTTAACACAATGCGCATTAGTGACATCAGGTGGTCACACTTGTTTTCTCCACCATATCTAACAAATCACAGCAGAGCAGAAAAAGCATGTGACCAAACAAAGCTTCAGAAGTCCGTGACATACAAGTGTGCGGGATCAATACAGTTCTATCTAATCTCATCTAAATTAACTTGTGCCAATGAGACCACAACTCGTGTCATGTGTAGCCTGGTTCACGGATTCACATATTGATCAATAATATAAAATATACAAGTAGGCTATGTGATCATAATTATAGTAATTGTAATTGAAAAAATATTTGGGGTGTTCTGTTTTAAAAAATATATATAAATTATGTTATAGGAAATCATTTAAATAATGCCTCCTCCATAATCATTTCCCCTTTTATGCATCAGATGATTTTCATTTTTTTTCAAACCAGCTGTTCCGCTCTTCTGATACTGCATGACGTTCAAAGCTTCAAATGTCATCAATCACATGGTATTGTCATTTCGATACAAGCATCGGTACAGTGTGTGATACAATAGTGCTTTGAAAACTGAGTCGGAGCATCGGAGCCCCGATATCAACCGTCCCATCACTACCTCCTACTTGGAAGTGACATCTGGAATGTCGCTTGAAGTTGGGCATCCGACCTGTGAAGTTGGGGCAGATTGATCAAACCCGACCTCAGCGAGACGCGTCATTTGACATCACTTCCAAGATGGCAGCAAGTCCTTCTCCGAGTGAGTGTAGAGCTATGCAAAAGGTAAAAAACAAACTTTATCATTAAGTTTATAAAATTATACCTTAATTTTTGCTTTTCGTCAGCTGAACACAAAAACACAAAATGCTCTCGTCGTCTTGTGAACGTGATGTGTGATTGACTAGAACTCACTGAGGTCTGAAGTGGGACATTTCGATTTGGATATTCCCACTTCCAACTTTGTTTCGAATGCAGAATATATCAAGGCCTTTATTCTCAATGCAAGAGTCTCTATTTAAATTGTTATTTTTTTTGTTTAAAATTAAGTTAAAACATAATTTCACTTAATGGGTTATTATTAGATTTGCTGGCATTAACTACATTAGGAGATTCACTTTAACATTTACTCATATGTTCACCTAGATTAAGAAATTTGTTTGAGCAGATGGGGAGAGTTGTAACATGACTATCCCCCACATTTATTTCTTTTTGGAAGGCAATGTTAAAAGCAAAAAGTGTGGGGAAAAAAGTTGGCACATTGACAATGACCAAAAAAGGCATGTTCTCAGCATAAGACGTTACATTTCTCTTTATCAAATTATTTTCTTCATCTATTTGAAAAAATAAATGTATTTGAAAACTTTCTGAGAAAAAAACTCATGTACTGCAACAGATGTCATAAATATTATACATGGACACACTATGTTTTATTTATTTTGAGAAAATGTTCATCCAAGTTAAGTTCATGAATATGTTGAAATGGGTATGGAGAACTAAAAATAGGTTAACTCCAACTGATGTTTGGCCTTTGACCCCTGCAAATTGGCTGTCAATTGCCAGCAGGATTCATCTTGATTGTATTCTTCAGTTGGCCTTTGTGCAAATGTAAGAATAATTGAGCGCAGCTTTGTAACGCAATATATGCTTTTCCAGGTGCATGAGGATAAAGGTCTCATAGAATGCTATTATCATCATCGCATTTAAATTAAACAGATCTAGTTGCCCAGGTTACACAAACTCTATTTTACTTTACTCAAGAAGTTCCCTAACTTTTGTGACCTTTCTGTATGCATTAGAAAAAGGAAAAATGGAAAACTATGCACACTATTTTTTCCTCTGTTTTATCTGAAGTGGTGGTTTGTAAATGATCATAGTCTGAGAGTGAATGGCTGTCAAATGCAGCAGACAAGAGAATGTGTCTATTAGTTTTGTTTCTGGCACAGGTGACATAAGAATAATGTCCAGTCTAGGGCTCTTGGTGCAGAAATAATACTGAGAGAGAGAGTACACTGCCCCAACCTCTGCCATTCTCATTCATAGCAATCCAATAAGGGACAAAGAAAAGAAAAAAGATATAAGCATTGTGACTAATGGAATTGGTACATGGCCACAGGCTAAAGGAACAGAATCCAGTGTAAATCGAAGCTGACAGATGCACAGAGGAATTATGCAAATGTGCTTATGACTCAAGATTTAGGGAAGCTGAGAACAGACACGTGCATGTATGGCAACAAAACAAATAAAAAGTATAAGATTGCAGAACTAGAACAAAGGAAGTACTTTCAAATACTGAGGAAGGAAATTTCTATAATTCTTATTTCTACAAACTCTTATTAAGTTCAATTTGTTAATATTAATGCATCTTTACACCATCAATACAATTATTCTACCAGTATTAATCTAGGTTAAATAACATTAACTTATGCTTAATATGTTAAAAATGTATTAGTATAACCAAAGATCACCTTATTGTGGAGTTTTTATGTATCTTTTTGTTTTAAGTATAAGTTTTATACATAATGAAATAAATAGGGCTTTTTAAATAACATACGGAATATAATCTACACTTGATGAAGACTCAATGAAGACATCTAAAAGAGCTGATTTCTTTAACATGGGGCAGGATCATTCATAGGGGCAGACATGTTTAGATCAAGTGACCAGCCAAAATCTATTCATATGATAATTTTTGCTCAGATAAAAAGCAGATTTAAAAAAAAAAAAAAAACTTCAAGCCAGTTCAAGATATCTGCCATTTCAACCAGTGAAACTTGCTGGACAATTACAAGTATCTGATTATTTAATAGTCAAATGAGTAATTTTATTACAATTTAATCTGTTAATTTTAGCCCTGTTCTTTCTGGGGAATACAATTTTAAAAGCCTTGAAACTATTAATATGGTCAGTCATAGCAACGTTCTGTGAGAACTGCATGACATTTTCTCTGTGCTTTCAGGAGTCGAAAAAAAAAATAATTCATGTGCTGCCATCAAGCGAAAGCCTTGCCAAGAATTATATTAGCTGATACATCATCATTTTCAGCCTCAAGACATTATGTGCTCATGCCTGGAGAGGTAGCTTACAGTATCGTGGATCCCATCAGCCAATGCCATTCAACATATTTCCCCCCATTCTCTTTTTTTCTGTAGGCAGCACAATAGAAACAAAAAGTCATTAACATAAAGCAATTAATCATAAATAAATCTTTACATAACAAGGTCAGATCAAAAAAAACAATTTTTTTTCTCTGCTAAATTCCAACAAAACTTGTGCGGCCATGAATAACATCACACTGAGTTAACATCAAGATGGAAGTCTGCGGGGTTACTTCAGGTTATAAATGAAGTTAGTTATCCACATTTGCACAAAACGCACCACTTCAGGCAGGGCCATGAGACAGCGTGGGCTTAGTTAAGCACTAGCTGACCCACTGTCGGCCATGAATCTTTCATCACAACTATATTACACTTCCACAGTCTATGTGCTGCCCGATCTGTGTGCGGAGCCATCCTTGTGCAGTATCCATTATTAATCCCAGCATGGAAACGCACAGGTAGGGGGTTAGCGCAGAGGTATTTGGGGTTCAGTACTCAGCATGACTGAAAGAAAAGGTTAGGAGTGCAAGAAAACACCACCTGTTTTGTTTTGGGGGTTTTTGTTTTTCCTAGCAGCATAAATTACCAACAAGTGAGAACTATGTGGCACAATTAATGTAGGCAAAAAAAATAAAGCTAAATACTTTGTTGTGTCAATATCACTTTGTTTTAGCCTAGAAATCTAGACGCACCCTAGCGGCAGCAAATTTTATTTTGCAGCCAGGGTCGTCTAGCAACTCTCCGTTGGCTTTCGAGCTGGAAAAAACAAACTCTAGTCAGGCCAATCACATCGTGTATAGAGTCGGTGGGCGGGCTTAACATAATGACGGCAGAGTTGTGGCGGTTCCGGTGAATTCCCTGCTACTTGAAAACAAAGATTGGCTGCTACTGGCGAACAGAGGTCTTTCTAATCGGCTTTGGCCGCGACTCTGGAAGACTTGGAGTTAAGCTTTGAGAAAAGAACAAAGAACGGCGCTGAAGTCATTCTTAAAAAAGGAAGATGTGTTTGGAGTTTTGCCGACTGGATACGGCAAAAGTTTAATCTATCAACTAGCTCCGCTGTTGGGAAAACGCTGGTTGTAGCGCTGTCCTATTGCGTGCAGAGTGAATTTGAAAGACAACCGTTTATCCCGCCCCTCGGATTGAGCCCTGCCAATGTGTTCCCAGACCCAACATCTTGATGTGGTTCTGGCTTGTCAGGCTAACTTTGTTTATTATGAGATCAAAACTAACCATACATTCTAACTATACATATTTATACAGTAGTGGCCAAAGGTAATGTCCGTGGGCGATATTTGTTTTTAATAACCCTACAATTTCGATTAAACCATCAAAATATGAGAATAATATTTTAGAATTTCTTTTTTTTTTTAAATATTAGGGAAGAACAAACACTAATCTTGATTAGTATTTTTCTGACAAAATTATTTGGCAAAAAAAAAAAAAAGGCAAACTACAGCAACAAGTTTTATTTTACTATGCAAAAAAATGCATAGCTCACAGCACAGGAAAAGCAGACACTGACTACAACATTATCAGTTATTAATACTCTCTCTTATGTTCACAATTTCTTAGTTTGACAGCCTGGCCAAAAAATTATGTCCGCACAATTTGGCATGTTTCATTGCATTATCACAAATAAAACTATCGACTCAAAGTCCTAAACAAATTTTTTATAATATCTGAATAAAGGTTGAATTGTCAATTTTCCTAGGATGGACATCACTTTTGGACATCACTTTTCTAACTATACATATTAAGTATTTTTTAAATGAACAGCAATAAAACATTTACAGATTATATTAAAAAAAACATTCAATAATGTTATTTTATTTTAGTTTAATTTAGTTTGTGATACCTAAAATATTAACTAAGAAATGTAACCTTTCTGTAAAGTTGTTTTTATGTTAACTAATTAACAGTTCATTAGTAAATATAAACATATACATAACCTCTCTCTGTATAGAAACATTATCTAAATGACATTTACACATTTAAATTAACTTTTTTTATTATTTTTTATAAAACTGCATATATGTTTATTCTCTTTTTCCTTGCACTCTGTATACAAAATAACTAATACAAAAACTGTATTTAGACTGTCTTATCTTGGACTTTAACAATGAACTGTTTAGTGTTTTGGTTTGTATAGGCGATTAATCGGTTTAGGCAAAAAGGCAGGACATTAACAAAAATATGTTCATAATGCCTCTGAATGTAGAAGACTAAAAGAGTGGGACCAGACCACGTGATCAGACACTTTTCACAAGTGCTGACTGACGAGCTCTATTGAAATGCAAATGTTTCTACAGGCTTTTACTTTTACATTGGTGCAAGAGCTCCATATGCGCCTTAAGCATAAACCTCTATTTCCATTTTTTGTACATCCACAAATGGCACCGATGACCTTTCGAGGATTTGTCTGAGAAGCGAAATGTGAAGTGGCAGGTAATTACTCATGTGTGATGGCTGCCTGTCAATCTTGTCTCCCTAAGCCATTGTTATTTCAGCCCTTTGCACTTCATGTACCTTCCTTGATGTATACATTTCTTTAAGGTTTGAAACCCTTGTCCTGTTCGCAGACAACAGCTCAATACTATTAAAAAACGTACCAGCTCACTTTAGGAGGGTCATGTAGACAAATGTAACTAATGCAAATAAGGGTTTACATGTACAGTTAAAAAGAAAAGGAAAAGTTTAAAGGCAACAACACATTCAGAGGAAATGTTCAGCCTTGTAATGAACTTGCAAAGAAACGCGTTCAGTATATACCAGCTAAGCCCTTTTAACTTTTTGTCAACATAACTGTTCGTCGTCCCCAATGGGCGCTCAAGTCTTCGTCTCCGCTACAAAGGCAGAAATTTGCAAATGTAAAGAGTGCATGTCCCCAGGGCACCAATTAAATCTTCCTTTGGCTGAACGACAGCATGAATTCCATCTTTTGGTTGCTTTTTTTTTCTCTATCTTCTAAACTTGTAACAAACTCTTGAAATCTGCACAATAGAAGGCTATTAAAAACAAGAGCCCTGGTGATAGAGATGGAGGAAGATGCTATTAGTCACGCATTAGGCTTAAATTATGGAATAATTTCTGAATGTATAATCGAATATCTGGCCCTGAGAAATCATTATCATATGCTTTGCATTAACTCGGGTTGTAGTGTATGCAGTGGACCGATGCGTGGGAATGCAAACCGGATGACTTTCATTCATGTCATCCAGCACTGCACCAAAAATGTACCATGCTGGGCCACAGGCTGAGGTAAAAATTAATATGTATTTACATTGGAATTGTATTTACATTGGACCAGGAAGACCAATATGGTATCCAGATGTATCACTCAACTCAAGCTGTTTTGTTTGTCGCCACTGCCTACAGTCTGAGGAAGGCAAACATGAGACGGCAGCAGGTGGCTCTGGAGCATCGTGTTAGCATTCATTTGAGAGACTAAATCCTGTCATTGAGACAAAGCGAAACTCGTATCACTGATGCTCCTTCAGCATAGTTCTTTCACAGCATCAATCTGCCTTCTGGATGTCCATCTGTCTGTTTGCTACAAGAAATTCGGATTAGTCGTGATGGAGTGCTTGAGGGTCAATGAAACAATCGACGTATAATTGCAGATGCTGATTGTTTGGATACAAATTAATGGATGAATTTACAAGAGGCTGTTTGGTAGCGCTGCCTGTGGCAAAAGCAAATAAACAATACATTTGGGAACATTATGCAAATCACCTTTTCATTTATTTTCTTTGTGTTGAAATATCACTGAACAGTGCCTTGGGATTTTATAAAAGGTGTGTGTTGCTTTCATAAAATTTTCTTGGTCAACACCTATAACTATAATGGGTCTCCCATGTCTGAAATGAGGCTTATAATCAATCAAATATTAAAATGTAAAAATTTTACTTTCTCTACTTTTCTATAAATACATTCTGCTTTATCTAAACTTTTTCCTTGGCATTCTGAAGTGTATACTGTATATATTCTCATTAATAGATAAAGGTCTAAATAGGGCTAGCTTTATTTATTTATTAAATGTAACATTTTAAAACAACAACAGCACTAATAATAATTATTATTATTATTTATTACTTGTATTAATACTTTGAATGAGTCCAAAAAGTCTGGACTGCATGATTTATAGCCCAACAGACAAGTTAAAAAAATATATATATCAGGTCATCTGTTCATTCAGTGAAGTGCTGAACAAAGAAAGAGAGAAAGAAGTCTTTAAATCCTTTTTGGAACACAAGATAAGGAACAGATCTCGGCTGTTGTTAGAAGCGGTGGGAAACCATGACCTTGCTTGAACCAAACTCCTTCTGCCTGAACACACTGTCCCAAGTGATCAATTTTGATTCATGCTTGTTCTGCAACATCATCTCAACTAAAGGAAAACACCTTGTATCCACAGTGTATACAGTTTATAAAATCTGCAGTGCACAAAAGTTTAATCTTAAGAGAAAGAGAAGAAAAATATTAGATACAGCATCCCCAGTCAATAAATATCACAGACTTTGCTATTTGTTTTTTGTCAGACAGCAGCAGTACAATGTAGATGCCTGATGGAGTCCATCACAATACAAGAGACTGAACATGATTCAAGGCCCCAATATACTCACTATGAAGTTATTTTTCCTTTTCTACTTAGAAATAAAAAGTTGGAAATACCTTTTTGCAGCGAACATCCCGACGCCGTCCAATGTTTAGATGATTATGTAAATGTAAGCGCATTTTCCTCTCAATGGCAAAATAAACACAACAAGCGATGAGAAAACAACAAAAGTATATGATCATAGTGATGTGGATATGTTTGCACAAGCACTGCGATTCACCGGCATCATGTCGACGGATGAGGTAGGCCTAATTAAAATGACACCGATATGATACTTTCTATTTGAGACTTTAGATTATATAGATCTGGCTACTTTGAATTAATCCCTTTTCTTTGCCTGACACATTGACATTACAGCACAGAATAGCTCTTCCGGCATTATAAGCATTCATTTCATGTGTCATTGAATGGAAGAGAGGCTCAGGTGCGCATAACCGTCACATCCTTTGAATTTTCCCAGAGAAACCGGCCCGAATCCTTCACATTAAAATCAGCCTACAGGCTTTCATAGACAACCTAGGAAGTCGGGGTTTCATTTTTTTAAGTTTTGTTACAAGGTGTTCACACATTGGCAATAAAAAAGGGATTAATACATGAAAATTCTTACATACAGCCCCTTTAATTCAATGAGTTACTTGCCATTTATTTATAATTTACTAGCAGTTTCTGAGTGGAAATTGTTTCAAAGTAAATCCTACACCATTTTTTTTTCCAGTGTACTGTATTTAAACCAACAAAAGCATACATTTTCAAATGCAGCTAATAATGAGACATATCAGAAGTGAGAATGATATCCATTAACATTTCCCCTGAGAAAAAGCACTTTCGGGATTCAGATGGCGCAGTGAGTGTTTGGTTAAAGCACAATGAAAGTAAAAAAAAAAAAAAAGTACATCAAGAATTAAAATAACTTATATTATTATAATTATATTATTATTAAAATATTATATTATTTCTTAATATATTAGTTTTTCTCTGTGGTAAAAAAAGTAAAGCACAATCAGCGAACAAAAAAAGGCAAATGGTTTGTCAAAGATATAAAAAGAGGATCAAAATAGATTACATTTTTGTGTGGAGCTCTTGCCTTGATTTGCAAGCAGTTCTCAAAAAGTCTAATTAAAAAATGTCCCTCACTGATATGAATATTATATGGACAATAACAAGACAATATTGCTTTGTATAAAGCGTGTATCAATAGAGCAAATTAACTGAAGTGATAAGAAAAATAAAAATGTAAAAAAGAAACTAAAAAAGAAGCTACAAGGAGTTTATAAGATTAAAAATGAGTTAATAAAGTTAAACCAAGCACAAAACCTCAGTTCATATGAGACACACACACTTACAAACACCCATTAGCATCTCTTACATGGTCCCCATGCTCCTCTAGAGTTTCAAATATCTCAAATTCTTCTCCCCTGTGACCTCAGAAAGAAAATTGCCTCCTACATCATTATCGTCTATGCCGGTTGTCATGCAGGGAAGGTCAGACTCAAGGGGAAATGCACAACATTTATATGAGAGTACATCTGCACATGACTGCCACCGTTTATCTTTACCTACCACCTTAGAACTAATCCTCGCTGTTCATGCCATATGAGAGGCAGGGTGAGCCACAGGGCAGGACCGTATTACCCCAAAGACATTTGCGGAATTTGAAAAGGAAATTCAGGGAATCGGGATAACTGAGATGTATGACTGATGCAGCCACACCTGCTACAGTTCCTCTTTTCAAGTCATTGATTGCTGTCTTAGCTATCAACAATCACTGAATACATGAATGAAAATGAATTATTTATGATCTAGAAGTTTGCTTGTGTGTTAAACGTTCGGCTTAATATGCACACACAATAATATGCATGATGGGTTGATTCACAATGCATCATTGAAGAAATCAACTAGTCACGACTGTTTCCCGAAACCGTATTGTCGCAAATTTGTCATTCAACCACATTGGTTAGATATTTGTCTCTCACATGGCGGAGTAATAACTTTTATTTTACTATAGTTAATGCTCAAATTTTTTGCAATTAATTACAGACATCTGAGGACCAGTTCTCAATTTTCTCAGTTACTTTTCAAAAATGGCGCTTTAAATCTCTTGACAAACTAAAAGACGTAAATTACATTAGTATATATTTGAATTTAAAGATGTAGATTGAATTTTAGCTTGCTTATTTTGCTAAAGATAAGGATTATTAAGTCCACATTTCATGCAACCAAGAAACTATGCTTCAAACCACAGCTTGAGAGCTGTAATTCCAACCACACAACTTTAAATGCTGTTTGAGAATGTTTGTTGGAACTATGGTTTCGGGAAACACGACTTGATAAACTATGCTGATAATGACGGATTGTTGGCTAATGACATAGTTGGCTAACGAAAAGCCCCCCTGGCCAAAAATGATGTGCGCACAATTTGGCATTTTTCATTGCGTTATCACAAATAAAACCATTGACTCCAAGCACAACTATGCAATATGCCTAAAATATTTAACAATTCTTTATAATATTTGAAAATAGGATTAGGTGAAGATGTCAGATTTTCCTAGGCCGGACATCACTTTTAGTCAGTGCCCTCCAGAAGATTGGAAATGGCAATTCAGGTTCCCTTTCAAGGGAACTCCCGTTGCGTCGAGAATGACGCTATGGGGAACGCTTTGCGTGATGACGTCTTGAAGCACATGTAAAATCAGTCCAATGGTGTGGCGGAACGTCAGAGGCGGGTGACGTCACGTACCAGGAAGCTATAAAAGCCGGCCCGAAACAGAAAACGAAAGCTTTCTGAGTCTTCAGTCGCGCTCTGTGTTGAATCTGTCCTTGTTATTTGGTGTTGTCTGTCTATATATATATATATTCAGTATGGCGAGCAAGCAGCAGTTTAGAGTGTGTGTCCATCCCTGCCCGCGTTATTTAACGGGAGGTGACACACACACTCTTTGTGTTGTTTGTTTGGGAGAGGAGCATGCCCAGTCAGCACTCGAGGGTGGTGACTGTGTGCATTGCTGTGCGCTTCCATTGCGTACGCTCCGATCCCGGTTGGCACGGTTCAATCCCGATCACGTTCCCCAGGGCTCTGGTCCCGCTGCTGCCGAGGCACAGCGTCGATCTCAGACCTGGGGTTCGCAAATGGATCTATCAGTGGATGTTGAGACGGGCTCTGCCTTATCTCAGCAACCTTCTGATAGATCCAGTGCCTCTCATCAGGGTGTGGAAGCACGCGCTGCGGTTTCTTCCCCCCCGATGGAGGCACCAATACTGCAATTGTCCAGCTCTGAGGAGTTGGACGTTGTTAGTGTTGAAGCTGAGTCTGAGGATTCGCCACCTCAGTCTCATGCTTTTGAGGAATTGCTCGATGTTGTCACGAGAGCAGTTCACAGATTATCTATTGAGTGGCCAGAGGATAGACAGGACGTTCGCTCGAAAAGTAAACTCGACGAACGCTTCCTGCCATCTCGTGCACAGCCTCAGAGAAAAAGCCTTCCGTTTTTCCCCGATCTCCACACCGAGGTGTCGAGATCGTGGGGGAAACCTATGTCTTACAGAGTTTACACAACACAAACCTCTCACTACTCTTCCATTCACAATTATAAAGAGCATGGTTATGGGGAGATGCCGAAGGTGGAAGAGACGCTCGCGAGCTATCTCTCTCCAGCGACGGCATCTTCCTCTTCCCTCTAAACCAGTAAAATTTACTTCATCGCTGGTTCATAAATCATATGCAGCCGCTGGTCAAGCTGCAGCGTGTCTGCATACGATGTCTATCATGCAGGCCTATCAGGCTGAATTATTGGGGGATTTAGAGGAGGGCGGGGGTATTGGTCCAGACACAGTGGCTGAACTACGCAGAGCCACGGATCTGTCTCTCAGGGCCACCAAGGAGACCGCTAAATCAATCGGGCGGTCTATGGCAGCCCTGGTGGCCACTGAGAGGCATCTGTGGCTCAATCTGAGCGACATAAAAGAAAAAGAAAAACATGTTCTCTTAGATGCTCCGGTTTCCACTGATGGTCTATTTGGTGATGTTGTGAACAGTGCGATAGCTAAATCACAAGAGGCCTCTAAACAGGCAGTTGCACTCCAAAGACTTCTCCCCCGCCGTTCATTCTATGAGGCTGCTGAGCGGGAGCAGCCTCACTCCTCTAAAAAGAGCGCTAGCCATCGTGCCACTCAAAAACAGAGTGTGTCCTCTCGTGCTCCCCCACAAAAATCTCGGGGACACGGAGGGCGCTCTCAAACCCAGCAGCCCTCGAGGGGTAGAACGGATCTGCGGACCGTTATTACCGCCAAGAAGGCTGCTGGGAAAAAGTCCTGACGTCCGAGGGCTCAGGACAAATGAGGGTAGTCCCCCCCGAAGCAGAGCGGTTAACACCTCTTTTCACGGTGCCCGTCTCTCTTCGGTACCCTCAGGGGACCGTTCTGCCAACCCTGCCGCCTCAGGTGTTACAGGGCGCAGCGGTCTCCGGCGAGCACATATCTCAAGGACCACCCGGAAACGTAGTGGCCTCGGGATGCCCGCCCCCTCCGAGGAGGGTGTTAGAGCAGTCTGTTCGGTCGTTCCCTGCCGGTGCGCCGTTACAGGGCGACGAACTGACTACTCAACAACAACGAAATCCAGAAACCAGTCTCGAGAGGCTGGTACCTCTAGTAGAATCTTTGACAGCGTGGAAGCTACTGTCAAATGTTTCTCGTTGGGTCCTGCAGACCGTGGAAAAAGGGTATCAGATACAATTCAAAAAACGCCCGCCTCGGTTTATGGGGGTCCTGCCCACAGTGGTGGGCCCCGAGCAGGTTCTGGTCATGGAACAGGAAGTGAACACTCTGTTAGAGAAAGGGGCCATAGAATATGTACCTCCCTCCGACAGGGAAACCGGGTTTTACAGCCGGTACTTCATTGTTCCGAAAAAGGACGGGGGATTGCGTCCCATTTTAGATCTTCGAGTTCTGAACGATTCAGTCATGCAGCTCAAGTTCAAAATGTTAACATTGAGACAGATCGTGCCACAGATCAGGTCCGAGGACTGGTTTGTCACGATAGATCTCAAGGACGCATATTTCCATATTTCCATCCGTCCGTGTCATTGGAAGTTCCTGAGGTTTGCTTTCGGGGGCAAAGCATACCAATATCGTGTTCTTCCATTCGGCCTAGCTTTATCACCCCGCACTTTCACCAAATGCATGGATGCAGCTCTGGCGCCGCTGCGCCTCCAGGGTATTCGCATCATGAACTACATCGACGATTGGTTGATTTTAGCTCAGTCGCATCAGTTGGCGGTTCAACATCGAGATGTTGTTCTCGCCCACATGAAAGAGCTGGGGTTACGGCTGAACGCCAAGAAGAGTGTGCTTTCTCCTCTCCAGAGGACCACTTTTTTAGGCGTGGTTTGGGACTCAGTGTCGATGCAGGCGCGCCTGTCACCGCCACGTATAGAGTCCATCCTTGCAGCTGTGAAAAGTGTAAAGCTAGGCCAGCTACTCACTGTCAAACAGTTCCAGAGACTGTTGGGTTTCATGGCAGCAGCTTCCAACGTGATACCTTTTGGACTGCTGCACATGAGGCCCCTGCAGTGGTGGCTCAGGACCAGGGGGTTTTCCCCGAGGGGCAACCCATTTCGCACAATCAGGGTCACGCGGCGATGCTTACGTGCCCTGGTTATGTGGAAGAAACCTTGGTTCCTGTCCCAGGGCCCAGTGTTGGGAGCTCCTTGTCGTCGCAAACTGCTAACGACGGATGCTTCCCTCACGGGTTGGGGAGCGATCCTGGAGGGTCGCTCATCTCAAGGTCTGTGGGAAGACCATCATCGTTCCTGGCATATCAATCGCCTAGAGATGTTAGCTGTCTTCCGGGCTCTGAGGAGCTTTATCACAGATCTCAGGGGACACCATGTGTTAGTACACACGGACAACACGTCGGTAGTCGCCTATATCAACCACCAAGGGGGTTTGCGCTCGCGCCCGTTATCCAACTTGGCACGCCATATCCTCTTGTGGTCCCAGGGGAAGTTACTGTCACTCAGGGCAGCTTACATCCCCGGGGTCCAGAATATAGGAGCAGACACTCTGTCGAGGCAGGGGCCGAGGCCCGGGGAATGGAGGCTCCACCCCGAGGTGGTGGAGCTGATATGGAGGGAGTTCGGCCAAGCACAAGTGGATCTGTTTGCGTCTCGAGAGACGTCTCACTGTCCACTTTGGTTCTCCCTCACGCATCCAGCTCCTCTGGGACTGGATGCTATGGTTCAGACGTGGCCGAGGCTACGTCTGTACGCCTTTCCCCCAGTTGCTCTGCTCCCGGGAGTTCTGGAGAGAGTTCGCAGGGACCGGGTTTGCCTGCTTCTTATAGCCCCGCGTTGGCCGGGCCGAGTATGGTTTCCCGATCTGGTCTCCCTCCTCGACGGGCATCCTCTGGAGTTACCCGTCAGGAGAGACCTTCTGTCCCAGGCAGGGGGCTCAATATTTCACCCCCGCCCAGAACTGTGGAACCTATGGGCTTGGCCTCTGAGGGGGCCCAGCTCATAGAGTCAGGTCTCTCAACTGAGGTTGTTGGGACCATTCTACAATCCAGAGCTCCCTCCACGAGGAAACTTTATGCCCTGAAGTGGAGAGTATTCACTTCTTGGTGTAGTGACCGTCGGTTGGACCCAGTTAACTGCCCAATTGGTACAGTGCTGGAGTTCCTGCAGGACCGGTTCACAGCAGGTCTAACCCCGTCCACTTTAAAGGTTTATGTGGCGGCCATAGGTGCTTACCACATTCCTTTGGGTGGAATGTCTGTGGGGAAAGACCCTTTGGTATCTCGTTTCCTTCGTGGCACTTGGAGGCTGAGGCCTGCAGTTCGCTCTAGGGTGCCACCTTGGGACTTGTCCATTGCGCTACAAGGCTTGTCCCTGGCCCCCTTTGAGCCTATTGAGGAGGTTCCTGAGAAGTTTTTAACGCTGAAAGCTCTTTTCCTTCTTGCCATTTCCTCTCTCAAGAGAATAGGGGATCTCCAAGCGTTGTCGGTTGCTCCGTCATGCTTGGAGTTTGCTCCGGGTATGATCAAAGCATTTCTTCATCCGAGACCGGGCTATATCCCCAAGGTCCCCACTAATGTGGCCAGACCTATTGTTCTGCAGGCCTTCTGTCCTCCTCCCTTTCAAAATGCGGACCAGGAGGCTAATAATTTGCTTTGCCCTGTGCGGGCGTTAGACGCATATGTCCACAGAGCTGCCCTGTGGCGAAAAAGTGATCAATTATTTGTGTGCTTTGGGTCCCCTAACAAAGGAGGCCCGGTGTCTAAGCAAAGGATGAGTAAGTGGGTGGTCGAGGCTATCTCACTTGCCTATGAGGCGGCTGGGCAGCCTTCTCCTTTGGCTGTCCGGTCGCACTCGACGAGGAGTATGGCGGCCTCTAAGGCCCTTATTTCAGGAGTTTCTTTACAGGACGTCTGTGATGCGGCAGGCTGGTCCTCACCGCACACTTTCGTCAGGTTTTACTCTCTGGATCTAGACTCTGCTCCAGGGTCTCATGTTTTATCTTCCTAGTGCTGCTCTCTAGATTACACACAGGACAGACATTCGTAGCTATGGAGGCGTTGGTATAGACGTTCCCCATAGCGTCATTCTCGACGCAACGGGAGTTCCCTTGAAAGGGAACGCCTCGGTTACGACTGTAACCTCGGTTCCCTGAAGAGGGAACGAGCGTTGCGTCGCCTTGCCATATCTCCTTCATGCCTGTCAGCTCGACTTCAGACTTTTACGAAGCTTTCGTTTTCTGTTTCGGGCCGGCTTTTATAGCTTCCTGGTACGTGACGTCACCCGCCTCTGACGTTCCGCCACACCATTGGACTGATTTTACATGTGCTTCAAGACGTCATCACGCAAAGCGTTCCCCATAGCGTCATTCTCGACGCAACGCTCGTTCCCTCTTCAGGGAACCGAGGTTACAGTCGTAACCGAGGCGTTTTGTATGGTATCAGCATAAATCCTTTACTCTTACTTTTTTTTTTTAAATGCACTGATAAAGTGAGTAAATATGAGCAACATTTTCTCTATAAAATAAAATAAAATAAAATAAAATAAAAGTAAATTAATAACCAAATTTCAGCTGCTCCCTATCCCAACTTAATTTTACGGAAGTGACGTATACTTTTCATTCGTTTGTCGCAACATTTCTTGGGGGAAAGCAAAACCTTTGCAAGGGAATACAAAGGTTTTGCGAGCGAACTGCCATCTTATATTTTTTTATTTCACCATGTCCCTTTAGGGGCTCCATAGAATTTAACTTATAAAATAAAATATCTGAATGCATTTATGACAAGAAATGATAAGGATTCATGGTGATATTGTCCAAAGCCCCACTTTAAATCCTGGGGCATTTTTGGAATGCACTGTATATTTCAGTTTAATGTGATGACTACATCTAGGACAGCTTTAAAGTTTTTATGAGCAGCTTACAGCATAAGAAAACTGATTCATTTGTGAACTAAACTTGTCAAGCTCTCCAACAATTTCTGATTGATCAGATTTAGGGTAGTGGGGGAGATGCTTGCCTTCCCAGTGAAGGGTGCAGGGCGGTTCACTAAAGCATTTCTATATATCTCAATAAGTTCTGAAAAGTTTGTAGGAAGACGGAAATAACACCCCTTGAGACATTAATTATTTTCTCTTGGGTGAATGTACACATTTCATCAAGAAATAAACAGTGATCAAACCCACTTTAATCTTTCAGTCTTCTGCATTTCATAAGATTTCGGAGGAGTGTGCATTAGCATCATGCTTCTGTGTGCACATTTTCTGAGCAGTGCTGCATTAATGCAGCATTTAATGTGCTCTTTTGAATCATTTCAGTTAAAATGCATTGAGATTTTACATAGTGCCCAAGTTCAGCGTAGACGATTCACACACAATGCTCAAATATGACCTTGAACATGTAATGTAATATAATAAAGGCAATGCTAAAGTGAGACCAAGAATAAGGCATATCCATCTCTCTCAACATTTGTGTGTTTTAATATCCAAGGTTAGATGGCTCTTGACGTAATGACTGCTCTGATCTCCTGTTATCGTTCTCTGCTCACTCCCTTTTATCCCCTAATTGACTCACTTAAGGGCCATGTTGCGTTATTCAACTGCAGGAATAAATAGTACTTTGATCCCCTAACAATGAGCCCATGATCTTGAGGATAATGCACCCATCATTCAGCTCGATCATCTTCTCTTTTTCTCTAAAGATACCCACTCTACTATGTGGGCACACACGAGTACTGTGGGTGCTCGAAGCCAATGACCTTCAACCAGTGCATAATCATTGACGTCTGACTGCTTACTTTGTACATCTCTCAATACACTATAGATTAGCTATCTGTAAAATGTAAAAGGAGCCATTCAAAAGGATTCCTTCACAGTGTTCAGTGGAAGTGTGCTTTGATAAAGCAGATGTTAAATTAAAGCTTAGCTCTTGACACTGAGATTGTTTGCAGACCTAGTATAACCTCCAGAGACCAAACTATTCGATTTTGTAAACTTCAGGGACATGAGGTTCAAGCAGATGAAACTACACATGAATATTTACTGCTAATACTGACAATACGTAACTACAAACCCTTGTGGATGGAAATGTATGTGTACACCAACATGTCACAATAATGTTTCCCAAAAAAACAAATCTATTTTGTAAAAATTACATACATCTACTGTACATAAAGTCAGAACTGTAGGTTATTATATTTATGGTGAAAATAGTAAGTAAATGGGCTGTTAAAATTGTGCTGATTTTTGGACATTTCTAATCACAGTGCTACTGTTTACATTTCAGTTTTGACTCGGAAATGAGCAAATAATCTTTCTTCAGACTTTGATTAATAAATCATAGACTATTTATCAAGAGCAAAATCATTTTAAATTGTTCAAGCAACGCCTAATTTGCATGAGCTAAGTGTAAGCTACACTGTACAACCCTTAACCACTGTCCTGTACCACTTAAAAAAAAAAAAAAGCGACACCTAGTTTAACTAAAGGCCCCAATATACTTCAAGCAAATAACGAGCTGATGTGACATCGTTTAGAATAAAATCAGGCCAAAACTATCTTTGTTTCGGGAGATCGAAACAGCTTGCCAAAGCGAACTTTCCAGAAAGGTTCGCTCTGACTGGTTAACACCTTCGAACTACCATCAGTTTGAGGTGGATACGTAATAGGTAGGTGTGGCTCTAGGGGGTTTCGCCCTCTTTGACATGGAAATATTCTCTGGTTCATTTCGAGGTCGAGGTCAGATGTCCGCGTGTGTAAACAAACACTGGAGAGCTGCTTTACAGTTGAAATCAAAGTGTAACTTTTTTTTTCTGTTTTATTTTTTTATTTTTTATTTTCACGTTTAATACTGTAAAGCTGTTTGGTTTAAAAAATCTTAAAATGTATAAAGTGATACATAAATAAACGTGACATGTCTTGACTGGAATGCTGAATTGCAGAGCTCATGCAAACTACATCACAATGATCAGAACAGCAGCAAAGCAACAGACCTTGGTTTGATATCTTCTGCAACCCCAAAAATTATAGATGACCTTGCCTCAGTCTTTGCTGATATTTTTAATTGCAATGCAAATCCCAACATGTCATAGGTTTGTTGTCATTATTTCAGTGCCTGCAGAGTTAATCACTTCCTGTGTCATTTGGGATTTGACCTTAGTTAAGGTTAGCAATTAACACAGTGTCTCCAAAACAACAAAGTTTGTGTTTGATTTTCAAAGAATGATGGCAGTAGACCTTGAAGGGATAGTTCACCCAAAAACGGTCACCGAAACTTGTTTGATAGCCTTTGTCACCACTAACTTTTGTTGTAGACATTTTGCTATAAATTTCTCACTTTGTGTTCCATGAACAGAATACAGTCTTATAGGTTTGTAAAAGATGCGAGGCTGAGTACAATGGCAAGAAACTTAATTTTTGGGTTAACTATTTAAGTTTCTTCTTCCTCTAAAACAAAAAACACCAAGACTGTACCAAGACTGAACCAAGACTTTACCAAGACTGTAAAGAACATCCACTAGAGACTCTTTTTCCTATTTTAGCTCAAAATGGTGGGGTGTAGAAGAGAGGAGTTCTGTAGTTCTACCGAGCAGACAAGAAAGTGTGCTACATGCTTTTCCCCTCCATCAATGCATGATTGGTTACTCAACTCTGCAACAAAGGAACTGGATAGGATTGTGCACTCAGCCTCAAAAGCTTTGGCTGCCACATTCTAAAAAAACAAGTCTTAAAAATATTTATAAGTACCTCAGCTGTGTCCAAACAATGCCCTCAATAACTCAAGGTGATTAAAATGACAACCATTAATTTTCTCAATAGAAGGCTATTTACTGTAAGACTGCCCAACAACTGATTTCTGTCTGCAGTTATTCAAGTTTTTGGCATTACGTGTAGTTAAAAAAAGCTAAACTTTCAAAAGCCCTTACTTTTATTCCGTTCCACTGCCTGCGTCTCGCATTTTTAAATGCAAAAATGCATTCTGTGAATGGCCTCTTCAATGTACAAAAAACACCATTACAGTCGCATCAGCAACTGTAGGATGTGAAGAGAGTTTCAACCAGTATAACAAAAAGTATTAATAAAAAAATTGCCTACCTTTAACTTGAGCATTGTGTGCTTAAGGGCTGGTTCACACAGAATGCACTTTTGCAGTTAAAAATGTGAGAAGTTCTTTGAAGCACAGGTCATAGAAAAGCATTTTCTAAAAGTTGAACTTCTTTTTACTTAAGCGCCGCATATTTAGAATGTTTTAGAATTTTAGAATTTGCGAGATGCCGCAAACGACGCGAGACGTGAACGCAGCAGTTAAAGACGTCTGTCTAGCACGTGTTTACATTGAAAAACAATGAAAAGTAGGAATGGAATTGAATGGAAAAGTGGAATGGAAACACATTCTGTATGAACGGGCCCAAAGATGTCCATCCAGCATGTGTTTACATTGAAAAACAATGGAAATTTGGCGCAGTAGAATGGGGAAAAAAACGCATTAAATGTGAAGGGCCCTTACAGTAATATTAATACTGATGTAGTTTTTTACATTGAAGATGGCACCAGATTCGGTCGATTGAAACAAAAGAGCGTGCAGAGTGATAAGTGAGCCATGAAAGTAGTGCCAGTTTGAGCCTCAACGTTGCCACTGATGATGGAGAATATCTGGCTACTTAATGTCTGACCATGATTGACCAATCAATCAGAATAAAGTATTCCAGACAGCCGTATAAAAATAACTGACCAGAAGACCCCCATCCTCGTCAGCTTCTACATGTATGTGTCATGAAGAGTGTTCTGGCAAACAACATTACCGTCTGCTATAGATGCTCTGACAGGAAGGTCTTGAGGAGCATGTTAAAAAGTGCCCAGTGGGCAGTTTTTACTGTGACTGGCGACCACCTCCCTTCCACTACACTGTATGGAGCAAAAGGAAGTCCACTGTCATCAGGAAGAACCTCAATCTTCCTTCACACAGCTTGTGCACTCAACCCTCAGGATGGAGGGTAAGGATTCATCCAAAAAATCTTTCCACAGGCATTTTTCTTCATAATTATTTCTTTTTTTCTGACTGCTCACATACATGACATACCTGCATACTTATCTGGATTATATAAGCCAATAAATAGTGTTTCTAAATGCTACATGTTTGCTTCAAGGTTTCCTATGAATTGCATTTGATATTCTCACTGCTTTGCAAAAAACAAAACAAAAAAACAGTAAAATTGACGTGTTACCTCTTTATACAGTAATGAACCTACATTCACTGTGTTATTCTGTGTTATTAGTTAATAGCCCTATAGTCGGATTATTCATCACAATTATCATAATTCTTTTTTGCCTGTCTCTCAGAAATTTGTTTTGTGCCAGTCACCACCATCAAGCACAACTACAAGACAATGACGATACACAATAGTAACCAAAGAGAAATAACATGAGAACATACTGTAACAAAACAACCACATCAACACACATTCATATAATTACATAAGAAACTGAATAGGCTACATCCAAAACTAGTTTGATGGCTCTGAAATGGTGGTATTTTACATGCTACGTTCATTTAGTGTCTCCTTGATGCTGTGACTCAATATATCTGGCCCTAAATCTCCCCTCGTTGTTGCAGCACTAGAGCCATCAAGTGGCTGATATACATAGTCTTTACCTCAACATTTAACTCCTGATCATATTACTCTATCTCTCTCTCTCTCTCTCTCTCTCTCTCTCTCTCTCCCTCTCTCTCTCTCTCTCTCTCTCTCTCTCTCTCTATATATATATATATATATATATATATATATATATATATATATATATATATATATATATACCCTGGTGAAAAAGGAAATGCTAAGTATACTTGCAGCCAGACTAATAATCAGTATACTTCAAGTGTGTTAATGATTAGTTAACTTGAAGTGTGCTATTTTGAAACAACTAAGTATTTTGTACTAAGTATATTTTAGTTGTAATTAAATTGTAGTAAAGCATAACTTTAAGTGCATTTAGTGTACTTTTGTGCAAGGGCGTAGATTTGGTTTGAACATTGGGGGGGTTGAAGTTTGGGTATGCCTCCTGATGCCTCCTTTTCATGCGATCATGGTATAAATATGGGGGGGGGGGGTGCATAGATTTAAATATTGGGGGGGTTATCTCCCCCCAACCCCCCCACAAATTACGCCCCTGCTTTTGTGTTTTAAATTGGACCAGCTTCAAGTATACTTAGTATACTTATGCCTGTGTAGGGACTAATTACATGCTTGATTAGTGATATTAAAGTGTACTTTACAAGCATACAAGCAATATACCTTGTGTGTGTGTGTGTGTGTGTGTGTGTGTGTGTGTGTGTGTGTGTGTATATATATATATAATTATTATTATTATTATTATTATTATATTTTTTAAATATATATTTTTGCCGTTTTCGCCTTTTATTAGGATAGGACAGTACCTAGACAGGGAGTGAGGTGGGAGAGAGAGAGGAGGGACGGGCTCAGGAAAGTCAGCACATGTCAGCGCACTTGCCCACGAGGCTATCGTGGTGTGATATATTTGAGTAAAAAGTATAGGCTCATTAATACCTTTGGCTTAATCCAAATACTACAAATTGCTTTGTCTTCAATAACAAATGTACATTATTATACAAATAAAACTTAGCTATACTTTGTACAAAATACTATACTATAATGTATTTTGAAAGTATACTTTCAATGCATTGTTACAATGATCATTTCCAGCACACAATTAAAATATACCTCAAATATATTTTTAATAAAGTGCAAATAAATACACTTTTAAAGAATAAACAGAATTTTTACTTTGTTTATTTTTTCAAAATCAGGTTGGTGGAGAGTTCCTGCCTCAAGTGGAGGAGTTTAAGTATCTTGGGGTCTTGTTCACGAGTGAGGGAAGGATGGAACGGGAGATTGACAGACGGATCGGTGCAGCTTCTGCAGTAATGCGGTCGATGTACCGGTCTGTCGTGGTGAAGAAAGAGCTGAGCCGCAAGGCGAAGCTCTCGATTTACCGGTCAATCTACGTTCCTACTCTCACCTATGCTCATGAGCTTTGGGTCATGACCGAAAGGACAAGATCCCGGATACAGGCGGCCGAAATGAGCTTTCTCCGCAGGGTGGCTGGGCGATCCCTTAGAGATAGGGTGAGGAGCTCGGTCACTCGGGAGGAGCTCAGAGTAGAGCCGCTGCTCCTCCACATCGAGAGGGGCCAGCTGAGGTGGCTCGGGCATCTTTTCCAGATGCCTCCTGGACGCCTTCCCGGGAAGGTGTTCCGGGCATGTCCCACCAGGAGGAGACCCCGGGGAAGACCTAGGACACGCTGTGTCTAGGGAGAGGGAAGTCTGGGCATCCCTGCTTAGACTGCTGCCCCCGCGACCCGGCCCCGGATAAGCGGAAGAAGATGGATGGATGGATGGATACTAAATTATTTTAAAGTGTGTTAAAAGTCTATAGATAGATAGATAGATAGATAGATAGATAGAGTCTCTCCATCATTTTCTGACTCCGGTTTGAGCAAAAAAGGCTAAAAGTTTTGGAAATTTTCAGTGCATGTCTGTGTGAGGTAAAATGGAGCCGTTGAAGCTCCGCCCTCTGTACCGGGAGCAGCAGCTCATTTGCATTTAAAAGAAAAGACACAGAACGGTGTGTTTTTGCTCACCCTCAAAAAGTGACAACTTTAACATGCTATATAATAATATCTGTGGGGTATTTTGAGCTAAAACTTCACATACACACTCTGGGGACATCAAAGACACATTTTACATCTTGTGAAGAGGGCATATAGAATATATATAGAACCGTTTCTTCTGAGAGTGAGGACTACTGATCTTTACCCTGCACCCTTTCAGCTCCTTCAAATGATGGGGATATCTTTTTTTCAATTGATCTGAATGAATAAAGAAATCTCAAGAAGTACCACTTTTTCCCTGTCTTTTGGAAACACCTGCTATGTCTGTATCATGTGCATTCATTTTTACATTATTATTCGGGACAAAATCTTTTTAATGTATCAACTGGCTGTCTGGGAGTGTAACCATATAATAATGTAACGCACTTATGGTAATTGAAGTGATCCAGATTTAACTGAGTGAGAGTAAGTGTTTTAGGGCAAGGAAGGCACTTGAAGTTGAATTGTGAGTGTTCATTAATGTTTGGCATAATGTACTTGTGTGTCCTTGAAATGTAAGTGTATATCAGAAGAGTAGGTTACTTTGAAAAGCAGACAGTGTATACATGAAATGTATTGGTAGTGCTCAGCACAAGTGTATTTAGCAAATGTATTAAGTGTGCACTAAGAGTACATTTAAATTGAAATAGACAATGCCACACTGAGGATCAGCAACTAGACATCACACACTTGCAGTTTAAAGTAGAATAACTGTTTAAAGTCTAAACCCTAAAGTTGAAAAGCTTCAGGGCATGTCTAGCTTCAGGCCAACAAACTATTGTTTGAAGATGTGTCAAAAAATTGGACTGACGAGACAATGCAACCCATAATAATGAGCTAAACTAAATTTTGTCTTGTCACACTGAAGTAATTAACAAAAAAAATTATCATTTAAATTGACAGTGCTGAGACTTAAAGATGCTGAACCCTTTGAGTGGTTTTGCTCTGAAGCACCATCAAATGATGTTCTCATCACCCTGGGAATTAACTCAGAGTGCAATGAGCAGAAACAATTGTTCAAAACAGACTAATTTATGTATGTGTTCAACATATATTTATTCCTGTATTAGTTACTAATGGCAGTAATCATATTTGTTTGATTTTCTCAAATGAGTCAGAAGCAATCAAATGTTTCATGCAAAACTCATTACTAACAAACTAGAGCGCACTTGTGTCATTTTTGAATGGTAAGACTTAATAACAGTTGCCTCCATTTCATAGGTTTCTTATGGTATCTCATGAAAAATGCAATGGAATGAAATGACAAGTATAATGCTGTGATACATACAAAATCCTTCATAATCATTTTTATTTTCTAAAAAAAGAAAAGGAAAAGAAAAGATCACCCCATGCTTCATGTTATGGTCTTTTTTGTTTTATAAATGTGCCATTTAATTAGATGAAAACATGTTGCTCCTTTAAAGCATTAAGCATAACCTGATGAAATGGAAAAACTGTCCAGAATTTTTTTTTTAAATAAACAATCATGTATAATAGATCCTCACTGAAAAGCTGAGGCAAGAGAAAACTGAAGTTTTTACATGGGCTGATACTGTCCTCTAGTGTAAAAAAATAAATAAAGCAGCTGCAGAAGGTTTATAATTTTGTCAGACTATTGACAAAAAAAATGCACCACAAACCCCACAGACAGGTTCAACAGGACAGATTTTATCCAAAAAAGTAAAACAAAACAACTTTAATTAAAGTTGAGAAAGTGTTTAGTGCTACAGCGCCCCATCATTTTCCAATGTAAATCTGTGGTGAAAATGGAACTGCAGCAACATTATTCACAGCAGGCAGCGCCATCTTTGATTTTTAAAGGGAATGAAAGCGAGGCTGTGAGGGACAGGCATACATCTCTTCAGTGGGTTGTATTGTTATTTAATGTGCTTTTGGATTGTTCAGCTGATGAAACACTGCAAAAATATCTTTCCAAGACATTCAGTAGACAAAAAACTCGAATGATCTAGGAGTTTTACAGCAGGAGTTTTACCCTTTTTACAGCAGATGCCGTTGTAAATATGTTAAGTGTATCCCTCACAGCCTCGCTTTCATACCTGTCATGGCGCTGCTCAGAATAAGGTCTATTGGTCCAGGTTTGAGACTGTCCCACTTATTTTCACGTTACCTAACGTAAAGCTTGCCCCATTTCCAAGACAATAACTGTGTTCGAAATCGCCCCTATACCCTCATTCACTATTCCCTATATTAGTCCACTAATATAGTCCATTTGAAGAAGTGAATGAAAATGAGTGAGCAAATTCGGACACTGTGTGCGCCAGAAGGTCTCCCGCTTTTGCATAGTTTGTGCTTTATATTTGATAATAAAATGATTTAATAATCATTTGAAACTTAGCAAACTGGCAGCTTCAGTAGTAAGTAACCAGTCTATAACATGAACATACTTTTGGTAATGTAAGTGATCCAGATGTAACTGAATGAAAGAAAGTAGTGTTTTAGGGCAGGGAAAGTATCTTGAAGTTTAATTGTAAATGTTCATTAATGTTATGTGTATCAGAAGACTAGGTTACTTTAAGAGTTGAAAAGCATGAAATGTATTGGTAGTGCACAAGTGTATTTATATATAGCGAGTGTTTTGAGTGTGCACTGAGAGTACATTCAAATGGAAACAGACAATGTCACACTGAGGGTCAGCAACTAGACTCTGCAAACTTCAGTTTAAAGTAGAAAACAGAAAGTTGAAAAGCTTCAGGGCATGTCTAGCTTCAGGCCAACAAACTATTGTTTGAAGTTGTGTCAAAAATAATTGGACTGTTGAGGCAATTCAACCCATAATAATGAGCTAAACTAAATTTTCTCGTCACACTGAAGCAGTTAACAAAAAAATGATCATTTAAATTGACAGTGCTGAGACTTAAAGATGCTAAAACCCTCAAGTTGAGTGGTTTGGCTCTGAAGCAACAAATGAATGTGTTCTCATCACACAGGCTGAATAATGCAAGAACATTAGACTTCTGTCAAAAGTGTCGGGCCCTGAGGTCAGGGCCCCTAGAAACGTACAAACGGGATGAACTGAACTGACTGTTTTTGGAGACATTTTTGTCAAACCACAAAGAGAAAACCACACAGAACACAACATCTTGTCTTTGTTCAAGTCAAGAGTAGTCCGTCCAAAGCTGGCACTGCAAGATATGGGCTTAACCATGACTTACTCTTCCTAGCAAGGTAGATGACTGTGACACAGAAGTGCTTCTGAAGTTGCAGTTAGTTAGACTGCTTAATGGTGCTCAGAGATGGCACAATGCATTAGCACAGCAATTACAACTGTATTATTTGATACTAGGGCTGAGGTACAATTTATTCTGGCTTTTCTGTGGCATTGCATGTAATTTAGAGAATGCACTGAGCAACTATGTACTAAACTGAAGTGGTTCAAGCTGAGGTACCAAGGCTGTACTGTATACATCTCTATATCTGTCACATCATGAAAACTGATTATCTGTAAATAATAAGGTACAAGAGGCACTGTGTTGTTACAGTCACGAAAAAAGAGCGTTGTTATAGGCACAACGGAACATGTACAGCACATGTCGAGGACCTTATTGGTTTTTTATAAAAAAATAAAAAAACATTGTATAATGGTTACCACACAATACAAACATGAAAGCCATAAATATATGCATTGATGTTACTTTTTCTTTTAAAGTAAAATCATTAAATGCCATCCTTCTGCTAAAAATAGTCCCTGACATTGACAGTAAACTGCAAGAGAATGTTTCTATATAGCATGCCTCATCTGATGGAGCTCAAATAAAAACAGAGACTAGGAACAGTTGTCATGTGTTGTAATTATTTTTTTTTAACACAATATATGATAAGCCTATTTCCTTACAAACATACATCTGCTTATCTTTTAGCATGAGAAAACGTCTCTTGCATCAAACAGAATGAATGGTGTGAGAATTTTGATGCTAATTTTAACTGCATTTAACTGCAAATAATAATAATAATAATAAACCTGGCTACTTTTGCTTCATCTCTTATTTTAGAGACCAGGAAGGTATGGGTTACTTTTTGTTATTCTCACAATGGCAGTAAATTATAGCTATATAATGCATTTATTCTCCATTATACTTCTTTTTTTAATTGCAAACACAGACCAGCCACTAGTCATGTGCCTGTCACTGAAAACTGAAACCCCACACAGCATTTGACCACTGGAGGAAGAAGTGTTTCCGCAACATTGCAACATTGCTTATCTAATCAACTTCTGACAAACACACATTAATTAATAGGCTATTTAAAGCAGCTTCAGCATCCATAATGTAGGGGCCAGGACACTTTAGATTCTATAGAGAGCATTATTTGATTGGACAGAAAATCTGAGTGTGCAGAGTGATGTCATCAAAATCAATGATCCATATTGGCAGAAGTGAGAGACTGTACGTTTTAAATGCTTATATCTTCTAAATGCGAATTTTGTCATTGTTTTGGAGCACACTAGCTCATAACAGTAAGGCTAACATATTCACACTCCTGGCCAAAAAACTGCAATTTTGATTTTATGGGGACTGTAAAGTAGTAGGCTATTAGTAGTAGTATAGTAGTATATTAGTAGTATAGCCTATTCTATTTAAAAGTTTGCTGAAGTGTAGTGGCTATTTGTTTTCCACAAGGGAATTGTTTTTACTCATTGTGACCTATATTTGGGTAGTTTACTATCGTCCGATAAAAAGGCTTACCTCGAAATATTCCCTACATGACAAAAAAAAACGTTTTATACAGTCTATGGTAAAACCATAGCAAAAAGCCAAGTAGCCTATACTTTTAGTACACTCACTCAGTAATGGTTGAACTCACGAGCGCCACTAGAGCGCGCCCATTAACCATTAGGACCGTAGGATCTGATTTGGGGCGGAGACACTTGAGCACGTCACGCCTCCCATTTCTACGATCTTCTCACGCAACCAACGGCCATTTTACAAAGCCAGCGTTTAGAGAGCCGGTTATCCACTCCTCGTCGGCATCTTATCGTTAGTTTTGAATATAGTGCGCTATTTAACCTAATATATTACTCTCGAAAGGTTTTTTAACAGTTTTTCCTGCCCGCTTGTGAGAAAATGTCTCGTGACCGCTCCCGTAACCGTGGAGGATTCCAGCACCGAGGCCGCGGAGGAATGGGTATGGGAATGGGAATGCGTGGTGGGATGGGAAACCCTAACTTTCGAAATCAAAACCAGCATCCTTATCAAAACCGAGGACACCATATGGGTGGCGGGTTTAAGCCGAATCAGGGAAACCAGCCCAACCAGGCCTCTATAACACAGAAGCCACAGGAATCCAATCAGAACAAGCCTGTGGTCCAGTCACCTCCGGCGCAAGGCCCTGGTCTGGCCCAGCAAAGCAACAACAAAGGCCCTTCGCCTCAACAGACCGCCATCGCCGCTCCGCCGAAGATCCAGTCTCCGCCGCAGATCCAGTCTCCACCGCCACAGAAGATCCAGACTCCACCGCCGCAGAAGATCCAGTCTCCACCGCCACAGAATAACGCGAAAACCCCAGATCTTGGTTCCCCACAGAACCAGCTCAGAAAGAACCAACCAAAACTTGGATTGGGGAATGGTCAAAAACAGCCTGTTCCCATGCAGAAAGAACCGGAAAAGATGCTACCACCGCAACAACAGAGTAACGACGGCTCTCAGCCTCAGGTAAAATAACTTAATTCTTTGAAAAACGTAAAATAGTCAGTTTTAGTAATTGCTGATAATATAAGGGATTAGTGTGCGTTACATTTATAAAGTTATTATTTTAAAACACATTTTCAGTAGTACGGGGTACAGAGTCAGATCCGCCATTTTGTAGATGCTTAAACAAAGGTTGGACTCCCTAACGTTACTGCCCCCCCCATGTGTTTCGGTCGCTCTGACTGTATAAAGTGCATTGAGTGTGATTTATGTTTCGACGTTTATTTCGCTTTACTAACGTTAAGAACGCTTTTTGATATACTTTCGATGTTTTAGTGTGGCCTAGTTGTTTGATAAACTGCATTGCATTGTAGATGAGACCGTTCGCAAGCATTGTGAAGTAGGCCTAACATTTATTGATTTGCAGTATGACGCTCAAATTTAGCCCCACGATAGGTTTACCAGCAGATTTGCAGTTTTTATTGTGTGCCTTTGGATTTAGGAATTGAAGGCAACGCTATCTTTGCTGCGCAAGCCTGGGGAGAAAACCTACACTCAACGTTGCCGTCTGTTTATTGGAAACCTACCGAACGACATCACTGAAGCCGAATTCAGGAAATTGTTTGCAAAGTATGGGGAACCCAGTGAGATTTTCATCAATCAAAGCAAAGGTTTTGGATTCATCAGGCTGGTGAGACTTATAACTCATTCCTTGTAGGTGTAAAGTAAGTATTTTTAAATATGCATCATTTAATTTAGTCTTTTTATTTATTTTAAGGAATCCCGTGCTTTGGCAGAGGTTGCAAAAGCCGAGCTGGATGATATTCCGATGAAAGGCAGGCCTCTCAGAGTTCGCTTTGCCACTCATTCTGCTGCGCTTTCTGTGCGCAACTTATCTCCATTTGTGTCCAATGAGCTGCTGGAAGAGGCCTTCTCTCAGTTTGGAGTGGTGGAGAGAGCTGTAGTTATCGTAGATGACCGTGGCCGCTCAACAGGGAAGGGCATTGTTGAGTTTTCTTCCAAACCAGCTGCACGGAAGGCTATTGATCGTATCAGTGATGGAGTGTTCCTTCTCACTGCGTAAGTTATTATAATATGTACAATGACCATATGGTCTCATAAAATGGTCATTCTTTTTACTGGATAGACTTGTAGAAAATGTCTTTACATCATTTTATTATTTTTATAGGTCACCCCGTCCGATTGTGGTTGAATTGTTAGAGCAGTACGATGATGAGGATGGTTTGCCAGAGAAGCTTGCACAGAAGAACCCCAGTTATCAGAAGTAAGTTTCAAATAATCATGTTTATTTTACATTCTGTGACTAGAATCAAAGTCTCTTGTGATTAGCAGTTAATATGTTGTATTGGTCATAATCATAGATGCATTTGTTAATGAGCTTTGATTCGTCCTCAGAGAGCGAGATCAGCCTCCTCGGTTTGCCCGTCCTGGCACCTTTGAGTTTGAATACTCCCAGCGATGGAAGTCCCTTGATGAGATGGAGAAACAACAGAGGCAGCAAGTGGAGAAAAACATACGTGAGGCCCGTGAGAAGCTGGAAGGGGAGATGGAAGATGCCTATCATGAGCATCAAGCGAACATGCTCAGACAGGGTGAGTATTGTCTCTTGAATCAGTGTATTTGTTTTTGGCATTTTTACTGCATTGTTGTTGTTTTAAAATTAAGATTATGGGATGAATAATTGTTTGTGGGATTCATTTTTCTAAAGACCTCCTTAGACGTCAAGAGGAACTTCGTCGGATGGAAGAAATGCACAGTCAGGAGATGCAGAAACGTAAAGAGATGCAACTCAGGTATGTCTGATGTTGTGTATTGTGGTGCTGAAAACCCTTGCTGTGATCGTAGTTAACTGAGTGATTGTTCTCACCCACAGGCAGGAAGAGGAACGCCGTAGGAGAGAGGAGGAGATGATGCGGCAGAGGGAACTTGAAGAACAGATGAGGCGTAAACGCGAGGAGTCTTACAGAATGGGTGGCTTCATGGATAATGTAAGTAATGCTGCTAGAAAGCTCTTAGCATTTAAATGCCATATTTGTTGAATCCTTTTAAATAAAACCATTTCCTTTTTTTACAGAGAGAAAGGGAGATGAGAATGAATTCTAGTGGAGGCCTGGGGTTGGCTGGTAAGATGCATTCTAGATATGAAAACTTGCTGTTGTCTGCTGATATAATTCAACAATATACATATGAAGAGTTCAGATGCAAAAGCCTCTAAATGCCATCTGAAATTTGCTTATAGAATGATCATTTTTATCAAGCTTGTATATTTAAGTTCAGTAATTTCACTTAAATGACAATTAATAGGTAATCTTCATTGCCGTTTAAGTGAAATTATTGAATTTAAATATACGAGCTTGATAAAAATGATCATTCTATAAGAAAATTTCAGACGGCATTTAGAGGCTTTTGCATCTGAACTCTTCACATACATACATACATATACATATACATATACATATATATATATATATATATATATTTATTTATTAGACGTGCCGGTATTCAGTAATGCGATAAATCGCGGTAATGAATATGCACGATATTGTTATCGCGGGCACTTCAAAATACCGTGAAAAATAATAATCAGAATTTATATTTATAGAACGCGTATTAGCTTATTTTCCATCAACCGCTTAAACACTGCATATATATGCTGCGCTAAACACCTGCGCACTCTGATGTAAACAATCCCCACATGAAGCTCTGTGTGCATGCTAGTCTAACGTAAACAATCCTCACATGGAGAAGAAGCATGGCGGAAGGAGGAACGCTGCCGACGATTTATCCCCCTTCTAAAAGCAGGGCTGCCAACTCTACGCATTCAGCGTGAGACTCAAGCAATTTACACTTTTCACACGCTCTCGCGCCACATCCATTTTCAAACGCAGAGAAAAATCACGGAGCAAAGAGGACACTGACACCGACAGACTAGACAGAGCAGGTTACTTTTGATATGAAAAAAATGATCAGCTCTCAGGTTCTGTCCATACTCATAAATACCGTTTTGGCGCTTGTAAATGTGATGTGGCAGATCGCTGAAGCGCCTCAGTTCAAGTAAACCGATCATCTGTTACTTTTTATTTAAAGATACAGTACAACTTACCGAAAGGTATTTATGCCTCATACATAATATCGATCAATCAGTGTTTTTCAACCACGGAAAGAGGTCAATAAAACTGCAGGTGAACAATTATGTCACAGAACGTTACATTTACCTCAGGAAAGCCATTTAATGACCAACAAGTTAGTTGACTATAGAAAAAATAGCTATAGAGAGGAGTATTTTGCTAAATATGTGCACTATATTACATTTGTATTATATTTTTACTTGTGTCATAATTGTTATTATAATGAAAACCAAATTATATTTAATTTAGTTTTTAATTTTTAACCTTTAACCTGTTAACCGTTGCCAGTGCGTCGGCGCACTGAAGCGGTTTTATTTATATATAGTTCAAAGTTACTATCAGATTTAATGTTATACCTTGACAAACTATACATCATTAAAAAGATATAAGACTCAAGTTTCAGAATTTGACCACTATTGTATTCTGAGAAACTTATAGCGACAGTTATTTCTTAATTTGTGTCAGGAGTTATGAAATGAAAAAATTAGTCGATACCTTTGATATGAATTATGCGCGTCAGCCGCTTTCATTCATAAAAAACTCCCGTGCCGTCGTCATGACAGCGATACACAAAACAACGTGCCTCAGGGCTTTAGCTCAAAAATGTGCAGATTTGGAGAAATATTGATATATTCTCATAGGTTTACATCAGATTTCTATAGACAGGAATAATATTTATTGAATTTATACCCAAATGCGTCGATGTAATCATTATGAGCGTTTGCATAACTCTGATACTGTGTTTTCAATTCATACCAATAGCCTGAGGGCGCCCTCGCCGCCCTGTGCACAGTATTAGAACATGAAGAAGTGCCATAATCATGTGACAATCCAGGAAGCCTCGAACACACACAAAGCTAACAAAAGATCGCGCTGTAACTATGGCTGTAACATGCAGTTTTGAAGACAATAAACATGTTTGCTATGATATTTGAGTTACCTGTGTTTTTCAATCCATGCCAGGTATTTCCATAATAATAGATTATATTTATAATGTAATGCTAATCTATATAGAATCGTTGTGCAGAACACTATCCAATAGTATATTTTCTGTCTGATTTTTTATCTGAAGCCAAATTAGATCACAAAAAATTATTTAAAATACTCGATTTGCTTTATAAAGTAAGTTTATAAGCACAAACATGGTTTTAATCTCATAAATTGTCGTGTATTGATGGTGTGCTAAGCTAACATGCTAGCTAGCCCTAGGTGCACCTGCCACCTAGAAGTTATATTTTTATTATTTTTTGAATGCTTACTGAAATGTTTCTTTATTCAAGAAATGCATTTGATACAGTTTAAAATGTAAGGGTGAACTTTAAGAAAAGAAATTAGTGACTGAAACCATATGAATAGCCTGTGAATAGCCAGTCGTTAGTAACTATAATGCAGACAAAAGAAATGCATATTTAGAGCCATAACCGGGCTGGAGAGGTGTGAATGTGTGCAGGGGGAGACTGAGACTGAATGGGGCTCGTTTGCACCACAAAACAATAAAGACAATATACTGGATAGATGGTTAGAAGATGACAATAAACATCAGTAGCATTTTAGCGTCAAATCAAAATAAAGTCACATGACATGGTCTTGAAAAACATTTCACTAAATACAGAGTTTTGGACTTATTATCTTAAGATTTTAAACATAAAATGTTTAGACATGTGGCATTAGCTGTAGTGCATTTCTAGATTGCTCCAGTGCCAACTTCAATTTTTTTTTCATGAGGATGTTTCATAAAAAATAATTTCTAATAACTTTACAAAACTTTGAAGCTATTTATAACAATTTTTGCCATTATGACAATAATTAATTCTACATTTACAATAAACTGCCAGGTGTCAGCTTTCAAATGAGATCATACTTGTGCTTTTAGTACAAAGGGTTCATGAACTGTATCTGTTTCAGTTTGGGTATGTCATTTCTTGGGATTTTTCAAAAGTGGGGTTGCAGCTTAACAGGTTAATAATACCAGCTGACAGGGCTCTCTGTATGTTTACAGCATTATGTAAGATATATTTTTTCTTGACAAAAATTAACTATCTACTGTAGCCTACCTAATATTTATCCAAAGAGTCAATATTGAATCAAGATTGAAATCAAATCCCAAGAATTTAATTGAAATCGTGAAAATTGTGTAAAATTCTGTTTAGTTACCAAATGTTTTGACAATCACAATTACACATATTGTGATGCAAGTTGGTTTTTTCTACATCCCCCAACACATCGACATCCCATAATATGCATACCCACCGGATGTTCGTGAAGAAAATCTCATCTGACTCCCTAAACTCTACCCGGCCTTACTGACCTTGACTGCAGAAAGAAATTATTCCCAAGTTGCTTCTCACAGCATTTGTTGATTAGCTCAGAGAGAGAAAGAGAAACACAAAAGGCAATATATCTGAGTTTTTCACCTAGTGTATGACAGAGAGAGAGGCCCGAATGCTCAGTAATAAAATGAAAAGGGTGAAATATACACTGAACAAAATTATAAACGCAACACTTTTGTTTTTGCCCCCATTTTTCATGAGCTGAACTCAATGATCTAAGACTTTTTCTATGTGCACAAAAGGCCTATTTCTCAAATATTGTTCACAAATCCATCTAAATCTGTGTTAGTGAGGACTTCTTCTTGGCCAAGATAATCCATCCATCTCACAGGTGTCCTTCGGTTTGTCACCTTACGTTCTTAATCGGTTAATTCAATTCAATTCAAATTTATTTGTATAGCGCTTTTCACAATACATATTGTTTCAAAGCAGCTTTACAGAAAGTGCATTTCAGAAATGGACATAGAAAAATACAGTTAGTTAATCATACATTAATTTAGGGCATAAACATATCGCCAGCGTCGAGTCGTCTCTGCACGGGTGTGGGGGCATCTGTAGTTTCCATGGGAGGCTGAATACAAACTGGAGCTGACAATCTGTGTTTACCTCGGGACTAGCGTCCCGAGATGATAACAGAAAAGCAGATGGGAAATAATTAGCGTAGCTGCTGTTCATAACAGCATAACATAAAAGGGTTAACACTCTTTTGAAACCATTACTTTTGTCCTTCACTACCTCTTTCAGAAACAACATATTTGTTGTACATAAAGGTAGAAAATCAATACATGCAATGTTTACACACACATCTATGTCAAAAAACAAATTACATTTTCTCATAATTAAAAAGGTATGCAAGTATCATGTAAGGAAACCTGTGTAACCAGGGAACTACACTGCGACCAAAATGGTCGCATGTGCGACCTTTTGAAATGCCATTGCGACCCTAATTTTTAATGGGTCGCAAATGTATCACTGATTATTTTTGGACCTATGTTTTAGGCAATATGCTATGATTTACTATGAGCATTTATTAAAGCAGAAATGTGTATTTTAAGAATACGTTTTATAACGTGCTCTGAGCATTCAACACGTCAAGTTGGCTTCAGCCCCGCGACCGTTACTTAGATTAAAACGTTTCATTGTATCAGTGCTGCGCGAGCTCTCTCTCTCTCAAAACACGGACGCGCGCACACAGAGAGAGGAGATAATTGTAAAATGAAAATTGACGGGCTATAGTTTAAATTTTGTTCTTGCTTGTTTGTTTTTTTCTGTCAAAATGTCAAAGCATTTTGTATTATCCATCCGTGTTTTAAAATTCGTTAAATGACGAACGTTTTACTGTTAACACAGCCCTCGTTATATGTCGGATTCGTCTAACTTATACTTGATATTATTTTTAGAATAAGTGATTTATGCTATCATTGGACTGTCTATTCTTGTCAACTGTTTTCTATAAATATGTTTGTATTGGCTAACATTTATTCAGCTAATGCGTGTCCTGTTTAAAATGTGCAATGTTCAAAGCAAAGACAGCACGTCACAAATAGAAGCCCTTTTCCCTGTGGTATTTAGTATCATATTTGGATATTGGAATAATAAATTAAGTAGCCTATCTTAATTGTACACAATGTTCCTGTTTTTTTTTTTTTTTTTAACTGTTTTAGGGGTTTCTTAATTTTAGACAAGTTGACCAGCACACATTATATGCAATGCAATATAATGCATGTGTGTCCTATGTGTGACATATTTTGCAAACACAGGTAAAGATGCCCAATATCAGTCATTTCTAAAGTAAAAAAAAAAAAAATTGGAAGTTTTGGAAAATATCTCTATTTGATTATCAGTAAATTTGTTTTCTATACAGAGATATCGGTATCGGCCATAACAGCAATATTAATAATCGGTTATTATCGGTTATTATCGGTATCGGCCACAATTTTCACATCGGTGCATCACTACTTAAGAGTTCAGGAGTCTGCCCACCTGTGCCAACCATAGCATGTTGAAATCCATTTTGCACTTTATTGTGTACTGTATTTTCTATTGCAGTAAATCTATCCCAACCAATGTTAAAGAAAACAAAAACAAGATGGCAAGTAAAATAAAAAGCACATCTGTATGCAATACAGTTTCATTATTGTTCATTATTATCCAGAGCGGCTTACTATAAACAATTTGTGCGACCAAATCATGTTTTGCGCCAGTAACTGAAAAAGTTAGTAGCGCAAGTGCCACCAGTGGAAAAGGTTAGTGCAGTTCCCTGGTAACTCATGTAAGATTAACAAAATTGATCATGAATAAGCAGCAACTTCATTTTTAGGCTGTATGGTCAAATTTAGGGCTGTCACTAACTATTATTTTGGTAGTCGAGTAATCTGTCAATTTTTTGGACAATTGAGTAATCAGATTTTTTCTTTTCTTGAATGAACATTAATACCAACTGACTCCCACAGTTTGCAACATTAGAGAGATTTTTTTTTTTGAGAGAGAGAGAGAGAATTTGCCATGTACTGTATCTGATATATCCAAATAAATCAAATCGAATTGAATCAAAATCCAAATCGAATTGTAAACTTGTGAATCGTAATCAAACTGTGAAATTTGCAATGGCCTATTTCCGGGGCCTCTAAATTATCAACATGATCAAAACATGCAGAAAAACCTGTTGCACAATCTACCACATGCCGCCTTATGATTGATAGTTTTATTTTAATTTTATTTTTTTTACCTTCAGGTTGTGGTACTTAAACTTAAATTGCTGTGAAATCTTTGCATGCTTTTAAGAGTTAATGAAACTAATGTATGCCTTTTTTTAAAATATAAACAGATATGCCATTTGGGTCACCTGGCCAGAAGTTCCCATTGGCAGGAATGAATTTTGAAGGACACCAAGGAATGGGGGGATCAGCACAAGGGGGCATGGCGTCCAACGAAATGGTAATGTATTCCTGAGTTGAAAGCTGGAGTGAATGTGGCGGGAGTATGTGTGTGTTTTGAATGCTTGCTAATCTTTGAGTTGAGCTATTGTGGTTCATAGGAACTGAGGCCATTTTGTGTTTGAAGGTTTACAAGTTAGGTGTGGATGGATTATTTGTAGACCCGTCAGTGGGAAGGGCGTTTTTGATCCCTGTTGTGATTATTATAGTCCCTCCATCTAGTGGCAGAAGTTGTCAGCACTCAAGCTCAGCTCCCTTCACTGGTTCCTTCTCTTGTTGCTTTGCAAGTCTTTCTGCACTAAGGCTCATGAATTTTTATACACCTGCTTGCAACATGTACTTGTAAGTCCTGTCTAAATTGCAAATAAAGACAGGCATGTTTGCGCTCTGTTTGATGTGTAGCCTTTGAATTAGCAATGTGCCATCTTTTCAAACACGAGTCCTGGTCGGTGAAACCGTATGTGGTGAAACAATGCCCTATAAAATGCTGTGCTTGTTTTTGTGGTGAAATACTTTTGTAGGTTTTTATTTTTTATAACTGTTGCAAATCCATATAAAGTCATGTCAGTGCTGTGAAGGTAATCACATGGAAATGCTATTTCCATGCTTGGAGCTCTTTTTTGTAATTTTGAGAGACTGGGCATTTAGTGCAGATAAACTTGAGCAACTTAATCACAAAATGAAGATGAAATTAAGTTACAGTGACTGTGGCTGAGCTTTTGAGTAGCTGGTTGGAGGTATCCTGGTTGGCATTCATTGGATGGTGAAATTGGAGTTGGGTTTGACCCACATTTGCTGTAAAGAAAATGGATAAGGTGTCTGCTTAAACATGGCACACATTCTCTAATTGTCAAGAAATAATTAAGTTTTTTTTTTTCTGGTGTGCTTTGGATATTTCTACTAATTTAATTCAAGAGTTTAAGCATTTAGGTCTCAAAACAAGTACAACAGCAGTTTGTATTATGTAGCTACACTATGAAACTTACCATTTAAACCTTTTAATACCATAATTTAGGGGTGTGCGATATTGACAAAATATCATCTCAATATTTTCTTGGATTTTGTTAATGAAATTGCTTAGTGTTGTGCTGGTACCTTGGCAGATTTACGACTGCCGTGGACTGCTGAGTCCTAAAGTGTTTGTTATTTTTCATGTTCTGTGCAGTGGTCCGTTCGCATGAGTGACAGAAATTAAAATTTTTCGCATAGGGTTAATTTGAATTTTACCTTATCTTAATTTTTACCTTTTTATAAGGGCAGTTTTTCTTACCAAATTAAATGTAGCCTATGCATCATTTGTAAAATATTGCATTTGATCAATATTCAATTAGAATAAGACACTATAGGGCCCTATCAAATGAACTAGGTTATCAATCAAAAGAACTCAACTAAACTCCCTCTTTGCAATGCAAAGTAAACAGAAGTTGCATCTGAAGTGGCGTTTAGATGCATTTACACATACTGTTAAATGCTGCTCAGGGATGACAAATGCACTTAACCTACAGTTACAACTGCAAAAATAATGTTGTTTTAAAATAAAATGTGTGTGAAATGATTTTCAAATTGAATAGATACTTTCAAATGGAATCACCAGTGGGTGGTGGAAACACACTGCATTCTTCGTGTGATTTGCTTAACTATATAATGATATAAATATAGCCTAAAAGACATACTCGATACAGGGGCATTTTACTGCATTTTAATAGAGTAAATCACACAGTGAGAGCGTGCTCTCTAACCCCTGTTTTCGCAGACAAGGCTTGAGCCTAGTCCCAGACTAAAATGCATGTTTGAGCTGTATTAACTGGAAGCAAGTTGTACTGGCATTTCTTAAAATATGTCACTGCCACTGTTTCGTCTCAAGATGCACATCAGTTTTTGTTGTTTTTTCTAAGGAACGTTTAAAAAAGTTTAAATGCCCTTATTGAACCAAGGCCTAATCCTGGCTTTATTTAAGCCCTGTCTCTGAAACCGGCCTAAATGCGCATGTGCAGTCTGACCTAAATTGATAAGGCTTCATCACGCAGTGTGCTCTCTAGCCATGTTTTGGGACATACTCAATGTCACATTGCACATCGTTAAAACAATTACTATATTATCGTAGATGATATATCGCACACCCCTATGATAAATTTTATATCACAGACCTATGAATTTCTATTACATGTTTACTTGCCCAAGCTTTTGCTGAGAAGCTCTGTGTTGCAGGAAAGTAATTCAGCAGGAAGGCTTTACAAATTGTTGGATTGTTGAACTTGTTGCCTGTGTGCTACTTTCACTTCAGTATTTTTATAGCTGAACCTTTTGATTCCCCAGTTGACAGGCAGTGTTGCTAGAAATGGGGGAATTGGGGTTTCTGTCCGATATAATTCAGCAAGTAGGAATAAAATATCTCCATTTCAAAGGGGCATTTAAGGAGTAGAATCTGTAAGTGAAACCTGAGCATGATCTCATCCTGTTGTCAGATATAAAACTCGATAAGTGGAACTCTTGCAACTTGCAAAGCAGAAAGAGACTTTCTGTATTGAAACTGTTTGATCTTTCTAAGTGTCTGAAGGCAAGTATGTTGTCTTAATGTTTAGTTTTATACCTGAATGAACTTTTAGTAGGTAAGAATCTCATATTTTTAACTTTTAAAGTCAACATGAAATCAAAATGGACCCCATGTACTTTCTTCAATGCAAGTTAATGTTTTTGTGCTTTTATTTAAAAAAATGTTAACTTGCTCCACCTCAAACTATTGTCCTTGTTGGCTGATGTCACCAACACCACCTAAATTTAGGCCTATGAGTGCTGGTTGTGTTTTAAGAGGAGAACAGTCCTCAACTCGCCTTCAAGTCCTGCCTTAGAATATATATATTTTTTCTGTTGAATATTGTTTGGCTTAGAAATGTTGCTTTACAGAACAAAAATGGTTTGCAATTAGTTTCATGTTGACTTTAAGCAGTCAACCATTTTTGAAGAAAGAAAAAAACTACATGCCACAAGTGGTTAGTGGCAGTTCTTTTTGCAGAATTGTCAATGTGCTGTATCAATGTTTAATATAAAACTTAACAACCCTGTGCTTTCACAGTATTAAACGAATTA
Source organism: Abramis brama (assembly GCF_963993115.1). NCBI lineage: Eukaryota > Metazoa > Chordata > Actinopteri > Cypriniformes > Leuciscidae > Abramis > Abramis brama. The sequence goes on from NC_139974.1 coordinate 35,925,933, forward strand.
TGATCATCTGAAATCTGTAACATTGCGATTCACTGCATCACTTTTTGTGTTAGTCTCCATGGGCTAAACTTTTCAGTTGAACTTTGATAAAGATAAAATAGGAAAATGCTGCGTGCTTATTCAGGCACTGCCTCTATTTCATCCAATTAACCATCACGACTGCATGTTCTGACAAGTGTCTCAGCCTATATCTGATGAACATCATAATTACAATAAATTTAAGAAAAATGTCTAAAATGTAACTAATGGCTAAATAGCAAAAATAGTCTGAATAGAAAAAAGAAAAAAAATGAATTAATAAAAAAAAAAAATTCTAAAAATTAATTTCTGAACATATGCGTTAAGTATTTATGAGTAGTTTTACTTTATTATACAAATCGCATTTGAAAAAGTGTTTTTTACATTCAAAGAAAGATTTAATTTTTATTAAATATAAGCTTCTATTCATAATGTAGTAATTTGTAATTGCCCATTGGGCAAGGAGGGTTTTTGTCTATTAATGAAGTACAAACCCCTTTGCCATAATCTTAAGTTTAGGGCATCCAACAGTAAGCTCAACTTTGAGACAATTCTGCTTCGATCTAGTATTTGAATCCTGCAGTTTTTTTTTATCTTAGCAGCGCTATTGGAATGCAATGTAATGGTATTTGACTAATGAATACATTACCCTCTCTTCCTTTTCCTATGTCACCTCTGGCACCTGTGGATCTGCGTGTTGGAACTGTTTCGCCGATTGTTTTCCTTGGATCCCACTTAAATAATACTTTTGCTCAAAATATGAACTCATGGAACTCGTTACCCTTTATTGCTTTTCTCCCATTCCCATGGACGTAAACTCCATAATTTCTACAAAACTAAATCCCCAACTGATACATAACTGAAAACGGTCCGTGTAGCGCAATGAGCGTTTCCCACAAGGTGGGCCCGGTGGTCCAAGGGGCATGGGTGCTGGAAACCCAGGATTTGGCAGGGTCCGTGAGGAATATGATGGAGCTGCCAAGAAGCCTCGCTTCTGATCTGGCACTTTAAAAGCAAAGTTTGTATGTGGAATTCCAGAGGCTCAGTTCTGGAGTCACAATTGATGTATTTAAGTTTAAAGAATTTTCTTGCAATTTTAGCCTGAAAACTCATCCCATTTGTGGCAAGATTTTTTCGTCCTATTTTTATTTTGTATTCTTAATAGGTTTAATAAAACCATTGAAGTCAGCACTGGCTTAGTGCTGCCAACATGTAATCCACTTTCTAATTAGTCTTTATCTTGTCATGTTACTTGTGTTATGCTGGTGAATATTGTAAATTTGTTCTGATCTTTCTATGGCTGTGTTCTGTGCCATTCACATTTAAAATACTACATGTACATTTTCAATAAAGAGTGCAGTTGGTTCTCCCAAACCCCATTCAGGTGTTGGCACAATGTTTAATTTTGTGATGTGTCAGGCATCTTAACACCTGACACATCATACACCCATAGGCATCTAGGACATTTTCTTCATCTTAAAGGTTGTTGCTTGGAGTTGTACTTAATGAAACCTTTAGGGCTGCCCCCGACTAAAGATTTTTTCTAATCGACTTGTAGTCGTTCATTTAAGGCATTGGTTGACTAATCTGGCTTTTATATTAAAGTATATACTGAGCATTTAATATATAGCCTATTCGGTGCTCATAGCAACAAGACATTTTAATTTATTAATAAACTAGTGTTTTCTAAGTCCGTGTCATCTGTAAAGATGAGGTTGACTATGCTGACTCTTCATCTCTGCAGTTTAGTGGCTGGATGCGCCTTTCATACAGATTATATTTCGGAGTATTCGTTTTCATTTTAAAGTAGACATTTCAAGCTTTCTATAGATATATTTCTCATGTCTGTGATGCAAGTAGCCTATATACTGAGTTTCGGTTCATTTTTGTGACTCGCTCCAGTTCACGGAAACCAAGAGGGCAGAAAGCACATGTTTGTTTTCTTTATTTTAAAAAAGCACAACATTTTGTTGTGAGTTTACACAAGTAAAAGTAGACTGTTACAGTTTTGATATTTTACTCTTATCTGTATGACCCAAAATGACAGTGTTAAGTTATTTCCACTTATCAGGAATAAATGCAAGTGAAAGGCATGCAGTAAGCGCACTAATACTTGAGCTCTCAGACTCCGCACAAGCACTTGGATATGCGCCTAATAATAGCGCACATTTATCTAGGTTAACGTTAGAGTTAGCAACCGTGTAAAGTAGCTACTACTTGCATGATTGATGGATGATGGGCAAACATTTGGATTACCGCCAGCACCCACCGTTAGCGATCTGTCCCTCACGCACTCCGTGACTCACGCCACTTTCTGTGGCTGTTTTGGTTTGTTTTTTTGCGGCTAACAGAGTAATACAATTTGTCAACTATTAGGGGGGCAGCCCTAGATATTTTTATATTATAGTTAAGTTTAGATTTAGCATTGACATTGAACAACTTGGCTATTAAGTTAAACATGGATTGCTGGTGTGATATCAATTTACTTTTCTTTTATTATTTGAAAGTATAGTTTGAACAAGATGACTTGGTTTCATTTGTTTACAAATTAGACCCCAGATTGGTTCTACAGCAAAAACACACATCGCATTGATTTCAATCATAAATTATAGTTAAAAAAAAAAGAATGACAAAACAGGTTAACTGTGGATCGCAGTCGCAGAAAAATTTATTCTACTAATCTATTTTATAACAAGTTTTTTTTTTCTCTCTCAAGTTACCAGTAGTTTGAGTTTTTTGTTGTTGTTGTTTTTGTTTTTTTGCTGCCACCTATAGCTTAATTGGATTATTTTAGATGAGTATGTCACTTTGATGCCACGAGTGTCACCAAGTGGTATTGAGGAAATAATTACTTCAAACATTTTTCCAGTGAACTCCCACCTTCATCTTCCAATGGTTGGATAAACCAATAAACTCACCCCAAACTCACCATTGGTTAAGCTGTGGACCCGTTGGGATGCTTATACAACAGATCAATGTTGTGATTGCTGTTTTTGGGAAATCAACATTTTACTGTTGTTTTTTTTGTTTTGTTTTTTTTTAAATCTTTTTTTATATATAAAATGTCATGGACATACAACATTTTGGCTATTGACAGAATCCTTGGAAACTTGAATGGAATTCTTCTGATTAATATTTGTTGCACTTCAATTTCTTTGCGAAAGAATGGAAAAACATTGAATAAACTTACATTTTGGAACAAATCATTAATGCCTGGCATGTGCGGACAGTTGATTCACAAGCAATGCCTGTCAAGTTTTATGAAACCAAAAGGGATTGGAGAATCAAACTAATCTGAGTTTGTTCTTGGATGGCAATCTAACTATCACAAACATTACAAATGTTTTTTTTTTTTACATGATTTACAAGGATCCATTTAAAAAGTATATTGCTGTCATTATAGGTTAATTACTCAAACTATTAACATTTTATGATTTGACATGATCTTATTAGGTCTGGGTGTTGTATAGACTTTGTAAGGTGTATATAGATATATTTTAACAAAAAGTCTTATGTGATAAGACATTAGCATTTATTCCCAGAGTGAGCTTCTGTGGGAAAGTGCAAGATCCAATTTGTCTTAAACATGAGACATACTTCATATTACGTTGCTCTGATGTTCGAGATGTTTTCCTCACTTACATGACTTGCGTTTTGCGGGTATATTCTCATCTGTATATGTTAGAAAGTTACACAAGTATTTCTGTTTTGCATTAAGGCTTTGCATTAAGGATTAAGCAAGAAAATCTTCTCTGAACGAGCACCGGTCCAATGCATGAATGTCCAACAGATGGCTTGCAATAATTCTGAAATATTTTAGATGCATTTTACAAAGACTCTTTGAAATTTTACGTATGGTACAGGCAAGTAGTAACTGTAAAGGGACTATTGTAATGGGTAAAACAAATGTCATATAATTACTATAAGATGAGAATGTTCCTTTCAACCTCTTAACAATTAACATTAGTGCTTTTATTTTATCTTTTAATTAGTTTAACCTTTATTTGATTTTAATTACTTTAAGAAGCAATTTTAGAATGTAATATTTATATTTTAAATTTTATTTTGCACAATTTACAGCCTAGCCTACATGGATACATCCGCTGTGTTTTCCTAGCCTTCAATTTGCACATTGTTTGGAGAACAACATTTTGCAGGATATGAAATAACTTTTTTTTTTATATATATATATATACCAAAAAAAATCCCTAGTTTCCCCAGCCCTAGTTATACAAGTAGAACTAGTAAAAGTCAACTTGTGCAGCGGTTACAGGGACACAAATACTTGTTCACCAAGTAGCATGTTACTTGTGATTTAATTTCTACCATTTTATCCTTTTCTAGTTAAGATGGATGACTCAAAATAAAATCTTCAAAATATTGCTACTCATCTATTCTTGAAAGCACAGTTTAAATGGTTAAATTTTGCTTGATGTGTAGTATCCACAGCACCACCTCAATGTTTCAGTTGATTGTAGTTCGTTTTGCCAGTCAAAACAAAATCAATTTGCATAGTTGGTAGCATTTTTCAATGTGCCAAGACAACGAAATAGCTTGCTTTGCTTTACCCTCCATGTCTTTGTATGATTTGAGAGGTGCTGCATAGAATGTTATTTCTGTATATTTGCAACCATTAGTAAGCATTGGAGTAAGGCCCAATTGCAGGTTAGCTTGTAAACGATGAGCAAAATACAAAAACGAATAATAATGCAAACTACAAATCAAAATAAACAAGAAGCAAGGCTTGTGTTGTGGGTAACACTGTTTCTAGAAATGGTTTACACCTTCCTTATCTTTGTAAAACTCTCTAGGTCAGTTATCAATAAGTTAATAGCCTAATTCTCTATTAGAATAATTATAACGTTGCATTTTTCATATTAAAGCTTGACTTCTATATTGTAATATCATAGCCTGGCAAGCCAGACCTACATCAAGATGTTAGGTCTGGCAACTCTTCATAGACACTGCTCAATCCGAGGGGCGGGATAAACGGCTGTCTTTCAAATTCCCTCTGCACGCAATAGGACAGCGCTTCAACCAACCAGAGTGTTTTCCCAACAGCGGAGCTAGTTGATGGATTCAACTTTTGCCATATCTGGCCGGCAAAACTACGAACACATCTTCCTTTTTTTAAGAATGACTTAAGTGCCGTTTCTCAAAGAAAAACGTAACTCCAAGTCCTCCAGAGTCTCGGCCAAAGCCGATCGAAAGACTGTTCTCCAGCAGCCGCCATTCTTTTTCAAGTAGCAGGGAACCGTTGCAACTCTGTCGCCATTGTTAAGCCCGCCCCACCTACTCAATACACAACGTGATTGGCCTGACCTAATTTAGGTTTTTGTAGCTCGAAAGTCAATGGAGAGTTGCTAGACTACCCTGGCTGCAAAATACATTTGCTGCCGCTAGGGTGCGTCTAGATTTCTAGGCTAGTAATATCACTGATTTAATTTAAAATTATATTTTTTGGGAGAGAAACACATTGGCATTAACATCCAACAAAGCCGTTATTTTGGAATGAGTGATATACCAATTTAAATTATCTTTATTCTCCAAGTAACTGTTAACACTGTCAAGCTTTTCTTCTAACACATGTTCTGCTGCTGTCAAAGCTGGAGACAGAAGCAATTAATTTGACAATTATCTCACTAAGAAAAAGTTAATATAATTGCCAAATTTATTTAATTTCACTTTGCATGATGTAAGACCTATATGTTGGGCATTTAAGTGGACCAGTTTTCTGTGTAAAAAATGTCCTTATTCCTGACCCATGCCATTGGTCATTTACAAGTCAATCTATTTTGCTATTTCCTTTTGGAGCGAGGACACAGCTACCAATTAGCTTACTTTCTTCTACATTGTTCATTTCTTTCTACATTTTTAAAAAAAGGTAATGGTAGTGTAATTTAAACAAATTTCTTGATTTGAATGACATGCAATATGAGTTGACATTATTCTGTAAACTCTATTTTGCTATTGCCTTTGGAGCAAGGACACAGCTACCAATTAGCTTGATTTCTTCTACATTCTTCATTTCTTTCTACATTTAAAAAAAAAATGTAATGGTACTATAATTATTAAAACAAAAATTTCTTAATTTGAACGCCATGTGCAATATGAGATGACATTTTGTTGCTAGTGAACATTTAATGTAACATTTTGTATTTAAATCACATGGCTTATGCAATTAAGGTAATTTTAACATCAAGAATGGAGCTGGAAAAAGGTAACTTCACTTACAGATTTTCCAAGATACATTGTGGTAATGTATTGTCTATTGTGTTGGTTTTCTATACATTTTTTTCCTTAACAGGTTTGTTCGTGACTTCCGAAGTATCTTCGAGTTTGGAACTCTTTTGGATTTTAGCCATTTATCCACTATTAATCTAAGCCTCATACCGCATGCCGCCCATGGACTGTTCACCAGCTGTCTAATGCATAATGCTCACAAAATGGCTGGAGATTTTTCAGAACACCAGGCTCTAGTCTGATTGGCTGGCTTTTAATTTTCAGGATGCTTAGGTTTTTGTCAGTCTACCTGGAAATATGTACAATTTCCCAGGCTTCTTCAATGAGCACTTCAAGGGAAGAACTAGTCGCTGGATTTACCAAAGATTGTGATGTTCGAGGCATTAAAACTTCAAGAGCTTTGTTCAAGACACTTGGTAGCAAGTACACAAGTCATCATTGACCACACCAGTATGTTACGTCTTGTTCTTAGAGTTTTATCTCTTAACCACCGTGTGTTAAAACAGACCATGCTTGGTCAGTTCATGTCAGTTTGTCACCCCTTTTGCTCTAGGTCATCTGTTTTTGGGCAGAATGAATGTCAGCCTAATCCACTGCAAAATATGACATTATGGTATGTAACCATTTATTTATCATTGACCAAATCCATGTAGGCTTGTTTGTCTGATTTGGAACAACCAAGTTTATTTTGCTTCATTACAATTATTAGTGTGGCACGCACCTTACATTTTTGTGTCCCAAATTTAGAGTATTGCTATTAATTTTAAAGTTCTTGAGCAGAATTCATGAAACATTTTAATAAATCTTTTCATAGTTGCTATTTTGTTTTCAAACTTTAAAAAGATATATTTTTTAACATTTTGTATTCCAAAAAACATCTGGGGGAAAAAAGATCTTAGTCATTTAAACATACTCTTAAAGTTTGTTTCTACTTGTCTTAAATCCCCAAAGGTAAGACCACACACACACAGATACAGGATGCGTTCCAGGGCTTGACTATAAAAACTACCTGAGGCCAGCGTGAGACGCTCGAGTCAGTTGACTGAATTGTAATTGGCTCGATTGATTACACAATCGAAACGCATGCATTACGGATGTCAATTTACACAAATTCCCATGATCGATCATCAGTTAAATGAATTGAATCAATTAATAGATTAAAGGTTAGCCTTAATATTGCAATATGCGTCTAGAGCAGTGGCAAATTAGCCAACTACATGAGTGTGTGCAAATGCTGATCAAATGAAATGAGAAGGGTTTTAGTCTAAAAAAGGGCTAGTATAATTGTAAAATGAGTCGATGTGATTGATCATTTAATTAAATGACTTATGTAATCGAATATAACGACCAATAGCCTACAGCGTGTCAACAACGCCGCCTCAGAATGTATAACTCCTGTTGTGGATGCTTCTGTAACAATGCACTGAAACATGGCAACTAAACCCAATGAAGTCGCAACAATTCTCATTGTTCTCGGTGTTCTCTTATATTATAATGTTATGTAATATGACAGCCACAATCATAGTTATTAGTCATGCATTGCGGTCTTGAGCTGCATGCACTGAATGAACATCGGTAAACTAAAGAGCTTTTGCTAGCGGGTTATTTTAACTCAACGAAACGCATCCTATATGAGATTAATCAGATATATGTACAAAATAAACATATTACAAATTATATCTGCACACAATGACACGAATGCACAAGTGAATTTGAGCAAAGTTACGTGCTAGTCAGAATGTGTAACTCCTGTTGTGGATGTGCTTATCCTGGAGCAACACACTAAAACACAGCAAACCCAAAGAAATCATAACGTTTTATAACAATATTGTTCGGTATAATGTTATGTAATATGACAGTCCCAGTCGTAGTTGTTATTAGTCGCACATTGCCGTTTGAGCTGCATGCGCTGAAGCTGACCACGGGCACGCTTTATACCGCATTAATTCTAAACCCATTAAAATTAAAGCCTGTTATTACAGTTCTTAAATATTTGAGAACTTGTGAATTTTTCAAGAAATACACAACATAAATTCCAAGGAGTTTGTAAGAATGTTCTTATTGTTTTAACGTATGATCTTTAATCCAGCCATAGTTATTAATTTTAGAATTAAAATATTGTAGTCCATAGTTGTAGGATAGCAACCATTATTATTTGTGATATTGAAGTTGTTCTATTATGTGGTTCCTTTTGAGCAACTTTTTTCAGTTTAGACTACATTTCCCTTGACTGCATTGTTGAGGATCAAGATATTTTTGACATACCTGTTTTTTATTTTATTTTAATGTTGGTTCAGTGTGATGATCTTTGAGTAATTCAAAATGAGTATGGAATTTAAAGGGCTAAAACTTATTTTTCTGAATTTATGAATCTAATCAAACCCTCAAATTGCAGAAGCTGATTTCTTCAAGAAACAAGTGATGAACCATTTGAGAACTGCTAAGGATTGCCCTTAATTTAGGCAGTTTGGGGATTTTGTTTTTGTCTTGTTTGAGTCGTAAATTGACATTTGCATAATACTTCAATTTGTAAGCTTTGAGTAAGATGAATTGCTTTCAAATTGCTATGCATTAGAGATGCGCGGATCAGCTCTAACGTCACTCGAATCCACTGTTATAAACAAATCATCCACCCGCTACACACCACACCATTGTTTTACATTACAATTACATTAAGCGTGATGATATGGTAACATATTACACTGAAGTAGGCTGCTTTTAAATCAACATTTATTTAAATTTTGTTTAAACATTTTTTTTTTTACCCCACATAGGGGTAATTGCTGGTATGTGAGCAAAAGCAAGAGATGTGCATTTAATTCCGATAAAGCAATGCAAGCGTGCAGCTCTGAAAGCATGAGCAGCGCATCACACACAAAAGTTACTGACTGACAGCTTTTTACAATTTTATTTGTTCCACTTAGCTTTGAGGGGGGGAAAAAACAATGTTAATGGTATACATTTCGGAGCTATGAAGTATATAAAGTCCTGTTAAAAATTCCCCACATTGCACGATGACGGTGCTGCATGTGCAAACTCTGTTAATGCTGGTCTCTTCATGTGTTTCAAGTAGCTCAGTGTTTCTTCAGCAAGCTGTCACAAATGAAACTTGTGTTCAGCGTTGCATCCTAAACACAGTTTAATTCAATAAAAATAGTGAGACTAAATTGTTACCAGTGCTGATGCCGCTCTCTCTCCCATTGTGGTCTTTGATCATGAAATTAGCTGATGATTAAAAAAAAGACTTTGGCATGAACTCCATGGAATTTGTTAATTAAAACTAATTTTATGGAAAATTGCTTCCATTTTTGGAAAACACCAGAATTTTCACTTTATTTTTTAGTTAAAGCTGTTAAGTTATTAAGCAATGCCTCATGTAGGGTCCTTTGTTTTATATAATGAGTCTGACCACTAAGAGGTGCTCTAGGCATATTGTTTTCTTTGATTAGTTTTCCCTGAAGAGATGTACATTGTTAAAAACGAAAGTAAAAGATTGAAACATCTTGCGTTTTACTATAAATTGAGAGTTCCAGGTCTTTAAAATCAACACATAATGATTAGCCTGGTTAAAACCAGACCATTCTCAGTAGTAACTGAGTTATGGTCTGGCAAAGCTTCATTAATAACTCATTTCCAAAGGGGCGTCACCAACGGACATCACTCAAATGCCTCTGGGCGCAATTGGATAGACCTAAAACCAATCAGAGCGATCGTCATTGTGTAAAGCCATATGCCTGATCCCAGTTCGCCTAAGTTACACTACGCCATAAAAGTATGTACTCTTTTTGTGAAGAAAAGGCATTTACTTTTGAACGTGTAGCAAAAAAGTAGGCAAGCTTTGGGACATACTACTTTGTCATCTTTATCGGACGGATTTGTCACGTGCATCCTGTCACGTAAACTGCCCTGTCAATCATCTTGTCACAGTTAAAATCCTCTATTAAATCTAATTTAATTTCCTACCGTTTCGGAGAGAAATGTAGTAGCACGTTCATCTGCCAGTGGGTCTTTCATGGAGACTGTCCTCATGTGTTTGCAATTTGAATATAATAATGCATTTAAAAGTTGATGCGCCTCGCCAACGGACGTCGCTCAAATGCCTCTGGGCGCAATTGGATAGACCTAAAACCAATCAGAGCGATCGTCATTGTGTAAAGCCCGCCTCAACGTTTCTGATTAGTGCCGCGATTTCGACGGATTAGGAATGGGCTTGAATGAGCTCTTTGCCAAACTACTTGCAGAGCAAATCTAAATTTGCCGGAAGTTGTCTGGGTTTTTCCAGGCTACATAATGATTTATTTGTCATCCAACTGCAATTTTTGAAATGCTTTTATTACTTGACCGCAGCGTCCTTGGATATAACCGCGATCCGTGCATCACTACTATGCATTGTCAAAAAACACAATCTAATATTTTTCTGAAGACTACTCTAAACCAACCAGTCAGAGTTTTCGAATATTATTTCGAGTATTCAGTGTTTGAGCAAAGACAGGAGGGCTGTTTAGAAGCATCAGGAAATTAATTAATCTGAATACTCTCCTGTATTTTCACCTTCTCAAATACTTTTGGCCTTGAATGTATGGGAGGAGTTTTCAAATTCCCACCTGAAGCTTTTGTAGCTAGTTTCTTGGATATTAGCAGGAAGAGAAAGATAAATTAACTGGCTTCTCATTTTTCAAGAACACTACACCACCTCCAGGCTTGGTAAGTGCAAAACGCATGATTATTTCACAGTCTGCCAAGTCCTGCAATCAAGCCATTTTAATTGTGGCTGTTTTTTCATCAATTTAGCTCTACGGTTTACTCCCATCCACCTTATTTTTAACATAATAGCGGGCGCGACCATTGTAACTTGAATGTGTCGGTTTCTGGTCTCATCCACTTTCAGTTATTTTAGCTGCACAAAAACTGGCTGTTATGCTGCTTGATATTGTAAACTGATACTTGTTATATTATTTTAATTTAAAATGATTTTACCATTTGCAGCATTTTGTTATTCTTGTTTCTCTATAGTGGCAAATTAATCTGAAGTCTCAGCACATTCACAGAAAATAGCTTACTTCCGCGTTGAAGAATAAGGTGGATTTATTTATTTTTAGTCCTGATTCAAACTGGGCGAAGAGGGATCGGGGGGGGGGGGGGGAATCACTGATCAACTTCAGACCATTTTTGAAGAAATGGGTCATTCAGTGAAAATTACTCGCCCTTGTGTCATTCCAAACCTATATGATTTTCTTCTGAGATACACAAATATATAGTGGAAAGCATTTTTCAAGCTCATCAAAAAGCTCCAATATTAGTCCATAGGAAATGTACAATATCAATCAAATCAAGAGGTCAATGTGGCGAATTTATTTAAGGTTGAGTTTTCCTGATCCTGTGATCAAAGCTGAATTTTCAGCATCATTATTTCAGTCTTCAGTATCACATGATCCTTCAGAAATCATTCCAATATGATGATTTGTTGAACAGTTGTATTTCTTGATGATTTTTTGGAAATCGTGATAAAAGTTTTTCAGGATTCTTTAAATAGAAGTATAAAATAAAATACGGAATGAATGTGTGGAATGGCCAATCATGATTCCATACCCCTCTCAGAGTTGCCTCAATATAATTTGTTCAGATGACTCAAAAAAGGGTTGACTAAAGACAAATGTGTGAAATTTCACAGAACGATAAATGTGACCGCACCTTTAGGCCCCATTTACACCTGGTATTAAGATGTTTTGGTTGATCAGATCACAAGTGGACAAAACTGAATACAGGTGTAAATGGGGTCTACAACATTTTGAGCGTGTCCACTTTCAACCTCTTCCAGAGGTAGTCGAAAATGCATTAGACTGGGTTGCTTTCATAGTGTAGATGCTTATGTGGTCAAATGCCTTTGAACAGACGCAAAAGATTTAAATCCTAATCTCTGCCTATTGACCTAATGCCTAAACATTATGGGAAGCACGTTAGCCAGACAGGATTTAAACTTTGTTGGCTGAAGACCCAAGTTATCGACCACGGGATATGTACTAAGCACAAAGTTCTCTCAACATTCCTGATTTCTAACACACAGCATGATCTTGTGGCTATCAGAGCAGAAATGAAAGCTGCTGCTGTGTGTTTATCCGTCGTAAACCCATAATTTACCCGCACATAGACCCTCCTCTCTAAGAAATCAGGACAGAAGTGATTTAAAGTGGACAGGATTAAGGGTACTTTTACACATAAAAACAATGCACTAAAAACAAAAGTGTTTCCTTTGCGTTTTTCGCGTACAGAAGACAACGTTTTCAAAAAGCTTGCCGTTGACAGGGATCCACGAAAACTACTAAAAATGTTGTATTATGCTGCCAGGCCAGTAGTTTGCTATGTAATTTTGTAAAGAAACAACACGCCTATAGACTGAACATGTAATACACATGTGCATAACATCACCGTTATCACAAATTTGAGTTTTGTAGTTTACATGGAGACAATAAGTGTTGTTTTCAAAAACTTGACTTTGAAACCCGCTTTAAAAAGTTTGCGTCTTCAGGCCCCCCAAAACGCCATTGTCGTGTTTTCTGTTTTTAGTTGAAATTGTCGTATGAATGCCCCTAAAACCAGATCCCTCGTCTACTTGTGATCCGATCCAACAAATCACGTCTTAATACCAGGCTTTAACGGGCTTAGTCAGAAGAAAGTCACATTGGTTTGGAGTGACACAAGGTATTGTAAACTACACACATTTTATTTGGGGGTAAATATTTGACACATCCAACTTTTGAGCCATTGGAATAATTTATATAGTGTATAAAGGCCCGTTCACACCTATAACGATAATGATATTAGCGTCCACACCAGCGGACAATATTGTTCTGTTTATTCTAAGTGTGTACTTATCTGTCACTTAATGTTCAAGCTCGTTATGGCCGTATTGATTCTGATTCGCTGTCAATGTTTCTATCGTCATCAGCTGAATAAAATCGTTCTGAAAGTGATTCCAACGATATCGTTATATCTGTGGTGTGGACTGAACTATTCTTTAATATTGAGTATTTAATATTCTTTAACGATTTTTAGAACTATACCTTTAGTTATCATCCTTGGTGTAAATGGGCCTTAATTCAAGACGCATTTTAAAAGTGAATAAATTCCTTGCTTTAATTAATTTTCAGAAGTTTTGGTAGGCTAGCAGGAATTCACACAGAGTATGTCAACTTTCTCCAGTTTTTTGACATCCCCTGCATGTAGTTAGCACTGTACAATGGGACCATGAATTTCCAGATACTATTTATAGTGTGACTCAGACTCTATGGTTAAGACTGTTTTTCCCCTTGGCAGAATACAGTGGATACTTGCCTTTTTCAGGCTCCTGAGATTTTAGCAGCATGACAAGAGCTTGTCTCTGTCTGTACTGTGTATTGAGTGAATGGTGGTGCTATAGCTGAGCATTAGGGGCCAGTGTCCAGCTTACCCACAGACTCCAGCAGTTGGTAACATTGAGGATTAGTTCTACAGATCAGTGGACAGTTGAGCCTGGACTTGTTTGCATCAAGAGGTGTGCTTGCATATCACCGGAAAAGGTAAGTGATCTCGTCTTTGTTCCATGAAAATAAAGTACTTCTTTCATCAGCTGTGTTGAAATACTACCAGGGTTCTGGCATCACACTCCTGAAAATGGTTTCACAGTGCAGAAATTGTTTTTGTAAGCAATATTTGAAATGTGTTTGGTACTTTGGCTCCCTCTGTGTGTATTTCAGCTGCTCTGTAATGTCTTCCACACAGTAGCTGTCTTCAGGGACAGCAGCAGCTTCACCAGGCATCATGCATTTAAGCACTGCACACTAATGAAATATCAAGAACCTCACGGTCGAGGGGGTCGTGGCTTTCTATTGACTCGAGGTACTGCGAGAAGCAACATTTTCTTTCTGCTTAGGCAGCGGCGATACAAAATGTGGTCTGTTTATGATGGTTAAGGTGCTGAGAAATATAATCTGAATAGAAATGTTCAGATAAAGCTCTTATTTTCAGTTCACTTTCAGTTCACTGCCCTTTAGTTAAAAAGCACACAAATTGTGTGTGTGTGGGGACTTTATAAACATGATTTAGCTTTTGGAACAGACTCAGAAAAAAAATAAACTCAATTTCAGGGTAATTGCCTTTATTTTCCTTTGTGTAATAGATTTCCCCTCTTTTTTTAATGAATGAAAAATAGCAAACAGATTTCAGAACAGATGAGTGCTTGGAGAAATCATACTATTTGTTTTTATATAGAAATTTGGAAGCTGTAGTGGTCAAGTGGCAAAATCCGACACAATTGCTTGTTCATTGCTTGTATATACACATACATACACTGCTATCCTTCCGAAGTTTGGTGTCTGTTTTATATATATATATATATATATATATATATATATATATATATATATATATATATATATATTAATTAGTCTCACCTTATTTGGTCAAAATGCTGTGAAAACAGTAATATTGTGAGATTATTACAATTTAAAATTATTATATTCTAATGTATTTAAATGTAATTTATTCCTGATAACAAAGCTGTATTTTCAGCATCATTACTCCAGTCATTAGTGTCACATGATCCTTCACAAATCATTTTCTGCATTTAAGAAATATTTCTTAATGCTAAAACATTTTGCTGCTTAATTATTTTTTTTTATTATTTTTTTGTGGAAACCATGAGACTTGTTTCAGGATTCTTTGAATGGTTCATAAGAACTTTTTTTAATAGAATTTTTTATAATATAAAAATCTTGTCACAGTCAATTTTATAATTGTATTTATTAGTTGTCTGTATTTAGTTTCCCTGATGATGACTCTGATTTTGGGCGATGTTTGGATTATCTTAGTACACTATTTCTATTAATTCAGCTTTATTTTCTGATGCCAAGCATATTAGATTCCACAATATAACTCAGCAGACTTTTCCCACTCATATTCTCTCCAATCTCTTGAGTGCTTAAACCTTGTCTATCAACATGATCTGTCGTAGTGTGCAACAAATCACTATATTGGGTAGTCTTTAAGTTTTTTTTGTCTTGTTGCAAAAATGCATCTGTCAGTTTAAGTCGTTTATCTTTCTATCTCTCTCTTCTCAAACCTGGCAGTCTTTCCAGTCTGTTTACTTCATAACTATTTGGTGTGTATATATATACATTCATAACTATTTGGTATATTTATATATCACAGAAACATGCTGCCTCCACTCTTTATGAACTTTTTCTATGTGGACTGGGGTGGGACATCCTCTGGGTAATGAAAGTGCTTTAACGTACATTTATTTGTTTTTTTCCCTAAATCTATTGTTCTTTTATTCTTCACAAAAGTATTGCACTCATTCTCCAGCAGTGTATCACAGCCATGTTACTGAACACTGAGCAGACTCTATTAATGGTGCCCGAAATTCACTCTGGTGAGTGTGTGTGCGTATTCCTACTCCTGCGGATGATCGGAGCAGATCTTTACGACATATGTATAATGCTGGATCAGCATTTGGACTGTCTGGATGTATGTGTAGGTGTCTGTTTATCTGCACTGTGATCCATTCGCCTTGGTCCCAATCTGTCATTTTGATAACCCTAGTATGGACCTTGAGTTTTCATCTCTATGGAGTGTGATGCCAGAACTGCCCTTTGACCTAGTGGCTGCCTCAGAGAGGCAGATCTTTAACCCAACATCCTTATCTTTTAGAAATCTGCAATCGTGTTTGAGGTGGTGTCGTCTGTATTGAAATGAGTCCAAATGTCATTTACCATGTCAGTTAGTGATCTGTACAGCAACCGTGTTTTTGCATGATGAAGTCATATTTGCTCTTCAGCAGTATATTTATTAAAAAAAAAAAAAAAAAATGTAAAAAGTGACTTGGCTATGTTTAACTTGATTATTCCTAACCACTTACTTGCACGTTATGTGCTTTAATTTTTTTCATGAGGAGGGGATTTTGATTTTGGGAAGAGAACTAAAGTAGCTATAATTCCTTTTGTCTTCCATTTTCATATGTAGTATTAGATATTGTTGTCAGTGATAATAGCCTGTGTATTTCTGTATCCTCACTGTCTTTCTCTTACTGCAGGGGCCTCTGGGGATTGAAGGAGGTTAAGAAGCATCGTACCGTTTCAGGAATGGGTAAGCATTCACCGAAGACGATCACAAGCAAGTGATGATGCCGCTTGTGTTTGCGTGAGTAATAAGGTCTTGTGTTTTAGATCAACCAAGGAACCTGTTCTCGGAACTATCGACTTGTTCGGCACGAGATGTTCCTGCGCAGTGGACGATAGTGTGCAGGTCTGTGATGTTGTAATAGAAAAATATATTTTATATATTAGTGTGTGCGTGTAGTGCTGTCAGTCGATACAAAATTTAGGTTTTAATATTGTAGTAAATAATTTCACATCTCCAAATTAAAGTACAAAGTAATTATAGCCATTCAACATTAGTATAATTGAAAGCAATCATTTTTAAAATTAACTTTTAAATTAAGTGAATTTGAAACTATCTTCACATAAACCCATTATAAATATCACATTTATTGTCCTGTGTATTTTAATTAATAAGGTTTACATTTACAAAAAAAAAAGTTTTACTTACTAGTTATATTCCACATTTCTTTCTCTCTCTCCCTCTCTTGTGGGATATTATTTATTCCAAATATTTATTTATATATTTTAATAGTGTAAAAACATCCTTTTACTAGTGAAAAAGTTACTCCGCGTTAAATCTTACTGGTTTTGATTCCAAGATGAGAGAATACTGTTATGTAACAAAATTACTAATTTTTACCTCATTTTTCTTTGTCCTGTTTAGTCCTGTGGGAGTGTGACGCACAGATGAGACATGGCAGCTGGGGAATCTTTAGTGCAGCACTGGATGCATCATGATTATATCCAATATTTTTTCTTTTAATAAACTGTCAAGATCCCTTATCTGTTTTTTGTGAATTTGTTTTAGATGAAACCATTGCAAGTTTTAACTGTACGTGCAGACCCTAGCGAACTTTAGAATTGATGTTTTAGAGGTGTTGGTAGAATATTAGCATTTTGGTTTTAACATATAAATCTAATGTCTGTTTATTAAACTTACTGGCAAGATTTCTTTAAAGGAGTCATGACCTGTAATTTTCACTTTTCCACGTGAAAAAATGTATGTTATGATTGCCTAACGATTATACACTGGCCGGGAAGCCGATATTTAAAAGTGAAGCTTTTGTTTACCCCTGGGTTCGTCAACCAGCCCACGTGCACGCGCACTCAAATACGTGATGTTAATTTCAGGATATACCATATATGGACACCGCAGACCTATGCTGCAGGAAGCCCGCCCTGCCCCTCTCCCCCTCATATTCAGTCGAGCGCCGCCATTACTGAATTCCGATTCGAAGTACGCACTCGACCGTGAAAGATGCAGAAACGTTCACAACTTGCGCCATGATGTCATTTTGGAATGATATGCTGAAGCGTTACCTGCGGTGTCAACCCCCCTCCTTCCTGCCACCAATCAACGCGCCCCTCATTTGCATTATTACAATGACCGTCCACGACAGCCAAAATATCGCATCAGATCTCGCGAGACAATAATGCCTTCAGAAATAAAGGTCAGAGGAGCTCTGTTTATTTTTTTTCCACTTTTTTTCAACTTTTCTTTTTTAGAAGGGCCTGAAAGACTATAATAGAGCGTGGGTATCCAAGGTAATACTAGGTTATGACTCCTTTAAAACAAGCTCTCAGACATGTTTGAGAGGTCTATAAACACAGACAGACCTCTGTAACCCAGTAGCACCCACAGGCTGCTGTCCAGTATCCATTAAGGTCAAGGTGCTATGTTTCTCTTGTTTTATCACTGTTGTGTTCTATTGGCTGACAGCTACTTCTGGAAGTAGTTCAAAAAGGAAAACAAACCTGCAGTCTGAGAAGTGCGCTGGGGTAAATGTGGGTTAGGCTTTTTAGACCATGTTTTAATGATTTTCTCTGGGATTGTTAGCGTTATGATTGTTAATCACTAAATTCACATCCTTTTAGACTGATAAATTTGACAGTCACTATATATATATTTACTGAATCACCATAAATATTTACTGACATGTCAGTTAGCAGCAAAAGTTAAAAAGTTTCAAGTGATGCACAAATCTAAGACTAGGTTTCATGTGTATTTAGCTTGGGATGTGCTCCTTTTCAGGGTCATTTTAAATCATGTACTACTACATGCATTCTAGTTTATTTTAAATGGTTCTTTTGAGGTGCATGTCAGAATTTTTTTGCCAACGTTGGGATTTAAGAAGTTGAAGATGATTCAAAGACAACCCTGCCATCAGATATCTCCATGTGCCATGATGTCTCAAAGCGTCAGTCTGTCTTTGTGCTGTAAGATGACAACGCAACGAAAGAAAGGGAGAATTTGGTGGTGTGCGACCAATGGGCTTGCCTGATGTATTTTTAATGTGCATGAATGATTGATCACTGTATGTAGACGCATGCTCCCCCGAGGGGCGGCTGCAGTCTGTCTGGTGCTGTCGGTGCAGACATGAGTGCAGCCAGACCTTCTGCACTGAGCGTGAACACTGTGGAGTTGAAACATCAGTGGGCAATGCAGAGAAATCGCACTCTGGTCCGGACGTACCTGCTCTCCAGCTCCGCGATCCCTCTTCCTGGCTCATGGAGCAGAGATGCTTTCAGGCTTCCATCATTGTCCAGATCAACACATGGTCAGAACACCATGGTGCCTCTCAGGTAAGCTGATATCTGGCGCCTCGAAGTCTAGCGCTGAATCTATTGGCTGGGACTCCAGGATCAATTTTAGAAAAGTCCTTAATTAAAAATATTAACATCACTGAATCCATTTAAATACATTGGTTTATACCAACAAAACTATTTTTAATGCATTAAATCAGGAGGAGGAAATACAGTGGGATTTTAATGCATCAAAAAAATAACAGGATCTATGTATTACATATTTTATTATGACTATTTTTTAAGTATATTAATATCCTTAAATTTAAGGCACATGAAATTGTATTTTTGAAGTTTAATATTTATAGTATTTCAATACAATATTTAAAAAAAAAAATCAAATAATTTCTTATTTTTAAAATTCAGAATAAGTTTAATGCTTACAGCAATGCAATACTCAGAATTAGTAGTTTGTTGGGGTCTGCATTAAACTTCATCAGCCGGTAACAGTGTCAAAAACTGCTATACATCATGGAGAGCGCTCTAGAAACCTGAGAAACATTCCTCTTGCATGGCAACACACCCAAACAGCGCTGGAAAAAACAACAGCTATATTACACTGATTATCCAATGACAGCAGATAATGTTCCTAGGGTTTCTCAAGCAGTACATGTATGATGGCCATATTTTAAAAGCAGCAGAAAAAAGGAAAGATGTAAATTATTAACAAATACCGTGAATTATTTATATAAAAAATATCTTTGTATTTTTTGGGGAGTCTCATCACATTTTACAACCTGTACTAACTAAATAACATGTTCGCCATAGAATCATTCCTACATCTCTTGAGCGGAAGATCTGATGTTGCAATTTATCAAGATAATTTTTTTGTTTATCATAACAGTTGTTTCAGAATGACCCGTTTGTCCCATGTTACTGTACATGCAGCTCAGTTGGTATTTCGTAGTTATCAAAATTATAACATCTTAAAGTGAAAACGTTCACTACTTTTCAAGTTTGGTATCAATGAGATTTTTTTTTTTTTTAAGAATCTAAGGCAAGGCTGCATCTAATTGATTAAAAATGACAGTCAAAACAGTAATATTGTGAAAATTAAATATTTAAAACAACTGTTTTCTATTTGAATATACTTTAAAATTCAATTTATTCATGAGATATCATAGCTGAATTTTCAGCATTAGTCCAGTCTTCATTGTCACATGATCCTTTGGTTTGTTCAACTTAAAGCGACGTTGCTCAACTCAAGAAACATTTCGTAATATTGAAATTAATAATTAAATATATATATATAATTATTAATTAAAAGGTTTAACACATTAAAAGGATCAAAGGTGACAGTAAACACATTTATAATGTGCAAATAATAATTTTATATATATATATATATATATATATATATATATATATATATATATATATATATATATATATATATATATATGCACATTGTGTCAGTATGTATGTTTACTGTCACCTTTGATCCTTTTAATGTCTCTTTATTAAATTAATAAAGAGTTAATAAAGAAGACCCCCCCCCCCCCATTGATTTTCTGATTAACCTCATATGTGTCTGTTTTTGGTCTCCCTCCCAGTATCAGTGAGCCTTCCCTGTTCATCCCAGGCCAGAGGGCTGTTTTCGAGGGGTTTTCCAAAAACCGCCACCCCCTTTTACGCAAACGTGGTGGCCCAACTCTTCCCTCCTGCAAGACCCCTGAGAACACAAAGACACCTCAGCAGAGCTATCATCAAGTGTACATGCATTTCTCTCAGCCTCTCAGGCCTGCACCAAAGCCTGGACAAACCCTTCCTCGCAGTCAGCGGCGGCCCACGGAGAGCAGAGAGAGGCAGTGCAAGCAGCCCGTAAACCTCGAGACTTTATCCGTCAGGGGAACGACTTTCCTCCCCACCCGCCATTCTCCCGACGGCGCTTCATCTGCCACGTCTCGGTCTCACACACACCAGCTGCATGTGTTCCTCCCTGCAGAGGGCGCTGGGCCGGGGGAAGACAGGGATGATGAGCTGATCGTTGATGAGGGTTTCATCATGGATGAGCTGGATAGCAAAGTCAACACACTGAGGGCGAGGCTTCAACAATATCCAAAGAAACCCAAGCAGTGTGATTTAGAAAAATCACTGACAGGTGAAATGGTACAATCAACATCTTAGTGTAGCATTTCATATTTAGCGATATCTGATAGATAACTAGAAATTACAAATGTTTACTCTCAAGCAATGTGTGTAAATTATAATTTATGTCATTATAATAAAACAAAATCATGATAAAAGATGTTGTGTGCTGATGTATATTAAAAAAAGAAATTGAATAATATCCCCACAGGTTGTTATATGAACTACAATACAGGCCTGTTAACACAAGGACGAAAACTTTAAAGATAAACTATAAAAACTATAAACAGTGTGATTTGATGCTGCTACAATTTTAAAGTCCCCATGAAATCAAATATGAAGATTTTTTGGCTTTGTTAGCCTTACCTGTTGTCTATAAGCTAATGTGCTCCAAAACAATGACAAAATTCGCACTTGAAGAAATAAGCATTCAAAACTTACAGTCTCTCACTTTTGCCAAATTATGGATCAATGATTTTGATGATGTAAGGCCTGCCCAATCGGCCCAACGACAGTTTCCGATAAGCGGGTTAAGGTTTACTGCGTGTTACTGTCTTTTCAGCGTGGCAAAGTCATTTGATTCCAATTAAAGCTGCAGTCCGTAACTTTTTGGGGTTAAAAATTATCCAAAATAATTTTTTGAGCAAGTAGCCTAACCAGCCAGTGTTCAAAACTAACTGCTTGCCTTAGCTCGATTCAAAACAGTAAGCTTGTAATAATGTTTTTAATTCCAGTGGTACTGGTGGAATTCGAGCATGTCTTTGCGTCATTACGTCACATCTGTACACATAAAGAAGGAGTCTCGGCTAGTAGGCTATATTGCGTGTGAGGATGTTGGAGGTGGAGATTTATAGCCTTTTCTCACAGCACTTGATATAATTAAACTTATCAATTTGATGGCAGATCCAGAAAGGTTCAAACGACAATCACCAGTGACAACTGGAGATTCACCTGTTGTAAAATCCGAAAGACTTCGGAGTGGAAAAAAAGAAACTGCAACCGGGCCCATGCGAAAACAAGGATAAATATCGTAAGGGCCTTAAATGTAGTCACGCAATGCTGATGTTGTTAACATTAACAATTTAAGAACAAAGTATAATTTGCATGGTTTGACGTGATATAAGCGATCGTTAGATTTAATCAGCGCGATTTACTGCAATGCTTTTTTCCCCCTAGTTGGTCAGAACAAAAGTGGATGTTACTTACTTGTTCAGACGACATTTTCCGGTGAAAATTCTTATAATGGTCATATTTCCGAAAAGTAGAATATGTGATTTCGAATGACAGTATCCACACCGGCGCGGTGACTGACAGCCGCACATTCTCCTCAAAACATTGGATTCATCCGCGCTGTGCCATGCCGAAGCACAACCCACGTAAAGTTGAAAATTCCGCAAATAACTGCAATTGCAGATTTCTAACAGAGATGGCGACAAAGAGGGAAAACTACGGACTGCAGCTTAAAGTTTTTATCTGACTCCATTTTATTTAGGTTAAAATGTCAATTGGTTATTGGTCATTTTTGCAGTTTAGCAGCACATTTGATTATTCTATTTAACTCTTTACTCTTATAATCCTTGTTCACTCGGGTGCCAAATTCGCACAGGCTCCACACACCAGCCGTTCATATAATGTGGGCATCACTAATCTGACGCAGATTTGCAGTAATATACAAAGTAATTATTAAAGTTAATAATTTCAAAGTCTGAATATATCCAAATGTAAACAATTTATTATGTCAGGTAAATGTATCATGCCAATTACATAATCAGTTCAAAGATAATCAATACAATAACATCAAATGCTCAGAGATAGAGTAAAAGATGTACCTGACTCAGGAAATACATAATTTGCCCCGAATAATCTCATTACAAATCGTCCCGAGCCTTTTGAGACATTTCTTTATATACTCAGATCAAGACAGAAACCTAAACATATGCTAACAATGGGAATTTGCATTAATCACGGTTTCCAGTTTACACCTTTTTGAAGGGCAGGCTTCCATTTGCATGAAAGACCCACCCTCCTCTGTAAGCAAAATATCTCTAAACTCTTAAAAACTTTACCTTTTGGTTTACTTCTTTAGGAGACCTGCTTTGTACCAGTTGCACTGAGACATTTCAAATGATACCAGACATATAGTGTTGTATGATAATATGATAATTAAACCATATAGATTTTTGGGTGAATTTTGGTGATGATAGCATGAGGGAGAGAAGGAATGGGGGAATGGGGGGTCAAGGGGAAGAGATGTAGATTAGGATTATATGGTGAAACTTGCGTCTCAAATGGTGATGCTAATTTCACAAGAGTGAGTTCAAATGTTAATGTGGTAACACTTTAGATTACAGCCTGCAAAGTACTGCATAATTAAAGCCATTTTACAGTGTAACTTTTTGTAATTACCTATAACGTACTTAAGTTTGGGGAATAAATGGGTAACAACCAGGAGAATGTTTTTATTTATTTATACTGTAAATATTATAGATCTAAGGGGTACTTATTCTACTATTATGATACAACAATCACATTTGGGACCAATTTATAAAGGTTTCCAAGTCAGTGATATTAGATTGTGTATGTATTTTTATTGTACTTACCCTGTAACTACATGGAACAAGAGGGTAACAAGCACCACTTACCCTGTAACATGGAACAAGAGTATATTTCCCAGTATAAAAAAAAAAAAAAATTGCAATAGTTTTAGCTTTACTTGCCTTGAAACATGTAACTTAAACATCTGCACTTTTGCTATCAAAAAAAGTGGCTATCAAAAAAAAAAAAACTGTATAAATGCATAGATATGTATCCTGTAATTTTTAAAAAGCCCTTTAAAAAAAAAAAAATACAGTTTGTATTGGTACACAATTATTACAAAAAGGTACAGTGTATGTTCTCGCTAAATTGCTCCCAAATGTAAGATTGTTGTAGTAGAATAAGTACCCCTTCTATAATACTTAAAATTTTCCTGGTTATTTGGATGATGGTATTACATTTTAATTATAACCATTAAACCATCACAACTGAAATTAAAAGCAGCTAGTAGTCGTCAAATGAAACTAACTTGTTTACACAGTTTTTTAATTTTCTTTATTTTTTATTGATTTTTTATCAATCTGTTAACCAAAACCAAAACAAAACAAAAACAGTCTTAATCAGTATGAATAGAAATAATCAATATGAGCTGTTGAATATTTTATTGTAACTAAGTGCTCAAATCGATCACGCCCGCGCGCCCGCCCTTATGTCTATGCGCCCGCCCACCGCTAGTTGTGTGCATCTCCCACAATGCATTGCTGCACGCAGAAGGGGAAGTGCTTTCGCGGGAGAGCCAGCTAGTCCATCCAGCTAGTTGATCCAGCTAGTTGATCCTGTTCTACCAGCTTTTTCCACTATTTTGATGTTTTAAAACAGAAGTGACCCACCGTGCATCACACAGGAGTTGTATATCGGCTGTGTCGCGAGAGGGATTGTTGGAAGAATACGTCAAGCGCTCTAAAGTGAGTATTTTAACTGTTTGTAAAGGTGGCCCGCGTGTTGTTTATCGTCTCTGCAGAGATTCGCTGCAGAAACATGCATGCCCTGCAGTATTTCACCTTTACACGCTGCGTTCTGGCTGCAACTTTCTTTGTATGCATATTTTAAAGCCACGTGATGGAGTATTTCATTTTTGCGTTCCCATCGAATAGGAGCTAAGGACAAAAGAACGGCGCCTGTATAATAAAACAGGGCATTAATGCTATTTTGAAGAAATGGAGTATGTATGATCAGCCAGTATTGTTATTAGCTTAAGATGCACGTTTATAATCCTGAGACTCCATGTTGTGTGCAACTGTAGACTAAAATCCATTGTTGGGGCTGATGTTTTGAAATAGGAGTTTTCTTTAGTTATGAAATATTAAAAAAAAATAACTCTAGGCTATCTGAATTATATAAAGTATTGCAGGAAAGTGGACATTTTCATCCGTAAAACTGTGGATATATTAGGATAGCCTATATCTATTAGTTGTTGGATTTTTTTGTTGCCACAAATGCGATTAAAAGTTATTTGCAACAATTTTGCGTGGGAACGGTAATTGTATAATTTTAAATAAAATAGATTGATAGAATAATAATACATAATTTATTAATGATATAATGTATTTCTCATTAAAAAAAAATGTATTTGTTTTTCCATGAAAAGTGAAAATACTCTATAATGTTACCGCAAAAGAGTTCAATAGTTCCCGCCCCCTTTTTCAGTAGCGCTGGTTCCAGAAGTATTTTTCTTTTCCATAGGAAAAAAAAAAACATTGTTAAAGAGTTATAAGCCATGAACCATAATATTACAAACTCGGATTTTGAAGCAAAAACGTTTTTGAAAATCGGACAAAAAGGTACATCAACTAAGACTGTTTACTTCACGGCTTTAGTGAGGGAACGAACTACAAGTCAAGTCACCTTCATTAAATAGCGCTTTTAACAATATGGACTGTTTCAAAGGAGCTTTACAGTGATAATAGGAAATTAAAGTAATAGAGATTGTTTTAGCTTTACAGCAACTCTAGAATAAAGTTATTCTATTACAATCCCATGAAGTATTGCGAACAGGTTAATCGAAGGTCACCCAAAAATGACATTTCTGTTGTTAATTACTCCAATCCCGTAAGACCTTCGTTCAACTTTGGAACACAAACTAAGATATGTTTGATGAAATCTGAGAGTTTTCTGACCCCCTCCATAGACAGCAACGCAACTAACACTTTCAAGGCCCAGAAAGGTAGTAAAGACATCGTTAAAATAGTCCATGTGACTACAGTGGTTCAACCTTAATTTTATGAAGCGACAATAATAATTTTTATGTGCAAAAAAATGACTTTATTCTTCAATTCCTTCTCTTTGCGCGTTCACGGGGGAACCACGACGCATGCGTGTGGCGTTCTGACATAGAACCCAGAAGCTCTGCACTGTTTACAAGCAGAAGACGTGCGCTGTATGAAAGCTATTGAATTCCACATTGATTGTGTTTTAGGTCTTGGTGAAGTGTTTAAAATGGTGCTAAAGTGTGCAGTTCCTGGATGCCTGAACCGTGAGAACCCAACGAGTAAACGTAAAAGTGCCTCACCAATGCCGCCAGATGAAAGACTTACCTTTCACACTTTCCCATTAAATGATTGTGAGCGACTGAAGCTGTGGCTGCTGGCTGTTCAGCGGGATGTTAATTTACCGCTTCAGTACGTCAAGCAAATGAAGATGTGCAGTGAACATTTTTCACCAGACGACTTCAAACCGATTCAAGGAAAGATACGACGACTTCTCAAATCAACAGCTGTGCCCAGCCTGCACCATCTCGAAGTGGATTTCCTGATTGGTGAAATCATCGGCATTGGTGAGGCTCTTTTATGTACTCTCGCTGGTTTCTCAAGGTTTGGGCATCCAGGAACTGCACACTTAAACATCATTTTAAACACTTCACCAAGACCTAAAACACAATCAATGTAGTTGCGTTGCTGTCTATGGGGGGTCAGAAAGCTCTCCGATTTCATCAAAAATATCATAATTTGTGTTCCGAAGATGAACAAAAGTCTTATGGGTTTGGAACGACATGAGGGTGAGTAGGCTAATTAGTGAGAGAAATGTCATTATTGTGTGAACTAACCATTTAAAAGCTGAAATGTAAGACTTCTCATGTACAAATGTAGATTTTTTATATATATATATATGCATTATATTTTCAGTTTATTGCATAAATATATTAATATTTTGCAATTAACTGAAAATATAATGTTTTTATATATATAATCAACATTTGTACAAATGAATAATTATTTTGAGAGTTTAGAGAGATCAACTTGTTTATATAATTTGCAGTGCTTCATGGGAGTGGTCGTTCTGTTTGTAATACGTGCGCTGCAGGATTGAGAAAAACAAACAAACATTGAAAGTGATTGCAAGAATATCGTTTCTCTGTGTCGTTATCGTTATAGTTGTGGTGAGGACTCTGCTATTCTTTTAAATTTAGAATGATTTTTAAAACTTTATCTTTAGTCGTTATAGTCCGGGCCTTTATTTTTTAAGTCTGCCATATAGATAAATGTAATCATTTCCCACTTTCAGGAGCGAAGTCTGGCCCCTCACACTCTACAGAGGCAGTTTCACACCTGGACTCTACGTCTGCATCGGGTGTCCTTATGGCCAGTGAGGATTTCACAGGACATCTCTCTGGAGATGCAGCTGGTGAAGAGGAGAAGCCTGATGCGGTGGAGTCATGCAAGCTGGAAGCCACTGAAGCAGGTGTGAATGAGCCAAACCCTCAAAACAGCCTGATGGAGAAGGAGGAAGAAGAGGAGATGGAGGAAGATCTGGATTTAAGACAACAACCGGATGTGGACCAAGGAAACAGTCCAGAAAAGGACAGTCCAACCAACCAGGGTGAAGAAAAAGAAGAAAATTGTGTACAGGGACACTGTGAACAGAAGGCTGCTACAGAACTAGTGAAGAACGAAGACAAGAACAACGCAGAGGACACAGCACAGTTTTCAAACGAGCTTGTGATTGCTAAAGTTGAGGACTTCACGAATGAAATGGCAATAGATGTGGACCAGACTGAGGATCGGGATGGGAAGATGGAGGTAGATAGACCAGAAGATGCAGGTTGGTGTGGTTTTATTTATTTATTTTTTTTACTTTTTGCATGTTACTAGATGCTTTCATTAACGTTTTGTTGAGATGAGTTGCAAACCTTTTATTTATATTGATTGATGTTATTGATAAGCATGTTACACAATTTTTATATTTAACAGGAAAATTGTTGGCTAACCCCATAAAAAGTGAGAAAACTGAGCCTTCTGCCATGGTAAGCACAATATTACTATTTTATGTTTACCATTGAATTTCATTGAGTTCATTTGTTACTCCATGGAGAAGTACACTCCTTACACTAAAGCCCTCTTCATCTAAATCCAGCAAACACATTCAGTGGTAAAAACTGAGTCGAAACCTCAAGTGGCCCATCCCTCCATCGCCATACCAGTGAAGGTTAAGGATGAGCCAATGGATGAGGAGTATGAGAAAGCGTCGACACATCTGCAGCCAGTGGGAAACATTAAAGATGAACCCGACACCGCAGCTGTGAGTTTCACCAGTGATTTCCGCCTTTTATGTATTTTTTTGTAAAGGGGTAACGAAGGTTAAGCAATGTATATGAGGAACAGATGTTTTGAATACAGGGTGGGTTTATGTGGGTAATTACTGTTCTATAAATGTTACACCTATATATATATAGATTTAATCTGACGAATAATTTTAAAATGAATAATTGTGATTAATAATTTAATTGGATTTAAATGGTGAAACAGGCTAAATGCACACATACAAAATGTTTTTTAAAAGAAGTCTCTTATGCTCACCAAGGCTGCATTTATTTTATCAAAAATACAGTAAAAACAGTAGTGTTGTGAAATGTTACAATTTAAAATGATTGTTTTTCATATTTGAAGACATTTTAAAATGTAATTTATTCCTGTGATCAAAGCTGAATTTTCAACATCATTACTTCAGTCTGCATTGTCACATGATCCTTCGGAAATCATTCTAATATGCTGATTTGCTGCTATTGTAACGTTTCTAATTACTAATGTTGAAAACCATTTGTGCTGCTCAATATTTTTGTGGAGACAGTGATACATTTTATTTCAAGATTCGATTAATAGAAAGAACAGCATTTATTTGAAATAGTTTCTTTTTTTTGGTAACATGTCTTTAACTGTCACTTTTGATCAATTTAATGCATCCTTCCTAAATATTTTTTTCCTCCACTACTTTACTGCACTAGAAAATAAAATGTAACAAGTCAAACAAGTCAAACCGTATGTCATTTTTCAGGTGATTATAAACATGCAACCATTGTGTTCTTGCTTTCAGGATTTTAACCAGACACCTGATGCGATCAAAATCAGCGCAGTGTTCTCTGTAGGAGGAAATGCCACATCCATCGGTATGAACTCTAAAAATATATTATGATTTTTTGCTACTTGGGTGAATAGTGAAAGTTACATCTTATCTTTCTTACTTATTCCTCTTCATGTGACTGCAGTTCCAACAGAAAACCCAGCAAAGGCAGCACTAGGCCCTACACTATCCCTTCGTCCTCTGGCCCCTGCCAATCCAATCGGTGTGGTCTGCACAGGATGTCACAAAGTCCTGCTAAAGGGACAGACGGCGTTCCAGCGCAAAGGCTGTCCTAAACTCTACTGCTCACCTCAGTGTCTCTGCAGCACCTCCACCATGGTGGTCAAGATACCTCAGAAGAAGCAATGTTACCACTGCCTCAAGTATGCCTACATTAAAACCTTTAGATTTTAATTGTTCAAATGATCATACTAGTTGCATTGCATTTGATGTTTATGCTTTTGCATTCAAAAATGACTTCCAAAGCATTCATATACATCGTTTTTGAATATGAACTTAGGCATTTTTGTGTCTTGTGCCTTTTTTCTTTTTTTTTACCACACCAAAACTTAGTGAGTTCACCCAGAAATGAAAATTGACATTTACTCACCCTCATATCATTCCAAATCCATGAGACATTTGTTCATCTTCGGAACACAAATGAAGATATTTTTAATGAAATCTTAGAGGTTTCTGTCTCTCAATTGAAAGTCTATTCACCCAAAATTTGCATGCATCAAAACATTCATAAAGAGATTATGAATTTAATCCATATGAATTGAGCAGTTTAATCCAAGTATTGATCGCTTTGATTAGTGAACATATATAGAGCATTTTAATTTGGTCATGGAAGCTCAACTACGCAAAACAAATGTGTGTGTTTTTTCTCGCGCTTCAAGCATGTACGGTTGAGCTTCTGTTTATGTTTGCTGATCTAGCTAAGCCTGAATTAAATGTGTTCATAATATAAAGTGATCATGTCTCTTCAGAACACTTTGATTAAACAGCTTGATTTTTTTTTATGATCTCTTTAATGAATGTTTTGAAGCATCAGAGTTTTGTGTAAATAGACTTTCAATGGAGGGACAGAAATCTCTCAGATTTCATTAAAATATTTTAATTTGTGTTCCGAAGATGAATGAAAGTCTTTCGGGTTTAGAACGACACAAGGTTGAGTAAATGATGACAGAATTTTATTTTTTGGCTGAGATTTCCCTTTAATTCTTTAAAATTATGACATGTTGCTTTATTTTAAAAGGTTGCATTATAATATACAACAATATAGCATATGTAACTTTTTACCATTTCTGTTTCTGTGCAGAGACATTGTTGAACCGAAAGATGTAGTCAACGCCCCGGTGGACATGTCAGGGACTTTGAAGGAGTTTTGCAGTCAGAAATGCCTCACCGCTTTAAAGTTCAAGTGCAGTGTGTGTCAGAAAGCAGGAATGGTGAGTGTCCATCTCTATCTGTTCACTGGAGCGCCCCTACTGACTCTTCGGCACGCAAACTTAATCATGTTTTTGACCCCTAAGGACCTGTTTACACCAAGACAAATATTCAATGTGATAAACATTTTAATTGAAATGAACAGCTGTTATTGTGTATGTTCAGACACAAACGTTTACATGCTTTTAGTGTTAAAAAAAATCCCTTTTCCGTCGCACATTTGCGCTTTTGGTCACATGCCCAGAGCCTGCTGATGTTACATAAAATTGACTTGGAGGCGCTCACAAACAGACTATTTTGCAAAGCGACAGTAAATGGCTAGAGGAAGAATCTGGAACTGGCTCTCTCACCACAGCGAATACAAAAATCTTATCGGCTCTTTGAAAACATGTACATTGTGGTTTAACTTCCTTTCTCTGTGACGAGAGAAAGTTTCCCTTTTGTTTCTTGGCTAACCAGGTTTACCATTTTCCATTTTGGGGTAACCATTTCTGCTTTTCTAAAAGCGCCACCTACTGTCAGAGAAGAATTTTAGAGTGCACTGAAACATTCGCTCCCTAAAAAGTCCCACAATGCACCCTGAAAAGGGAGCATCGAAGCTCACTATGTTCCCTTAAAATGGAAATTCTAAAGCGCGAAACAAATCGCATGAGCCAACTCGCCACACATGAAGACACGATATAGGTTTTAAAAAACAAACCAATATTTTATTATTTCAGAAAGATATCTGTGCTGCTGTTGTTCATAAATACCAGTAGTGAAAATAAAATATCTGAACCGACAAATTGCACAAATCACACTTAATTTTGACATTTAACATTTGTGTTGGTGTGAACAGGTCTTTCATTCAGATGATATGAGATAATGATAAAGGTACTGTGAAATAATGTCAAGACAAAAACTTTTGTTGCATTATCTTTTCTGGCTGCAATTATTTTAATAAATTGCACAAAAAGACTGAGCAACAGGTATTTAATTTCAGTCATATTTGACTCAAAGTTAAGCAAGCACTCTTTAGTGTACTTTAATGGTTTTCTTTTTTTTTCTTCTAATAACGAAGGCAACAATTTAAGAATCTATGATTTATGGTTAAACAGATAAGAGACTGTAAGAAACTGTAAAGGGTCTGCTTTCATGTGTCCACTCACAATAACAACAACAAAAAAGTGCTCTGGTAAAATACAGAAGACATTCAGGATGTGCTTTCTGCAGTTTTGGTCTCTGTGATCTCAAACTCTGCATATACTTGTTGCACTGACATGACAAATGTCTCTACAAAAACCTTAATGTGTACTTTTAAATGAACCAATTAGATCTGAAAAACAAATATTCTCTGATTATGTAATGCAAATGAAATTGACACTTAGCTGTCTTGTGTATTTACTCCTGTAATATCAATTTAGATGCCTTATTTAAATTGATATTTATATTATCACTTTATTTATTCAATTTAGGAGTCTAACATTTAAAACAAAGCATTCATATATAATTTGAAAGCATGACTAAGCTTTTAGGTAACAGTCAAGCATTCTTTTATAGATGATTGATATACTTTAATAATTAGAACTAAAATGTGGCAAGCATGTACAAATACAAATATATGAATGCACATTTTTCATAATAAAGTGCCCCATTATGCTATTTTAAAGGTTCCTAATTTTGTTTTTTACACGTTTACATGCATCAAAAGTCAAACACTTTAATTTTCTCATAATATAATCACCACATTGTTCAATGATTCTCAAAGACTTGTCGGATGAATCAGTCTCTCTAAATCCCTCCTTTCCGTGAGTCAGCTCTGATTGGCCAGATGATCCAGTCTGTTGTGATTGGTCAACCGCATACAGTGTCTGTCAGAAGCTACACACCATTACCATAACTGAACGTCAGCTCTGTCCGGAGGCTTCCTACAGCTCGGCGATTGAACTGTAAAGACCGTAACGATGACATTGAATTTTACCATATCAAACTGAGCGCGATGATGAAACATAATTGGAAGAACTAATTATTCAACCCGAACAAAAATAACTAGATATGTCGAAATAACAGATATTTTGTTGAAATAACGACTTACTATCTCGAAATAACAAAAGTTTTCTTCCTTTTTTTTTTTTTTACTTCACCATGCGGTTCAGGGCTTCCATAGAATACAGCCTGAATATAATTGCTTTCAGAAATTATTTTTGGGGGTGCTATTGGGCTGCTTTGGTCTTTCTTGGGGGTTATGAAGCACCTGCTAGCCCCTCCCTATCACTGCCCATGATGAAAGGGAATATTCGAAAAACCATAATAGGGGCACTTTAAACAAAACTTGCTGGTTTTGCTTGGCATTATTGGTCATTCAGTGTTTCTGTAAATATTGATTATTAATAGTAATTTAAAAACACGCTAAAATGTAAACCATTTTCATCTATTTAATCTATGTAGGTTGAATAATGTCTGTCGCTCTGGGGTCTGACCGGCTGCTGGGTTCATGAATATTCATCACATTTGTCTGCGTTCGCCCAAGCTGATTGGCTTGGACGGTGATAGGTGAGCGATAGCCAATGGGATTGCCGCTTATTTATCCTCCATCTGCCGAAGGGTTCGAACGGCAAAAATAATAAATAAGCGAAGTTAGTCATTTTGACAAGAAAAATAAAATAATAGTAATGAATATCGTCTTCATATAGCGCGTCAGTTCTACTACTGTTTTGCTCCCTCGCTCTCTCTGTGTGTGCGTGCTGCCGCTGTCAGTGAAGTGCCGGTGAGTGAGGGGTCCACACAATAGAGACCGTGCTGTTAATCTGTTGATCAACAAAAGAGTGCGCATTAAAACGCAGCGTCCACCTCGATGTATTCACGCACGCTATATTTAATATTTATGCGAACATTTTACTCGTACTGAAGTGGTTAGATACATAACGTTACCGTTTATCTGCCTCATCTATCTATCGCGTTATATTCGCTCCCACTCGGTTATGACCTGGGCGAGCCATACAAATATGGTAAAAGCTCCCCCATCAATGTGATAAAAATAGCATAGCTTCATCCGATTCATTCACTTTTCATCGCTTTTGGAAGATGGCACAATGCACGTGTGAGGAACCTACCGAGATCCTGGACAGTGAGGATGAACTCACCTATTCTTCAGAAGAAGAGCACGAGTCTGATGAAGAATGGTTGCATTTTGAAGAGCGAATTGATCCAGCAGAGGATTTCAGTTCTGATGAGTAAGTCTATTCTTTCTTTAGGTAGCATGTTATGGTTGCACTTTATTTTACAGTACGTGCACTTTCAATGTACTTGGTGTACTTACCAATAAAGTACTGAATAGGTAACTACATGGGTTAAGGTTAGGTTTAGGGGTAGGTTCGGGACTAGTACCTAGTTATTACCCAGTTATTGTAATGACTACAGTAAGTATACAGTATGTAGCCTACATGTGGAACAGGACTGTAAAATAAAGTGCTACCCATGTTATTGTTAGAGAAGCATGTACATATTTTACTAGTTGGGCTGTTTGCCAGACTAAAATAAGATGGTTTGTTATATTTTTAGTAAAATATGTTGCCCTTGACCTAGGCAACTTGTCATTACATCTAAATGTTGTTCAAAACAAGCATGTACTATAATACACTACCATTCAAAGGTTTGGGGTCACTAAGGTGTGTTTTTTTTTTTTAAAGAAATGAACACTGTTATTCAGCAAGGACACACACATTAAATGCATCAGCAAAGACATTTTATAAAGTTACTAAATATTTCTATTTAAAAAAAAATGCTGTTCTTTAGAACTTAAAAAAAAAAAAAACTTTTCAACTGTTATAATAGTAATAAATTATTCTTGAGCAGCAAATCTGCATATTATAATGATTTCTGAATGATCATGTGTCACTAAAGACTGATGCTGAAAATTCAGCTTTGCATCACAGGAATAAATTACATCTTACAATGTATTACATTAGAACAGTCATTTTAATATTTCACAATTTAATATAAGTATTAATCTAATAAATGCAGCCTCAGTAAGCATTTGAGACTTTCAAAAACATTAAACATATTACCTACCCCAAACCTTTTGAATGTCATTGTATATTTAATGTAAAATACCTCCTCATCAGTCAAGCTTGTTCACAAATATCTGATTGGGTGTGAATGTTCGTAATGTGCTATAAATATATGCATGTGTTTTTCAGTATTAGCAATCAATAATGTTAAATCGTGTAGTTGCTTTGATCCTATTATTAGCATGCTCACAGGTGTTTGCTTTATTTTTTTTATTATTTTTTTTTGCAGATGTGAGAATGACTGTGACCTGATGCCGGTTGCGAAGAAAGCCAAGACAATCAGGCTGCCGAATCAGTCATGGAAAACAGAGAGAGAAGTCGACTTGGTCCCACAGAATCTGAGATTCCTGCCCTCACGGGAACCTGGACCGCAGCTGCGTGCAACTGACTCGCACTCCCCTCTTAGTCTCTTCAAACTGTTTTTCACTGAAAGCGCTGTGTCAACTCTGTGCTACAACACAAACGCTCAGGCCGCCAGGTCAATTGCGAGGGGTCGCAAATACAAGTGGACTGATATCGACGTTTCTGAGATGTACCGCTACTTTGGGCTGGTATTCTACATGGGCATGGTGAAGCTGAGCTCCATCAGTGACTACTGGCGGCAGGGCAGTCTTTTCTCTGTGCCTTTTCCCGCCACAGTTATGTCAAGGGACAGATACCGCACCATTTCATGGAATATGCACATGAGTCACCCAGCCGGAGACAGAGAGAATGACAGAAAGAAGGGCACAGATGGGTATGACCGCCTTTTCAGGGTCAAACCCCTCATAGACACAATCCGTCTTGCATGCAAAACCAGCTATCATCCTAGAAGAAATTTAGCCGTGGACGAAAGAATGGTGGCATGCAAAGCAAACACGGGAATGACACAGTACATGAAAGCCAAGCCAACCAAGTGGGGCTTCAAGCTCTTTGTCCTCGCAGACTCATCGAATGGATACACTGTGGACTTTTCTGTGTACACTGGAAAGAATACCAATGCCACTGGCCATGGACTACCATATGATACAGTGATGTCTCTTGTGGACAAAAAATTTTTTGGATCTGGGTACCATGTGTACATGGACAATTTCTACACAAGTCCGAAGCTCTTAAAAGACCTGTTAGCCTTGAAGTATGGTGCCTGTGGGACTTACAGAGACTACAGGAAGGACAGCCCCCAGAATGCAGCTAATTCACTGACCAAAAAGTCCGCCAGGGGATCCATTAGGTGGATTCGGGATGGACCACTTGTGTTTGTGAAGTGGATGGACACACGAGAGGTGTCTGTCTGTTCCACTATCCATCCTGCCTACACCGGAGACACTGTGCAGAGGAGGGTGAAAGAAACGGAAGCATGGAGCTTGAAGACTTTTCCCTGTCCCGCACCCATCGTTGCGTACAACCAACACATGGGGGGCGTTGACCTGTCCGATCAGCTGTTGCAATACTACACCGCACAGCACAAAACCCTGAAGTGGTACAGAAAGATCTTTCTACACTTATTGGACATTGCTGCCACCAACTCCTTTACGTTGCACAAAGAGCTGTACGGCAACATGACCCACAAAGGGTTTATGGAGCAACTTATCGCAGAGCTCTGTGATATGTCACTGAAAATACCACAAAAAAAGAGCTCTTGTGACCATGTGCCTGTTCCAGGAGCCCAGCTGAGCTCAGATGCCAGGAAAATTGCCTCTGCTGGACGTCGGATCTGCGTGCATTGCAAAGCAGCGCATGGCAAGAAGCAGCAAACACCTTGGAAATGCCAAGCATGTGACGTGCACTTGTGTCTTCAGTTGACCAGGAACTGTTTCCAGGAATGGCACAAAACTCTGTGACTGTGTGCTTTTGACCTTCTGTCTGTTTATCTTTCTGTCTCTCTGTATGATGTTGTACACTATTGTAAATAAACTACAAACCAACTAAAATATTCTTTCTTTTAGTCTTCACATAATTTCTTTTGGTTTCCTTACTGTGGCATCCCCAGATGTGATTATCTCCCTAGATGTGAAACACATCAAACAAAGTGTCACACAAAAGTTAAATTAAAGTGTTGTTTTCTGAATGAATGGACACAATGATTTTCACAACATGTCGTGACAAAGACTCTGATCTACAAAATCCAGTAGTCCAAAGTCTTGTGAACAATGTTTTATGGCCCAATATCCGCCTATATTTATATACATGATTTAGAAATATTATTCAGACCCCTTAATTATTTTAGTTTTTTATTATTGATCAGTGTGCAAAGTTCTCAGTCTTGTTTTTGCTTTGTCATCAAGCTTTATGGAGCTGGTTGTGGTGTGGTGCCGTTTAGCATAAGGCAGCAACATAAAATATGAAAAAATTAATGGGTTTGAATGCTTTCTGAATCCACTGTGTTTGTATTTGTTAGAAAATCAACCTTTGTTTGCACTGTACATATTGCTCACACATTGTAGGACTGCAACTACTGTTTAGTGTACTTTTAGGTTCATGAAAAGCAAATCTGTATCATAACTGACTTGCTGTTTGATACATTTGCATTTTTGTTACTTTATATTTCTCTAGAAAACACTATTGTTCTGGTAGACTGAAATTGCATTTTTGTCACTTTATATTTCTCTAGAAAAAACAAAGTATGTTATAGTTGTTTTTTTCTGTCTGTGACAATTGTATAACCGTTTCTGTGGCTGCTTTATAAGATCCATATAAAAATAAAGTTCAGTAGTTTTAAAAGGTTGCGTGTTGCAATTGCATTTCTCATAGACTTACACTCATGAAGTGAACTTCATGGGCTCCATCCAAAAGCTGTGCAGCGACAGCTGCTTCAACCAGTTCCGCTCCACCAATAAGCTGAACATGAACAGCTGTGTGAACTGTGGCGGATACTGCTATGGCACAGACAGTCAGTGTCCGTCTCTGCGGATAGAGGACAGAGTTATGAAGTTCTGCAAACAAAACTGCCTCCTAGCCTTCAAAAAGGTAATGGCAAAGGAATACCTAAATACGGGCTGGTTATTTTGTTGAAAGTCATTATTAAATAAATTGATCTTCCTTTTGTAGAAGAGTCTGAAGCCTGTCTCCTGCAAAATTTGTCGTACCATGCGCCCGGTTGCAGAAATGGTGGACAGTCCGAGCACAGACGGAATCCGAGAGCTTTTCTGCTCCGCTTCGTGTGTTACAGCAAATAAAGTTCAGACTGTCAGTTCTTCAGGTAACACAACCACATATGTGACCCTGGACCACAAAACCAGTCACATGGGTCAATTTTCATAAATTGAGGTGTATACATCATCTGAAAGCTGAATGAATAAGCTTTCCATTTATATATGGTTTGTTAGGATAGGACAATATTTGGCCGAGATACGACTATTTGAAAATCTGGAATCTGAGGGGGCAAAAAATTCGAAACATTGAGAAAATCGCCTTTAAAGTTGTCCATTTATGTTCGTGATTGTGCTGCATTCACTCACAAAAATAAATGTTTTATATATTTACTGTAGGAAATTCACAAAATTTCTTCATGGAACATGATCTTTACTTAATATCCTAATGGTTTTTGGCATAAAAGAAAAATCGATAATTTTGACCCATACAATGTATTATTGACTATTGCCACAAATATACCCGTGCTACTTGTGACTGGTTTTGTGATCCAGGGTCACATATTCACATTCTTAGTGGTCTTCTCTTTTGGAAGTATACTCAAATGTCCTTTTGGTTTGCATTCAAACCAGGTGCTCCAGTGGAATGCAACAGCTGCAAGCTGAAACTAACTCCTCAGTATCATCTAGCCATGTCTGACGGAACCATCCAGAACTTCTGCTCCTTTTCCTGCGTAGTATCATATCAGGTAGAGTTTAGTGCTTTTACAGATCACTCGGATTCAAAATATGTCAATCATAGAAGTAGAGATATTTCAATGTTTCACTTTTTGACTTTGTTCAGGATTCCTTCAGTAAGATAAAACCTAACAACCAGGTAAACTCCATAACCTCCACCACAAACGCCACATCTACCCCAAAACCTGTTGCTCCCAAACCTGCTTCATCAGAGTCCAGCTCATCAACAACGACTAGCGCTCCTGGTGGTCCGGTGCAGACGGTCACCAAGATCCCCTGCTCTCAGTGTCTGAACTCATTCTTCCACAAACCAGAACTGCTGGAGTTCAAGGTACTCCTGTTCACTACTGTAGACTGCAACTAATAAACCAGATATTTCACATAATTGGAGTTCATGGTTTTACAGGTGTAATGAATTCTTGGAATGACATGCAACAATTTGCACCGATTTTTTTTCAAGATACACAGACAATTATTATTTTAAAGTCAATAACTGATATACTGCCCATTTATTAGGTCACAATCTAGAGTCTCATTTATTGGCTGAAACTGATATGACTGCTGACATATCATGCATTGTAAAGTGTATAATTAACAATCTGATCAGTATTTGCTACTCAACAGTGACCATAAACCTAATTGGCTGCATGCTTTCCTGACCTTTCAGAGGAAAATGTACGCTTTCTGCAGTTCTGCTTGTGTTGAGGAGTTCAAACAGATCAACAACGTCATGGCTCGCTGCGAGTACTGCAAGATCGATAAAGTTGTTAAGGAGGTGAAAAGGATAAACAAGATTGACCGCTGTTTCTGCAGCGAGGGTATGTGCCAAGAGCAAAACTAAGATATTATTAGCATACCGTTTGTTTTCTTTTTGATTCGTACATGCATGTCTTAATACCAAGTTGTGTAATTTTAATGTGACGTTATAATACATTTTTTGTTCATCTCTGTACAGGATGCAAGTTACTTTATAAGCATGACCTGGTCAAGCGCTGGGGGAAGAAACACTGTCGCAACTGCTTCTACTGTAGTGGCTCCTCTCAGACTCTAGTCACTGAAGTTTTTGATAAAGTAGAGCAGGAGTTCTGTGGGAGCGTATGCTTACAACAACATACCTTATTAATGCGCAAGGTAATATTTGATCTCTTTTATTATTATTATTATTATTATTATTATTGAGAACTGCAACATTACACTTAAGACATTATGTTGTGGCTTTCAACTAACTAACAGTGAGTACATTTCTGCCAGGAAATAAAGTGCTCCATGTGCAGGCAGGCCAAGAAGATGAAAGAGACCGTGAAATGGCTGGGTGAGATTAAGCATTTTTGCAGCTTGCAATGCTTGATGTTCTTTTGCAGTCTGCAGGGCATCACTGGGCCAGTCAGACCTGCAAGCAAACCTCTGCCCACACAAGGTATGTCTACCTGTAGATATTTGTGGATTTTTCCCCTCTGTGGCTTCTCTTTTGATATCTTTTGATGATTGGTTTCCTCAGGGACAAGCCCAGCGCCGTCTCCAGCCCCTCAAGCTACAGTTAATCGCACATCACTGATCACTAAAGAGGCCACACCGGTCATCGCCAATGTTATATCACTCTCAAGTGCATCCAATGGACAGCCATGTGTTTTAGGAAACAGCGCTCTGCAAGGTGACTATCCTCTATCGTCCCTGTACCATGAGGGATGCACAGCGTATCGATACCAAAATGGTTATCGGTCGACATTAGAGATTTATTTACTTGATTAGTCAGTTATAAATATATTGATTTATTTTATTAAATTAGCCATTTAAATTTAAAAGTCATTCAAATTGGATATTTTATTGTGCATGCACATTCCCCTGATCCTGCGGATCCTTAAAAAGTCTTAAAAATCCATAAAAAGTCTTATTTTTACTTATGAAAGGTCTTAAATTTTAGATGACACTTTGACTTAGACATATCTGAATGCTTTCCAAATTAAAACTAATCTAATCTAATTGGCGTACGTATTAATTTTTATTATTCTATCTTTGTGGATTTGCTTGTTCATGTGACAATTCGCGTCATTCGCACCAGCATATAACATATAATGTCCATATATAGGTGAAAATGCCCCTGGAAATTAATTTAAGGTGGCAAATATTGCCCCTTAATAAAAATGTTAATTTCGGTCACTGCTGTGAACTGACCACTGCATAGAATATGAAAAATATGAATATCTTCGTGAGTCTGCTGTCAACAACAGGCCTAAACCAGCCATGGTACCAGTACAAAAACACAATCAGTAAAATATCATCCAATTATTATCAACAAAACTTGGAAAATATCGCTATATATTTTTGTCAATATTGCGCACCCCTAATGTACGGTATTCATTTTGATTTCTTCAGGTCTTGAAAAGGTCTTAAAAAGCCTTAAATTCGACTTTAAAAAGTGTGCAGCTACCCTGAATTAAATATCTCTAATATTTTAATAACACTGTTAAATGTAACCTTTAGCCAATCTAAAAAAGAATATACACTTTTAATACTGTAATGTTGCAATGGGTAAATTCACTTGTATTGTAAATGTCTAATTTTAGTCTAGTTTTATTTTTATATATATAACATGAAAATACTTATCAACTTATCTATCTTTGTAAGAATTGTAATATTGGTGCCAAACACATTGCCAGTTACATACTTTTTTTTTTTTTTTTTTTTTTACAAACTAAGCAACGAGTCAACTATTTTCTGTGTTATCTCTCACAATTACCTTTTTGCTTCCTCAGGCTCTATTCCAGCTGCTACTGCAAAAAGTTCTGTAAATGTGAGTTTTCCACAATATCAATAGACTGTGACTGGTAATGTCAATGAAATCTAAATGAAAGCTGACGTTCCTCTGATCAGCCACTGATCGTTCTCTGTGTTGTCCCCAGGCGGCCAGCACACAAACAGACGTTGTAAAGACTTCTGCTCCACCACCCCGAATCCTGAAGAACAAGGCCCTACTCTGTAAACCCTTTTGTCAGAACAAAGGCACATCCTGTAAACCCAATGTCTGCGACATGAACACACAAACAGGTACTAAGAAGCACTGTTGCAGGCATGTTTATAGTGGGCATTGCATGTGCTGACACTCACATGTTGTGCATGTTGGTTGTCTTCTAGATGGACCTTCCGTGATAGTGCTTCCAGTGCCGGTGCCAGTCTATGTTCCGGTTCCCATGAATCTCTACACACAATACACTCCAAAGTCTGTGGGGTTACCGCTACCGGTGGGTATCTCTACCTCTTCCCATCCTCCTTGTTATTCCCTTTCCTTATCTTCATCTTTGAGTTTTGAAACTATTATAGTTTTATACATGTTTGCTACCAGAATCAGTATGTTGATTTATTTTGTTAACTGAAATAAAGCAAAAAAACTAACATAACATTTACTAAACTTAAATAAATGTTTATCACTCATAAAATGTCAAATAAACTTCAAGTTTAGTGAAGCACTCTAGTGATATTTTAGTTTATTAATAAGTATTATATTTTAGTATTTAATTTTAGATATTTTAGTTACTTGCACTAGTATTATGACTAAAATATCACTAGACTACTAAGAACATTGTTTTTTTCTTATTTTTGTTGTTCTGGTTAGCTCATAAATTTTTTTTGTTAAAAATCTGAAACCACAAACTTTAGGGGGGGAAATACTAAAAGATAACAGTGAAAACTAGACATACTGAAACCTAAACTATTATAATTAAAGTAAATTGCAGATCATAGATTACATTTGAAGGCAACCTATAGACTCCCACCCCTGATTACACTCTTAGTATATACTTGAATCATCATGTGTCTCTGTCTGTTCATGCAGGTTCCAGTGCCCTTGTTCTTCCCCACGACTCTGGACAGCGCTGAGCGCATTGTGAAGACCATTCAGGAAATCAAAGAGAAGATCCCTGATGACCCTCTGGAGGCTGACCTCATCATG
This sequence comes from Abramis brama, assembly GCF_963993115.1. Lineage (NCBI taxonomy): Eukaryota > Metazoa > Chordata > Actinopteri > Cypriniformes > Leuciscidae > Abramis > Abramis brama. Next base: position 35,968,180 of record NC_139974.1, read on the forward strand.
ATGGCGGAGATGGTGGCTGAGGATACAGAGAGGGAGAAATGCATCACATCTGCTGGTAAATTAGGGACAATTTAAAGGTTTTTAATATGGTTTTCGTGCTTGAATGTTCAAAAACCACCTTATTTTTCACTTATTTTACATTGTTGCAGCTCCTCTCTTCCCAGTCTGTCAGTAACACTCTGTTTAGTTCCTGTTTAAATAAAGCCCCTCTTTCCGAAAAACGCAATGTGCTCTGATTGGTTGGCTGGATCAGTGTGTTGTGATTGGTCAACCGCTTTGAGCGAGTCAAAAGTCTTGAGCGAGTCCCAAGTCTTGGGAATTTCACGCCCATTACCATAACCACAAGTTTCAACACTACTAACTCAACCAGGTCTCGTCCACTTATTTTGCGTATGCCTTGGCCAGGAATTTTTTAAGTAAGGAATATTGTGACTTCCCTCAGAAGATCCATTATGACTACAATGGAGGCGTTTCAGGGAGTTTTCAGGGAGAAACAGTGCACACTGATATAGAGAATAACTCCCTTTGGAGTGACTTTGTGCTTTGTAACTTTGCAGACCATAATGCATAAGGCATAATAGGTCTTCTGATCTAACTAACTTTTATATATACACATGCACACACATTTCTTTTTTGTTCACTAGCCTTTTGTTTTGTTATTCAGATCAGACTGAAAATATAATGGAGGACCTAGATCTGGAAGCCCTTTCCAACAATCTGAGTTGGGAGGAGGACTCTGTGTCTTCAGCTCAGACATGGGATCAACCCCCAGATCCTGAAAGACCTCCTCCGTCCAGATCTGCCACACTGACCCCCATCTCTACCTCAGCAGAAGAGCCACAGATGGACCTGGAGGCTGATTTCCCAGTCGGTAAGAGCTTTGACTGAGATTCAAAGTCTTCAAAGAACAAAACACAAAGACAGAATCACTAACTGACTGAATAACTTTTGAAGTTTTAATAAGGATTAATCTATATTTAACTTCTAATTTATGCAGTGAAGACTGTGAAGGGTTTGATAACTGTATTCAATTTCTGTATATTTTCTACCTGTTAAATCAAATATTTAAAATATAGACCTACTGTCTTTGTTTCTACATTAATTTGGAGATTAAATGTGACATTATTAAAATATAAAAATATATTAAAAACGTTAATGTTCGGTGTGATCATTCTCTTTTAATTACAGAAAGTTACATTTTAAAAATTACATCAACAAAAAAATGTATCGATTAACAGCACTAATCTTTATCCTTTCACGTTTCAGAGAGCATTGAACTTTTCAGAGGGCAAACACAAAAGGAGGCGACAGATTCTGGCAAACGCAAACCTCGCAAGAGAGGACGTGATGGCCTCCCTCAGAAGAAACGGGTAAGAACAACTACTGTTGAATTATTCTCAACGTTTCACCAAAACGTTTAAACACTTTAACTGTAGCAATGCAGGATAACATTTATCTTATCATACTGAGGTGGGTGACATAAATCAGTTTGTATCTACTGCAATATTTTGAGAGCATTTTGTACTCACGTTCTCCGTGTTCATTAGTTTTCGATCTGTCTAACAGTCCTGTCTAATACGGTATTAGATAGAGCTGTTATACATAGAAAGTAGACAGTATATGAAAGGGTATTAACGTATGGCGTGTGGTTGATGTCCAGTGTTGCTAGCTGAGCAGAAATACATAATCATGTTTGGCTTGGTCCCCTTAAAGTTGCGTTGGATTTTCTCCTTTCCGTGTTCGTAGAGTTAGTTTGTGGAGGACATATATAGGCTATAATCTGTGTTTTACACAGCTTTCTTAAAAATGGCGGGTGCTGGTGTTTCGCGTGCGTTCGGCCAATTAGCGTACACTAACGTCACTGGTAGTTCCTAGAGTGCTGTGAAGTAGGAGCTAAATTAGTTCCTTCAAAAGGAGATCCTAGAACTAAAATCGTTCCTAGAACCTGCATTGCGAACACAACAAAATCCGGGTACTTCCACAAATAGTTCTTGGAACTATGAAAAGGTTCCTCTGGTTTGAAAGCCCCTAATATGGCACTTGTTCTGCTGCTGTCAAAGGATGCGTGGAATGAGAAGCAATAAAATTGAGCGAATTATCTCATAGTATTAATATCTGGATGAATGATTTTGGAATGCTAACAACGTTGCGTCCAAAACATTTTCGCTTTCAAAAAAAGTGTTGTTTTTTTTATTTATCGATTTTTATTGATTTTCAAAACTTGTTTCAATAAATTAGTATACATTACTATTCAAATAAAGATTCTGGAGCTGATATTCAGATATTTAATTATTTAATATTAATGGCCGTTTAGTTTCTGACACGCACTGTAAGCGGTAGACCAGTCACAACAGACTGGGCCAATCAGGGCACTTTAAATCTGTAAAGTGTGGGGTGCTTAAACATTACTTACTGCAGATTTTCCTAATTTTAACACATTTTGTCCTTCCGTAAAAAGAAACTGAACACCCTTTTTGCGTTCACAAAAAAAAGTCAGTCGCGATTGACGGCCCTATTTCTCCTGCTCTACTAAGGCTGTTTAATTCTTAGTTCATGTTAACTAAGGTAGTTAAATAATGTTAACTAATGAACCTTATTGGTTCCTAGTGTTACCTACTAATGTTTTGAATAAGAAAGGCTAGGGATAGGTTCAGGATTAGTGCCTAGTTATTACTCTAAAAAGTATGTAGTATGTACATGAGGAATAGGGCTGTAAAATAAAGTGCTACTCAGTTGATGTTCAAATATACTCTTTAATTCAATACATTGGACAGATAACATGAAATTTGTAACTTTGTAAAATATTAATTTGTAGTTGTGGTAGCGTTTATAACTTTTATAATACTTTTATTACCATCACTGATTATATGTTTGACACTTATGTTTTATTGGTGTGTGTAGGGCCGCAAGAGTGCAACAGTGGTTCCAGCCAAACCAGCTCTAGACAACTTCTCAAACCTCTCCAAACTGCAACATGAGTACGCAGTCAATGCCTGGAGAGACTGGGTGCGCTGGAGGAACGTCCAACCCAACATGGAGACTCCCAAATTCGGCTGTAGGTCTCAGTTTGCTTTATACCCAACATATTATCCCCAAAAGAAAGTTCCACAATGTAAAACAATTATACATAAAAATGGCTTAACGTGTCTCACAAGTTATATATATTTTTTGACTATATGCATTCAGAGGGATTTGAACCACAAACTTTACCATTGCTTGCGTCATGCTTTACTAGTTAAGCTACACAATCTTCAACATGCCATTTAAGCATCAAACACGTCCTTCATCCTCCACAGCGCGTACTATGACAATAAAGGAGGACCTGTTGAAGTGTTGCACGGCTGAACTGAGCTACGGCCTCTGCAAGTTCATCTCTGAAGTTCGTCGACCCAACGGAGAGAAGTACAGCCCTGACAGCGTCTTTTACCTCTGCTTGGGCATCCAGCAGGTGAAACGAGAAGAAATCACACAAACTCAACACATTCAGTCATGTTGTATTTAGTTAAATTGACTCTCGTCGATTATGTTTACAGTTCCTGTTTGAGAACAATCGGATGGAGAACATCTTCTCGGATCTCTTCTACACCAAATTCTGCCATGAAATGACCAACTTACTCAAAGGATGGAAACCAACTATTTTACCCACTGGTGAGTATTTTAAGAAACTGACACGAGACTGGCTTGTTTCTCTGTTGTGCTACAAACGCCTGTGTGTGTGTGTGCAGGTTACGTTCATTCTCGTGTGGAGGAGGAGTATCTGTGGGACTGTAAGCAGCTGGGAGCGTTTTCACCCGGCGTGCTGCTCAACACACTGCTCTATTTCTTCACCAAGTTCTTCAACTACAAGACAGTGGAGCAGCACCGTCGCCTCTCTTTCGGCCACATCGTCCGCTGCTCTCGAAGCAAGGGCAGCACCAAAGTGGCCTGTTTGCGTTTCTATCCCCCCAAAGATGACACGAGCTCTGGTCAGTGGTCAGTCATACCATCATAGCCTGATTGTGTGTTTTGTGTTCTTGTTGTGGGTATCATTTGTTTTTTGCTCAATGTAGATGGCGTCCCTGCAAAGAAAAGAAAGGAAGAGGAGGATGACAATGACACTATATATGAGATAAAGGAAAATTCAGAAAATCCTCTCCGCTGTCCGGTCAGGCTGTACGAATTCTATATCTCAAAATGGTATGTTCGTTTGAAATTTGAAATGACAGCTTATACACACACACACACACCAGTGGCGATTTCTTTAAGACTGCAAGGGAAGCTCGGCTTCCCCTATAATGTCAAAAAAAATGAATGGTCAAATATGTACTATTGTATTAACATTGTATTGACTAAAATGCGTTAGAAAACGTTCGTCTCAAAGACGAGTTCGTTCAGAATCAGTTACATACAGCAGGTCGGGTGACTCGATTTCCTTCTCATACATTCCCGTAGCGTCACAGTGCATTTCCCCGTTGAAGCCCAGCTTCCATTGACTTCTATGGGGCTGCTTCGAACAGTTTTTTTTTTCAGCGCTTCGAAACTAGACGGTCATTGGATAAATGCTGCGATTATGTCCCGCCCATGGAAGCTCAGCTTCTCTGGGGGTGAACAGGGAGTGGGCTGGCCTGGACTCCGGGCTTCCGCGTGATGATTGGAGGGTCTGTTGAAAGGCTGTGTCTCCTTTTGATTGACAGCGATTTCATACAATAAAAAGTCGCTGATGTTGAAGCTGTTCGAGCTCAGTCCCATCGCGGATTTTTCAAAGACAAACTGCTGCAATCATTTCTTGGTATTTGCTTGTCGAAATTGCTAGCCAATTTTTATAATACATTTCACACAATTATACATTTATACCTTTATTATATTATTACTTATATTTTTTATATTATTATTATTAGTAATAATTCAAAGATAATTAAAAAAAAATCTTATTAGTAGCATTATTATTATACTTTATTATATTATTATTTCTACCTTTATTATATTATTACATTCATTTTTCACAGAGCATTTTCTTGAAAAGGAACGTAGAATTTACGTATAAATAAATGAATAATTTTTATGATGTAGGCCGAAAATGAGCTTCCCCTCTTTGAAAGACCAGCAGCCGCCACTGACACACACAGGGTTTGACATTAAAACCCTCCAAATGCAAGTGGATTTCAGCAGTGGCATGTAACAGTCACTCCTATTAGCCACTTTGGAGGGTTGAATTTTATATATATTATTATAATTATATTTATTATATATATTTTTTCAATTGTAGTCTTTTAAAATGCACCTGAAATAAACTAAGTGCAATGTAGTTGTCAAAAAAAAAAAATAATTCAATACATCAATACTGAAATATCTGAAACGCTTCCAATACTAATTTTTCGCAGAATAGATACACGATACTAGCTGCACTTTCTCACTCTCTCATCTCTCCGACAGCGAGACACATACAAACCCTCCTCCCCTCACTCACTCGTTTCATTTGCTCCCAATGAATATTGTTGGTGTAATTTTGCCGTGGGATTGCGCGTAATTTGACTAATTCAAATGCTATCGTGCTATCGATGTCGAAATTTTGGCCAGTGAAAATGAGTGGCTAGTAACTTTGGAAACCCAGCATAGCCACAGTGGCTGGTGAGCAAAAAATTGTCAAGCCCTGAATTTGTGACTACAAATGTCAATCAATCAATTTAATGCATCCTTGCTGAATAAGTTTTAATTTCTTTAAAAAAAAATAATAATAATCGTACTGACCCCAAACTTTTGAACGGTAGTGTTTAATGTTACAAACTATTTTTATTTCAGATAAATGCTGTTCTTTTAAACTTTATAAGTAAATGCTATAAAAATAAGGGAATATCATTGCTGCTCTATAATACACTCATATTTTTTCTCCAGCTCACCCAGTGTGAGACAATGCACAACCCAGTTCTACCTGAGCCCTGAGCGTTCCTGTGTACCCAGCAGTCCCATGTGGTTCTCGACCACCTCGCTGAGTGATGATATTCTGGACAGCATGCTCATACGCATCCTTACTGTCAGAGAGCTGCACCTGGAGACAGACAAAACGCCCACCGAGACCGAATCAGACAGTGACACGGACTACAGACCATGACGCTGAACTGTGACTCACGCCATAAGCGCACATCATAACTGCAGAGTGAAGGAGGTGTCTCGGGGAAACGTTTCTCCTAGATGGCTCTGTGTAATTCTGCAAAGCTGACAAAACCTGAATGCCATTAAATTGGATTAAGGATATTGATAATGATTCCAAGGACTGGAAAGCAAGTGTTTTGTCATTGTATTTTCCATATTATAGTAGTTACAAGGCTGTACAGTTTTTTTTTTTTTTGGTTGTATGGGTTACATTTAGAGGACAATGTTGAATTTTATACAGTGCCACATTATACACAAGTGATCTTCCAGACCATTGTCTGTATTATGAAACACTAATAACATTGACAGCATCTTTGTACAACAGGCATTAAAAACAGTGGCTGGTGTATCTAACCTTTGTTCATTGTAAAAATGAATGTGGGTTTTCGTTCTTTTTGCAACCTTGCCATTCCAGGGTTTATTAAATCCTGTACAATAGGCAACACTGTATTTCTTTGGATTAAAAAAAAGACAATAAAACTGAATCTTTCATTTAATGTTTCAACATACTGGCTTTCAAGGTGTATCATCACAAAGTTGACATTTCAAATAAAAAAAACAAGCAAAATGACATGCTTGCATTTTCCACAGAAATGCATTTGAGCATTGCAGTCTCATTTTTAAATATAGATATGTACACATTGATATTCTGTTTGTGTACATTACAAAATAACAAATGTAGGTCAGAATAGCAAGAAACTGGTTCGAGATACAAAGATGTAAATGGATCCAAGTTTGTATCTCGTAGGCTACCTCACTAATAATGCCCGGAATGGTACTAAACTTCTACAGTAGAACAAACAGGTTCTGTATTCATAAAACGAGGCATTGGAAAGTTTGTAAGTACATCAGGAGTTTATTTAAAGGAATAAGCCACCGTTTGAAATAGAGGTTAGAATGTAGTTCTCCCCTACATTTAGATAGGTGGACAAACGCATTTTTGTCTCAGTGCATGCATTGTCCTAAGTCTGGCAGCTCCGCCGCTAGCTTAGCTTAGCATAATGAATGGAATCCTTTGTTGCCGGATAGCATGTCGTGACTCAAAGTGATCCAAAAAAAAAAAAAAAACACTAATTACTTATTGTGGCCTGCGTATTTACAACAAGTACAAATAGCAATACAGATTAAGACTAGGCGATTTCCTAGGCAGATATTTACTTGGGACTATTGGGGTGAAGCACAGGCGAAGCACTGCTACTTGGGCGCAGAGATATCACACAACACCTGAAATCCCACAACTTCCTTCAACATACCGGCGTGACCTGCACCGAGTATCTTCGCTTTTGGATTGTGTTGAGTTTGAGAAATTACAGCAAACATGGTAATTACCTGCATAGCAAAAGGTTGTGAGAACAAGCAAAGGACATACACGAATGTAATGTTTCACAGAATTCCGTCGAATTTGGAACTGAGAAATCAATGGATAGCTGCTCTGGAGATCTGTACTTCAACACCTCTCTACAAAATTAACCAGTATCGTGTTTGCGAAGAGCATTTTGCACCAGAGGACTACGTTGAAAAAATGCTATATGGGCCCAGAAAGACTGTACTACGTCTGAAGGATACGGCCATCCCATCCATTTTCAAAGCAAAGGAAGAACAAAGTGCACATGTAAGTTGTCTTTTATTACTCTTCCTTACGTGAGTCTGTGTCTTTTTTCAGTTGTAAGATGCTGAGAAGCTGTATAGAGTATGGTTCAAATTGCCTCTAGTATAACCTCATGTTGAGTTCAACCTGTTTAGCATGGAACAACCAGACTGAAAAAAACAATTGCTGTTATCGTTCCCTGTGAAATGAAATGACTGAGGGCTAGCTATATTTCTCTCACCGAGTTAGCCTGGTTCTGTTGACTCAGGAGTTGTAGTATAACGTTACTTACTACAGAGTATTTTTTTCACTTTTACTCACGACATGCTAACGGGTAACACTGAGACAAAAATGCGTTAGCCCTCCTATCTAAATGTAGGGGAGACGGTGAATAACCCCTATTTATTTCAAAAAAACGGTGGCGTGTTCCTTTAATAACACTTGCCTGATGGTCACTTCCGTGATTTGGGAAAAGCCCGTAAAAGTCCTGTAAGGGAAAAGCTAGTGAATTTAACACTACATAGAAATAACGTTTATACTCTCGCGTGAAACTTTGTTGACGGAAACAACTGTGTAAGTTAACTTACACGTGACTGAGCAGAGGATTGTTGTGAGACAGACTGGACTACTGCAGAGTGATAGGACAAGATGCCAAACACATGCATCTATCCCGGCTGCGGTATAAAAGCTAAATGGTTCAATCCGGAGACCTTCCATGGTCTGCCGTTTCGCTGCAATGACCCGGAGCTTCTACAACAGTGGCTTGTCGTTCTCAAAATTGACACCACTACACCAGTCGAGACGCTAAAGGAGAAGCGCTACCGTGTCTGTAGCAGACATTTCGATGAAGACGACTTTCATCTTCCTAGTAGAGCCAAGGACTCAAAAAAAACGACTCGAGTACACCTGAAAAGGAACGCTATTCCACGAGGGGGCCCACCGGCCACGGACATATTAGAGGTAAGTTAAGAGGAACACTCCGACTTTTTGGGACTTTATCTTATTCACAGTATCCCCCAGAGTTAGATAAGTACATACATACCTTTTTCATTTCTGTGCGTTCTGTAAGTGTTATTTGACGCACCCACCGCTAGCCTAGCTTAAGTTAGCACAAAGACTGGATGTAAATGGATAAGGTAGCATACTAATCCCAATAAGTGACAAAATAATGCAAACATTTTCCTATTTACATGTTGTGATCTGTATAGTCACAGCGTGTACAAATAACAAGGCTATATGAGACAGACCATTTTTAATCGTATAAATACTGGGAACTATATTCTCACTAGGCGTAGGAGCACAGCTACTTGGGCGGAGTGATTAGCGCAGCACACGAGACGCCCTGTGGTGAGGAGCAGAGAGTTCGCTCAGAGTTGGAGTAATAGAGTCAGCAATTACTTACTAGATAGTAAATTTATAGTTTACAATCATGGGTGTTCGCTGTATTGTAAAGAGCTGCGACAATAAACAGGGGAGACCAGGTAATACTATGATGTTTCATAGAATTCCAACCAAAAACGCTGACCTGATGAATCGATGGCTACTTGTTCTGGGTATAGATCCAAACACACCTGTAAACGGCATCAAGAAGTATTTCGTTTGCTCTGAACATTTTACTATAGACGACTATTTTGAAAAAATGCAAGTTGCTACACGGACCATGAAACGTGTGCTAAAGGATACAGCCATCCCATCGATAATAAAGACAGGACAAATTGGATCACCTGTTGCTGCGGTAAGTGTTCCGTTATATTTTGAGATGACTAACATTAGCCATACTGTAACAGTGTCATGCTAATGTAATATAACCTTAGTAGTGACACTATTACGTGAATAGGGGCTCCGTGTATCCCCTTTATTGTTATTATTGTGTTGTCATGAACGCACTGTATCGCTCAATAACAAATGAGCGGCGCTAAATGTAACAATCTGTTCGGCATCTTGTCTTACAGCTTCCAAAGTTTGTAACTCCTCGTCTGTGTATTCTGGCTCAAAACTATATGGTTCTGGATCTTGGTTTGATACCCAGTAAAATTCCTCTGACAATTCCTCAAAGTCAGCCATGATCACGAGTCACGTTCGCTACTAGCTAGTTAGTCACGTTTGTTTTGTTTACGGAACCATCAACAGGGCGTCTCGTGTGCTGCGCTAATCACTCCGCCCAAGTAGCTGTGCTCCTACGCCTAGTGAGAATATAGTTCCCAGTATTTATACGATTAAAAATGGTCTCTGTCTCATATAGCCTTGTTATTTGTACACGCTGTGACTATACAGATCACAACATGTAAATAGGAAAATGTTTGCATTATTTTGTCACTTATTGGGATTAGTATGCTACCTTATCCATTTACATCCAGTCTTTGTGCTAAGCTAGGCTAGCGGTGGGTTCGTCAAATAACACTTACAGAACGCACAGAAATGAAAAAGGTATGTATGGACTTATCTAACTCTGGGGGATACTGTGAATAAGCTAAAGTCCCAAAAAGTCGGAGTGTTCCTTTAAAGGAACACTCCACCGTTTTTTCATATTAAACTGTTATTCCCACAAGCCTTGTTTATACTTTCGCCTGGCTCCGCAGCGCGAGTCTCCGCAGACTGCGCGCGCACCTCCCCAAACGGACGAGGCGTTTATACTTGACAGTTACAATACTTAAAATACAAAAACATGGCGCTTTTCTAAGCGGGTATAAAGGATAACTATAATGTATGGCGGAATAGCACTTGTGAGCACTTCGACTCGGCGCAGTAATATCATCACTCCTGAAAAATCCTCTCCCTCTCATTTCCGTCAATATAACCAACGTGACCTGCACGCCTGCACCAGTAGTAGTAGTTTGAGCAAAGTTGACGAAGTATCAGGTTGTAGGAAGATAGTTTGTGAACAATCATGGTTATAACGTGCATCGTAAAGGGTTGTGATAACAAGCCGAAGGTATATAGTGCCGTCATGTTTCACAGAATTCCAACTCACCACAAACGGCGGAAACCTTGGTTAGCTGCTTTGAACATGGATACAACAACACCGGTGCAGATTCTGGAGAAGTGGCGTGTTTGCTCCGAGCATTTCACACAGGAGGACTATACCTCCACAGGATTACGCCTAAAGGATTCGGCCACACCGACAATACTCAAATCACGAACACAACAAAGTGGGGTATCATCACGCAACACTGTAAGTGTCCTTTTGCATGGTATTTGGTTGTCCTGGAAGTGGCAGTAACCTTAGCTAATCCAACTTGAGTGGAGTTCAACCCGGTTAAAGGACACACTCCACCGTTTTTTCATATTAAACTATGTTATTGTTGATGCACACCTCTCTCGTCTCAGTGCGTGCACTCAATCGCTCTGGCGCGCGGCGACACTTTGATAGCACTTAGCTTAGCCCAGTTCATTCATTAGGGACCAAACAGAGATGAAGTTAGAAGCGACCAAACACCTCCACGTTTTCCCTATTTAAATACAGTTACACAAGTAGTTACACTGTTGCGCTTTTCTAAGCGGGTAAAAAGGAGAGTGTGCAGTGATAATTTTTTCGACAGTGATTTCGAAAGGAAACCAGTAGCAGTTTAAACATAAAGTGACATGGCATCTGACGCACAGAAGCCAATGGCACGTCACTATGCGTATTGGCACATCCGGTCTTCATTGGCATGTGCCAGTGGATAGTGGCATGTGTCACTGACATTATTGGCATGTGCCACTGACTGACACCGAGTCGCAGAACATGTCACCGTGTTGCGACACTGACAGATTAATCGAACACCTATAGCCTACTGACGTAATTGTGCCACAAAATCCTAAATAAATAGCCTAATTTTGTGATATTTAAAATATCAATTAAACGAATTAGTGCATTAATATTTTTTCAAACGTGTTATTGTGTCACGTCTGTATTTGATTGGTATGTGTCACTGAATGTTTTGTAATACCAGTGCTACTTTATGTTGTTTATCTCGCAAAGTCACAAACTGCCCATTCTAGGAAAGACACGAAATAAATCTATCATGGGTCACTACGAATAACGTATTAACAGTCGCGTCCGTTACTGTAAACCTTTATTTTTGCGTGATGCTGCACAGACGCACGCCTATGGCAAGCCGTTTTAGCAGTAGCAGTTTTAACATTAAGTGACATGGCATCTGACGCACAGAAGCCAATGGCACGTCACTATGCGTATTGGCACATCCGGTGGCACATCCGGTCTTCATTGGCATCATGTGCCAGTGGATAGTGGCATGTGTCACTGACATTCTTGGCATGTGCCAGTGGTAGATAGTGGCATGTGTCACTGACATTCTTGGCATGTGCCAGTGGTGGATAGTGGCATGTGTCACTGACATCGCGACACACACTGACATGACACCTGACTGACACCGAGTCGCGGAACATGTCACCGTGTTGCGACACCTCCAGTAGTGACTGACAGATTAATCGAACACCTATAGCCTACTGACGTAATTGTGGCACAAAATCCTAAATAAATAGCCTAATTTTGTGATATTTAAAATATCAATTAAACGAATTAAAGTGCATTAATATTTTTTCAAACGTGTTATTTGTGTCACATCTGTATTTGATTGGCATGTGCCACTGAATGTTTTGTAATACCAGTGCTACTTTATGTTGTTTATCTCGCAAAGTCACAAACTGCCCATTCTAGGAAAGACACGAAACAAATCTATCATGGGTCACTACGAATAACGTATTAACAGTCGCGTCCGTTACTGTAAACCTTTATTTTTGCGTGATGCTGCACAGACGCACGCCAGTAGGTGTCAGTTTAAGTGAGAGTGTAACACTGGCCAGCGCAAGATTCTCATCTGTGGCTTTAATATTTCAAATCCTTCCAAAAAGTGTAAAAAATGTTTTTATTAAAAATCATTTGTTTGTTAGGCTATGTATCTGAAAAGGAGTATACCGAGCTACTAGCAATATTCTTTATTTATACAAGTGCAAAAAAGTGCTCAGTGCAACAAACGTTCGGTCGCGCAGGACCTTCCTCAGTAGGCTACCTTTTAATATTTCAAAAATAATTTTATGGAATTATTCAATAAATAAAATAAATTTTTGTTGTACAAATTAACTATGTGCATATGTTACATAATCTACATTATACTCCGGCAGACAGCTGCAGGTGTCACTACTGGAGGTGCCACAACATAAAGAGACATGTCAGTTTTAGTGACACAGGCCAACTGGCATATACTGTACCAGTGGTATTGGCATGTGTCACTAAAACGTGAGATGTGCCAATGGATTGCGTCATATGCCACTTGCATAACAATTTGCTTTATGCTGTCAAAAAATATGATTTATAACATCGCTAAGTTAATGTGTAGCCTACAACATACATAAATCGATACAATTATTTTTGAAATATTAAAGCCACAGATGAGAATCTTGCGCTGGCCAGTGTTACACTCACTTATACTGACACCTACTGGCGTGCGTCTGTGCAGCATCACGCAAAAATAAAGGTTTACAGTAACGGACGCGACTGTTAATACGTTATTCGTAGTGACCCATGATAGATTTGTTTCGTGTCTTTCCTAGAATGGGCAGTTTGTGACTTTGCGAGATAAACAACATAAAGTAGCTCTGGTATTACAAAACATTCAGTGGCACATGCCAATCAAATACAGACGTGACACAAATAACACGTTTGAAAAAATCTTAATGCACTTTAATTGGTATTTTAAATATCACAAAATTAGGCTATTTATTTAGGATTTTGTGCCACAATTACGTCAGTAGGCTATAGGTCAGGGATAGGCAACTCCGGTCCTGGAGGGCCACTGTCCTGCAGAGTTTAGCTCCAACCCTAATTAAACACACCTGAACAAGGCAATCAGTGTTTTCAGGATTACTAGATAGATACAGGCAGGTGAGTTTTTATGAGGGCTGAAGCTAAACTCTGCAGGACAGTGGCCCTCCAGGACCGGAGTTGCCTATCCCTGCTATAGGTGTTCGATTAATCTGTCAGTCACTACTGGAGGTGTCGCAACACGGTGACATGTTCCGCGACTCGGTGTCAGTCAGGTGACATGTCAGTGTCAGTGTGTTGCGATGTCAGTGCACTGACACATGCCACTATCCACCACTGGCACATGCCAATAATGTCAGTGACACATGCCACTATCCACTGGCACATGCCAATGAAGACCGGATGTGCCACCGGATGTGCCAATACGCATAGTGACATGTGCCATTGGCTTCTGTGCGTCAGATGCCATGTCACTTAATGTTAATACCGCCTCTCCCGTTTTAGCTTAAATTGTACCCAGCGTTACTCGTCGTAATTGCATTTTTACTAGTAAGAATTCAATTAGAGAGCTCTGCAATTCAATTCTTACTAGTAGCAATTACAATTAGAGCGCTCTCTAATTCAATTATTACTAGTAAAAATTACAATTAGAGAGCTCTACAAATGAATTTTTACTAGTCATATGTCTCCATTGACTTCCATTCATTTTTAATTACGGAGCTCTACGATTGAATTGTTACTAGTAAGAATTACAATTGGAGAGCTCTCTAATTCAGTTGTTACTAGTAAGAATTCCAATTGGAGAGCTCTCTAATTCAGTTGTTACTAGTAAGAATGCAATTGCAGAGCTCTTTAATTCAATTACGGAGCTCTGCAATTATACATATCTTTAATTCGTTTTTTTACTAGTAAAAATTCAATTAGAGAGCTCCGTAATTAAAAATGAATGGAAGTCAATGGAGACATATGACTAGTAAAAATTCATTTGTAGAGCTCTCTAATTGAATTCTTACTAGTAAAAATGCAATTACGACGAGTAACGCTGGGTACAATTTAAGCTAAAACGGCTTGCCATACACGCCAGTAGGTGTCAGAATAAGTGAGTGTAACACTGGCCAGCGCAAGATTCTCATCTGTGGCTTTAATATTTCAAAAATAGTTGTATCGAATTATGTATGTTGTAGGTATGTGAAATAACATAATAACATAACTTTAGCAAACTGTTACTGCGGTTATGGGATAGCTTACATTAACGTTAACGTTACAGCACCTGCTATCGTTGACGTTAGCTCACTTTAACGTAATAAAAACCTTTTCTACTTTACCTCTCTGGATCTTTGGGGAATCTATGAAATGCTAGTTGATTGGTTGTACACTGGTAGTTGTTGCAGTTGATGGCATTACACTGTTTCCAATTATTTCCAGACATAATGTTAATGCTGTATACGGTAGTTGTGCTAACGGTAAAGCCGTCGGTTCAGTCCAAAATGGCGACAGCACGACAGCAGCGCCATCTAGCGATTGTTGTCAAAACTGCAACGGAGTTTCGCCTCTTGGTACTTCTATACTCTTTGATAGTGGTATATATATGGCAAGCCGTTTTAGCTTAAATTGTACCCAGCGTTACTCGTCGTAAATGCATTTTTACTAGTAAGAATTCAATTAGAGAGCTCTACAATTCAATTACAGAGCTCTGCAATTATACATATCTTTAATTCGTATTTTTACTAGTAAAAATTAAATTAGAGAGCTCTCTAATTGTAATTCTTACTAGTAACAATTCAATTGTAGAGCTCTGTAATTGTAATTGCTACTAGTAAGAATTCAATTAGAGAGCTCTACAATTCAATTCTTACTAGTAGCAATTACAATTAGAGCGCTCTCTAATTCAGTTATTACTAGTAAGAATTACAATTACAGAGCTCTCTAATTGAATTATTACTAGTAGCAATTACAATTACAGAGCTCTACAATTGAATTGTTACTAGTAAGAATTACAATTAGAGAGCTCTCTAATTTAATTTTTACTAGTAAAAATACGAATTAAAGATATGTATAATTGCAGAGCTCTGTAATTGAATTAAAGAGCTCTGCAATTGCATTCTTACTAGTAACAACCATGGTTCGAATTACGTGGGAGCCAGTGGGAGCTGAGCTCCCATAGAGAGAGGATGAGCTCCCATAAAAGCAGTAAAATCATACACCTGTGGGGGTCTCTAAAAATCATCAGCACCATTATTTGAAATTACAAATAAAGCACTTTTTCCTTCATACTACTGTAGCGTGACTTAAAAGATAGGACAAGATGCCAAACACATGGATCTCGCAGGATCTCGGATCGTCATCACACTACATACTTATGCTTCGCTTTCTGCCAGGACTTTTACTGACTTTTCTCAACTCACAGAAGTGACGTCAATGTCCGATCTAGCAGTAGCATAACCCATCAGGCAAGTGTTATTTTAACATTTGCATAATTTGCGGGTGGGACATGTCCCCACCAATTTTTGCTAAGGTCGATATTGTCCCCTCCACTTTTGAAACATCTCGCGGCACTAATATATCAATACAAATAAATAAAACATCTTCAGTTAACTAGCAGAGCATTCATTTAGTTCGTTTGTTAAATAAGAGGCGATCTAGCGCTGAAATGTGTTGTTTTTTTTTAAATCAAGTGATCAAAGTGCTCGTTGCCGCTGCGACGACTCGCGCACAGACTCGCGCACAGACTCGACTCGCACACAGACTTCTCTTCTGACTCGCGCACAGACTCGGACGCGCGCTTCAATCCATTGTGGAGACTATTCGTTCCGGTGAAATTACAAAACAAAATGCACACAAACGTGTCCCTGCCTGATATACAACCACTGATAAACATAATTGTTTTTGATGAAAAAAAAAAAAAAACCTATACGAGTGCAGATTAGAACCCAGAACCTCTGACACGCTTGGCAAAAGTTCTGCCACTGGACCACTAAAATATACAGTGAAAATTGTCAGATATGTGTATTTATTCATGTGAAAATTCTAACAACATATATTAGACCTCATTAAACAACAAATTAAACTAAATGTACTATTTAAATTGAATTGTGTTAGGCTATGCTTTTTTTATTAAACATTTTAGTAAGCTACACCGTGCCTGCTCATAGGCTACTTTTTTTCTTTCTTTTTTTTTTTTAAAGAGACCCCCACAACGATGAAATCATAATTCGAACCATGGTAACAACTGAATTAGAGCGCTCTCCAATTGGAATTGTTACTAGTAATAATTGGATTAGAGAGCTCTCTATTTAAATTGTTACTAGTAAGAATTGAATTAAAGAGCTCTGCAATTGCATTCTTAGTAACAATTCAGTTGTAGAGCTCTCTAATTGTAATTCTTACTAGTAACAATTCAATTGTACAGCTCCGTAATTAAAAATGAATGGAAGTCAATGGAGACATATGACTAGTAAAAATTAATTTGTAGAGCTCTCTAATTGGAATTGTTACTAGTAAAAATGCATTTACGACGAGTAACGCTGGGTACAATTTAAGCTAAAACGGCTTGCCATATATATATATATATATATATATATATATATATATATATATATATATATATATATATATATATATATATATATATATATCACACACACACACACACACAGTGAGGAAAATAAGTATTTGAACACCCTGCTATTTTGCAAGTTCTCCCACTTGGAAATCATGGAGGGGTCTGAAATTGTCATCGTAGGTGCATGTCCACTGTGAGAGACATAATCTTTAAAAAAAAAATCCAGAAATCACAATATATGATTTTTTAACTATTTACTTGTATGATACAGCTGCAAATAAGTATTTGAACACCTGTCTATCAGCTAGAATTCTGACCCTCAAAGACCTGTTAGTCTGCCTTTAAAATGTCCACCTCTACTCCATTTTTTATATCCTAAATTAGATGCACCTGTTTGAGGTCGTTAGCTGCATAAAGACACCTGTCCACCCCATACAATCAGTAAGAATCCAACTACTAACATGGCCAAGACCAAAGAGCTGTCCAAAGACACTAGAGACAAAATTGTACACCTCCACAAGGCTGGAAAGGGCTACGGGGAAATTGCCAAGCAGCTTGGTGAAAAAAGGTTCACTGTTGGAGCAATCATTAGAAAATGGAAGAAGCTAAACATGACTGTCAATCTCCCTCGGACTGGGGCTCCATGCAAGATCTCACCTCGTGGGGTCTCAATGATCCTAAGAAAGGTGAGAAATCAGCCCAGAACTACACGGGAGGAGCTGGTCAATGACCTGAAAAGAGCTGGGACCACCGTTTCCAAGGTTACTGTTGGTAATACACTAAGACGTAATGGTTTGAAATCATGCATGGCACGGAAGGTTCCCCTGCTTAAACCAGCACATGTCAAGGCCCGTCTTAAGTTTGCCAATGACCATTTGGATGATCCAGAGGAGTCATGGGAGAAAGTCATGTGGTCAGATGAGACCAAAATGCGACTGCACTGTATTAAGGAGAGGATGACCGGGGCCATGTATTGTGAGATTTTGGGGAACAACCTCCTTCCCTCAATTAGAGCATTGAAGATGGGTCGAGGCTGGGTCTTCCAACATGACAATGACCCGAAGCACACAGCCAGGATAACCAAGGAGTGGCTCTGTAAGAAGCATATCAAGGTTCTGGCGTGGCCTAGCCAGTCTCCAGACCTAAACACAATAGAGAATCTTTGGAGGGAGCTCAAACTCCGTGTTTCTCAGCGACAGCCCAGAAACCTGACTGATCTAGAGAAGATCTGTGTGCAGGAGAGGGCCAAAATCCCTCCTGCAGTGTGTGCAAACCTGGTGAAAAACTACAGGAAACGTTTGACCTCTGTAATTGCAAACAAAGGCTACTGTACCAAATATTAACATTGATTTTCTCAGGTGTTCAAATACTTATTTGCAGCTGTATCATACAAATAAATAGTTAAAAAATCATACATTGTGATTTCTGGTTTTTTTTTTTAGATTATGTCTCTCACAGTGGACATGCACCTACGATGACAATTTCAGACCCCTCCATGATTTCTAAGTGGGAGAACTTGCAAAATAGCAGGGTGTTCAAATACTTATTTTCCTCACTGTATATAGGGCTGCAACAACCCTGCACTCAAGCGACACTGCAAGAGACCGAGTGTGTCCGAGAGTGCGAGCGAGAGAGACCGAGTGTGTCTTGGTACATATAATTACTATATAAGAGGCATGGAAGTTGGATAAATGGACAACAATATAAATAAAAACAACAATTAAATTCATACCACTGAATTACTGTGATTTGAATCAGATAGACAGAAGATGAAAACACTTACTTGTCTGTCCCAAGTGCCACTACAAGGGGAATATTTTTTCCACAATTTGCAGCACTGAATTTTTCAACTATATGCTCGGAAAGGATTAGCTGCAAAATACCTTACACGCCATAGGAGGTGGTCAAAACATTGTATTTGTTTTTGATATTGTATATACATTGTATTTATAATTAATATTAGGATAGACCTAGAGATATTATCTTGTGTTATAATTATTATTAATGCTATTAGTATTACCTATTATCCATGCGCGAGACTTGTCTTTTGTGTACATTTGCTTGTCAAACATTTTGTTAAAGATTATAACATCTTTGACAAAAAACAAAACACAAGTTTGTGAGTGTATGTAGAGAACAAGTTCTGACGTTCAAACAAATCCTGTTAAGTTTTCTGATTTTTATTTTTATTTATTTTTTGAACTAGTTAAAAAGTTCAGTTCACACAGATTAATTAATTAAAATGTGATGAACATTGTCTCTGCTTTTCAGTGGAGGATGTAAAAATAAAAAAAGTGGAGGGACCTCCGTGATGCCTATGTTTGTTATAGGAGGGATGACCAGTCCAGGCGGGTAAGCGGGGCTGCTAGTCTGCGCATGCGCCGGAAGTGATCTCTCGTGCGTGTACGTCACTCATTGTTTACACAGAACAGAGATTGTAGGTAAGACGGCTAATAGAAATGGTACTAATTTGCGCGTATCCGAGATGTTTAAACCGACGTAAAAGAAAACAATTACGTACGCTCGCGCGAACTCATACGGGAGTGGTGAGTTTTCACGCATTCCCAGTTTATGAGCCTTCTCTCTTGAAGTTATGGTTGATTGCTCTTCGGCTGGATATCAACACACCCATAGAGTTACTAAAGTTGAGGAGGGTCTGCAGCGATCATTTTTCCCCTGATGAATTTATAAACCAAGGAGTGGATCGCATAGTACTGACATCATCAGCTGTGCCTAAGGTGTTTTCGCATCCAACGGAAGTATGTGAACAACGTCTTTGTGTGTGTCCTTTCTATTTGTAAAGCTGGCATTACATGAAATGAGCAATAAAATGTAGTTTTGATGTAAGTTAGTAAAACTAATTTTTTGGGGGGGTTACTTGCATTTCTATAACTACTAGAAATGCTAGTAGAAATACTACTTTTTTATATGGGCACCATATATTTGGTAAGAATGGTTTTACATGAGAGAGATATGTAGTCAAACCAATGTGATATAATGACTCGTTATAACGTAGTACAAACTTATTTTGTACTTATTTGTAACCAGGCACTAAAGCGATTACCCATAAAACGTGCTTTGAACCAATCGGATTGCTTGGGTCCTAAGCTCGGACTCATCTCTTCAACCGGACTCGATTGTTCACACAACACCGGAAGTGCAAAACGGTCTGTTTTTCAAGCAGAGGAAGACGCGCGCTGTATGTAAGCTATTTAATTCGACACTGATTGTGATTTAGGTCACGATGTAGTTTTTACAATGGTTAAAAAGTGTGCATTTCCTGGATGTCAGAATCGCGAGAAACCAACGAGAAAACGTAAAAGTGCCTCACCAATGCCGCAAAAAGAATGTCTTACCTTTCACACTTTCCCATTAAAAGATCGTGAGCGACTGAAGCTGTGGCTGCTGGCTGTTCAGCGGGATGTTAATTTACCGCTTAAAGTCGTTAAGAACATGAGGTTGTGCAGTGAACATTTTTCAACAGACGACTTCAAACCAGTTCAGCAAAACACAAGACGATTACTGAAATCAACAGCTGTGCCCAACTTGCTTTTACACAACAACAAGGTAATAAGTGGAATCGGCATGTGGTGGTTGTTAAAGTAACGATGCATTAATTTAGTTCTTTGACTTTATTTGTATATGACTATATATAAAAAACGGCATTGCATACAATGAATTATAACTTGTCGTCCCATTGTCTGCGCTATCCAAACTTTCAAGCTGTGGCATGACAATGTCCCATTCGATGCAGCACACGCTCTCCTGTTCTCCTTTCTGTTCAGCAGAAGAATTTCTTTCTTCTGCTGAACAGAAAGTAAGATATTTAGAAAAATGTCAGTAACCAGACAGTTTCTGGTCTCATTGACTTCCATAGTAAGAAAAAATATATACTATGGAAGTCAATGAGACCAGAAACTGTCTGGTTACTGACATTTTTCTAAATACCTTACTTTCTGTTCAGCAACATTGAAACAACATGAGGCTGAGTATATGATGACAGCATTTTCATTTTAAAGTGGACTATATCCCTTTAAGTCGATCATCTTCAGGGTTAACCACTGCGGCACCAATCCAGTAGGTGGCGGAAATGCACCATATGTTGCTTTGTAAACAACCACAAGAAGAGTTTCAGGCTGCTCCACCTTTTCCATACGACAAGTGGATGATGACAGCAGCTGTCAAGCTCTAGAAAGTCCCATAACAATAGCCCACGTGACTCGTGCGCCTCAAAGCCTCCTAAAGGCAGCTCTTTGAGAGGAATAGACGGATATCTAGTGTCATGCAATAGCTTTCAAGTCTCGTTGCGCTTCTCTTCAAACATGGCTCCTTTACGTTGCGCGTAGCAGTGCGTCCCTGTAGATCGCAATTAGATTTTTTTTTTTTCCCGCAATGGTACGTGTGTGCGCTTTTCCTGGATGTTTCAACCGAGAGAAAGCAATTAGACTCCGTCCAACGGCATCGTCACAGGAGGAAAGTTTGATTTTCCACGCATTGCCGCTGCATGATCCAGAGAGACTGAAGCTGTGGCTGCTCGCTCTCAAACGGGATATAAACTCACCCATTGAATCGGTCCGCGCATTGAGGGTTTGCAGTGTCCATTTTTCACCGGACGATCTCACAGGACCAACTCGACGATATCTGAATTCAACCGCTGTGCCTGGGCAACAAACCGAGGTGTGTGTGTGAGAGAGAGAAAGGCTCATTATCCTGCTGTTATTGATCGAACAAGGCAAGAGAGGTTACGACAAAAGATGACAGATTTGTCAGGGGTGAACTGTCCCTTTAACAATGAATTATGATAATCTATTGATTTGCATTATATTGTTTATTTTTCGCAATTCCAAAATCTGATGATGATTGTGATGCGGTTGTCTTATTTTCATTTTGGTCATCTTCTATTTTTTTGCATTCCAAATCCTTGTTCTTTTTTTAGCTATTTTAAGGGAAATGTTCGCCCAAAAAAATTAATCAAATGTTGTCATTGGTCTTGACGTTAAACCAACTTAATATTAAACAGTTTTGAAATGATTGATAAAGAATGCAATAAGACATTTGTACTATTTTAGTGTTGTTGACTTATTCTTTTCTTTTTTTTTTCCTTCTTTTTTTATTATCCAAAGTTTTTGTATGGAATTGGCCAAATTAACTTTTCATTTAGTAAAGATTAAATACTATTTTATATTATAGGATAGTATTGTGAATTTTGGAAACAATGTTAATAAAGGTCTTGAATAGGTTACATTGTTAATTTATTTGAATGGCTGGCAGAATGGCTGACAAACAAAACTGCGTAAATACATCCCCATCTTTAAAGGGATAGTTCACCCAAAAATGAAAATTAGCCCATGATTTACTTACCCTCAAGTCATCCTAGGTGTAACGTTATATGACATTCTTTTTTCAGATTAATACAATTAGAGTAATATTAAAAAATGTCCTGGGCCTGGCTCTTCCAAGCTTTATAATGGCAGTAAACGGCTGTTTCTGTTTTGAAGTCCATAAAAATGCATCTATATCCATCATAAAAGTGCTCCCCATGGCTCCGGGGGGTTAATAAAGGCCTTATGAAGTGAAGCGATGCATTCGTGTAAGAAAATATCCATATTAAAACTTTATCGACTAAAATATCTAGCTTACGGCAGACTGCCATACGCATAGATTTAAAGGGTTAGTTCACCCAAAAATGAAAATTGTCATTAATGACTCACCCTCATGTCGTTCCAAGCCTGTAAGACCTCCGTTCATCTTCGGAACACAGTTTAAGATATTTTAGATTTAGTCCGAGTCGAGAGCTTTCTGTCCCTCCATTGAAAATGTATGTACGGTATACTGTCCATGTCCAGAAAGGCAATAAAGACATCATCAAAGTAGTCTACGACTTTATTCAGCATTGTATTCTCTTCCGGGTCTGTTGTCAATCCGCGTTTTTTTTTTACATTTATTATTATTTATTTTTTATTATTATGCTTGCAAACAATACAGAGATGACAAACATGGTATACAATTTTGTAACAGAATTACAAAAATGTCAATACAAAATATAACTATGTACAATGTCATCTGAACATACAAAATAGCAGTGTATAACCAAGACAAATAAAAATAGAGAAATGAAGAAGAGAAAAAAAAATCATGATGGTAAAACATTTTATAAATCATTTAGTGTACACAAATTAAAGTCATTACAATTTGAAATTGTTTTAATTGCTTTCTTATTTACTGAGGATCAAATAGTGTTAAGGTACATTTTAAATTCTTTCAAAAAAACAATCAAAATTGGTTTGTTATTGGTGAATTTACCTTTATGGATGTAAAATTTGCCAATAAAATAAATTAATAACAAAGCAGGCTTTTTTTTTATTGGGGTCAGAATCAAAGTATCCAAAAAATAATGTCTTTAAAGGTTACTGAAATATCTTGATGGATATTATCTTTAATAAATATTTCAATATTTTTCCATAGTTGTTCAGTATAGAAACATGACCAAAATAAATGATTAACAGTTTCTGTGTGAACTTGGCAAAATGAGCATCTTGTG
The DNA here is from genome assembly GCF_963993115.1 of Abramis brama. NCBI lineage: Eukaryota > Metazoa > Chordata > Actinopteri > Cypriniformes > Leuciscidae > Abramis > Abramis brama. Next base: position 35,991,764 of record NC_139974.1, read on the forward strand.
TCAATATTAGTTTTATATTTAATCATAAAATATTTAACAGGGTAAAATGTATTTAGGACACTTCTTTTACTTTATTAGTTAGAAAATATTTCTTTTGTAAGGACCAGGGCCCGGTTCCCCGATAACGCTCACTCTTAGCGCGCTAAGAAGACTCGAAAGATATATCTTACCAAAGTTGTTTATGTTCCTAAGTGTCTTCCCCGAACCATACCTTAGGAAGCTGCTTAAGACATACCTTCTTACGTGTGACGTTACCGGGTGCTGTCCGTGGTGATGGTGCTGAATTGGTTGATATCTATGGCTCGAGAATCAATTATTCTCTCGTGCAGGGGCTGTTTATGTGAGAAAGCGGTGTTCTTTATAAAAGAAGCACTTCAGAAATAGTTGAAATTGCATTTATTAGGACTCATGGGATATTATAACAAATAATCCAAACTATAATAGCCTAGCCTACATATTTTTAAATTGTATCATATATTGCTGCCATAATAACCATTTCAAATTTGTACGTGCTTTCTTCTCTTTCCCATTTTTGTTCGCTGAGGTGGAGCTGCAATGAAATATTGTTCTTGGAAATACTTTCCAGCATTTCAGTAATAAAAGTGTAGGCCTACATCTCGGTGCTCGGCAGTGATCAAAAAGGGTTTAAACAGTGGATTTTGAATCTCTTCTTGTAAACTCAGAGATGTGGATTCAGACGGCAATTAAATTACCACACGACCTGTTTGTCAAAAAACAGTAGGTACTAATTTGGCCAGGGATTTTTACGCGGGTTGGGTGAGAAAAAACACTGATATTATGGATTCGGACGGCACTAAAATCACCGACTCACCCCTATAAATGTTTAAAATACCATACAAGCCCATGAGAAACAATATTAGCGTTCCTGTTAGTATTGCTCCCATAACTATGGCAAACTCCTTGGGGGTAACTGGCATATTGTATTCAGAAAGAAATTCAGTGTAAGTCTGTTGTCAATCCGCGTTCACGACGCTGCTGACGTAAGACGCTGCTGACGTGTTATCTGGTGCGCCCGCGCTTCGTTTACAGTCTGAGGAAGACGCACGCTGTATTCAAGCTATTCTACATTGTTTGTATTGCTGTATTTTTTTTTAGAATGGTGCGTAAGTGTGCATGTCGCAGATGTCCTAATCGCCAAAAACAACCACGGCGACGTAAAAGTGCATTACCAACGCCGACAGGTGAAAGGATTCACTTTTACTCTTTCCCGGTAAACGATCCAGAGCGACTAAAGCTATGGCTGCTATGTGTTCAGCGAGATGTTGATTTACCTCTTCAACTCGCCCGTCTACTGACATTGTGCAGTGAGCATTTTTCACCAGACGACTTCAGACCGGGTCCGGGAAAGATACGTCGAAAACTGACAAAAACAGCTGTGCCCAGCCTGTGTTTACCACACACAAAGGTGTGAGATCGTGCAGTGTTACAGTTACTACATAATTTATTCAAATTGCTTGACTTCTTAGTTTTATTAAAAACGGTTGTTAAAAGTTTTGTAATGCTATGCTTTGGATTAAACTGTAAATTACATCAAAAATAAAACTACAATGAAATGTTTTAGGAGTAACCTTTGACCTGATGCATTGAGGAATGCGAAAAAATTACGGTCAGTAATTACTCGCCCTCATGTAACCCCGTAAGACTTTAGTTCATCTTCGGGACACAAATTAGGATATTTTTGATTAAATCTGAGAGCTGTCTCACTCCTCCATAGGCTTCTAGGTAATTGCGTCTGTTAGTAAACAGTAAAGACCATGTTTAAAATAGTCCAAGTGACTGCAGTTGGTCAACTTAAAGTTTATAAAGCGACGAGAATACTTTATGTGCGAAAAAAAAAAAGACTTTATTCAACTATTCATTTTCTTCCGTGTGGGCCGCACGTGAGTTCACGAGAGCGGAAGCGCTACACCGTTTGTTTACAAGCAGAGGAAGACGCGCGCTGTATGTAAGCTATTGAATTCGACTTTGATTGTGCTTTAGGTCTCGATGTAGTGTTTAAAGGAACACTCCGACTTTTTGGGACTTCAGCTTATTCACAGTATCCCCCAGAGTTAGATAAGTCCATACATACCTTTTTCATTTCTGTGCGTTCTGTAAGTGTTATTTGACGCACCCACCGCTAGCCTAGCTTAGCACAAAGACTGGATGTAAATGGATAAGGTAGCATACTAATCCCAATAAGTGACAAAATAATGCAAACATTTTCCTATTTACATGTTGTGATCTGTATAGTCACAGCGTGTACAAATAACAAGGCTATATGAGACAGACCATTTTTAATCGTATAAATACTGGGAACTATATTCTCACTAGGCGTAGGAGCACAGCTACTTGGGCGGAGTGGCTACTTGGGCGGAGTGATTAGCGCAGCACACGAGACGCCCTGTGGTGAGGAGCAGAGAGTTCGCTCAGAGTTGGAGTAATAGAGTCAGCAATTACTAGATAGTAAATTTACTGCGCAGACTCAAACTGAGCTTGACGACGTAGATGTGACGTGAGCAACCCGTCTGTCTTCTAGTAGCTGTGCCAAGAGAAATCTGAATCCTTCCCTTCCGAAACTTGCAGAGACGGAGAGTGTGTGTAGGAGGTGTCCATGAGCTAGGAGCAGGAGAAACTTTTGCTAAGTATTCTGATTAATTATTTTGTCACTTTGCCTCCACGTCCCCCCGATTGCCCGTGAGCTTCTCCTCCTGTCTATACGGTAATCTCTCTAGTGTGTGACAGAGAGTCGCGTGGTTATGACGCAATCGTTAGCCTATTTTTACAAAAACTGCTTCTACGGGGCCATAACGTAAGATACAAGGTAATGGAGCCTTTTATACATTTTCGTGTTTATAATAATAAGGACTTGTGTATATATATATAAATAAATGGACAAATGGAGTCTTTAAATGCCTCAAATGTAAAGTTATTTGCTGTCAAAGTGACGCCAAAATGAATGGGAGTCAATGGAATGCTAACAGCAGGTGATGGTCTGCTAATCAATGGCGTCCCCCGGGGAAGCTTCAGTTTTTTCTGAAAGATTACCCCCTTGGTTTTAAATAGCGAAAAAAAAAAAAAAGAATAACGAAACGCAATATGTTGCGGCCGATTCTGTGGCGCTCCGCCACGAATTAGTCTGTGTGGGAAACACTGATTTTGTATTGTACTATTTTATGCAATCCTATGTTAGCTACTTGTTCTGTCTTCAATAATAATAAAAAAAATCAAACCAATGTAATAATTCTTAAATTTCCTCTTTTTCTCACACAATGTTATAGTATGGCTTCAGAAGACTTGGGAAATGCTGCACAAGTCATATGGACTACTTTTGTACTTTCTCCATTTAGTTTCGGAGTTTGAGACTCTATGGTCAACATACACTGCCATTGTACAGAAAATAATCGTTTCCTGTTGTGTTCAGAGGTGATCATAAAAACATGTAGGTTTGAAACTCCATGAGGATGTGTAAATAATGACAGCATTTTAATATTTGGTTGAACTATTCACATAACAACGTCTGTTTGCTGTCGTTTTAGGAGATTGTGAGTGATCCAGACGCCCTGTCGGCAGATGACTGTGAAGATATAGAGGAAGATGAGAAGGTGCATATTGTAGATGATTTTCAGTCAACTTCAGGAAGGCAAAGGAACCACAGAACCTGCCCTGTACGACGTGGCCAACGTCAGTCAAAACTCATTTTAACTGTTACAAATCAGTCTACATCTCCGTCTGTTTTTGAGACCTACTATGCTCTTCCCCCCACATGGTACTACCAAGTGGTAAGTCCTCACATATTTTGTCTCACAAGTTGAAAGTGTTAGCGAGCAGGTTTTACTTCTTAATTGTAATATTGCTCCACTGACTGTTTTCTGTCAGAATGATCCTGCAGAGATAGGACTCCAAATGAAAGAAAGTCTTGATGAAAACGACAGCATGGATTCTGCTGCTACTTCAGAAGGCAAGAAGGATCTTATTTTTGTTCCTGTGTATTAGGGGTGGGCGATATGACCAAAACTATAACGATTAATGTAATAATTTCCCACTTTTAGGAGTGAAGTCTGGCCCCTCACAGTCTACAGTTTCACAACTGAGCTTTACAGGACACCGTGAGCATAAGAATGAAGCCATTGAATCAGACAGAGAGATCAACCCAGAGGACACAGCACAGTCTTCAGAAGAGCTTGTGATCACTAAAGTTGAGGACTGCATGAATGAAATGGCAGTGGACCAGAATGAGGATTACAATGAGAAGATGGAAGTCGATGGTAATTGAACCAAGGATTGCATTTTAGTTGGTTCAAAATCCTGTTCCTTTAAAACTTTACATTAAACAACAATAGTAAGTTAATAATAAGTGTTTATTTTTGTTGTATTTTAACATGATTTGTATACTTTTCCTGTTTAACAGAAACAAAGAAGGCCAAAGACGTAAAAACCAGGAATAAGGAATCGTCTGCTCTAACGGTCAGCACAGCATCACTGTTTAATGTTTACATGCTGTTGACAAAAAATTTATGCAACCTCTGTCATTCTACCTTTGAAGGTCAAGGAGATCAAGGATGAACCAATGGATGAAGAGTGGAAGAAAGCACCACAGACCCCAGAGAGAAACATTAAGGATGATGAGGTGCTTTACTTGAGACTTTACTGAAGTACCCTGAAATTTAAACTTGCATTTTCCAAATGCTGAGAAAAGTTATACGTTTGTTTGTCATACAATTAATTTGTCAATCAACATGAACTACCATTCAAAAGTTTGGGCTCAGTAAGTTTTTGTTGTTGTTTTTTAAAGAAATTAATTGATCAAAAGACATAATGTCACAAACGGTTTATATTTTAAATAAATGCAGTTTTCTTGAATTTTCTATTCATCAAAAACTCCTGGAAAAAAGTATCACTGTTCTAACAACAACAACAAAAAAACATTAAGCAGCACAACTGTTTTGATAATACATTAATAATTATAAGAAATGTTTTTGAGCGCCATAACAGCATATCAGAATGCTTTCTGAAGGATCATGTGACACTGGAGCAATGCTGAAAAATTCAGCTTTGACATCACAGAAATAAATATAAAACATACTGAAAAGACAACATTATAAAACGTTTTATACTAGATTGCAATATATCATAATCTAATGATTTTTACTGTGTATTTATCAAATAAATGCAACTTTGGTGAGACTTTTCAAAAATAAATCTTACTGACCCCAAACATTTGAGTGGTAGTTTGTTATATAGAAGACATGACACCATATGGCATTTCCAGCCAATACATATGTGACTAAATAGTCTAAAAAGTATGTGAGCTATATGAATTTTGGCTTTTTGTAATAATTCTCTGATGTTAGCCACCTATTTTCTATTATTGAGTACACCGATTTTTGTAAATGAGTGACTGGATTATCCCAATGTGTTTCTGCTTTCAGGATTTTGACCAAACACCTGATGATGTCAAGATCCGAGCTGCATTCTCTGTTGGAGTAAATACTTCCACCGCATCCATAGGTATAAGCATTACAGTAGTTGTAAGCTATATATTTTGTTTGTTTTTATTTTTATTTTTTTGTACATTTGTTCCAAACCCATGTGACTTTCTGTCATAATTTCATAGTAACCATCCTTCAAACAGGATAAAAAGCACCTTTTTGGGTCACAAGTCAGTTCTTTCATGATCCTCTTCATGTCACAGGAGATCCAGGAGGCGTCCCAGCAAAGACACCATCGATCTCAGCCAAACCTATTCAACCTCTTACTCGAATTGGTTTGCTGTGCACAGCCTGTAATAAGGTCCTGCAGAAGGGACAAACAGCATTCCAGCGCAGTGACTCCTCTAAACTCTTCTGCTCACCTGAATGTGTCTGTAGCAGCAAGACGAAAACATGTCACAGCTGCCTTAAGTACGCTTACTACATTTCATTCAACTGTATAGTTGTATATTGCTGGAATGAATTGACTTGATGTACCTTCTTTACCCTCAGAGAGATTTGTGACCAGCAGAACACCGTAATTGGCCCGGTGGACATGTCAGGGACTTTGAAGGAGTTTTGCAGTCAGAAATGCCTCAGTACTTTAAACTTCAAGTGCAGTGTGTGTCAGAAGACAGGAATGGTGAGTAGACGTCTACAATTCAATTCGATTTCAATTCACAAACTTGCGATTCGATTTAATTTGATTTGATATCGATTCATGGGGGTGCTCGATTATTGTATCGCTATCTGTATCCGCGTTAATAACGCTTTTGAACGCGTGTTCGCTTTTCACTTTTGCTGTCGAATTCACAATCACACGTACTCTGTGTATAGGGAGCGGCGGTACTATCCACACATTTTACAAGATAAGATATTTGCAGATGACGCTGAGGATCTGTTGCACACCAGATCTTCTGACATCGTCCTGTCAGTCTTCTCTCCTTACTCTCGGGATAAGTGAAATCTGATTCCTGTTGCGACTCTGCAGCTCGTGCTGTATGGAGCAGAGCAGACGCTTTCAGTTTATAATTTTAGCGTCTGTTGTCCAACTGAACTAAATGGTTTTTATTTCTCTAAAAAAACAAAACAATGGGGGCAGTGCCACGGTCCCCCACAAGTAATGTAATCGGTGCACAGCTGACACTTACTACTGCACCAAGCCTAACAAGTTATGGTCATTGAATGGCTTTTCTGAGGAAAATGTAACATTACGTGATACTAGCCGTCTTTCCACTGATTGAGCAATAACATGAGACATGACGCCTTTCGGTTTCTTTCAACATACCTTCTGATGTTCATTCATGTTTATTTATTTATACATGCTATGACTTAATAGTAAAGAGCAAGAGATGATCAGTTCACAGTCCGCTTAAACTGAGGAACTACAGCGATCTGCCACACATTAAAGAGCATCAAAATGATATTAATTAATGATTTAAAATTGACACAATTTTAAAGTTGAGACTTATAACCTATAAGAAAAGTAGCTTATTGTCATTTAGTATTTAAAAATTTTTCCCCTCTGCAGATTGTATGTTAAATGGTACATCTGGAATTTTTCCATTTATCATTAAAACCAAAACTTTCACATTTCACTGCTTTTGTTGTTTTGATATGTGCTTTAAAGCTGATACATTTAGAATATATCAAAATAGGCATCATCAAAATAGGTAATTTTAGGCCCTTTTTGCAAATCAGTAGAATTTTTTTTTTCCAAGATGCATGGCTGTGATATTCTTTTGTGCTTAATCGGAAATAGACTTAATAAAGTGAGAAGGCATATTTTGTTGCTCTGATTGTCTAATTAATATAATTTTTGTGGCTGAGTTTTTAAAGATCTGAAATTGTGTCATTTCTCAGACTCATAGTCATGAAGTGAACTTCATGGGCTCCATCCATAAGCTGTGCAGCGACAGCTGCTTCAACCAGTTCCGCTCCACCAATAAGCTGAACATGAACAGCTGTGTGAACTGTGGCGGATACTGCTATGGCACAGACAGTCAGTGTCCGTCTCTGTGGATGGAGGACAGAGTTATGAAGTTCTGCAAACAAAACTGCCTCCTAGCCTTTAAACAGGTAACTGCAAGGGATAGTAATAGGACTCATTAAGTTTCCGTCCTAGTGCCCCTATTATGATTTTTCGAATATTACCTTTCATGCAGTGTGTAATATAGCTGTTTGTGATTTGTAAAAGGTCTGCAGAGTTTTAAAGGTCAAAGGGCACAACAAATAAAGTTATTGTCTCCTAAAAGAAAGAATCTGAATCAATTTTGAAATACGGAAACATGTCGTCAGCAATTCCAGTCTCACTTACTGTTACATGCCTACGTAACAGTATAACAAATTTGCATAATGCTAGCTTATGCTCTTCATCGGCTGCCCACAAACAGCGTCTACTTTGACCCTCAAACACTGTAGTTGTAGCTGAGACTGGAAGCGTTTGGTTTGTGTTGTCAACATGTCGAGAAGATGCTGTTTTCAGTGCTGTGAATCCACATTGCTGCACTTCAAAAGGTTGAAGACTCTAGCTGAAATTAATATGGAAAATCTGACGCCATCATTACTGTTTGTATCACTGCTGAGGAAGCCTCTGGAGCTGAAATTCAGACACAGTAATGGGCGTTTTGTTTCCAACACGCACTGTAAGCAGCACACCAACAAACTGGTCTGACCAATCAGAGGAGAGAAATGAGGTGATGTTCAAAGTATATTATGAGAAAATGAAAGTGTTTTTTGACCTATTGCAGGAGACATTCAAAACAATATAAGAAACCTTTAAAATCGCATAATAGGGGCACTTTAACGGTGAATTATATGTGCAAATAAATACATTGAATAAACTGATCTTCACTTATAGAGAAGTCTGAAACTTGTCACCTGCAAAATGTGTCACACCCTGCGCCCGGCTGCAGATGCGGTGGACAGTCCCAACTCAGAGGGCGTCAGGGAGCTTTTCTGCTCCGCTTCCTGTGTCACAGCGAGTAAAGGCCAGACCAGTTCGTCAGGTACCTTGAACATATATTTACCACAACTCTGTGCGCTTAATTGTTGGAATGCACAGATACCATTTTTAGAGTCAGAGCATGAATACCCATAATTACTTTAAGATATTAGCCAATACCTACAATAGCATTAAAAGTTTGAGGCTGGTAAGATTTTTAAAATCATTTTGAAAGAATTCTCTTATGCTAACCAAAGCTGCATTTGTTTAATCAGAAATACAGGAAAAATAGTAATTTTGATGTTATTGCAATTTCATGTAACTGTTTTCTATTTTTATATATTTTAAAATGCAATTTATTCCTGTGATGCAAAGCTGAATTTTCAGCATCATTACTGATCCTTCAGAAATCATTCTAATATGCTGATTTGCTGCTCAAGAAATATTTGTAATTATTATGAATGCTGAAAACAATGAAAAATGTGATTCATTTTAAGGATTCTTTGATTAATAGAAATTTAAAAAGAACGGCATATATTTGAAATAGAAATCTTGTAAAATAAATGTCTTTACTGTCTCTTGATCCATGTAATGCATCTTTGCAGAGTAAAATAATTTTTAAAAAAAATTAAAAAAACCCAATCTTTCTGACCCCCAAATTTTGAACGGTTGTTGTGTATAAAATGTGAAGTGCAATATAGTGTATGGGAGTATATTTAAGATTTTTATGAAATGTTAACTCCATAAGAACTAGAACTTTAAAAAAGAAAATTAATCATTTGCTCACCCTCATATCGTTTCAAACCTGTTCAATTTTTTTTTTTTTGTGGAACACAACAGAAGATATTTTGACAAAACATTGGACCCCACTGACTTTTTTTTTATTGTATAGAGCTATAAACAAACAACACTTGCACATTTTTTCAAAATATCTTCTTTTGTGTTCCACAGAAAAAGAGAAGGTCATACAGTTTTGGAATGACTTGAGGGTGAGTAAATGACAGAATTTATTTTTGTGTGAACTGTCCCTTAAATAATGATAAATACTTGACAGTATAGATGGTCACCCAGGCATCATAAAATCCACTGGTTTAATTAGTTTAGTCAACACTATTGCTTTTAAAGTTAATGCATGTTTCTTTATACATTTTATTTATATAAAAAAAAAAGCATTTTTATAAATTACATTTTAATGCCATTAACGCATTTATTCAATTTGACATATACAACTGTTGTTTTTTCTGTGTGATGTTTGAAAAATGTCTTTATTGTCTGGATGCAAACAAGGTATTCCAGTGGAATGCAACAACTGCAAGCTGAAACTAGTGCCTCAGTACCACATAGCCATGTTTGATGGATCCGTTCAGAACTTCTGCTCTTTTTCCTGTGTTCTAGCATATAAGGTATAGTACCATTATATCTGACACGTACGATTCCTATAAAACTATGAAGAAATGTCAATGTTGAGCGATTTGAATGATATTAGTTTGTGTTGATCTTTGTTTTGTTTGGTTCAGGAATCCTTCAGTAAGACAAAACCTAGCAACCAGGTGAACGTGGCAACATCTACAACCAACACCACATCTACCCCAAAACCTGCTGCTCCCAAACCTGCTTCATCAGAGTCCAGCTCATCAGCGAAGACTAGCGCTCCCGTTGGTCCAGTGCAGACAGTCGCCAAGATCCCCTGCTATCAGTGTCTGAACTTATTCTTCCACAGACCGGAGCTGCTGGAGTTCAAGGTACTTTTGTTCACTGCTACCGGACACACTTGTTTTATTAGGTCAGTTATAAAACTTGGTTTTAAAGGGGTCATGACATGAGAAATAAAATTTGCCTTGATCTTTTGACATATAAGTCCTCTTTGTACCATTAAAACATCATAGCTTAGTGTCCTCTTCATTGTAAACAAAGCATTTAATCAATCAAGCTCCAAAAATTGCTTGTTTGATATTGTGGGATCTGTGACAATACATTTGTATATCACTGCCTCCAGAGCAAGACATCGATGATCATAGCACCATAGGCCCCGCCCACTGTCTGACATTTTCACACTGGATGTGAGTGTCAAAAGCATATAGAACCATTATAATCACTGGATACAGTATACAGATCCACGTTCAGTTTTTACTGTTTCCTGTGCAATGACATTAGTGGTTCATAACAGTGGTTGTTTACTGACAAGCTTTAAAGGAGTCACCGCTTAAAATGGATCAGTTCAGGGTCAGAAAATAAGTTTTTCCGCATTTTTTCGTGCAAAAAAATATTTTTTTAACATAAGTGAACATCAGGGAACATAATAAAATAGTTAAGTTCATCTCATTACCCTTTGAAAATGGTTTTATTTTTGTTCCTGTTTTTATTAATATTATTATAATTATTATTAACCAAACTACAGTATTATTTTCAAGACAAACTATACAGCTACTTTAATTTAGGTAATTTAAAGACGAAATTTGAAAGAACCAACCAAACTCTATTGGTTGTCGACTTTAACCTCTTTTTTTTTTCTTTTTTATCTGGTCTTCCAGAGGAAAATGTACGCTTTCTGCGATAATACTTGCATTGAGGAGTTCAGAAGGATCAACAGCGTGGTGGCTCGCTGTGAAAACTGCAAGCTCAATAAAACTCTGAAAATTGTGAGGAGGATAAACAAGGTTGACCGTTCTTTCTGCAGTGAGAGTAAGCTAAAGCATTATTGAGATCTTATTATTTTATTGTTTGGAATTTTTTTTAAAAAATAATCACAAATGTGGGTTGTCAGTTTGTATATGTGACCTTGTGTTTGTGGATTTATTTATTTCTGTACAGGATGCCAGTCACTCGTTGAGAATAACCTGTTCAGGCGCTGGGGGAAGAAACACTGTTGCAACTGCTTCTACTGTGACAGCGCCTCAAAGACTGTGGTGACCGAGGTCTTCGATGGCAAGCAAGAGGCGTTCTGTGGGAAAGATTGCGTGTCAAAATATAGTTCATTAATCCGTCAGGTAATATTGTTTCGTTAGTTATTTGTTTTAGTTATTTACTTAGTTGTGCATCTATCTTATGTAGTTATTTAGGCCCTGTTTACTCCTGGTATAAAGATGTGTTTTGATCGATCGGATCACAAGTAGACGAGGGAGACACGTACCCGTTTTACCTGGTATTTTAGTCTCTCTTCTGTCCACTTTCAACCACTTCTGTCCTGATTTCTTCGAGGGGAGGGTCTATGGACGGGTAAATGTATGTTTTTTTTGGGGGGGGGGGGGGGTTCAGATCTTCAATCTAATGGATTAAATAAGCTTGTGCAATTTACATATGAACGTGCCAGGAGACGACGAAAAACATAAAGATAGCATCAGCTTTCATTTGTGTTTTGACAGCCGCCAGACAATGGTATGAGAACATTGTGCTTGGTACGCTTTTCATCTTCAAACCAATCTTAGATCCTCAGCCGACAATGTTTTAATCCATTCTGTCTAGCACGCTTCCCACAATGTTTACCAGTTAGGTCAGTAGGTCGGCCTTTTGTGGATGTTCGAACGCATTCGACCACTGTTTACTCCTGTATTTAGCGTCTTCCACTTGTGGTCCGGTCAACCAAAACACATCTTAATACCAGGTGTAAACAGGACCTTAGTTTAGTTTGTAGTTATTTGTTTTGTTTATTTGCTCAGTAATTTACTTATTGACTTAGTTGTTAGTTATTTAAGTGAATTAGTTATTTTAAGTTAAATTAGTTATATAGTTTAGTTATGTAGTTATTTAGTTACTTGTTTAGTTATGCAGATAGTTAGAAAAAAGGCCATGAAGAGGTCACATTGTGCCATACTAAGTTGCTGCAACATTGGACTTTTGGACATTATGCAAACAATGTGACTTCTAAAAAAAAAAAAAGTAACATTAAGTGTTCCTGCTGCACAATTTTGACAGGAAATAAAGTGCTCCATGTGCAGGCAGGCCAAGAAAACCACAGAGACCGTGAAGTGGCTGGGTGAGATAAAGCATTTCTGCAGCCTGCGGTGCCTGATGTTCTTTTGCAGTCTGCAGGGCGTCACTGGAGCCGTCATCAAAGCTACAAGGCAATCTCAAGCCACACAGAGTATGTTCTCTCTTATATTAACTTGCATTACTTAGATATTTGGGTTGGTCTGCTTCTCTCTCACTGCATGTATTTTTTCCATTTTCGGTTCATGCTGTAGATTCTGTAATTGGCTAGGGGTCAGTGTGGCATATCCTAAATGTTTTACTTTCTTTAGCCTGATTTCACTCTCTCCACAGGTGCGACTCCAGTAACCTCTGCAGGCCCTCAAAGTATTAAAGAGGGCACACCAGTCATTGCCAGTGTTGTTTCACTTTCAAATGCGTCTAACAAACAGCCAGATGTTCTCAGAAACACAGATCCGAAAGGTGATTTAATCACAGGAACATTAACCATTTAAACTGAACTGAACACTTATACATAATGCATAAGTTTAAAGACTGAGATGCATTGTTTGTTGCTCAAATCACTCACATTTAACCCTTTGTTTCCTCAGGCTCTGTTCCAGCTGCTGTTACTGTGAAAGTTACAGAACAGGTGAGTTTGTCTGGAAAAATCTGTATTTACACCCACAGTCTTAAACATGAGATTTTTCTATAACTCGTGTTTGTTGAGAGCAGAATCTGAATTCAGACTGTTCCAATTGTTATTTTTATTTCAGCTAATTTTTTTTTTCAATGCGTCTGAGTTGCTGTGAACAGATCTTTTGTTCTTTGCTCTGCTCACAGAAACATGCTGTGAAAGCTCCCGTCTCATCATCCCAAATCCGGAACAACAAGGACTTGACATATAAATCCATAAGCAAAAACAAAGCCACATCCTGTAAACCCCACACCACTGATGCTGAGACACAAATAGGTATTAACCAGCTGCATCACAGTGACTACTCTCTTTTTTTTTTTTTAGCAACCTTATTCTTGACAAATCTTCCACATTTGTTTTTCCTTTTTATCTAACAAAAAATATGTTGCAACACCCGTTGCATATGTCGACGTCTCTTTTGTCCTGCAGATGAAAAGCCTAAAGTGATAATCCTGCCTGTGCCGGTGCCAGTCTATGTGCCAGTTCCCATGCATCTCTACACCCAATACATTCCAAAGTCTGTAGGGCTTCCACTTCCGGTACATCTACTCTCTACCCTTCCTCGTCCTCACTTTTCAAGCCAAGATTATTTTCTTTAGGAACAGCATGTCACAGATGTTTAAAATGCATATATTCCTTTAAGCATGTTAAAAGTATATCTGTAAACATTTGCTGCTGTGGCTCAATGTAGTTTTTAGGGCTGCTCCCTAGTAGTCGACTAAACGTTCGTCGACGAGAAGAGGCTTAATCAACCTAATTTTATTTAGTCAGTTAGTAGCAGAAAAAAAACTCGACAGGAATTGGCAAGATTCAGTCCGTGATGGACAGTTTGTTAACGGCTGACCCATGTGGTAATTATGTCGGGCAGGAAATTCAAACGTCGTCCAACATTCATCGATCTCAAACATTTATTTGACACATAAGTTACATACACATAAGTTACACATAAGGCGCACAGCCTAACGTTAGCAACTTTACATGGCTGCCACACTAATGTAATTGTTAACCTAGATAACTACTTAGGCAAACATATAAGTGATTGCGCGGAGCATGGAAGCTAAATTAGTAGCGCCCTTACTGCATGACGTTTGACTTAATTGCATTAATGCATAAATGCGCATCCATTATACTGCGGAGATGATGAGTCAGCATCATCAACTTTACCTTTGCAGCTGACACTGACTGATGTTTTAATAAATTATTAAAATGCTCAGTCTGTTTTTTCTCATTTATAATCATTACTTTTGCCGATGCACTGCAACACGTTATGCAAGCTTTATGCATGCGCTTGAGTGCTTAATTTATATTTTAATGACTCATCATTATGGTTTAGTATTTCACTGTAATGTAGAACAATGCTGCATATAATATTCTTTCTCAGCCCTGAAACTCAAATCATTTTCTGATGCCACCCCCCAGTTTATAATTAAGTAGTTAAATTAATATTATAAACGTGAGACTAGTCGACTAATGTCTTCAATGAACTTGTCAACTATAAAAACTTTCAGGGGCAGCCCTAGTAGTTTTGTAGTCTGATGTAAATGTGCCTCTATTTCTCTTTGCAGGTTCCAGTGCCCTTGTTTTTCCCCACGACTCTGGACAGCGCTGAGCACATTGTGAAGACCATTCAGGAAATCAAAGAGAAGATCCCTGATGACCCTCTGGAGGCTGAGCTCCTCATGATGGCGGAGATGGTGGCTGAGGATACAGAGAGGGAGAAATGCATCACATCTAGTGGTATGTAATGGAAAATTTGAAGGTTATGGTGTTTAGGCTCTGTACTAAATCTGCAAATGTACATTTGTTTTGGTCACATACGCATCTTTTGAAGCTGCTTGTTTTGTTACACAGATCAGACTGGTAACATTATGGAGGACCTTGATTTTGAGGCCCTTTCCAACAATCTGAGTTGGGAGGAGGACTCTGTGTCTTCAGCTCAGACATGGGATCAACCCCCAGAGCCTGAAAGACCTCCTACGTCCAGATCTGCCACACTGACCCCCGTCTCTACCTCAGCAGAAGAGCCACAGATGGACCTGGAGGCTGATTTCCCAGTCGGTAAGAGCTTCTCCTGGGATTAACTCTTTCAAGCATTTGAAAGCATTTGGCATGAATTATGGAAAATCTCGTCAATTGCCGAGAAAGAAAGAGTTCAAAGGTCCAAACCCACAAACACAATCTGAGTTGTTTATTTTCTTCCAATCATATTTTATCCTTTCACATTTCAGAAAGCATTGAACTTCTCAGAGAGCAAACACAAAAAGACACTGATTCTGGCAAACGAAGATCTCTCAAGAGAGGAAACGACGGCTTCCCTCAGAAGAAAAAGGTAAGGACAACTAAAGCAGCATTATTCCTCACCTCCATCAAAACTTTAACATACAGTACCAGTCAAAAGTTTGGAAACACTACTATTTTTAATGCTTTTGAAAGAAGTGTCTTATGCTCATCAAGCCTGCAGTTAAAAACAAAAACAAAACAAAAAAAACAGTAATATTATGAAATATTATTACAATTTAAAATAATGGTTCTCTTTTTTAATATACTTTAAAATGTAATTTATTTTTGTGATGCAAAGCTGAATTTTCATCAGCAAGTACTCCAGTCTTTGGTGTCTTATGATCCTTCAGAAATCATTCTAATATGCTGATTTATGATCAATGTTGGAAACAGTTGTGCTGCTTAATATTTTTTTATAACCTGAGATACTTTTTTCAGGATTATTTGATGAATAAAAAGTTAAAAAGAGCTGTATTTATTTAGAATAGAAATCTTTTGTAACAATATACACTACCATTCAAAAGTTTGGGAACAATAACTATTTTTTTTAAAGAAATTAGTGCTTTAATTCAACAAGAATGCGTTAAATTGATAAAAAGGTGATGGTAACGATTTATATTGTTAGAAATGTTTTTATTTTGAATAAATGCTGTTTTTATGAATAAATGCTGTTAACGTTTTACTCATCAATGAATCCTGAAAAAAGTATTCCAAAAAAATATATTAAACAGCACAACTGTTTCCATCATTGATAATAACTGAGTATCAAATCATCATATTAGAATGATTTCTGAAGGATCATAAGACACCAAAGACTGGAGTACTTGCTGATGAAAATTCAGCTTTGCATCACAAAAATAAATTACATTTTAAAGTATATTAAAAAAGAGAACCATTATTTTAAATTGTAATAATATTTCATAATATTACTGTTTTTTTGGGGGGGGGTTTTGTTTTTAACTGCAGGCTTGATGAGCATAAGAGACTTCTTGCAAAAGCATTAAAAATAGTAGTGTTTCCAAACTTTTGACTGGTACTGTATAGGACCCTATGATTTTCGCTATGCGGAAAATGCGTATGGAATATAGTGGAATTTACTGTATGATGCAGAATGTTGGGTGAATAAATCAAAAGTAGGGCTGTACAAATTAATCAAACCACAATATGGGCTTCTGTCTGAATATTAAATGGCAAAAAGACTGCTATTGAAATGAAGTCTGCATATTCTATGTGTCTCTGTGTGAGACATTGACCGTGTTTGAAATAAAAATGGACAGCCATTCTGTGTTCCCTCACGACCTTCTCAGTGACAAACAAATCCAATTACGAATCTCGACTATATTGTTTTGATATGTGGTTTTTAAATAAATGCACTTAAGCAATCTCTGTGCTATAATACAATGTTTTTTGTTGTTGTTTTAATAGAAAACCGTTAACAATTATTGGAATTGATATTAGGAAAATAAACCCTTCGTATGAGTTTTGTGCATAGGCGAAAGTGCCATAATTCTGATGAAATGTAAAAAGAAAAATGTCTTAATCACTTTAGTGCAAAATAATCATGATTATCAGTTTAACCATTATCGTGCAGTCCCTAACCATTATTATTATGGAAAGCTGAATGTCTGATTATTATGTGTTTTGTTGGCATGTAGGGTCGTAAATGTGCATCAGCGCTTCCAAACAGCCTCTCCAAACTGCAACACGAGTACGGCGTCAATGCCTGGAAGGACTGGGTGCGCTGGAGGAACGCCCAACCCAACATGGAGACTCCCAAATATGCCTGTAGGTCTCAGTTTGGGGATGAAATGTTGGGTATAAAGCAAACTAATTTCTACAATTCAGAAGCAATACTGGACCACATCACCTTGACTGAAATTGTTAAATAAATTTACTTGGTAGACAGACTTAGTGCCATTTACGCATTAAACATGTCCTCTTCATCATCCATAGCACATTCTATGACAATAAAGGAGGACCTGTTGAAATGTTGCACGGCTGAACTGAGCTACGGCCTCTGCAAGTTCATCTCTGAAGTTCGTCGACCCAACGGAGAGAAGTACAGCCCTGACAGCGTCTTTTACCTCTGCTTGGGCATCCAGCAGGTGAAACGAGAAGAAATCACACAAACTCAACACATTCAGTCATGTTGTATTTAGTTAAATTGACTCTCGTCGATTATGTTTACAGTTCCTGTTTGAGAACAATCGGATGGAGAACATCTTCTCGGATCTCTTCTACACCAAATTCTGCCTTGAAATGTCCAACTTACTCAAAGGATGGAAACCAACTATTTTACCCACTGGTGAGTATTTTAAGAAACTGACACGAGACTGGCTTCTTTCTCTGTTGTGCTACAAACGCCTGTGTGTGTTTGTGCAGGTTACGTTCATTCTCGTGTGGAGGAGGAGTATCTGTGGGACTGTAAGCAGCTGGGAGCGTTTTCACCCGGCGTGCTGCTCAACACACTGCTCTATTTCTTCACCAAGTTCTTCAACTACAAGACAGTGGAGCAGCACCGTCGCCTCTCTTTCGCTAATGTCAAACGCTACTCTCGGGGTCCAGCTAACAGCAAAGTATCCTACCTGCGTTTCTACCCCCCGAAAGAGGACACAAGTTTGGGTCAGTGGTCAGTCATATGTTTAATAGTGTTTGTTTGTTGTTTGTTGTTGTTGTTAATTGTTACTGCTTATACATTTTATCCAATTTAGATGGTGTCCCTGTAAAGAAAAGGAAGAAGGAAGATGAACGGCAGAGAGTGCTAAAGATACGGCAGAATTCAGACAATCCTCTCCGCTGTCCTGTCAAGCTATACGAGTTCTATCTCTCAAAATGGTATGTCAGCTGTTTGTTTAAAGTCAGCATGAAACAGAAGTTGTAATAGTCTTTTCTTCCCTATTGTGACGTATATGAGTGAAACGGCTTCTCGAATGAGAAAAAAAATGTTGGGTGGGAATTGATTTCATCCGTTGGGAATTGATTGAAGCCCCACTCTCCGCTGAGATACACGTCATGATTATGAATGCATATTAACTTAAGAAAATAATGATATGGATAATTATTTTTAATAAACACTGTAACATTCTGTAAAAAAAAAAAAAAAAAAGAATTGTCAATTTGGATTTCCTGGTTACTTTAAAGTGCCCCTATTATGCTATTTTAAAGTTTCTTAATTTCGTTTTAGAGGTGTCCTACAGGTTTACATGCATCCAAGGTCAAAAACACTTTAATTTTCTCATAATATACATTGCACATGACCTCATTTCTCAAAGGTCTGAAATGTTTCGATCAAGTATTGTCTCTCTAAACCCCTCCTTTCTGAGAGCCTCTGATTGGTCCGATGGCTAAGTCTTTTGTGATTGGTCTATCACTTAGCACTGTCAGAAATGAAACAGCCAGTACCGTATCTAAATTTCATCTCCAGAATCTTCCTCAGCATTTGATACACTCATCTTCTCAGCATGTCGACAAACACGAACCAAACTCTTCCAGTCTCAGCTACAGTGTTTGCGGGTCAAAGTAGACTTCGTTCACGGGCAGCCAATGAAGACCATAGACTGGCATTATGCAAATTTGTTACAAACCTACTTTGGTTTGAGCAGGAAGTAAGACTTCAGACAGGCAGTTCAGAGTAGGTTCTTTTTTTTGGGACACAATAACAACTTTTATCGTGTTTATTGATCTTTAAAACATTACAGAGCATTAACATTCACAAACAGTTACATTACACGCTGCATGAAAGTTCATTTCTGAAAAGGCATAATAGGGGCACCTTTAGGGGTGTATTTGGTTGTCATACTATCTGTTGTTTCTTCCAGTTCACCAGGCATAAGACATCATGCGACCAAATTCTACCTGAGCCCTGAGCGCTCCTGTGTACCCAGCAGTCCTACGTGGTTTACAGCCACCTCGCTGAGTGATGAGGCTCTGGACAGCATGCTCACACGTATCCTTACTGTCAGAGAGCTGCACATGGAGACGGACAAAACACTCACCGAGACCGATTCAGACACTGACTCGGACTTCTGAGCATTTTAATACAGCAAAACTGAGAAAACCTGAACACATGACTGACTGTAGTTCTGAATGCTGGAAAGCAAGCGGTTTGTCATTGTGCATCCTTGTAACTACAAGATTGAAAATGGAAATCACACGGTTGCTGCGAGTCGTCGCCTTTGTATTATATGTAAACACTAAAGACATTAACAGCATCATTCCAAAAACAGATTTTGAAGTTGTTGTTGTTGTTCATTGCAAACCATGTTGGTCCATATAGATTGGAATGTTCCTGCAATTTACTGTGGATAACTCTTGTTTTTGTTTTGTTTTTATTAAAAAATTAAACTGGTGCTGCAAGCCTTTCATATTTATTTTCTTGAGAGATGCAGATATTTTCACTTGCATTTTGCACATTAACACAAGATACATGCATGCAAAAACTACTTTATTCACTTATTACAGCCTCAGATTGCGCAGTCAAGCACATCAAAGATAAAAATGTTGTAAAAAGTTTTGTCACAGCGCCCTGCTGGTGATTTTAGAAACAATTTTATTTACTTATAACTATAACTGCACATTTTTCATGTGAACATATATTTAGAAAAAAGGAAAAGATACGGCTGCCTGTGATGGAGCAAAGCAATGGCCTTGAGAAAAATGACCAGAATTTGTTTTATAACCGTTTCTTGCAATTTTATACATGGCAGGACAAATATATTTTTTTTGCCAAAGCAAATACATCCAGGTGAAAAAAAAATCATATTTTGTTTGATTGCAAATGCATTAAATTTTTTTTTTTTTTTTGCTAAAAATTGGTCATAAATTGATTGAAGGATCTTTCCTGCAAAGGTAGCTCAGCTGTGGGCTAAAGTGTGTCCAGGCTGAATTTAAGGATAATGAGCTTTGCATTTCGATGGAAGATAATTTGCGTTAGGAAACATCCAGAACTAAAATGATTTAGAATATCACTGATCTTTAACGTCTTTGACAGACATCAGGTTGAATGGAAGCTATTTGGAACGTTTTGAATCCAATAACTTTTGCATGAAAGTCACCTTGAGCCAACTTAGGTGAAGATGTGAATTATTTTCAAAATCCAAGATGGCCAATTTAGAGAGCTGAGATTCAAAATCAGTGACTTCACTGAACTTTGCATTAGGCAAGAACGTCTCAAGGCCTCAAAACTTATAACAAGCAGAAGTGGGTTTGAGTAGGACACCGCAAAGTGGTCTACTCATTCCTGCCCAGTTCAACTGTGGTGGGCCACAGACTTCCAGCCAGAAAGAAAAAGAGATGTCAGAACAAAAGCAACTGGGGCTTATCGCCCCTAAATAGAAAAATATACACATTTTCCAAATAATCCAATGCCATACATTGCTTTCCATGGCCTCTATGGTTGTCTGGAGGATCTGGTCTCACATATTCTTCTGAATGATTTACCGCAGAATGCATCAGACCAGTTTTTAAGACCATCTAGTATGATGATAACACAGTCCTCTCCCGTCTTGTATTCTACTTTCCAGTCATCTGGTTCACCTCCATTCCAGTACCTGAAAGAAATGATACGTTTCAGTGAGCTTCTTCTCAACACCTGTCAAAAGGGTCAAATATTTGGAGTTTAGAAAATAACTGTAAATTAAGCATTTTGAGTGCAAAGATTTCATCTACCTTTCATCTTGACTAAGTGCTGTGTTGTCTACCCATAGCCATTGACCCTCTTTCTTCTCATCTGTCAGGCCAATCCAGAACCGCTCTTTATATTTTGTTACAATGTTCATCAGGAACTCCTTCAAGGACAAAGTGTTGGCTTGTTATTTACATTGCATTACTTTATAATAATTTTTCAAATGTATTTTTCTTTTTTTTCTTTTTTCATGAGTAAACAGACAAACCTGTTCATCTTTGCTGTTTATGATCACCAGATGACCGCCATCTGAGATACAGGCATCTCGACTCTTAGTCCAGTCCAGTGTGTTTCTGGAGATGTAGTAACATTTTCCCACATGATACTCCCAATCCTTTGGACACGCTGAAGGTTATAGCATTTGAGATGGGTTATCAATCTTTTCCCTCTTTCATAGTGATGAATTTTGTGATGATGATCACTTACCACTGTCATTCAGAGCCTTGGTCAGATTTTGTTGCCAGTGATGCATGTCTTGAAGTACCGCTGTATTAAATTGACAAAACATAGTCCTAGCTTACAAATATATGTTCCCATTGAAAACATTATGCAAATGTTTTGGTTATGCAAACATTAAGGGAATGTTATGGAATAATTAGGTGAACATCCGACCAAATGTTTCAGGTAAAAACATTCCATGAACGAAGTATAAATGTTTTTGTGCAAACTTTGTGAGAATATTATTAAAGACCAGATTAACTTGTTTTACTAACGTTACTGGGAAAGCATTTGTTCATAACTTTGAGAGAACCACAAAGTTCTCTCAAAGTAAAGCTGTGATCATTCCCTATTAACTGTGGTGTGTGTTTATAATGATATAATACATTACTTTATTGTTAGTATAGTATTTACCTGTGAAGTTGTCATTCAGTGCAGAGTGGAGCTGCTGGAGATCTTTAAGCTTTTTCTCTGTATATACATCTAAACAAAAAGTTATTGTTAGATACCCTTCATTAAAATTGTATAGATGTCACAATTAAAAAAAAAAAAAAAAAAGCGAGATGTGTACTTTGGAGCACCTAAAGGGACGTGGTGGGAAAATATATTTCAAAGCTTTTGTGTTCCCCAAAAAAACTTTACGGAGCCCCTAAAAGGACATGGTGATGGAAAAAAAAATGAGATGGGAGGAAAAGTGATGTCTATATGCTTATGGTTTCTCTTGCAAATGTTTTGCGTTCCCCCAAGAAAGTTTGCTTTTTCTTGCAAAGAACTCAAAAGTTTCTCTGGAACACAAAAGTTTCGCAAAATATATAAATAATATATATATATATATATATATATATATATATATATATATATATATATTTACATCACCGTGTCCCTTTAGGTTCTTAAAGTAGCTAAAGATTTTGCAAGGGAACGCAAAGTTCTTGCTTACGCTCGCAATTGCATGGAAAAAATTGGCTTCCATAATATTGTGTATTAAAATGTGTTACTCATTTGGATCCAAAATTTATGCCAAGTATAAAATCAATCAATCCAAAAATTGGGATTTTTTTAAACAAGTGTGAAGAAGGATACGTACATTGGAAGCTGAGTGCGATCAGTCCACCCGTGAGGAGAACACACAGAGCCGTTAGTAACAGTCGAACAAAGTCGCCACATGGTTTGGTCTTTTGCAAAGCTTGAGAAGAATCAACAACAAGAATTGATATCAGAGAGTGGTTTAATATGCTAAATCACAATTTAAAGCCACACCGCGGAACTTTTGCGGGCGCTAGGGGCGCTAGACCTGTAACTTTCACGTCTAGCGCCCCTAGAGGCCACAAGCGCCGCAGCACTGTCGCAAAAGTCTGCTCCATGAGTATATCAGAGCCTATGGTCACGTGATGGCCGTAAAGCGATACGTTCTCCAGGTCACATGACCTGGCCAACGACGGTCCGTCTTCTCCAAACTTACATAGGCGGTATTTCAAGAGGGCAGCCCCGCTCGGAGCATTAATAGTGTCAAACGCTGTATATTGGCCTGAGGAATCATTTAAAATAACTCGTATGCGTCAACTCTTTAGGTCACAAAGTCCGCGGTGTGGCTTTAAGGTTTTAATCAAGCATATTTGATTAAAACCTTAAAGGGATAGTTCACCCAAAAATGAAAATTGTGTCTTCATTTACTCGCTCTCATGTCGTTCCAAACCTGTATTCGTTTCTTTCTTCTGTTGAACACAAAAAAAGATATTTTGAAGAATGTTGGTAACCAGACAGTTGACGGTAGCCATTGACGGGAAAAATACAATCAAAGTCAATGGGGTCCATCAACTGTCTGGTTACCAACATTCTTCAAAATATCGTCTTTTGTGTTCAACAGAAGAAAGAAACTAATACAGGTTTGGAACAATTTGAGGCCGAGTAAAAGATGACAATTTTAATTTTGTGGTGAACGATCTCTTTAAGTTTGGTCGTTTGCGAAGCTTCAGAAGAATCACCAACATGAATTGATATCAGAGAGTGTTTTATTATGCCAAATTACAATTTAAGGTTTTACTCAAGCATATAGGCTATACAAATAAAACAGTTTGAACGAGGATCACAAGGATCAAGTGGCTTGTGCAATGTGCTTTTTTATTGTAGGCCTACTGATGCTATGATTTCATAAGAACATTAACATCCTGCCGTGAACGTTACTTGAGTTATGTTTGATTTGCGTTATTTATGTTTAGCCTGATGCGTCTCTAAACTCAAAATAGCTATCTTAATTTTACTGCAAACATTTGATTGTCATGAGCTGTTCTCATAGGGTATCACTTCGACAGGAGGAGCATTTACAAAAATGCATGAAATTAATTAAGAAAAATACAAAAACAACTCCTACTGAAAACTCACCTAATAATTGACTCTGATCTGGTTTGTTAATGCCAACTTCGTTTCTTTTCACAAATACGACATCCGAGTAGATAACGTCCTCAGACATTTTACTCAGCCTTTGATTCAGGAAGGATGCAAATGTAAATGTGATTACTAAATTATGAGAAGGGAACGAAAAGAGGAACTTAATGTTTCTCTCTTGTCAACAATCTGATGACATATCTTTGTGAAATATTGTATTGTAGGCCTATTTGACCCCTGTGAATTGTTTTAGGTTTAATCGTTTAAGTTGGATATTATTTATTCATTTGCTATAAATGTAAATGAACACTTATACTTTAAATGAAATAAAATAAGAAATGAAGGAGATTAAAATGGGTTCGTTTTAACCATTTTAATCACGTTTAGCTTTTTTTTTTTTTTTTTTTTTTTTTTACATTTCTCTTAAATGGTCCTGTGGTCTTTGACAAATTAATTTTTAACAGTAGGCCTATAAATGTATAATAATGCAGAACGTGGCTCAATAATCAAATATATTTTTATTGTATTAAAAATCAATAAGAAAAACACTTGAATAAATGAAAAAGTTTTAATTACGCCTATATTTAAATCTATATTTCGATTATATTCAGTAAATTGTTTTTAATACATTGCATTAATAAATATAAATAAAATGAAATATGATGATGAATTAACAATGCAACTGCAAATGATCACAATAACAAATGAAAGGATTGTTTAAAAATTGAGACTTGTATTTTGAAACCCGTGACTTGTTTTCTTCGGGCGCTGCGTCTGACTTCACACAAATGGACAGTTCAGTCGCTAATCCTTCTGTGTGGGACACACAAAAAGTGTATAAACACCACGAGCAACAAAATGTTGCCCAAACACGCGCAAAATACAGAGAGGGACGACGCCAAAGAGCTGTTAAGGTCGGTTTATTTTATAAATTGTTTTAGTTAGCACTGTATTTTAGCTTATCGTACCATGCAGCAATCAGAGTGACAGCCAGAGTCATCTCTCTAGGTTTTGAATCACTCACAGCCTGGGAAAATAATAAGACTATTTCCATGGCTGAATCGCTGGTTTCAGGTATACACCATCAACTTGGAGTCTCGGTTCCTGCTAGTTCAAGGAGTGCCCGCTATTGGAGTGATGGCAGAGCTGGTGCAGCTCTTTGCTCTGTATGGAGTGGTCGAGGAGTACAGGGCACTTGATGAATACCCAGCAGAGCAGTTCACTGAAGTCTACTTATTTCAGTTCCAGAAGCTGACAAGTGCAAGGTAAGGACAGACTAAAACATGTTCAAAGTCAGCTTGTGCTAGAGTGATACAGAGGAACATTCACTTTTAGTTCACCTGGGTCATTCCACAAAATAGGTGATTTTACTAATTCTGTACATGCATGTACATATGCATGCTTACCAAGGCAAGGGTACGTTCATTTGATCAAAAATATACAGTAAAAACAGTAATATTGAGAAATATTATTACAATTTAAAATAACTTTTCTATATTAATGTATTTTAAAGGTCCCATTGCATGGATTATTTTATTATTTTAGAATGTTTCCTGGGGTGCCCTTATAATGTTAGTATGTTTATTAGATCAAAAGTTGTTATAATTTAGAAATAAAAGGCATATTTCCTAGCCTGATTTTAGCCTCTGATTTGAACGCTCTGTTTGAAGGGGCGTGTCTGCTGTGAGACTTCAGTGTAAACACCCACTGCTGTGATTGGCTGACATGCTTGCATATGAAATATTTAGCATTACATGTGGAACTCTCTCGAAAACGTTTACTATTACAGCTATTATAGGTTTTTACTATTACAGCTATCGGGATTAACGAATCGTGAGAAGTTTTTTAATTATTTAGATCTATTCCCATCACATAAAGGTTGCAGTGATGATGAGCATTGAGCAGATGACAGCCTGTTGATCGCGTAAATGAAGATCTTATCATTGCAACGCAGTTTCTGCACTCTCACTAATGATTTCACCAATGCAGTTCATATCTCGCAATTCTACTACTTATTACAGACTTGTGAGATATAAACTCACAATTTTGAGTTATAAAGTCCAATTCAGACTTTTTTTTCCTCAGCATTGCGAGTTTATATCACACAATTCTGAGGAAAAAAAGTCCGATTTTTTGGGAGGATGTAAAGTATGAATTGTGAGATAAAAAGTCGCAATTACCTTTTTTATTTTTTTTATTCTGTGGCAGGAACGAGCTTCTATAGTTAACAGATCATTTAAACTTTACTTTTTTACTCAAGGTCATGACACTTTAAGCTGATTATTATAAAGAGAATTTAACGCTGACATTTTTACTAATGTACAGTTTTAAATAATCAGTTGTTTCTTTTATGAATAATTGTATTAATATTTTATTATATTTCTTTGTATTTAATGCCTATAATATCACAATCAAAGTTGGTGCAGGCTTTTCATTCAGTACTTTTTTATATGCATAACTCAAAAAGCACTCGTATCACGGAATGACATGCATATGTTACATTGTGTAAATTTGCAGGATAGCTAAACGGCGTACTGATGAAAAGAGCTTCTTTGGGGGTCAGCTGCATGTCTGCTATGCCCCCGAGTACGAAACTGTGGAAGAGACGAGGCAGAAGTTACAGGACAGGAGGAGATATGTTAACAGAGCAAGCCAAAACACAGGTACTTTTTATCGTGTCTCTTAATAGGTTACATCTGTAGAAAATCTTTTGAATCTGTAGAAAATCTGTAGAATTTTTTTTTCAGCAAAACAATACGATCAGCAATTGGAAGTAAGCACAGAGTCATCAAGCACGGACACCCGAGCATCTGCAACTCCTGAGATCCAGAAAGACTTTGCAAGCGCCAGAAGGGAGAATGTAAAGTCTGACTACTTGGGCTTTCCTGAGAAGCCTTTGCCCCCAATGGAGGATGTTTCTTATAGACTTCCTAATTTTACACAGCCATTTCAAGTGCAGTGGACCACTAAAACAACATTACCTACAGAGGACAAGATGGGCTCTCTACATAATTCCATCCCTCCTCTCGCAGAAACTTCAAAGCAGAGTGCATCATCCTCATCTTCAAGTGTTAAAGAGGGAGATTTGAGTAAAAGGCACGAGAACCTGTCACAACCTGTTAGATTTATGCCAAGGATTACACATTTAGAAAGTAGAAAAAGAAAATTGGAGGAAACGGTGTTCTTTTTGAATGAAACTGAGACTCTAATTGGCCCAAAATTACCAGAGCTGCCCAAGTTGGACATGGAGGATCATTCATTAAATGTCACAGCCAATTTGATCCGTCAAACTATGACTAAGGTTAGTTTGTCTGTTTTATTCCTGCTGTAAATGTAGTTTAAATAGGACCTATTGTGCCCTTTTACAAAGTCTTGATTTTGTTTTCTACTAGAATAGGTTTTCATGCTTGAATGTTCAAAAAACATTTTTCACATTGTTGCAGCACCTCTCTTCCCAGTCTGTCAGTAACGCTCTGTTTAGTTCCTGTCTCTATATGAAGCTCCTCCTTCTGAAAAGCGCAGTGTGCTCTGATTGGTCAGCTAGATCATTTTGTTGTGATTGGTCAACTGCTTCGAGCGTGTTTTGGAAATGCCACGCCCCTTACCATAACCCTGAGTTTCAACACACAACTACTAACTGACTCAACCAGGCATTGCAACCTTTTTTTGCGTATGCCTTGGGCGGGAATTATTTAAATGAGGAATATTGTGACGTGTTCGTTCTTGGAAGAAAACTCAAGACTACAATGGAGGCGTTTCAGGGAGAAACAGTGACACTGATATAGAGAATAACTCACTTTGGAGTGACTTTGTCCTTTGTAACTTTTCAGACATTTTTTATGCTCAAACAGCAGCATTACACAATAAAGAAAGTTGGAAATGTAAAAAGGCATAATAGGACCCCTTTAAGTACATTATGTTTGTGTGCAATTTTTCATGATGGTATATTGCTGATATATATTCTTTTTTTTTTTAGGTCACATCTGTTCCAGAGGTCAAACCTGTACAAGTAAAGACCGCTACTGCAAAGCCACGCAGAAGAATTTAATAAGATAACTGTGGTCTTACATTGAACAATATTTTACAGCCACAAACAATGTTTTGACAAACCTTTTTTTTTATATACAAAATTGTTAGGGGGGTAACAGCTGTAAGACCCAGGATCAGATATAATGAAAGAAGACCAGGAGTTGTGAGGTTCAATCAAATAAATAAAAATTTACTGAAGAATAGTTTGCAGTTTCATCGGTAGAGCCAGCGTCAAAGTCTCACGAGGAGGTCGCAAGCTAACTCTACCTTACACAAAATCTTACACCAATTATACCATTTCCAAGGGCATACATTACATCATTGCTACTTCTGATTGGCTAAGAGAACATAAAGTCTAAACAATTCTACACTTATGGATAGATAGTAGGGTATGCAACATTAATCAAGATAATTGTCATTGGAGTCCATGGAGGTCCGGTGATGACCTCGGAGGTCGTCGAAAGGCGTCTTGAGGTCTGCTGCTACATATCACGAGACCTGTACAGAGCATTCAACGCATACACAAAAGCACAAGGGAATAGCAGTTCTACCAAGGTTGTAGAGAGCCTGAGCTCATTATTATCAAGACAGACTACCCAAAACATACTAATAAAACCTTCCCTCCTCAGAAAGAAGTACAGATAATGTTCACTTTATTCTTTAGGGAAATACACATTAGAAGTACAATTCTGTGAACGTGCAAGTCACGTAGAGGTTGACCCCTGTAACCTTAACTTGATCAGCAGAAAACAGACATAGAGTCATCTGATGAGGGTCTTCTTCAGGCTTGCCCTCTTCTATTAGGTTATTAGCTGTTTTCCCAATACAAAGAGCCTGTTCTCAAGGTCCTCGTTCAGGGCACAAAAGATTAGTCACAGACACCATAATGCACTTAGAAAGATACTGGTAGAAATGCTGACAACAAAATATGATTAAAACTATATGTGAATCACTTATTGAATATAGTAATGATTATATAACTTGATTAGTACTTGTTATAGGAATAATGTAAAAACTCAAAAGGATATATAGATCTATTGAAGAACAAGGGATTCTGACCCCAACCCTTCAAAATTCAGTGGTTCTTTTCAATATTCATATGGTTCCTGGTATGCATGTTGCTCAAATATCAGTATTCTCTGCCAAACAAACAAATAAAAATAAAAAACATTTTAGAGCCCGTATTTTTAAAATGACGATACATTTTACATGCAAAAATAGTTGCTTGTGATTTCTACCTTCGTATCTGGGAGGCAGTTGCCAAAAGCTTCTAGTAAAAGGTTTTCATCTCTGACTGTCTTCTCAAAATCAGAATAAGAAACTCTTCCATCATGGTCATAATCCTGAAAAAATAAAAGGTACATATCTTTTATACTTAACAATGATAAAATATTCCATATACAGTGGGGAGAACAAGTATTTGATACACTGCCGATTTTGCAGGTTTTCCTACTTACAAAGTATGTAGAGGTCTGTAATTTTTATCATAGGTACACTTCAACTGTGAGTGACGGAATCTAAAACAAAAATCCAGAAAATCACATTGTATGATTTTTAAGTAATTAATTTGCATTTTATTGCATGACATAAGTATTTGATAGATCAGAAAAGCAGAACTTAATATTTGGTACAGAAACCTTTGTTTGCAATTACAGAGATCATACGTTTCCTGTAGTTCTTGACCAGGTTTGCACACACTGCAGCAGGGATTTTGGCCCACTCCTCCATACAGACCTTCTCCAGATCCTTCAGGTTTCGGGGCTGTCGTTGGGCAATACGGACTTTCAGCTTCCTCCAAAGATTTTCTATTGGGTTCAGGTCTGGAGACTGGCTAGGCCACTCCAGGACCTTGAGATGCTTCTTACGGAGCCACTCCTTAACTCCTGGCTGTGTGTTTCGGGTCATTGTCACGCTGGAAGACCCAGCCACGACCCATCTTCAATGCTCTTACTGAGGGAAAGGTTGTTGGCCAAGATCTCGCGATACATGGCCCCATCCATCCTCCCCTCAATACGGTGCAGTCGTCCTGTCCCCTTTGCAGAAAAGCATCCCCAAATAATGATGTTTCCACCTCCATGCTTCACGGTTGGGATGGTGTTCTTGGGGTTGTACTCATCCTTCTTCTTCCTCCAAACACGGCGAGTGGAGTTTAGACCAAAAAGCTCTATTTTTGTCTCATCAGACCACATGACCTTCTCCCATTCCTCCTCTGGATCATCCAGATGGTCATTGGCAAACTTCAGATGGGCCTGGACATGCGCTGGCTTGAGCAGGGGGACCTTGCGTGCGCTGCAGGATTTTAATCCATGACGGAGTAGTGTGTTACTAATGGTTTTCTTTGAGACTGTGGTCCCAGCTCTCTTTAGGTCATTGACCAGGTCCTGCCGAATAATTCTGGGCTGATCCCTCACCTTCCTCATGATCATTGATGCCCCACGAGGTGAGATCTTGCATGGTGCCCCAGACCGAGGGAGATTGACCGTCATCTTGAACTCTTCCATTTTCTAATA
This sequence comes from Abramis brama, assembly GCF_963993115.1. NCBI lineage: Eukaryota > Metazoa > Chordata > Actinopteri > Cypriniformes > Leuciscidae > Abramis > Abramis brama. The sequence goes on from NC_139974.1 coordinate 36,022,107, forward strand.
ATTGCGCCAACAGTTGTTGCCTTCTCACCAAGCTGCTTGCCTATTGTCCTGTAGCCCATCCCAGCCTTGTGCAGGTCTACAATTTTATCCCTGATGTCCTTACACAGCTCTCTGGTCTTGGCCATTGTGGAGAGGTTGGAGTCTGTTTTATTGAGTGTGTGGACAGGTGTCTTTTATACAGGTAACATGTTCAAACAGGTGCAGTTACTAGAGGTAATGAGTGGAGAACAGGAGGGCTTCTTAAAGAAAAACTGTGAGAAAGTCTGTGAGAGCCGGAATTCTTACTGGTTGGTAGGTGATCAAATACTTATGTCATGCAATTATTTAAAAATCAAACAATGTGATTTTCTGGATTTTTGTTTTAGATTTCGTCTCTCACAGTTGAAGTGTACCTATGATAAAAATTACAGACCTCTACATGCTTTGTAAGTTGGAAAACCTGCAAAATCGGCAGTGTATCAAATACTTGTTCTCCCCACTGTACATTTTCTGAGTCTGACACATAGTCGTACCATTTTTTTCAAGGCAATTTCCACAACATCCTTAATCCCCTCGTCGGGGTCCTCTTCGGTGGGTTGCCTGATGAGGCTGTCTTTCAGCATTTGAAACATCTCCTCTCGTGAGATGTATCCGTCCCCATTCAGGTCGTATACGTCAAAGCAGACTAGGCATTATACATGGAATATTTTATATACAGTATGTAGATATGTTATAACATGAACTTTATGTACATAACCTTATAAAATATAAAGAACTCACATTTCATTTTTTCATCCAGCGTGCCTCGTAAAAAGACAGACAGACCTTCCACCCACTCTTTGACGCTTACGTAAGTGTCATTGTCCTTGTCAAAGACACGGAAAACTGAATGCACAAGGGGTTAATACAAAAATTTGCAAAAAATGGTTAATATCCTCCTTGAAGCTCAGACAAAGGAGAATCTTTTTTATATTAGTATTACTTAATGAATAAGAAAATATTACAAAGGTTTATTATTATTGACAGGTACTAATATCCTTATATTTGTTAAACTGCAAATAATTATGTACAGTACCAGTTAAAAGTTTGGAGACATTACTATTTGTAATGTTTTTAAAAGAAGTCTCTTATGCTCATCATTTATTTGATTAAAAATACAGAAAAAAAACAGTAATTTTGCGAAATATTATTACATTTTAAAATAATGTTTTTCTATTTTAATATACTTTAAAATATATTTTATTTATGTGATGCAAAGTTGAATTTTCAGCATCATTACTCCAGTCTTCAGTGTCACATGAAAAACAGAAATCATTCTAATATGATGATTTGATACTCAGTTATTATCAATGTTGGAAACAGTTTAGGGCTTAATATTTTTGAAACCTGTTGTACTTTTTTCAGGATTCATTGATGAATAAAAAGTCTTCTATAAATCTTACTATCATTTAACACATCCTTGCTGAATAAAAGTATTAATAATTTCTCAAAAAAAGAAAGAAAAAAATATTACTGAACCCAAACTTTTGAACGGTAGTGTAGGAAATATTGTTTACAAAAGATTTCTATTTTAAATAAATGCTGATCTTTCTTTTTCTTACTTTTTATTCATCAAAGAATCCTGAAAAAAATATCATAGGTTATAAAAGAAATATCAAGACACAACTGTTTTCAACATAATAAACATGATAATAAATCAGCATATTAGAATGATTTCTGAAGGATCATGTGACACTGAAAACTGCAGTAATGGCTGATTTAAATCCAGCTTTGCATCACAGAAATAAATGATATTTTAAAGTGTATTAAAATAGAAAACCATTATTTTAAATTGTAATAATATTTCACAATATTACTGTTTTTTTATGTATTTTTCATCAAATAAATGCAGGCTTGATGAGCATAAGAGACTACTTTCAAATACATAAAAAATAATAATGTTTCCAAACTTTTGACCAGTAACTTACTCTACATGCATTTTTTATATATTATTACTCTCACACACCAATATATAATATAATATACAGTATGCTGCAGACCAGACTACGGTCTACAATCGTCCTCATCCAAACACGTAACGTTACCTCTATCCATGATCACATCTTCAGTCAGCCCGAATGTGTTGTGCAGGATATTTCTGAACTGGACCCTGTCGAGTCCGTGAGCCGCTCTTCTCTCTGCCTGCTCTCCCACCAGTCCGTTGAACAGCCTTATCAGACACCCCACCTCTGCTATACTAACTACAGCACAATCACAATACTGTCAAGTCACTAAACACGGTATTTACTGTAACGTTAACTAACTTTATAAAGCAGGACATATACGCGTGATGAACTAACAGCTGCTAGCAAACGTTTTATTAGAATTACATTATAAAGAATAATATTAACTGGCATATAAGAAGAAAAAAACATTAGTTAATAAATACCTACAATGTTTGACTTGCTTGCATAAAGTTTCAGCGAGGTTTTTAATTATTTTTCTGTTCATTGCCGGCATTTCGATTCTCACCTTTCAAGTCTTTCGTTAGATGTTGCTATAGAAACGCAGCGGCAGGCGGAGCCGGTGTTGTGCCTAATTCCGACCCCCCGGCATGAGACTACCCCCTGTCGCGTGCACGCGGACAGTACCGCTGTGTTTCCAGTAGATGGCAGCTGAAACACAAAAAGTCCGGTCAAATGCTTCACTGATTCCAACTCCAAACGTTCAATTTGACGTAAATCTATGCATTTTCCTGTAGATGGCAGTGCTAACTCAGAAACGTATTTCATTACTTTTCAACCCTATAATCGTAAACGAGACTGGTATGTCCGTTGCAAATCTCTTTTGATAACGCGTCGATGGCGTCTTTTTCCAGTTTTTTTCTTCTTCTTCTTTTTTCTTTTCTGCTTAGATGCAAACCCAGTAGGCCTGTGTATTAGCTGAATTTTACAATAAAGTGTTATGCCTTACAAAATAAATTCAGTTGATCAATACTAGAACTAGTTCTTTTGTTATAATAAAACGTGTACACATACAGGTGCTGGTCATATAATTAGAATATCATCAAAAATTTGATTTATTTCAGTAATTCCGTTAAAAAAGTGAAACTTGTATATTATATAGACTCATTACATGCAAAGTGAGATATCTCAAGCCTTTATTTGTTTATGTGTGTATAATATTCCAATAAACTTATGAACTAAAATAATAATAAAAAAAATATTGCATGAATCAGAATTAGCTTTATTGCCAAGTGTGCTTGCACACACAAGGCGATTTTCTTGGTACTGAAGCTTCCAGTGCACATATACAAATACAACAAGAAACACAGTACTACAATGATTAGATTAGATAAAAATTATAAAGACACAGTTAGTTTTAGTCATAATGAACATTATAAATAATGTATTTATATTATTACATGTTATATATATTATATATATATTATATTATCTGTATTATAAATAATAACAGTATTATAAATCATATAAATGTCAACTGAGTTTAGAAAGATATTGCTCTAAACAGAGTATTGCACTTACAGGCATATGCCTTGGGAGGCATTTAACTTCAAAACGGAAATGGCCGGTGGGAAAACACTGTTCCTGTGCCTAGGTGTTCTGAAAATGATCATGTAGCGTTAGATTTAGGGGGTATTATTTGGGCAGGCCCGTTTCAACCCATCTGCCTGGATTATACCCCCCGATTTCTTCTCTCTAAATACTCAAATGGTTCCTAAAATGGGTCTTATACACCTACACCACCAATACTGTGTGCAAAATGCTACATTTCACTCTATTAACATGGGCAGATTTAGTATTGGGTGGGGGGGGGGGTCTTATTTGGCCAGGCCCGTTTTAACCCACCTGCCTGGATTATACCCCCCTATTTCTTCACTCTAAATACACAAATGGTTCCTAAAATGGGTTAGACACACCTAGTAATACTGTGTGTAAAATGCTACATTTCACTCTATTAACATGGGCAGATTAGTATTTGGGGGCGGGGGGTACAATTTGGGCAGGCCCGTTTCAACCCACCTGCCTGGATTATACCCCCGTATTTCTTCTCTCTAAATACACAAATGGTTCCTAAAACAGCTTAGACACACCTACACCAGCAATACTGTGTGTAAAATGCTACATTTCACTATATTAACATGGGCAGATTTAGTATGGGGGGGGTCTTATTTGGGCAGGCCCGTCTCAACCCACCTGCCTGGATTATACCCCCCTATTTCTTCACTCTAAATACACAAATGGTTCCTAAAATGGGTTAGACACACCTACACCAGCAATACTGTGTGTAAAATGCTACATTTCACTATATTAACATGGGCAGATTAGTATTTGGGGGCGGGGGGTACAATTTGGGCAGGCCCGTCTCATCCCACCTGCCTGGATTATACCCATGTTAATATAGTGAAATGTAGCATTTTACATACAGTATTGCTGGTGTAGGTGTGTCTAACCCATTTTAGGAATCATTTGTGTATTTAAAGAAAAGAAATAGGGGGGTATAATCCAGGCAGATGGGTTGAGACGGGCCTGCCCAAATAAGACTGCCCCCATACTAAATCTGCCCATGTTAGTATAGTGAAATGTAGCATTTTACACACAGTATTGATGGTGTAGGTGTATCAGACCCATTTTAGGAACCATTTGAGTATTTAGAGAGAAGAAATCGGGGGGTATAATCCAGGCAGATGGGTTGGTTACGGGCCTGCCCAAATAATACCCCCTAAATCTAACGCTACATGATCATTTTCAGAACACCTAGGCACAGGAACAGTGTTTTCCCACCGGCCATTTCCGTTTTGAGGTTAAATGCCTCCCAAGGCATATGCCTGTAAGTGCAATACTCTGTTTAGAGCAATATCTTTCTAAACTCAGTTGACATTTGTATGATTTATAATACTGTTATTATTTACAATACAGATAATATAATATATATATAATATATATAACATGTAATAATATAAATACATTATTTATAATGTTCATTATGACTAAAACTAACTGTGTCTTTATAATTTTTTATCTAATCTAATCATTGTAGTACTGTGTTTCTTGTTGTATTTGTATATGTGCACTGGAAGCTTCAGTACCAAGAAAATCGCCTTGTGTGTGCAAGCACACTTGGCAATAAAGCTAATTCTGATTCATGCAATATTTTTTATTATTATTTTAGTTCATAAGTTTATTGGAATATTATACTTGAGTATAATATTAGGCTTGAGATATCTCACTTTGCATGTAATGAGTCTATATAATATACAAGTTTCACTTTTTTAACGGAATTACTGAAATAAATCAACTTTTTGCTGATATTCTAATTATATGACCAGCACCTGTATGTGTACACGTTTTACTATAACAAAAGAACTAGTTCTAGTATTGATCAACTGAATTTATTTTGTAAGGCATAACACTTTATTGTAAAATTCAGCTAATACACAGGCCTACTGGGTTTGCATCTAAGCAGAAAAGAAAAAAGAAGAAGAAGAAAAAAACTGGAAAAAGACGCCATCGACGCGTTATCAAAAGAGATTTGCAACGGACATACCAGTTTCGTTTACGATTATAGGGTTGAAAAGTAATTAAATTCGCGACAGGGGGTAGTATCATGCCGGGGGGTCGGAATTAGGCACAACACCTGTACAATTTTGTAAACTTCATTATCCTGAAGAGTAAATTCCTTATTCATAAATGTCGATTGGCTAAATCACCTTTTTTGTTACGAACTTGCTCTTATAATGAAGTCGCTTAAAGTTGTGGAAAATGTGAAAGGTGTCGTATTATAGTAGTAGGCTATTCTTAAAGGGATAGTTCACCCAAAAATTAAAATCCTGTCATAATTTACAGGTTTGTCTTAAAGCATATTAAAACACCACATAGACATATAAACAACATTAAAAACTTGATTTTCACCACAGGGGGGACTTTAAAAGATTAATTCATAAACACTTATTGACTCGTGGACAAAATACCAGGAATGGATGGATGATTAAAATAAATACTTTCTCAAAAACAAAATCTTTTATTAAAAGTGCAATGCAATTTTATTGCAATTCAATCCATTTTTATTTGGAATAAATCAAAAAAAATGTATTCAGTTTGGATGTAGGATTAATCTATTCCCTCAAGAGTAACAGTGAAGTTTGAAAGCCTCTTGTACTTTGCCATTCTTTGACAAGAGGTTCATGGGGGTTTGTACTTTCAACACCATCCCTAAAAAATATAGAAATACAACTTATGATATGAGCAGACACAAAACTCTACATTGCATGAGTTTTTATTATATTTACAGGTTATATTAAATCTATAATTCATCCACATTTATTTTGGCTTGATGATTAGGCATGATTAATAGAGCAGATGGAGTTAGTTTTACCACTGCAACACCCCCACTGGCCAGATGCTGTCTTGCAGCAGAACTTCTCAGCTGGGCAGTAGCACAGACAGTAAAAGAACTTTTGTTTTTCTCCAGTACTGTGTCCACGTGACGGCAGACTCCTGTGTTACCTTTTCAAAAACTTTGTTTCTCTATCAGCCTCTGCCCTTGGGTCCTCTGTTATCTCTGACAGAATAATCTGGCCAACATGGACCCAGCAGAGGAAACACCTTTTCATGCAGCAGTCGAGATTCAGGGAGCCATGCTGGGCAGACACGAGGACGAGATTTCTAATGCCAGACATGCTGTGGAGAGCCTGGCGGCACAAGTGACGGACTTATCCACATGCTTTCACCATTTTCGTCTGGAGACACCCACTTCCCAGAGAGTCCACAGTTCCTCCGAAACCCAGGATCAACAACCCACCATGTTACGCTGGTGAGCCCACAGAATGTCGCTCCTTCTTAACTCAATGTGAGGTTGTATTTTCCCTTCAGCCCACCACTTATGCTGAGGACCACGCCCCGAGTGGCCTTCGTGGTTTCTTTACTGACCAGACGGGCACGCGAGTGGGGATCCCCCTTTACTCCTGTTGTTTTGGGTCATCCTTGGTTAGCACAGCATAACCCACAGATTAACTGGGCGAAGGGAATTATCCTTTCTTGGAATTTGTCTTGTCATGTTGAATGTCTTGTATCTGCTGTTCCTGCCATTTCCTCTGTTTCTGTGTTTCAGGAGGTGCCTGGTGATTTGTCAGGGGTGCCGAGGGAGTACCACGATCTGCGGGCGGTGTTCAGTCGTTCCCTGGCCACTTCTCTCCCTCCCCATCGACCTTATGACTGCAGTATTGAACTGCTCCCGGGTACCAAGGTTGTATTCCTTGTCAGCACCTGAGTGCGATTCTCTCGCTGCCGGTACCATTGTTTCGTCCTCCTATCCGGCCGGGGCGGGGTTCTTCTTTGTGAAAAAGAAGGACGGTTCTTTGCGTCCCTGCATTGAGGAGGGAGACGAGTGGAAGACGGCCTTTAATACTCCTCTAGGGCTCTTCGAATACCGGGTTTTACCGTTCGGGCTCGTCAACGCTCCTGCCGTTTTTCAGGCTCTTGTAAATTACGTTTTGAGAGACATGCTTAATATTTTCGTTTTCGTTTATCTGGATGACATATTTTTTCACCCTCTCTCCAAGTGCACGTTCAGCACGTTCGCCGCGTTCTTCAGCGCCTCTTAGAGAATCGTCTTTTCGTTAAAGCCGAGAAATGTTTGTTCCATGTGCAGTCAGTTACATTTCTCGGTTCTGTCGTGTCGGTGGAAGGGATCAGTATGGATCCCTCTAAGGCACGAGCCGTCAGATTGGCCAGTTCCTGATTCCCGAGTCCAACGATTTCTGGGGTTTGCCAATTTTTATCGCCAGTTTATCAGAAATTTCAGTCGTATCAAATTCTCGGTCGTATGCTCCGCAGTCTAGCATTCCAGAATCCTTCGTCCTGCTGTGAACAATTACCATGGACGGAGTACGCCCATAATTCTCTACCCTCGTCCGCCACAGGGTTATCCCCGTTTCATTGTTGCCTCGGTTACCAACCACCTCTGTTCCCGTCTCAGGATGCCGAGTCCTCTGTTCCCTCTTCATTCAACGGTGCAAACACACTTGGAGAAAGGTTAGAACTTCCCTTCGTCACTCCAAAATTCGCACACGTCGGGCCGCCGATTGACGTCATGTCAAGGCCCCTAGATATGTTTGTGGGCAGAAGGTGTGGCTTTCCACCCTAAACTTACCCCTTCAGTCCTGTTCCTGTAAATTAGCACCTTGTTTCATCTGACCTTTTTCAATTGTTAAGGTCCTTAGCCCGGCAGCTGTCAAACTCAAATTGTCCCGCAATCGGCGGCGCGTCCACCCCGTGTTCCATGTGTCTGGTATAAAACCTGTTATTCGGATGCCCTCCCGCCCCCTAGTACTAACTCTGATAGAAAGTCAGCAAATTCTTTGATAAAGTCTGTATGGTGGCCTGTATACAGTAGCCAGCACAAATCTCAAACGTGATTTATCATTTACACTATATATTGCTATATTAAGCACCAACACTTCAAAAGAATTATATTTGAAACTAGACTTCTTAGTAATTTTAAAAATATTACTATAAATTACAGCAACACCTCCCCCTTTGCCTTTCAGACGAGGTTCATGTTTATAACAGTAATCTTGCGGGGTGGTCTCATTTAAAGTAATGTAATCGTTTGGTTTTAGCCAGGTTTCTGTCAAACACAGCACATCCAGATTATAGTCTGTAATCATATCATTAACAACTAGATGTACCGCATGGCGGTACAAAATATGACCGCCGCTCAGGCCTGCACTGGCTTTCCACAAAAATAAATGACGTGGAGCAATTTGGCTGTATTGCGTGTTTATGTATATACCTAAAAAAAGTAGTAGTATGTGCATGTCTGTCTGTGTGTGTGTGTATGTGTGTGTGTTTGTGTATGTGTGTGTCTGTGTGTGTGTGTGTGTCTGTGCGTGTATGTATGCGTGCGTACATGTGTGTGCGCATGTGTGTTTGTGTGTGTGTGTCTGTGCATGTGGATTTGTATGTGTGTGTATGGGTGTGTGTCTGTGCGTGTGGATGTCAGTGTGTGTGCATGCTTGCGTTTGTTTGTATTCCTGCATGTGTGTGTGTGAGTTAGGGTTGCCAACTTCAGAAAAGGAAAATGCGGGACAATCGTGGTTATTTATAGGAAAATGAGGGACACTCAAAATATTTGTACTGTATCACACAGTGTACGTCATTTCAGTGTCTGCAGTTAAGTTTGTGATTAAAAGGTTATCAGACATAAACACATTTGTATTGCTTAACCTATTTATGTATTTAATTCTAAAAATAATTTTAATGTCATACATGAAAAAAGTCACATTACAAACAAACCATAGTTCAAAATAACAGCATTTATCTAAAATAGAAAGCTTTTTTAACATTATACACTAGGCTTACAGTTCAAAAGTTTGGGGTTAGTAAGATTATTTTTTGGGAAAAAAAATAGAGAAAGTAATTGCCTACTTTTATTCAGCAAGGATGCATTACATTAATCAAAAGTGACAGTTAAGATAATGTTACAAAAGCTTTCTATGTACTTTCTAAAAGCTTTAAAACATTAATAATAATCAGAAATGTTTTTTGAGCATATTATTCCCTCAGGTAGATTACATGTTTTCTTGCGTGGCTGGATGTTAGACTCATGAACAATAATCACGTTGTTTGCATTCGCCAAAATCGATTAGCCGAAATCAAAACGTGGACAGTGAAAGGAAATTACCGTTAGCGCGAGACGAGTCCGGCTTGAAGCGGAAGCGACCAGACGGCAGAGGATGTTCGCAAATCAAACAATGATTTGTCTCAAAACAGTGATTAAAAAAAGCTGTGATTGGATGATGACAGGTGTCGGTGACCATTCTCAAGTGTCGTGGTCAGCACTGCTGCTGTTGCTGTTGTATCAGTCAGTGGTTTATCAGCTTGTCAAAAAACGGGACACGGGAGGTCACGCACGGGACAAATAAATTAGGCCCAAAATACGGGACGTCCCGCCTAATTCGGGACAGTTGGCAACCTTAGTAACAGTATCATCCTAAACCAGCAACCCTTCGCTCAACACCACCATCTACAGGCCGATGAGTGTACAGTCACTAAATGTGCACATAAATGAATTTATTTTATACCCCCCCATGGATGAAATTCTACGAAACTTAGCATACCCCCAGAGGATGTCAAGTTAATCATACACATGAAATATGGTGCAGTTCTGAACATCTCAACTGAAGATAGGGGCGATTAAAGCAGAATAATATTGCATTTTCATTTTTTATGGGAGGGGCGCAAATCACAAATGAGTGATTATGGGCTAGGTTGATGTGGGCCCTTAAGAGCAACATACCATAAAAATTTCTTCATCCTCGGTGCCACGGTTCAGGTAGTTATTTAGGAAAAACTGCATTTTTTGGGTTTGGGGGGGCCCAGCGCGGGGGGGGAGTGGCCCCCGGGGACCAAACGAAATTTTTCCGTAAAAGTCTAGTAGTTCTGAAAAATTCAGTAGATGACGGGAAAAAAATAAAATAAAAACTTTGACAATCCCTATATGACCGCTTTCTGCTTCTTCAGGCTTGCCCTCTTCTATTAGGTTATTATTGTATTGTTTTCCCAATACAAAGAGCCTGTTCTCAAGGTCCTCGTTCAGGGCACAAAAGATTAGTCACAGACACCATAATGCACTTAGAAATGCTGACAACAAAATATGACTAAAACTATATGTGAATCATTTATTGAATATAGTAATGATTATATAACTTGATTAGTACTTGTTATAGGAACTAGTGCAAAGTGCCTGTGCAAAATCAGTTTTTGTGTGTTTTTAGTAATTGTTGGTTTGGTGTGTTTGAGTGCTCATTGTTACAATTACACAGCAAAAGTTCAATGACATTTTTATTTGTGCATGGTAGAAAGCAAATACTGATACTGACATAATGACATACAATAAATATGGAAAATCAAACTAAACGATTGAGAGAGCAGGCTACACAGTGAACGCCGAGAAAACGCTACGCTTGAGCAAACAGTTTGTGATTAGGCTACTTCAAATGATGGCTGTGAAAGAGACTGTGTACGCATTGAATAGGATATGTTTAATTGGTGAATAGCATAGGCTACTATTACACAGTAGCGATAACGTTAAGCGCACCAGAATAAAATATAATATTCAGAAATAAACAGTGTAGCTGACTTCAGTCAGTGTAGCTGACTGCAGATTCAGTTAACATCCACAAATGAATAAGCGCAACGATTCAGGGCGCAGGCTACACAGTGAACTCCAAGAAAACGCTACTTAAGCTCCGCTGCTTTCTTCGACCCTCTCTGTGTCTGGTCCTGCGCTGTGCTCACTCAGTGTGCAGTGTGAGAGGGGGAGTGGCCTCAGTGTGCAGTGTGAGAGGGGGAGTGGCCAGCGGCTAGAGCGGCAAAAGCCAATTTGTGCTTCTTTTACCAATATATTTAACGATATCTTTTGCATTTCTAATCCAAACAACGCCAAACTTGGCACTACACTTACTCATGCCCGTAGCGAGACACCTGTCAAATTTGAAATCCATCGGACTAACGGTTCGAGAGTTATGCGAATAACAGACACACACACACACACACACACACACAGACAGAAAGACGTTCCTGTAATTTATAGATAGATATAATATTCAGAAGTAAACAGCGTAGCTGACTTAATGTTTAGCTGACAAGAGTGTTTATGTCAGAATGTTTATTTTTAAACCACAACCTTCTAAGTGCTTCTTTTACCGATATATTTAACAATATCTTTTGCATTTCTAATTCAAACAACGTCAAATTTGGCACTGCACTTACTCGTGCCATAGCAAGACACCTGTCAAGTTTGAAATCCTTCGGACTAACGGTTTAAGAGATATGCGAATAACAGACACACAGACAGACGTTTCTGTAATTTATAGATAGATAATTTAAAACTCAAAAGGATATATTGAAGAAAAAGGGATTCTGACCACAACCCTTCAAAATTCAGTGGTTCTTTTCAATATTCATATGGTTCCTGGTATGCATGTTGCTCAAATAACAGTATTCTCTGCCAAACAAATAATAAAAAATTAAAACATTTTAGAGCCCGTCTTTTTAAAATTACAATACATTTTACATGCAAAAATAGTTGCTTGTGATTTCTACCTTCGTATCTGGGAGGCAGTTGCCAAAAGCTTCTAGTAAAAGGTTTTCATCTCTGACTGTCTTCTCAAAATCGGAATAAGAAACTCTTCCATCATGGTCATAATCCTGAAAAAATAAAAGGTACATATCTTTTATACTTAACAATGGTAAAATATTCCATATACATTTTCTGAGTCTGACACATAGTAGTACCATTTTTTTCCAGGCAATTTCCACAACATCCTTAATCCCCTCGTCGGGGTCCTCTTCGGTGGGTTGCCTGATGAGGCTGTCTTTCAGCATTTGAAACATCTCCTCCCGTGAGATGTATCCGTCCCCATTCAGGTCGTATACGTCAAACCAGACTAGGCATTATACATGGAATATTATATATACAGTATGTAGATATGTTATAACATGAACTTTATGTACATAACCTTATAAAACATAAAGAACTCACATTTCATTTTTTCATCCAGCGTGCCTCGTAAAAAGACAGACAGACCTTCCACCCACTCTTTGACGCTTACGTAAGTGTCATTGTCCTTGTCAAAGACACGGAAAACTGAATGCACAAGGGGTTGAGGCTCAGACAAAGGAGAATCTTTTTTATATTAGTATTACTTAATGAATAAGAAAATATTACAAAGGTTTATTATTATTGACAGGTACTAATATCCTTATATTTGTTAAACTGCAAATAAGTATGTACAGTACCAGTTAAAAGTTTGGAGACATTACTATTTGTAATGTTTTTAAAAGAAGTCTCTTATGCTCATCATTTATTTGATTAAAAATACAGAAAAAAACTGTAATTTTGCGAATTATTATTACATTTTAAAATAATGTTTTTCTATTTTAATATACTATGTGATGCAAAGTTGAATTTTCAGCATCATTACTCCAGTCTTCAGTGTCACATGATCCTTCAGAAATCATTCTAATATGATGATTTGATACTCAGTTATTATCAATGTTGGTAACAGTTTAGGGCTTAATATTTTTGAAACCTGTTATACTTTTTTCAGGATTCACTGATGAATAGAAAGTCTTCTATAAATCTTTACTATCATTTAACACATCCTTGCTGAATAAAAGTATTAATTTCTCAAAAAAAGAAAGAAAAATATATTACTGACCCCAAACTTTTGAACAGTAGTGTAGGAAATATTGTTTACAAAAGATTTCTATTTTAAATAAATGCTGATCTTTCCTTCTTCTTTTTTTTTTTATTTTTTTATTTTTTTACTTTTTATTCATCAAAGAATCAGACCAGACTACGGTCTACAATCGTCCTCATCCTCATTATTAGAATTACATTATAAAGAATAATATTAACTGGCATATAAGAAGAAAAAAACATTAGTTAATAAATACTTACAATGTTTGACTTCCTTGCATAAAGTTTCAGCGAGGTTTTGAATCATTTTTCTGTTCATTGCCGGCATTTTCTGTTAGTTCGATTCTCACCTTTCAAGTCTTTCGTTAGGCTACGTTCACACTGCAGGCTGAAACGACCCAATTCCGATTTTTTTGCCCCTATGCGACCTGTATCTGATCTTCAGGGTTCGTACACTTTTTCCAAGGTCAAATTCAAGCACTTTTCAAGCACTTTCCAGGTCCATTTTAAAGCTTTTTCCAGCACCTTACACTACCGTAAATTACATACCAATACATAGTTAAAATTATTATTTAGTGTTTTTATCACATCAAAAGAGATAAACAGCCAAATGTTTCATAATAGCAGAGGGCTGCACGATATTGAAGAAAAATTAGATATGCGATAACTCATTAAATAATGCAATATTCAATATGCAATACAATAATGCTTAAAGTGTGTCTGTCAAATTAACTTAAATTATCTTTAAAATATCTTTAAAATTATATAACCTACACATACATGTTTCACATTCTTTTTGTGATAAGAAAATATCCCTACAACTTCAAGACAGTGAACATCAGTGTTTTACTGTAGCATAAGAAGTGTTATTTTAACATCACTGGGGTTTAGGGGGTTCAGGTTATCCTACATTAGGTTTATTTAACAACAGAAACTGATTAATCAAATAAATGTAAAAATAAACACTGCTTAGTTATAAATATACTGATTCTTATTAAAGCTACAAAAGTCAGCCAAAACCAGTGAGTGATTTTTTTGTATTTTGTTCATGATCCCAGTTATTGCAAGCCGTTGCGATATGCAATTATGCATATTGTAATATATACAGTTGCAATATTTTGATATATTGTGCAGCCCTAATATTTAAGCCAATCACAAGTTTTATTCTTCAAAATGTATCACTAAGTATATAGCCTAAAGCATATGATTAATATACTTTTCATTATATTAATGTTCAAACATTGCTTACCAGATAATGTGATTTATAGGCTGTAAAACTGAAATAATTTCAAATATGAAGACTTAGGATTTGAACAGAAATATTTGACAGGCCTTCCCGTTTTGGGACACATTCTTGATATAGACAAGGTTTGAACAATATCTGAGTGCACAGGAACCTGCCTGATAAATGTATTTCATTGCCAAGACATAACGTTTTACGTTTTACATAACATTTACTGGAATAGAGCAGTGCAAATATTGCATAGGGCCATCCTAAACCTTACAGTAACAGTATACTACTTATGACACTGACTGATTTCAGTTCAGCAATCAACGACTGTTGTTATGCACTGGGCTAACGTTTGCAGGTTGCACGTTACACTTCTGTAATTTTGGCAATGTTCACTGCATATGCAAACTGCAAATGAATGTGACATAACGGACATGCAATACTTACATTACATTATCACACCAAGTACTCTGTCACTAATGGCCCTTTCAGATAGGACGCGGACCGCGCTGCGCTATGAAATGAAACCGATATATTTCAATGGCTTGCGCCGCGCGACTCGGACCAAAGCGGAGTTCAGCGAGCTCGCGCGCACGCCGCGGTCAAAGTTTAAAATAGTTCAACTGTTGCTACTGCGTGGCCAATAAAAACGGTGCATCCAAACAACCGCGGAAATCAAAATGAAAACTCCGCCTACTTTTGCTCTGGCCATCGTAACGCAAATCAATATGTATCTGATTCTGAAGGGCTACATTTTTTTCTCCGTTTAATAAAGAACTATTTCGTCAGAAAGATATTTCTTGTGAAAGAAATACAGTTACAAATTCAAGCATTTTCAAGCATTTTATCCAAAATTCAAGCACTTTTCAAACCTTGAAAGCACATCATCAAAATTCAAGCACTTTCAAGGATTTCAAGCACCCGTACGAACCCTGGATCTTTTCATGACAGTCTGAACGACACAGATCCGATCTTTTCAAATGCGACCCAGGCATGTGGTCCCAAATCCGACACATATCCGATCTTTTGAAATGCGACTTCAGTCTGAATGGCCAGGTCGCATGTATCCGACCCGCACGTCATTGATACGCGAAAAACGTCATAATTCTGCGTTGAAGTAGTCGTCGGTTTGAAAACGGACTGCATATTCGTCGAGCTGAGGTAAATCTGCCGAACGGGTCGACCTCGACGAGCCCGTTAATTAAAAAAATAAATAAAAGCCACCACCACCCACGGCCACCATCATTATATATGACTAACGTTATGTTAACTTTGTGCTGATATTAGATAGGTCAGTGGCTGCTGTCTGGCTCTTGTGTAACGGTCGCTGTTAGTTGAAGTTTAGCTACTTCCGCAAACAACAATTGACGTCGTTGACCGTTGAGTACTCTTCTGCGCATGCGGGTCACTTCTGGGTCATTTCACGTTCAGCATCGAGACAATTTTGTAAATTTCTTTATCTTGAAGGGTAAATTCTTTATTCATAAATTTCGATTGGTTAAATCACCTTTTTTGTTACGAACTTGCTCTTGTAATGAAGTCGCTTAAAGTTGTGGAAAATGGCTATTCTTAAAGGGATAGTTCACCCAAAAATTAAAATTCTGTCATAATTTACAGGTTTGTCTTAAAGCATGTTAAAACACCACATAGACATATAAACAACATTAAAATCTTGATTTTCACCACAGGGGGGACTTTAAAAGATTCATTCATAAACACTTATTGACTCGTGAACAAAATACCAGGAATGGATGGAGAAATAAAATAAAAATAAAATAAACACTTTCTCAGAAACAAAATCTTTTATTAAAAGTGCAATGCAATTTTATTGCAATTCAATCAATTTTTATTTGGAATAAAAAAATTAAAATAATTCAGCTTGGATGTAGGATTAATCTATTCTCTCAAGAGTAACAGAAGTTTGTAAGCCTCTTGCACTTTGCCATTCTTTGACAAGAGGTTCACGGGGGTTTGTACTTACAACACCATCCCTAAAAAATATAGAAATACAACTTATGATATGAGCAGACACAAAACTCTACATTGCATGAGTTTTTATTATATTTATAGGTTATATTAAATCTATAATTCAACCACATTTATTTTGGCTTGATGATTAAGCATGATTAATAGAGCAAGATGGAGTTAGTTTTACCGCTGCAGCACCCCCACTGGCCAGATGCTGTCTTGCAGCAGAACTTCTCAGCTGGGCAGTAGATGTTTCCTTCACAATGAACAGTCTCAGTCTGGGTCTGCCTTTCGAGAGCCTGCTCATTTCCATTCACAGGAATTATGTTAGTAAACACATAACCAGAAACTCACCTTCTTAGAAAAATCTCTAAAAGAACCATTTCAATTTTTACAGCTCAAATAAATACAATAGAAGTTAGAACATAATATAATGAACTAAAGCACATTTCTGCTTTTAAACCACTGAGAATTCACTGCCCTATTGTTTATTTTAACACACAGAGAAATTTGTTTTAAACATGTTTTATAACTGCCGGAAATGGTGATTGAAAGTCATATGACATGGTCTGTAAAGATTGTCAAGTATGTAGGTCATTGTAACATGACAGGTTGCTTTACTGGTTGCATAGGTTGCTTTACTTTGCAGTCATATAGGCAGAGTACTGACATACCTGAGTTTTCTGGATCGCTTTGTAGGCCGGCTGAGGAGAAGAAGACTCAAGTCTCAACCACCCCCTCAAACACTGAGTCGATGTGGAATCGCAGTGATAACCGTGACGGCAGCAATGAACTCCATCTCTACAGCACTGACCCTGAAGGAGTGGGCAGAACAAACAAAGGTTAAACCTTAAACTTAATAGACTATAAAAAAGTTACACAGTTTACTGTGATTTACCATTGAGAACGGACAGCAGAACCATTGTCCATAAGGACTCCGACAACACGTTGTTCCATCAGGACACACAGTATAAGCATCACAATACACCACAGAGACAGACTCACTATCAGACTCTTCTGGGTCTGAGAGATCCATCAGCGGCTCTGCAGCTACAAGAGCTGCCATGAGGAACATCAACACTGGAACCATCTGAAAATAGCACATCAAAATATTATAATTTTTTTTTTTTTTTAAATTATTGAAAAAATGTTTTGGAACTTCCATCTGTTCTAACATTTGATACGTGACAAAGTCTAAAGTCAATAATAGATTGATTGACAGTGAGAATAAGAACATTTACCTTGCTGGGTCTCTTCTTTGAGGATTGTGTTTTGCTGTCTGTGCTGTGATGTTCTGACTGTGTCTCTTATATAGATATACACACGGCTCCTCCCATTTAAAATGTAAAATTTAACCAGGAAATTTACAAGAATAAAGAAAAGAAAAGAAAATAATAATATATTATCAATATAATATATTTGCTAAATTTCATATTGTACATGTAAATACAGTTAAACCAAACCTTTGTTTTTGAAAAAGAGATTCAAATATATATCAATACTATTTTCATTCTAATAAGAAGAAAGAAAATAAAACTATTTCTATATTTGAGTCCTTGAACATATTTAAATTAAGTTAGGCTAAAAGATTAGCCTACCCCCTGTATGTTTTTCTTTATATGTAAAAATTGTAGTTCTGACCATACTTTGACTGTTTGCTTGTTTTGTTAAAGTTCAATTAAATAAAAAGTATGGTTAAACTAAATGGTTAAACGTTTTTCTGTAAGAGCACCTCAATTGTGGAATACCATATATCAAATGAAATGAGAAACATACTCAATATCTTTACACACCATTTAAACCAAGCAATATAGTATTAATGACGAAGGTGTTTTTCGTGCTTAAAATTGGACATGATAACAATATCAATAAACATTTTCATTATTTATAAATGTATTTATTTATTAAACTTTTGTTGCCTCAAGGCATCATTGTACAACAACGGGCAAACTGAAACAATTTGAAAATGTAAACTTGTTCCTGAGATCTGACTGGTTGGTCCAGTTCTGCAACAAGGTGAACGTGATTTCATCAAGTAAAACGAGTTCCTGGGTCAACATCTGTGTTCCTGGAACGACCTTCTAATAAATAAATCAGATTTGAGGGATAGGTTTGGGGACAGTTAATGTCAAGTTTAGGCTTAAAGGACAAGTTCGGTATTTTACACTTAAAGCCCTGTTTACAGATCGTTTCTGATGAAATAGAACGGTTAAGATTAAAATTTGGACACATGCTGCTGTCCCGAGAATTTTAGGTTTCTTTCGCTTTCGCTTCTCTTCCAAAAGCGAAAGAAACCTAAAATTCCCGGGACAGCAGCATGTGTCCAAATTTTAATCTTAACCGTTCTATTTCAAAATACCGAACTTGTCCTTTAAACAAGGTTGGGTGCTTTCAGTTTTATGAACCTTAAACCCTATAATTTCCCTATGATTTTAGGGATAAGTTATAGGAAAGGTTAGATTTAGGGGTAGAACTATGTTTTCGGACAGGATTGTTGTTCCAAGATCAACAAAAGCTGTTGGAACATGTCTTTCTTTGCAAAATCACGTCAACCAACGTTACAATCAGTGTTGTTTCAAGGCAAAACCTTAAAAATCACCATAACATTACAAGGATGAGGAAATAGTTTTATTTACACAACTGTCACGTTAAGAGAACCATTCTTTGCAGTGATCTATGCTGAAATACAAGTTTGAACAGGGATGAAAACTTGAAAATCAAATGCTGCAGGACAAATCAGTTAGTTGAAGTTTAGCTACTTCCGCAAACAACAAGTGACGTCGTTGACCGTTGAGTACTCTTCTGCGCATGCGGGTCACTTCTGGGTCATTTCACGTTCACACAGGAGATCACAAAAGGTCGCATTTATTTGGAAATGTGAACGGCCTTGCAAAAAAATCGAATTTTTTCAAAAAATCGGAATTGAGCATTAAGCCCTGCAGTGTGAACGCAGCCTTAGATGTTGCTATAGAAACGCAGAAGGAGCAATGTAGTGATGACGGGTGACACACGTGAGGATCCCATATCATCAGCATCGAGACAATTTTGTAAATTTCATTATCTTGAAGGGTAAATTCTTTATTCATAAATGTCGATTGGTTAAATCACCTTTTTTGTTACGAACTTGCTTAAGTCGCTTAAAGTTGTGGAAAATGGCTATTCTTAAAGGGATAGTTCACCCAAAAATTAAAATTCTGTCATAATTTACAGGTTTGTCTTAAAGCATGTTAAAACACCACATAGACATATAAACAACATTAAAAACTTGATTTTCACCACAGGGGGGACTTTAAAAGATTAATTCATAAACACTTATTGACTCGTGAACAAAATACCAGGAATGGATGGAGAAATAAAATAAACACTTTCTCAGAAACAAAATCTTTTATTAAAAGTGCAATGCAATTTTATTGCAATTCAATCAATTTTTATTTGGAATAAAAAAATTAAAATAATTCAGCTTGGATGTAGGATTAATCTATTCTCTCAAGAGTAACAGTGAAGTTTGAAAGCCTCTTGCACTTTGCCATTCTTTGACAAGAGGTTCACGGGGGTTTGTACTTACAACACCATCCCTAAAAAATATAGAAATACAACTTATGATATGAGCAGACACAAAACTCTACATTGCATGAGTTTTTATTGTATTTACAGGTTATATTAAATCTATAATTCAACCACATTTATTTTGGCTTGATGATTAAGCATGATTAATAGAGCAAGATGGAGTTAGTTTTACCGCTGCAGCACCCCCACTGGCCAGATGCTGTCTTGCAGCAGAACTTCTCAGCTGGGCAGTAGATGTTTCCTTCACAATGAACAGTCTCAGTCTGGGTCTGCCTTTCGAGAGCCTGCTCATTTCCATTCACAGGAATTATGTTAGTAAACACATAACCAGAAACTCACCTTCTTAGAAAAATCTCTAAAAGAACCATTTAAATTTTTACAGCTCAAATAAATACCATAGAAGTTAGAACATAATATAATGAACTAAAGCACATTTCTGCTTTTAAACCACTGAGAATTCACTGCCCTATTGTTTATTTTAACAGACAGAGAAATTTAAATGACTATTTATGACAATTGAGAACATATATGTTTTTTGAACCCTAAATATTTATTTAATTTGTGTCAAAAATCTTATGTCATTTTATTGATCACTGTTTATTGTTCGCAGCTTGAAAATGTTCAGCCATGTTTTATAACTGCCGGAAATGGTGATTGAAAGTCATATGACATGGTCTGTAAAGATTGTCAAGTATGTAGGTCGTTGTAACATGACAGGTTGCTTTACTGGTTGCATAGGTTGCTTTACTTTGCAGTCATATAGGCAGAGTACTGACATACCTGAGTTTTCTGGATCGCTTTGTAGGCCGGCTGAGGAGAAGAAGACTCAAGTCTCAACCACCCCCTCAAACACTGAGTCGATGTGGAATCGCAGTGATAACCGTGACGGCAGCAATGAACTCCATCTCTACAGCACTGACCCTGAAGGAGTGGGCAGAACAAACAAAGGTTAAACCTTAAACTTAATAGACTATAAAAAAGTTACACAGTTTACTGTGATTTACCATTGAGAACGGACAGCAGAACCATTGTCCATAAGGACTCCGACAACACGTTGTTCCATCAGGACACACAGTAGAAGCATCACAGTGCACCACAGAGACAGACTCACTATCAGACTCTACTGGGTCTGAGAGATCCATCAGCGGCTCTGCAGCTACAAGAGCTGCCATGAGGAACATCAACACTGGAACCATCTGAAAATAGCACATCAAAATATATAATAATGAAATTATTTTCTCTGTTTCTGCTTTTTCTAGAAATTGTGTAACTTTTTTAGAACTTTATCCATCTGCTCTAACATGTGATATTAATGATAATGTGACATGCTCTAAAGTCAATAATAGATTGATTGATATTGAGAATAAAAACATTTACCTTGCCGGGTCTCTTCTCTGTGGATTGTGCTTTGCTGCTGTCTGTGCTGTCCTGTGATGTTCTGACTGTATCTCTTATATATATATATATATACACGGCCCCTCCCACTGTAAAAACAGGAAGTTTGTTCAGTAAAAATGTAACCAGAAGTGTAGACGACGCTTTGAGTTTTTAAACATACAGAAGTCCTTGTATGAACAGGCTTCAATATAAAAGAATGGGAATGAGAGTAAGACCGAGGTATTGAGAGGACCACTTCCTCTCATCCAAACATATACTTTTTAAAACTAAAATTGTAATTAATTATTTTAATTAATCACTTAAAAAATTATATTATTAATATTTAATAAATAGTTCTGGCATGAAACTTTAGATGGTGCAGCGCTTCAGAAACCCTCCACCTTCCCCAGCTCCACCTGTATAGATCTGCTACGGTTAATTCATGAATGCTATTGTACAGCAACAGTATGTCTTACTCTCTCACAGCAGCGTGTCGTGTGTATTGGCAGTAGCAAGTCCCATACTTGCTCTGCAGCAACAGCAGCGTAGCAGATCTATTCCGCCAAGACCAAACATACAGTATTGTCATATCCATTACCATATCAATCACTCAGAGAGACAAAACTGATTTTAATATATTTTAAAATATAATTTATTCCTGTGATGCAAAGCTGAATTTTATTCTAATCTTCAGTGTCACATGATCCTTCAGAAATCATTCTGATCATTCTACTTTCACTTTTGATCAATTTAATGTGTCCTTGTTGAAGAAAAGTATTAAATAAAATAAAAAAATCAGTTCAACAATCAGTATTTTGTGGAATAACCCTGATTTCCCATCATTCTCCCTATCAGTCTTTCACATTGATGTTGGGTGACATTATTTATAAGAATTTAAAGCAGCTTTGCTTTCTTTGATGGCTTGTGACCAAAATTCAAGCAGTTTGGCTTTGCTTGAAGACTTCCTCTTGATCACATTCCAGAGGTTTTTAATGGGGTTCAGGTCTGGAGTTTGGGCTGGTCATGACAGGGTCTTGATCTGGTGGTCTTAGATTGTCCTGGCTGTGTGGCATGAAGCGTTGTCCTGCGGGAAAACCAATCCTTCGAGCCGTCTGCTCTTGTCAGAACAGAAGGAAGCAAGCTTTCTTCCAGGATAACCTTGTATGTGGCTTGAGTCACACGTCCTTCAGGCTTCAGATTTACCTGATTCTGATCCAGTTTTCAGCCCAACACCTGGTCCTCTAAAGGTTAAGGCCTGAGTTTACTTCATTTTCCACGTTCCGCTCAGTCTTGCACACAGTTGAGTGCACAAGCCTTTCAAAGTATACACATTTGGCATTCGGTGCGTACGCACTATCTAGTGGACTTTGTTTTCAAGTCATAACTCAACTCATAATATATATATATATATATATATATACTGAAATTTACTAGCAATTACAATATATATATATATATATATATATATATATTGTAATTGCTAGTAAATTTCACAAACAATAAAAAAAACAGTAACACATGTTGGAAACAAATTTGGAAGTAGAAACACTGAAATAGTATTTACTCGTAAAGCGTATACTCAAACAATCTTTTTTTATTTACAACATCGAAAAACATTTCTTGCAGTGTAGTTCTGTCACGGGTACCTGAAAATAATCAAAATCTCATGCCTCGAAAACATCTTTTGAGATTCAAATATTAATTGTTATATGAGAATTGTATCACAAGATTCCTGGTCTGATTAAAATGTTCTGGTAATGGAATTTTGATTGAATAAGCTTCATTTTGTCTTTATGTCAGGGGGGAGGAGGAAATTGCATTACAAAGATTTCTAAATTATCTTCCAGCTTTGATACAACATTTGCAAACCAGACATAATAAGTTGAGGTTCCCATTTACTGATTATGTAACATTTGGAGCATAAACATTTCAAAACCACACTGCCTACACTTTCACTTCAGTCTTTTAATGCAAATTGTGCATGAATTTTTTTTAACCTCCATACAAGGAAATATGATACTTTTAACTGTTTGTATCCATGGTTACTGTTTTGAGGTTGTCAGCCTGTCACGTAACCTGATTTACAGTTGAGGATATATAGGACCCAACTGCACAGTACAGATTTTTTTTTACCCTATTTTTAATCTTCATTTATAAATCCAAATAAAGGGAAATTAAAGCTTGAATCAGGTATCAATTATATTGCTTCAACATCGAAGCAGATCATGGGGGACACCAGGTTTATTCTTGCCTTTTTTGGGGGGAAATCTTATTAAAGCCAAAATGTAAAGACCTTTAGCCTAATTTTGAATAAAATGTTTTTGTTGACAAACATCCACTGCGCTATAGATTTAAGGAATTTCGGTCAAATACATGTTTTCGCGGTGTATAAAACATACAGCATGCTTCAAATGATTATTCATTTATGTAAATTGTAGCGACAATGAGAAGGAACCAACCACCAACTAATCTTCTTCCAGAAAATTAATTAAAACTTTCCACTTCCTGCCGAACAAAGAGGAAGATTTGGTCAGGACTTCGTATCCTCATCAATCTTGTCATGGGGTCCAGGCATCACCGGTCTGACTATTTAAAACTGACCCCCAGCACTAACGAAATAACTGGTC
The DNA here is from genome assembly GCF_963993115.1 of Abramis brama. Lineage (NCBI taxonomy): Eukaryota > Metazoa > Chordata > Actinopteri > Cypriniformes > Leuciscidae > Abramis > Abramis brama. Next base: position 36,046,062 of record NC_139974.1, read on the forward strand.
AATGCTAGCTTTGTTGTCAAAATACTGATTGGTTAAGAGAAAGACAGAGACCAAGGTCTCACACAAGAGTCCTCACATTCCAGATTCAAATTACCCAACCCAGAGCCATGAATCATTCACAGTGATCATTTTTTTGGTTAACTTTAAGGAAGAACGTTGTCAACGTTTGATAGTTTTGCAAGACGGATCGGTTCAGAAGATGGTACTGCTCAGGGCCCGGTTTCCCAAAGCGTTCTTATCTCTAAGTAGTTCTTAACCTATTCCTTAACCTCTCTCTTAACCTTATGGCACGATTCCCGAAACGTTCGTTCGCTAAGTATATCTTCTGTAAGTCACACTTTCGTAAGGTTGGTCTGGACCACTCTTAGCTTTACCTTATCACTGTTGCAGGTCTATATGAATATAATTCTGAAGTTATAATACACCCAGACAGTATTCAATTAGGCTAATTCAAGTGTTTTCATGCAAAGAATAAAATTGTCATTACACTGATTGTTGTTAGATTTTTAATTATATTATTATACAATATTATTAATTTAATTAAAAAGCGCTTTTAAAGGCCAGTGAAAGCATAGGCTACTGTCAGTTAAGTCCTATTCGGACGCTAATATTGTTTCTCATGGGCTCGTCCGGTATTTTAAACATTTACAGGGGTAAGTCGGTGATTTTAGTGCCGTCCGAATCCATAATATCAGTGTTTTTTCTCACCCAACCCGCGTAAAAATCCCTGGCCAAATTAATACCTACTGTTTTTTGACAAACAGGTCATGTGGTAATTTAATTGCCGTCTGAATCAACATCTCTGAGTTTACAAGAGATTCAAAATTCACGGTTTAAATCCTTTTTGATCACTGCCGAGCACCGTACGCAAGATGTAAACTTTTATTACTGAAATGCTGGAAAGTATTTACAAGAACAATATTTCATCGCAGCTCCACCTCAGCGAACAAAAATGGGAAAGAGAAGAAGGCACGTACATTTTTGAAAAGGTTATTGTGGCAGCAATATATGTTACAATTTTAAAATATGTAGGCTAGGCTATTATAGGCTATTATAGTTTGGATTATTTTTTATAATATCCAATAATCATAATAAATAGCAATTTCAACTATTTCTGAAGTGCTTCATTTATAAAGATCACCGCTTTCTCACATAAACAGCCCCTGCACGAGAGAATAATTGATTCTCGAGCCATCGATATCAAACAATTCAGCACCATCGCCACGGACAGCGCCGGGTAACGTCGCACGTAAGAAGGTATATCTTAAGCAGCTTCCTAAGGTATGGTTCGGGGAACACACTTAGGAACATAAACAACTTTGGTAAGATATATCTTTCGAGCTTTCTTAGCGCGCTAAGAGTGAGCGTTATCGGGAAACCAGGCCCAGGGCCCTAACAAGAGGTCACGTGACCCCTGCGACTAACAGACCCCGTCTTTCTTAAGGACCAAGGAGATGAACAAAACAGACGTCAGCAGGAACTATACATGACCTCAGATCGGGATTTCTTAAACCCCATAAACTTTACACACCAACACACTTTACATATCAAAATAAATAAAATCATCACAGAACAAGTTTCGATGAACATCATGGAACTACATAATCCTATGTGTTTCTACAATATATGTGTATGTTCAATAAGTTTAAATCCCATGTAAGTCATTTAATGGTTATAACTGTTAGATGTTTGAATGAAAGTGTGTTGTGTTTCATATCAGTAGGATCGTATGCTCTTGATTCAAAAGATGGCTTGATTGAAATCTGTGTAAAATGTTTCGTATTCTTATAATACTGACAATGTCTAAACTGTGGCCTCTGTTTTCTCTGTTAGTAAGGAGAGCACAGATGCGCATGATTTCCGATCAGAACTGAAAAGAACGCCACCTCCTAAATTTAGCCAGTGTCTAATTGGCCAGAGCTCATCCTGGAGGTTGGACGAACTTTGAGTTTAAAATCTTAAGACCCAAACAAAATTTTTAGAAGAGCTCTCAACAAGGCAGAACAAAGACGGAGACGGCAGGCGATGGTTATAGTAACCATGTAGACCGCAAAGACAAAGAACCCAAATTAAGATCAGAAGAACGGGTTCAACAGCTTTATTCAAGCCATCTTACTACTCTCGTCTCAATTTTCTTTTCTTTTCTAAGTTTTCCTTTATTTTCCGTTGTGAGTCTCGGTTCTAAGTTAAGTTTTGCGGCAAAGTTTCGGTCCACATTTCTTCTGCAAAGCCAGCTTCAAACAAAGACTTCCATCAACCCGCCAGTACACCACGTGGAGACCAGGCACGAGGAGACCAGCCAACGAACGAACTCGGGAAACCCCTTTTACGCCGAAAGGGAATCCCAAGAGAAAAAAGGAACGCCAAAGACAAGCAAGTAACCTCCAGACTAAAAGCTGAACTGGTGTATTGATATAAATTTAATAACCTGTCTAAGAAACGATAGAAGGGTTAATTAATGATTGATGGTTCGTTCCAGGTTATGTCTTATAAGTGCATAGAATCTTGAGATTTCATCATCTCACTCTTAAACTCATTCTTTCCAAACTCTTTCTAATTTTCTTTCTCTCTTTCTTTCTTTCTTTCTTTCTTTCTTTCTTTCTTTCGGCAACTTGTATGAATGCATGTGTATGCGTGTGCGTGTGTTTGTGCTAGATATTAGCTTTATGTGTTAGTATATAATCAATAAAGTAGCCTATTGTTTGTATTTGAAAAGAGATTACTTGTGTATGTGCTTACAAATTTATTGTCTTGAACTTCGATCTAAGTTACCGATGCTTTTACCCGTGATTATTTCTTAATTTATTGTTAGCTGGGGATTATTCTTTCTTGGCCAGGAAGATATTATATTTCCTAGAGTTAATAATTGTTTATGCTTTCTGTTCATTGGATGAACTGATAAAATGATCATACTATTGATTCTGCTACAGTAAATTCTGAAAATAATTAACATATTAATTATTGATCATAATCCATTATGAATAATAATTAATTATATTTATACGTGGGCGTATAAACGCTACATTTAATTGGTGGAGAATGCGGGCAGTTTAACCTAAATTGTAAGCATATTACCAAGTAATTTATCTCTTCATATTATGCCGATGAGGGATCCAAACCTCTGAGAGTCTGTGTGTGACGTATGCGTGCGCTCTGTTTGAATGCTGCCTGCTGCTCGAGCTGTCTACTCTAGTCTAGTCTGCCTCCCTATTTTTATTTTTATTTTAAACTGCAGTAAAATAACCCAAGATATAAAATCTCACACAACGATAAGGTAAGAATTGAGCGTGTCCCTCAATTTCTGAAATACTTTGAGTATAGCTTACTGACGTCTGCGTGTTCCAGCGTCTTTCAAAGCTATATGTGTGTGTGTATCAGCCAGAGAGCTTAACGAAATTATACTGCAGTAATTAAAATAACCATACAAGAACGAATATTCTCCTCACAGAGCGATGAGCGTGTTTCTAACGTTATTTATCTGATTCACCGTGCGTGTTCCACGGCGATCCGTGATAAACATCATAGAAGTATATATATTTGTCTGACTGGCAGTGCGAGTTCCACTGCTAGGACGAATATTCTCCTCATTTAGTTTTTTTCTTAGGTTGTCAGTGCGTGTCCCACTACAATCCCCGTGATAAACTATAAGCTTATCTGTGTCTGTTCAATTAATTCTCGTGTAAAAACTGCGTATGTCCGAGTGTAATTGAATAGGAGTTATTTAAAGTTGTGTTCAAGTAAAGCTTGACGGTGAAACTTAACCAACAGTGAAGAACCCTGTTGTTTTTGTGTGCTCAGATAAACATTGCACAGAGACGATCCGCCGAGATCGCTATTGTTCCATCTATTACAGTGCAAAGCTGTCCTTTAAAGTTAATCTCACTCCTAACAAACTGAGTGAAGCCCCACGTCGTAAAACAGCTACAAGTGGTGTATTTGTATTTTTGAAATGCGCCGACATTTCACATGATATGATCGACTGTACGTGCATATTCTTTGAACATTGTTGAAATGCGCCGACATTTCATGTAACATGAATGATTGATGATCAATCATTAATTGAAAAAGTATCTGTTTACAAACTGCAATTCACATGTTTGCCCACTAGCATTGTTTTGTCGCCATAGTTACAATCGTGACACGGAAGTCTTAACCAACGCTTCCGGGTGAACTCTGACCAACGCCACAGTGTAAACAAACCCTTTGGTGGCTAGGCTAAGCTAACCTGGGCAGTTGTTTACATTGAGGCCTATATGCTAAAGCCTTAAGCATTATTTACGTTTGTCATTAGTATTAACATCAGTGGTTAAATACAGTGTCTGTTTGAACAACGTTAAAGTGATTTAACCATTTAAACACCTTGACTTTTACACCTGTTGGTCTTTTCTTCTTTCTTTTTTTACCTGTCTAATATTTTAATTACCCATATTTTCCGTGAAAAGGAAAATTTAGATTCGCAATTATTAATTCCGTTTACCTGCATTTTACTTGAAAAAGAAAATACTGGTTTATGATTATTGTCAAATTCAAATTTGATTTAAAAAAAGAAATATTAAATTAACATTGAAATTCCTTTTTTTCTAAACAGGTAATTTCTAATGATTTCTAGATTCATTTTTAATAATTCTAATTTCATAATTTCCCTAATTTCTAAATTTCTCTTTTAGATTTAATCACTTCAGGTGAATAAGTTTTGAACTTTGAAAGTTAAGTAAACTTATTCCACCCACCTTTCCCTATTACAAGTATTGTTAGACTCATACTTGCTCATTTATTGTTATTGCGTGGTATCCTCCGTTTCTCCTTTCTTTTTGTTACGGTTATAAACTTAACCATTCTATTTGATTTACTCGTTTACCTCTTTATTTAATTACCCTTTTTCTTATTTTGTCCATTATCATTATCACTTTCTTTCATCTTTATTACCTTTTTTTTATCATTATTCTAGCTTGGGAGTAACACACCTGAGCCTCAATAGGAGACATTGGTATCTCACTACAAGTGTCAAATAAATCAGAGATAACCCTCTCTTACAAAGTTTTATTTTTGAATGTTTAGTTGTTTGGCAACTATCAATTCTATACTCGTAGTTCGACAAAGGCTCCAGAGCCATTTGTGGATCCAATCTCCTTCCCTCCTTTCCTCCTTTACACATCTTTCCTGTTCTGTCCTGCTTTATTCCATCCCATTCTTCAAATTTGTAGGGAACAAACCTGGGAGAACCATCAATCGAGTCTAAAGAAAGAGAAAGATAATATTCCCAAAGAAAACAATCATTAGATCAATTAACAGAGACAAGTGTTGAGCAACCGTCGCCTTCATAGCATCCCAGCTGTAAGCGGTCCAACTGACGGTGTGTGGTGTCAATCCTGTCAAACTCAGAAAAGAGGTATCAGCATTATTATTGTATTATTTTTCCTTGTAAACATAAACAATAATATTGTTTACCTTTCTGAAAATAGATTCTCTGTGATAGGAAGCATTTACGAGAAAAATAATATTTCTCCTAGTTAAGAATTTTCTTTCTTGTTTTTTTTTATTGAAATTGTTTTTTTAACCTCTCTCTCTTTTTTCCCTTACTCAGTTGAGTGACATAGTCCTCACATCACAAGTTGAAACCAGCTTTTCATTGATAGAAAATATTTATAAAAAAATATTTCTCCCATTGAAAAATCCTTTCAATTGAGATTTGTTTTAAACTTTTTCTCTCTTTCCCTCACTTAGTTGAGTGACGAAGTGTCCACATCACTAGCCTACCTGTCTACACTGAGACCAACACTTAGACATTACAACACTTCACTGTTGTTGTACAGTCACTTAAACGACACTTAGCTGTTCAACCACATATAGGCTTACACCCCACACAGATCTGTGTCAGTCTCTTCACCCCAGCGTGCCAACATGTCGGGGACGACAAACCCCACTGCCCCAGGGGACGACGTGGACGCATGTCTCAGAGGCATTACAGACTGCCTCACACCAAAGACAATTGAACTGTTATTATTTGTAATAATAATCATAATTCTGAGAAGATTCCTGACACAAGATTCAAGCCAGAATCAGAACCACAACCACGTGGAACTAACCAAGATTATCTGTTCCCTAAGCAATGCCTTCACAGCCCAGCTGAAACTAAGTGACAAGCACATCACCCACCTTCAGGAGGAGCTGACACGTGCCCAGAGCCGCATAGACAAGCTGGAAGTGAAAGTCCAGGACGACTTCAAGCGTCAGACCACTGAGTTCCTGAAAGAGCTGATGCACGCTCAACACTGCACAGACCAGCTCAAAGCGAAAGCTCAAGTGCCTGACAAAGTGGAGCAAGAAACAAAGAACCAAGTTGACAAGCTCCAAGAAGCCCTTGCAGTCACTGAACGTGACAAACAAGAATTAAAGACTGTCCAGAAGCACCTGGCAAACCAACTCCAGTCTGCGGAACATCAGCTAGAGAAAGCCAAAGCTGACATTAAAGACAAGAACTCTAAAATCACTGTTCTGAAAGACCACCTGGAAAGGTGCAGTGCTGAAATTGACCATCTGACCCAACAGCGAGAATAAAATCATCACAGAACAAGTTTCGATGAACATCATGGAACTACATAATCCTATGTGTTTCTACAATATATGTGTATGTTCAATAAGTTTAAATCCCATGTAAGTCATTTAATGGTTATAACTGTTAGATGTTTGAATGAAAGTGTGTTGTGTGTAGCAACACTGGGTTGTACATTAACAAATAGCTCAAATGATCTATAGGGAATTTTAATAATTAATCATGACTATGATTAATATTTTGCATCTTACAGTTACATTAATTTATTCGAAGTTGAAAATAGATCGATTTGTATATATGAATAATCAATCACAACGAATTATAATTCATCATTCATATATCAATAATCCTATTTCAGATCGATTATGAGATAACCCTTAATGGAAAATTAATGTAATTATCGAACCGTTGTTTGTCCCGCAAACGACCATAAGATTAACTTACCAACTTTCTCAATAAAGTTATCACTTCTTATAATTTCAAAAAGGAATAGCTTCTGGCCATGAAACCATTATTTTTGTCCTTATAAAATTTAGGTTACTAAACCATAATCAAATTGTAAAGCCTGTAGCTAGATCAAACATTTCAGGGACTCGTAATGTGAGAATTATAGACAGGATCAATCAAGTATATATGGAATTTTAATAATTTGACTAATACATTGAACTAAGGAATACAAAATACTACAATTTACACGAGTAAATATGTATGTACAGGACACGTAAACAAAATACAAGACTAAACGAATAACAGATGAGAGAGGGAGAGGATGAAAGGGAGAAAGTGAAACTAAAGTTCAGGATGAGAGAGATCACCGAAATGATCTCAGCATGGCAAAATCACAGGCAATGTAACCTTGAGAGACAGCAAGGAATCAAATCACATTAAAAGTTCAATAAACTTATCTTGCAAAATGGTTCTCTTTGTTTGTGCCAATTCCAATAATCTGTTCCAATTCTCCTCTGTGTAAGTACACCCAAGATCAGACTCCCACCTTGTTTTGTTTATATATCTGGCATAAGCCGGTAAGTTGTCAATTATGATCTTATACACTGTAGATATTAAACCTTTAATTCTATTGCGTTTGGAATTAAAAATGCATTTTTCAAGTAAAGACTCTTCGGGTCTGTGTGGAAAACTATCTTTAGTTTGACTCTTGATCCAACTTCTAATTTGTAAATATTTGAAGAAGTTACGTTTATCTATATCATAAATTTCTATCAATTGACTGAAACTTGAAAAGACATTATTAGAGTAAAGGTCACTAACAATTTTTACTCCTTTTCTCACCCAGTTTTGTAAAATTCCATCCGCCAAGGCTGCTGGAATGTTGGGATTGTTTGTGAGAGGAGAATTTACCAATAATTTTATGTTTTGTCCAACTAATGTGTGTAATTGCTGCCAGGCGTTGAATGTAACAGAAATTATTGGGTTTTGAGTGATTGTTTTTAGTTTCTTTTTAGATTCCAAAAATGGTACGATTGTTAATAGATTATCCTGTAATTCATGTTGTTCAATTGACATCCATTTTACTTCATCTGCTCTGCAGTGAAACCACATCCACAGAGCACGAAGTTGTGCCGCCAAATAATACAATTTAAAATTTGGGAGATTCAAGCCTCCTTTGGAATAAGGAGCCTGTAATGTGAGGAGTTTGACTCTCGGTGTTTTATTGTGCCACAGGAAGGAAGTAAGTGATTTGTCTAATTCCTTGAAAAAGGATATTGGAACCTTCAGTGGTATACACTGGAATAAATAAATAAATTTGGGTAATAGATTCATTTTTATTGTATTAATCCTGCCAATCAGTGATAAGGGGAGGTCCATCCATCTCAGTAACTCTTTTTTAGATTTAGTAAGCAAAGAGGCGTAATTTTCTTCATATATTTTGTCACAGGTGCTACAGATAGTGATTCCCAGGTATTTGAAGCCCTCCGTACACCATTTAAATTGAACTGGAAGCAGACTTATGTAATGGTTTGTCATGTTGATTGGAAAAGCTTCACTTTTAGAGTAATTGATTTTGTATCCCGATACAGCACTGTATTTTTTAAGATTAGTCAATAACGAGGGAAATGATGTAATAGGTTGAGATATAAATATTAATAAATCGTCTGCATAGAGTGCGAGTTTATGCTCTTCCGTTCCAATTTTTATGCCAGTGATGGATATGTCTGATCGTAGGGAGATAGCCAGTGGTTCTATTGCAATTGAGAAGAGCGCGGGAGAGGAAGGGCAGCCCTGACGACAGCCACGTGATAAGGAGAAGGCGTCCGACAGAACCCCATTTGTTAGGATCTGCGATCTGGGGGCGGCAAATAGGGTCCTAATGAAACACAGAAAATTTTCACCAAAATTCATGGCCCTCATGGTCTCAAGAAGGAAACTTGGTTCTATCCTGTCGAACGCCTTCTCGGCATCCATAGAGACGATCACGGCAGGATAAATATGTTTTTTTGTGTGCTCTATAATATGAAATAGTCGCCTAACATTATCTGCACCTTGTCTATTCTTGATAAAACCCGTTTGGTCCGTATTAATTATTTTTGGAACTACTTTCTCTAAGCGTTGTGCAATAATTTTCGATAAAATTTTATAATCAGAGTTAAGGAGGCTGAGGGGTCTATAATTGCTGCACTTTTGTGGATCCTTTCCAGGTTTCGGAAGTAGCGTAATAGTTGCCAACTCCAATGTTTTTGGGAGTGTTTCTTTTTGAAATGCTTCTCTAATCATGTTTGTTAGCGGTGTTAGTATTTTTTCTAAGAAAGTTTTGAAATATTCAATTGGATACCCGTCAGGTCCTGGGGCTCTATTATTTTGTAAGGACTTGATCGCTCGGTGAACCTCTTCTTCTAGTATCGCTTCATCTAATAGGTTCCTATCTGTAACTGTAAGTTTAGGCATTGTTAATTTATTAAGGAAGTCTTTGATTTCAGTTTCGGTTGACTGTTCTGTTTTATATAACGTTTCATAATATTTTTGGAATTCCAAGTTCATGTCCTTAGAGCCTTCTAAATATTGTTCATCATCAGATTTGATGCATTGTATGTATTTTTCTGTATCTTCTTGCTTTAGCTGCCAGGCGAGCAACTTGCTAGTTTTGTTACCAAACTCATAGTAATGATATTTAGTTCTCGCCATGGCTGCTTCAGCTTTACTAGTGCAAAGATTGTCATACAAAGTCCGTTTTAGTTTTAATGCACTAAGGGTTTCGGATTGTTTGGTTTGGGCATGCTGAATTTCAAGTATTTTTATTTCATGTTCTAATTGCGATAATTGGTCTCTCTTTTGTTTATTTTTATGGGATAAATATGAGATAATGAGACCTCTCATATATGCCTTAAGGGTTTCCCAAACAACTGAGTGAGAAGCAGTATTTAAGTTAGTCTCCAAATATATATCTAACTTGTCATTCATATATTTTACAAAATCGGGATCTTTAAGTAGAAATGTTTTAAATCTCCATCTATGCGAGGCAGGGTCTTCCTGTGACATAGACACCCCCATCATTAGAGCATTGTGGTCTGATAAAGTTGCAGCCAAATAAAGACATGTTTTGATGTGAGGCAGTAATGTATGTGAGGTCAAAAACAGGTCAATTCTAGAGTATGTATTGTGAACATTAGAGTAGAAAGAGAATTCCTTTTTACACGGGTTTTGCAGTCTCCACACATCTTTTAACCCAAGATCATTCATGCCTTGATACAATGCTGTTGCAGATTTCGACAAAGTAGTGTTCTTGGGGGCTGAGCGATCTAATGACGGGTCCAACACAAGATTGAAATCTCCTCCCAGAATACACTGACCCTCTGCAGTTGCCAGTTTCATGGTTAATTTATTAAAAAAAATTGGGTCATCTATATTAGGGCCGTATATTGATGCCAGTGTCAACCTGTTCCTATTAATTATACAGTCAACTAATATAAATCTACCTGAGGTATCCTTTTGTACTGTATTTAATTGAAATCTGAGATTTTTGTTTATGAGCAATGCTACACCTCTAGCACTTGATGAAAACGAGGAGTAATAGACTTTACCAATCCAGTCACGTTTCAATTTTGTATGCTCAATGTCAGTAAGATGTGTTTCTTGGATGAATGCAATATCTGTCTTTTGTTTTTTTAAATAGGTTATAATTTTTTTCCTTTTGGTTGGATTATTAATTCCTTTCACATTTAGTGATATGCAGTTTAAATGTCCCGTTTTAGCCATCATTCACTTAAAACAATTAAGAAAAAAAATAAAAATAAACAAAAACAAGATTAAATTAGGCTTAGCGAGTGATGTCTTTGTCAACATTGGGTTAACATTTATATGGAGAGAGAGGAGAACGGAGCTACAAACAGCTCGAAAACAAACATAAAACAATGTGAGGAGAACAAAGCATCCACAAAAAAAAGAAAAGCAAAGCACTGCGCGAAAAAGAACTGGCAGTGCCAAAGCAGAGTTGGGCTCAAGGACCCGCAGATGGCTGCTTTCACTATCTATGGTCAACACATGAGATCTATCTCCAAAAAAAAAAAAAAAAAAAAAAAAAAAAAAAATATATATATATATATATATATATATATATACGTATACACACTTCGTGTGGTCTAGAAACATATTCTTCCTTTTAAAAGAGCCCTGTGCTATGAGTTAACAACATCTTGTAACACGTATTAGAGACCTTTCATCCAGTTGTCAGCCGTTTTTTGGCGAAGGAGGGTTTCACGCATTTTCACGCGCCAGCTCCAAAGTGCGAACATACACCTTTGCCTCACCCGGGGTCGAGAAGCGGCGGTATCCTCCTCCGTCGGTGTTCACCCTCAAGATGTCTGGATATAACAACGCGTATTCCACTTTCAATTCCCGGAGTTGAGCTTTCACACCGTCGTAAGCTTTACGTTTACGGACGATCTCCGCTGAATAGTCGTTAAAGAAGAGGATCCTCTGTTGACGCGGGGTCTCGTTCTGGTAGTGTCTGCGTGCGGCTTCCATTACCCGGACTTTATCGGAGTAATAGTGGAATTTGACAATGAAGGGACGTGGCCTCTGTCCGATTGGCGGCATCGGGCCCAGTGCGCGATGTGCACGATCCAGGATGATCCTACCGTCTGCGGTATCAAGATGAAGGTACTCGGGGATCCACCTCTCAAGGTATTTTACCGCGTTCGTCCCCTCTTCGCGCTCTGTTATTCCCAGTATTCTGACGTTACATCTCCGGGAGTGATTCTCCAGCTGGTCAGTGCGCTCTTTTAGTTGTTTGATTTGTTTATCCAAAGTTAAGATTTTGGCTTCGGATGCAGCTGCAGTCTGGCCTATGGCTTCCATTTGCTCATTTGCGGTATCCATTCTCGCAGTCAGGGCCTGTATCTCAGTGCCTCGGTCGGCGACGGCCTCCAGGACAGAGGCCAGTCTTGTTTCAATCATTTGCGTTACATCGGCTATTTTTTTATCCATCGTCTGTGTCACAGACGCCTCCAATTTCTCAATCTGTTCCGTGACTCCGGCTAATTTACTGTCTATGACCGCTGTAAGAGCGTGTATGATGGTGTTAGCATCAGATGTCACTGCCGTAAGGCCAGAGCTAACATTAGCTTCGTCGCCGCTAATTTCTTGGTTGGCGTGGATTTCACTGCTTCCTTCGGTCTTCTTTCCCCTCGGTTTTGGCATGTTGGCAGTAGTTTTCTTGAAATAGTCATCGATGTTCATATCAGGCACTCTTTAGTCTTTTAAAGGCCACACGAAAGACTTAATTAGTTGGAAAAGTCTCAGAGCTCTTGACCGTGCTGCCTAAGCGGTCGCCATCTTTGTTAGTCTCCACTGTAGCATATTTCTAAAGCATCTTTTTATAATTTAACCTCTATGCATTATTTGTTAAAGAGCTCCTTCTGATAACACCATTAAGCCTTATGAATCTGTGATAGTGCATTGTTTTGCCAAATGGTTCTCTTTGTTGCTGAAGAACGCAGAGTCGTGCGTGTGTCTCTTTAAGAAAGCAGGGCTTGCTTCGGTGAGCGCGGCCGCGGGATGTTCAAGTCTCTTTAAAGTTGAGGTTGCCGGCTACGTTTGCTTCGCTGAACGTAGGGAGAAGACGAAAGACGAAAATAAAGAAAAGACTTAAAGAGAAAGGAAAACGGAGAATGCTCCCAAAAAGGGAGCCATATGGATCTTCTCGCTGACGAAGAGGGTTCGTAAAAAGTGCTCCCGGAGATTTCCTGAGTTGGTCTTTTATGGAAACTATGGGCTGACGCCTCTGTTCGCGTGAACAACCAATGAACGTCCAAAGATATGAAGCGGGAAAAGTTCCTTTGTCTCTGGGGGAGACACCCACTCGAGGGAGTTATGGTGTTGTCTTAATACTCTAGTCAGACGATTCATATAGTAATAATCATATCATTGCAATCTATTATCGAGATTCAACTCTGTTAAGTCTCAAGATTTAAAATGATATAAAACATGTCATATGAAAGATTATAGGAATACACAAAGTTACATAAGATATGCAGAATTACACAAGCATATTAATGTTAATATTAATATCAATGCATCTTACAAGCATTTTAAGGTTCGTTCCTTCAAATACGTCATAAACGTAGTGAATATAAACTGGGAAACACAGGAGTATATGAAATATGACATGCTTACTGTATATTCTAAGTTTAATGTTCAAAGTTTGTGTATGTGTGTGCGTTGGAATGTTGGCTCCTCGTTATCTCTTGCAGCGGAGCTGGATGAGCTGCAGCTTGGGAGTCATAAAGTTTTATGACCTAGCCCTGAAGATTCGATTCCAATGGGAGAAACTTTCTTCAAAAATCCATTTCAGAGCCACACACACTAGAAGATCATAACTATGATCAAAACAAAACTAATCAAACATGCATGCATACCGGAAGGTCAGATACAAGTCTGAATTACATACAAAGGTCGTTTGTGTGTTGTATGTACGTGTGAGAGTGTATGTCACATAGAAAGTTTCGTTATCTCTCTGTCCAGAGAGGGGAAGCGGGTTTGGAATGCAGAACTCTGCAACGTTAAGGGAATGTGTTGACTGGTTATCCTCCAAGGTGCAATAAAGTGTCGCGAAAGACCATTTGTCGCAGACTAGCTGGAGCCAACACAACTGATTTACCTTCGGGGGTTCAGAGTGTAAAAAGGCTTTGGGTTTCAGAATAAATGTGCTTAGAAAGCACAGAGTCTGAATTTGTTAATTCAGAATCAAACGAACGAATGATTCAAATAGCCCAGTCGCTACATGTGTTTCATATCAGTATGATCGTATGCTCTTGATTCAAAAGATGGCTTGATTGAAATCTGTGTAAAATGTTTCGTATTCTTATAATACTGACAATGTCTAAACTGTGGCCTCTGTTCTCTCTGTTAGTAAGGAGAGCACAGATGCGCATGATTTACGATCAGAACTGAAAAGAACGCCACCTCCTAAATTTAGCCAGTGTCTAATTGGCCAGAACTCATCCTGGAGGTTGGACGAACTTTGAGTTTAAAATCTTAAGACCCAAACAAAATTTTTAGAAGAGCTCTCAACAAGGCAGAACAAAGACGGAGACGGCAGGCGATGGTTATAGTAACCATGTAGACCGCAGAGACAAAGAACCCAAATTAAGATCAGAAGAACGGGTTCAACAGCTTTATTCAAGCCATCTTACTACTCTCGTCTCAATTTTCTTTTCTTTTCTAAGTTTTCCTTTATTTTCCGTTGTGAGTCTTGGTTCTAAGTTAAGTTTTGCGGCAAAGTTTCGGTCCACATTTCTTCTGCAAAGCCAGCTTCAAACAAAGGCTTCCATCAACCCACCAGTACACCACGTGATTGGCCGCCTCAGACCAGGCACGAGGAGACCAGCCAACGAACGCACTCGGGAAACCCCTTTTACGCCGAAAGGGAATCCCAAGAGAAAAAAGGAACGCCAAAGACAAGCAAGTAACCTCCAGACTAAAAGACTCCAGACTATTATTCTTTCTTGGCCAGGAAGATATTATATTTCCTAGAGTTAATAATTGTTTATGCTTTCTGTTCATTGGATGAACTGATAAAATGATCATACTATTGATTCTGCTACAGTCAATTCTGAAAATAATTAAAATATTAATTATTGATCATAATCCGTTATGAATAATAATTAATTATATTTATACGTGGGCATATAAACGCTTCAAAATATGCACTAATTTAACATTGTCATGATTCCAGCCTGTGTTCCCCTGTGTCGCGTATGGTTGCAGCAGGATGTAAAAAATAAAGTGCTGGATTTAAGTGCAGCAGTCCTTTATTATATAGACAGAGGACCAAGGTTGAGCTGGAAGGAAGGAAGGAAAAGCCCAATGGAGCAAAAGGGTGGAGGGACGAGGCACAGGTGAAGGCCCGGAAGTCCAGAGCGCAGGCAGAGCAACGACTGAGCAAGGTGGAGCCAGAGGGACGAGGAAAGCCCGGTGGAGCCAAAAGGATGATGGTCCCAGGTGGAGCCGAGGGACGGAGGAACCACAGTGGAGCTCGACTGGTTGCCAGGCCTAAGAGGAGTGACGGGCATGGAGGTCCAAGGTGGAGCTAATGGGTCGCCACTCCTATCAGAAGATGAAAGGCTAAGGAGAGGCAGTGCTGGAGATCTCAGCAGTTCAGAAGGGGGTGAACAGACAGGCTTAACAGGAACACGCAAGACAGGCATAAAATCCATGAACAGTCCTCTTGGTCGACGAGGAAGAGGCGAGGAACTCTCACTAGGTTCAGACAAAACAGGCAGAGGAGGTTCCCTTGAGTGGGAGGCAAGGGAACACAATCTCAAACAATTTTGTGCTGGAAGACGTGACAGGCAATTTTGAGCCTATCACATCTTCCACGTGTGGAAACGGAACAGGCCGGATGCACTCGCTCTCTCAGTCCATCAACGCTTTTTCCTCAGCTGGTGTTGAGGGGGTTGAGCTCCATGTCATCCCCTCAAAACTCCACCAAATCGCCCACAGGAACTAGCGATGTGGCCGGCTATCACACCTGGTCAGACGTTACGTCGGGCTCGGGCTCTGGGCTCAGTCCTTGTTGCTGATCGTGGCAGGCTCCGGCTCGGCATCTGTGGTGGGCGCAGATTTCGCCATCTCTGGGCTGGTCTCCTCCTTGCTCTTGCAGATCGTAAACGGGGAACCGTTGTGGAGAAGGACACATTCCACGCAACCCATAAAGCTCCCTGGAGGCTCGTCCGCGAGATCAGACAGAGAACTGAACAAAATACAGGGCTTAAATACTGAGACTAACCAATCAAAGAAACGAGACCCAGCTTGACCATAATAATTGTCTCCTGACTTAGGGAAAATATATATTTATGAATAATGATACTGATATTGAATGATTAATAATAAACAATAAACATTTTAAAAGATCTAGCTATTTTCTTTCTCCATCCCATCAACAAATTGATCAGATCAACATTTTTACATCTACATATTTTTGGAATAGGAACATGAAGAGATTAGCCATTCTATGGAAAGGTTCCCACCAAACGATTATGCAAAATTTAAAACTTCCTCTCAAAATGTCATAAAAACCTTTAGTGTTGAAAGATTTGGCCACCCTTTCACATCACTTTTCATTAAAGATTTCACTATTATTCTGGAACAGGCTGTTCTGTTATCACTTAGTTCCCAAATTATATAACTGTTTTGTATACGTTTGTTTGCTCTTTTCTGTTCTAGAATAATCATGATATATTTATATTATAGTGATTACACACTACCGATCAAAATGTATTGTTTTTGAAAATAGTCTCTGCTCATGATCCTTCAGAAATCATTCTCATATGCTGATTTTAGCCTCAGATAGAGGTTCTTGGATTTTTATTCATCATGTAGGACAGCTTCAGATCAAAACTCAATCTACAGCAGAAGTACAGTGCTCCCAATAGGCAACACTCTTAAAAATAAAGGGTCCAAAAGGGGGGTTTCAAAGTGATGCCATGAAGAACCATTTTTGGTTTCCCAAAGACATTTTTGGTTTCTCAGGGTACAGTTAAAGAACCTTTTTCCACTATTAAGAACCTTTTGTCCAATGGAAAGTTTCCATGGATGTTAAAGGTACTTCATGGAACCATTGATGCCAATTAAGAATCTTTATTTTTAAGAGTGTAAGGTACAGAATTTAATTAGTGCTGGCGTTTAATAACAGGTCGGGTGTTTATGCCGAAATAACAAGAAAACTAACTTTTTCTGATGTGGAGATCACAAGAAAATGATGTCAAAGTCACTTTGTCGAGGCCAGGAGCAAACAAGAAAGTAAAAACAAAGCATTGCCTCGTGGCTTATGCAGTTTTCTCATAAAAGCAGAAGTCTCTTTAATGTACTCTTCTGTTTGTATAGGTTGAAAGTTCCTCAAAATGCTTTTTCACAACCCATTTTGGAACCCATAAAATTACACTTTCTTTCTGAATTAAATCATATATCTTACAATGATAGTTTTGGCACAATACTGGAATAAGTTTATATACATTACAAGCCGATTATATGGTCATTACAACAGGACGTGCATGTTGTTTATTGGTCTTGGATCCAAATGTTTTAGGAATGACATTCATTCCATAAACTCCAGCCTTGTGAAGCCTATTGTTTCTGTTGGGTCTGGGTTACAGAGGTACATATATTTGTAACTTAATATTTTGTCTTAATTTTAAAACTTAAAAACATGTTTGTTTTTTTATAGTTAATAAAGTGTCAGTTTGTACCTGATTACTTTACTCGGATACTTTTTTATTTGGTGTTTCTGTTATTCTTCCATCCTTTCATGCATGCCACTTTCCCCACACTTCAAATCACAAAGCTGGCATTCTTACAAGAGTGTGTAGGCTAACAGAGAGGTTAAAGGTGTAAATGCACCTGCCATCAAACAGTTAATACAAAAGTAAGAAGCGTATTCTTCCAAAATTTCTTTTAAATAAATAACTACAGAGTTAGACCAGAATGACAATGTTGGATATGTTCATGGATATTATCAGACAAAACGAGAGACTATCAAAATGAGTCTGTGGCTGATCAGATTTGCAAATATTTCTGTTATACTAATAATGTGACAAGGTCTAAAGTCAAGAATAGATTGATTGACCGTGAGAATAAGAACATTTTTCTTGCTCATGCCCTTTTGTACCACAATCAACCTCAAGATTGCGCCATTGAGTGACTGTGTTTGTCTACTGATCACTGAACTGCAGTGCGTTTCACAGGAAAACAGGAAGGACATATCATGTAATGACAAAGAGGAAGATGTTAAAGGCACAATATGTATTTTTTTTGCTTTAAAAATATAAAAAATCACTATATCTATGTTATATATTTTTTAAAGTTGTGTATTTACATTATCCCTACAGTTCCAATTAACTTCTAAATCCAGAGAAATTAATATTTTAATTCGAAGACACGGACCGTGTCTTTATTTCCGTTATGTCGCAGTCAATGGCGTCATATCCGCGTTGTCCCTGGTTTCCGCTCGTGCTGCCATGGTAACCAGAGCTATGAACCAGAGCCCTCTGATAGTAACCAAGACGACAGACGTGGACCACTGTAGTTCGCAATGTCTATCTGCACGCTGTTGTTGTTTCGTTCAAACATTATGGACCATGGCAAGCAGACTTTGGATAAAAAAGGAGAACTAAAACGAGAATCAATATCAGGGCGGTGTTTTCGAGATGCCTAGAGCTCCCATAGACAGTATAAACGAGAGCTCCACGTCCGAGACTTCGACCGCTCCTACATGTACTTTATTAAACAGGTGAGCACATTTACATAAAACTAATCAATGTTATATAGTTCAACAATGATAAAATGTCAGAATATGAGCTGTATGTTATTCTAATGTTGATC
Organism: Abramis brama; assembly: GCF_963993115.1. Classification (NCBI taxonomy): domain Eukaryota; kingdom Metazoa; phylum Chordata; class Actinopteri; order Cypriniformes; family Leuciscidae; genus Abramis; species Abramis brama. Next base: position 36,064,450 of record NC_139974.1, read on the forward strand.
TAGCTTAACGTTACTGTTAACGTTAGTCTCATACAGACAAACTAACACATAAGTTACATTTCAACACATTCAAATGCAGTTTAGTGTGATAGTGTAATGTTAGACCAAGTGAAACAGCGCTGCGTTACCTCACAAGTTTAATTTGTCTAATAAACTGACCTGTAAGTAGTAATTCTGCGTGTAGTTCGGTAGAATGAAATGTCCATATTCCTTTTATATCCGCGGGACTCGCGTCGCGTGTGGAGCTGATAGCTGTCTCTTAGCAATCCCAAACTGCTTCATATCACAGTCATGACAAAAACATCGATGTATTCAGTCATCCATAAACATTATTAGATCGGTCGGCTTGACGTTGACGACAAGATCCATAATTCTTAGCAAATGTTGCGTCATCAAACTACGCCTTTGTTATTGTAAAGAGGTTAGCGACCCCTAGTGGAGAAAAAATCCCATACTGTACGTTTAAGAGATGTGAGTTTTTATATCAAAATGATTATGTGTGCACATGTGTCTTTTTGCTAATATGGCTTGTACAATTTGACACACACACAACTTTGCCTGCATTTATTGTGGATCGCTGTGAATTAAGGATGATTGGGACCGTTTTTGAATTTCTGCCTTATGCAAGGTTTCTTGCCATAAATTAAAAACATCAGCCCAACACAGGATACATTTCTGTAATAATGAAGATGTTACCTACCCATTTGAACAGGAAAAGTGTATATTATAATGAAAGGATGTGTGACATACACTTATGTAAACTGAGCCAAACCCCCCTTTTTTGTGGTAATATTTGGGACAGCACATATTTTCATTCATTTAAGGTAATGTAAGCATTTACTGTATTGCACAAGTTCATACTTTGATATAATTTTATATGCAATATTTCTTTTTCTGTTCATTATTTAGAGTTGTGTTTATTTCTGTTCAACTTTATTTCTCAATGTTTATAAATCCATCCACATTTCATACAGTACAACACATGCAATTGAGGTAGAAGGCCAAAAATCATAGAAAACATTTTTTTTTTTTTTAAATGCTCCAGGACCAAATATTCTTACAAAAAAAATTAGGCAAACTGATCCCAAAAATAAATATATATATATATAAATATATATGTATTGTAACTATAGTTTTCCCTACAGTAGTTCCTATAGTAGGAAGTATGCGGTTTTGAACGCAGCCCATGTGGATTAAATACATGAAGCTTTATTTCTAAGCATGTATACTGTTGCTCTGAGATGATGCATGGTAAACTTGGATTTTTGCCATTTGACTGACAACTCTCCTGTCCCAGATAAATGTGTAGTAGCTAAACTAAATGTTGCACACACACACACACACACACACACACACACACACACACACACACACACACACACACACAAAGGATAAAAATGAATAAACAGTGCAAATGCAAACTCAATATTATGCAAACCTGCAAAAATTAAATATGTGAAACAGTACAAATTTAATTTGTGCATTTAATCTCACTTTATTATCGATGATCCAGTTTAACCATACAAATAAGCAAAAATGACTTAAGTTAAACCACATTTGAGTTTTTTCTTTTTTCTGAAGTAAGAGTGTTGAACTTTCTTGACCTGCATTTGTTTGAGCGGCGCCCTCTACTGTACAGGTGTGAATTTGCATTTCCTTTTGCTTTTGTACTTTTGGTGTGAAAAGGGCCTTTACATTTGTCGAAAATAGAACGTTTGTTTTTTGTTATCAAAAAACAAAGAAGTAAGCCCAGCCCAGGTGAGAAAAAGTAATGCAAAAATACAATAACACATTACTTTCCATAAATGTAACTAAGTAACACAATTAGTTACTTTTTAGGGAGTAATGCAATATTGTAATGCATTACTCAACACTGCATTTCAATAGGCAGCATTGTTGACAACAAATGCAAGAACTGATACAGGAAATATCTTAAGATCATGCAGGCTACTTGCACAAGACTGGATTTCTTCTTGTTAAAATGATGCATGTGAGAAGCTTGTGACCCAGAGTAAAAGTTATGTGTATTTGCCGTGCTGTCCGAGGGGAGGAAATTTAGCCCGAATCCAGAGTACTCCCCCATCCCAGGCTGGGATAGGAATAGTAAGAATTGAGAAGATGGGGTGGAGGAGGGATGCTGGAAAACTGTCCTAGAACAGTCTGCTGTATATATATATATATATATATATATATATATATATATATATATATATATATATGTATATGTATGTATGTATGTATGTATATATATATATATATATATATATATATATATATACAGTGCAATGCATAAGTTAATACACCCATGCTAAAGTTGACTAAAAAGAGGAATAAAAAATCATATTTTGGAAATTGAACTTAATGCCTTAATTTAAAAAATTAGGAAAAATCCAACCTTTTAGGACACCAATTTTCTTTGTGAATGAATAATGTATCGTAAATAAATAAATGTTCTTCCTTAAAATACATGGTGCATAAGTGTGTACACCCCTATGTTAAATTCCCATAGAGGCAGGCAGATTTTTATTTTTAAGTATTTTTTTATTATTAATTTTTAGGATACTATGCATCCTGATAAAGTTCCCTTGGCCTTTGGAATTAAAATAGCCCCACATCATCACATAGCCTTCACCATACCTAGAGATTGGCATGGGGTACTTTCCATAAGATCATCTCTCAATGCAAATCAAACTAGCTTTTAGGCTAACTGAAATAAAACCATGCCAATCTCTAGGTATGGTGAAGGCTATGTGATGATGTGGGGCTATTTTAATTCCAAAGGCCAAGGGAACTTTATCAGGATGCATAGTATCCTAAAAATTAATAATAAAAAAATACTTAAAAATACAAATCTGCCTGCCTCTATGGGAATTTAACATAGGGGTGTACACACTTATGCACCATGTATTTTAAGGAAGAACATTTATTTATTTACGATACATTATTCATTCACAAAGAAAATTGGTGTCCTAAAAGGTTGGATTTTTCCTAATTTTTTAAATTAAGGCATTAAGTTCAATTTCCAAAATATGATTTTTTATTCCTCTTTTTAGTCAACTTTAGCATGGGTGTATTAACTTATGCATTGCACTGTATATATATATATATAGTTGATTAACTGAATGAGCTCCCCCCACGTTAATTAAGTTAATTATCTGAATGTGCTCCTCCTGAACTTTGTTAATAAAACATCATGAAAAAGAGAATGGTTTCTTGCAGAGGCTAATGCTTGCTGACGTTCTGTTGCACGTCTATGACTCCTCCGCCTGAACTTTCCCTTGCCCTGTATTTTGCGCTGACTGTAGTCAAAACACATTTCACACTGCATGACTTTGAGTTGCAGACAGATCCAAATATTTACCATGCTAAATAAAGGTATCAGCGACGCATCGGTTTTGCATCGATATAAACACTATCAATAGCATCAATATGCATCAATAGCATTGATTTGCCTCAGATTTTGGGCATTTGTTTGCGATTTTCAAACAAATCTGTTGGTAAGTGAAACTCGAGGCTAATATTGTTCAGTGTGTACTGTGTACACGACATGAAACAGAGCGTTCAGACAGAGGATGAAAACAGTTTTTTGAACATTAACATATTATAGTAGACCACATAACCAATGTAGCATTATTAGCATTTTGTCACATTAACTAATTTTGCTCCAATGGCCTAATCATATTTATATGCTCAATGCATACAGAAACAATACATAGTACACTGTAAAAAAACCTGTAATTTTATGGAATTTTACCATTTTATTTTGCAGATTTTTCCTGTATAGACTATGCACAGTAGACCTACATACTATATGCTACAACAACAGTAAGTCAGTATGGTAGTAGTCTATTATATTCTGAATGTAGAGGAGACTTCAGTGAACAAAAATATGAATAATTCAGTGAAGTGAAGGAGACTTTAACTTCCCTTAAAAGATTCATTCATAAACCTTTATTCAGTCATGAACAAAATACCATGTATAGATGGATTATTAAAAATACATTTTTATTTCACATGAATTTAGTTTGGATGTTGGACTAATCTGTTCTCTCAAGAGTTTGAAAGAGTCTCGCACTTTGAAAGTCTTTGATAAGAAGTCATGGGAGTTGTTTCCTTACAACACCAACCCTATAAAAAATAGAAATACAACTTTTTAATATAAGCAAACACAAAACTTGATGCACGAGTTGTTATTATAATTATACAGGTAGGTTTATTAAATCTATAATTCATCCACATTTATTTTGGCTTGATGATTAGGCATGATTAATAGAGCAGATGGAGTTAGTTTTACCGCTGCAGCACCCCCACTGGCCAGATGCTGTCTTGCAGCAGAACTTCTCAGCTGGGCAGTAGATGTTTCCTTCACAATGAATAGTCTCAGTCTGGGTCTGCCTTTCGAGAGCCTGCTCATTTCCATTCACAGGAATTATGTTAGTAAACACATAACCAGAAACTCACCTTCTTAGAAAAATCTCTAAAAGAACCATTTCAATTTTTACAGCTCAAATAAATACAATAGAAGTTAGAACATAATATAATGAACTAAAGCACATTTCTGCTTTTAAACCACTGAGAATTCACTGCCCTATTGTTTATTTTAACACACAGAGAAATTTAAATCACTATTTATGACAATTGAGAACATATATGTTTTTTGAACCCTAAATATTTATTTAATTTGTGTCAAAAATCTTATGTCATTTTATTGATCACTGTTTATTGTTCGCAGCTTGAAAATGTTCAGCCATGTTTTATAACTGCCGGAAATGGTGATTGAAAGTCATATGACATTGTCTGTAAAGATTGTCAAGTATGTAGGTCGTTGTAACATGACAGGTTGCTTTACTTGTTGCATAGGTTGCTTTACTTTGCAGTCATATAGGCAGAGTACTGACATACCTGAGTTTTCTGGATCGCTTTGTAGGCCGGCTGAGGAGAAGAAGACTCAAGTCTCAACCACCCCCTCAAACACTGAGTCGATGTGGAATCGCAGTGATAACCGTGACGGCAGCAATGAACTCCATCTCTACAGCACTGACCCTGAAGGAGTGGGCAGAACAAACAAAGGTTAAACCTTAAACTTAATAGACTAAAAAAGTTACACAGTTTACTGTGATTTACCATTGAGAACGGACAGCAGAACCATTGTCCATAAGGACTCCGACAACACGTTGTTCCATCAGGACACACAGTATAAGCATCACAATACACCACAGAGACAGACTCACTATCAGACTCTACTGGGTCTGAGAGATCCATCAGCGGCTCTGCAGCTACAAGAGCTGCCATGAGGAACATCAACACTGGAACCATCTGAAAATAGCACATCAAAATATTATAAATATAAATATTTTTTTTTGAAATTACTGAAAAAATGTTTTGGAACTTCCATCTGTTCTAACATTTGATACGTGACAAAGTCTAATGTCAATAATAGATTGATTGACAGTGAGAATAAGAACATTTACCTTGCTGGGTCTCTTCTTTGTGGATTGTGTTTTGCTGTCTGTGCTGTGATGTTCTGACTGTGTCTCTTATATAGATATACACACGGCTCCTCCCATTTAAAATGTAAAATTTAACCAGGAAATTTACAAGAATAAAGAAAAGAAAAGAAAATAATAATATATTATCAATATAATATATTTGCTAAATTTCATATTACATGTAAATACAGTTAAACCAAACCTTTGTTTTTGAAAAAGAGATTCAAATATATATCAATACTATTTTCATTCTAATAAGAAGAAAGAAAATAAAACTATTTCTATATTTGAGTCCTTTAACATATTTAAATTAAGTTAGGCTAAAAGATTAGCCTACCCCCTGTATGTTTTTCTTTATATGTAAAAATTGTAGTTCTGACCATACTTTGACTGTTTGCTTGTTTTGTTAAAGTTCAATTAAATTAAAAGTATGGTTAAACTAAATGGTTAAACGTTTTTCTGTAAGAGCACCTCAATTGTGGAATACCATATATCAAATGAAATGAGAAACATACTCAATATCTTTACACGCCATTTAAACCAAGCAATATAGTATTAATGACGAAGGTGTTTTTCGTGCTTAAAATTGGACATGATAACAATATCAATAAACATTTTCATTATTTATAAATGTATTTATTTATTAAACGTTTGTTGCCTCAAGGCATCATTGTACAACAACGGGCAAACTGAAACAATTTGAAAATGTAAACTTGTTCCTGAGATCTGACTGGTTGGTCCAGTTCTGCAACAAGGTGAACGTGATTTCATCAAGTAAAACGAGTTCCTGGGTCAACATCTGTGTTCCTGGAACGACCTTCTAATAAATAAATCAGATTTGAGGGATAGGTTTGGGGACAGTTAATGTCAAGTTTAGGCTTAAAGGACAAGTTCGGTATTTTACACTTAAAGCCCTGTTTACAGATCGTTTCTGATGAAATAGAACGGTTAAGATTAAAATTTGGACACATGCTGCTGTCCCGAGAATTTTAGGTTTCTTTCGCTTTCGCTTCTCTTCCAAAAGCGAAAGAAACCTAAAATTCTCGGGACAGCAGCATGTGTCCAAATTTTAATCTTAACCGTTCTATTTCAAAATACCGAACTTGTCCTTTAAACAAGGTTGGGTGCTTTCAGTTTTATGAACCTTAAACCCTATAATTTCCCTATGATTTTAGGGATAAGTTATAGGAAAGGTTAGATTTAGGGGTAGAACTATGTTTTCGGACAGGATTGTTGTTCCAAGATCAACAAAAGCTGTTGGAACATGTCTTTCTTTGCAAAATCACGTCAACCAACGTTACAATCAGTGTTGTTTCAAGGCAAAACCTTAAAAATCACCATAACATTACAAGGATGAGGAAATAGTTTTATTTACACAACTGTCACGTTAAGAGAACCATTCTTTGCAGTGATCTATGCTGAAATACAAGTTTGAACAGGGATGAAAACTTGAAAATCAAATGCTGCAGGACAAACAATCAGAACAGAGGATAAAAGAAGCCTGGCAGAAAATGAAGCTGCTGCACGTTTTCACTTTGCTGACTCGTTCATTAGCCTACCTCAAATGTCCCTTTTGAATATTTTATTTATATTGATTGCATTTTATGTTGCAACGGAGTAAATTTGTGGTTGCAGTGCATGTGTGAAATTTCAGTGAAAGTTTGTTGGCAAACAGGTCTCTTGTCTAATGTCAACAGTGTAGCGATGTAATGAAGCACATAACACAGAAGTCACTTTTTGTTGGTCAACGCAGCGAATTCGAGTGACCAACTTGGACCCATACTGACATTTTTTTTTTTACCTCACATGAAATTCCTCATTGTGTGGATTCTTATTGAAATGACTGAAATTCTCTTGTGAAAATTCGCTGAACAGTAAATGTGACTGCACCTTAACTCTGTTATGAGATAAAAAGTTATGTCAGGAATTCTGTTTCCGGGTCCAAGCTTCTTCTCGTTTCTAGAGAGAATAACAGCTGTTTATGAGCACTGTTGATTCACTGTTGACAGTCTCCAGGCTCACGGCATCCTGGACTTCAATATTTTAAATTGAAAAGCTGAATAACTGTCTGACTAAAAATGCAAATACATTAAGATAATTCGAACTCTTTTAATACTTGTATTCCAACCTATGCCTGGTATGGCCTTATGGGATTCCATTATGGTACAATGTTGCCTCGAGGCAATCATGCAGTGTTTTGTAATGTCCCCCTGTAGGTCATGTTTTTTATTAATTTACTGCATTCATTTAAAAATATTAGTACTATTTTTTTGTCTGCTGCTTACTTTTTCATGTCCAATGCCTGCTGCCAGAAGGTCTTTATTTTGGTCCATGTTTTGTCTGTATTTATGTTAGCAAATTGTTTTATGGTCCTTTTAACATCTGGACAAAGGACTATAATTGGAAATTAGCCTATGGCATATCTGGGATATTTATAAATGCTAATCAATATAAACTGTATAAATCAAAAATAAATCAAACAAACAAACAAACAAACACACACACACACACACACACACACACACACATGAAAGATGATTTCCCTGCAGTGTTTTTTTTATTATTATTTTTTATTTGGAATAATTGTTTATAACATTTACTCCAATAATATTCTGCATAAGCACTGGAGTACTTTTTATGGAATTATTTTTGGTCTGTGATTTGCCAAATTCTCAGGGATATCTTATGACTTGTGATGATTTCTTTCTTTTTTTTTATTTTCTTCCTTTGCTTTAATTTTCAGGTGACCCCTGAAGAATTGTCTCTTGTATTCTGTTACATTCATTCTGGTGTTGTTCCTTTATGTAGAGGTGTAACTAATTTGAAACCTGATTTACCTTTACTTAATCCACTCAATACTATGTGCAGTAAAAGCTTATTTCACTGTTTCCCGTGTTTTGTATGTTCCATGTTCTAGGTCTTTTATTTTGAAGTGTATTTTTTTTCCACTGAGAGTTCTGGGAAAAGATTAAAAGCTTCTAGTGACTAAAACAGCACCATCTGGTGGATTTATGCACCCTTGTTCCAAACCTGTATGCATTTCTTTCTTCTGTTTTCTTAACCCTGGTGAGTAATTTATATACTTTAACTTTACTCACTTCTCATGAAGAAGAAGAAGTTGCCAGAGTCAAATGCATGGCACTTTATTGCCGAGAGCCTCACAATGACAGTGGAATCTTCGAGTTGTTAAAGCTTCTCTGTGACCTCGTTATAGCATGAGCATTATAAACCTGTGGATTCTCCCTCAATTAAGCTCACAGTCTCTCTGAACTGGAGGGAATTAATTGTCCCCCTCCCACCTAATGTCCTAATGTATCTGAAGAAACTTCAGTAAACAAAACTGTAAGAAAGTCATTGCACTGAAGTGGCGCACATATGTTCCCCTTAAAAGATCTATGCATAAAACACAGATTATTTCATGAACAAAATACAATGAGTACACTTTCTAAATAAAATAAAAAAAATCAATTTGACTGTAATTCTGTCCATTTTTATTTCACATGAATTCAGTTTGGATGTAGAATTAATCTACAGTGAAGTTTGAAAGCCTCTTGCACTTTGCCATTCTTTGACAAGAGGTTCACGGGGGTTTGTACTTACAACACCATCCCTAAAAAATATAGAAATACAACTTATGAGCAAACACAAAATCTTACATTGCATAAATCATAAATCTATCTATCGAGTCATCGACATCCACATTTATTTTGGCTTGATGATTAGGCATGATTAATAGAGCAGATGGAGTTAGTTTTACCGCTGCAGCACCCCCACTGGCCAGATGCTGTCTTGCAGCAGAACTTCTCAGCTGGGCAGTAGATGTTTCCTTCACAATGAACAGTCTCAGTCTGGGTCTGCCTTTCGAGAGCCTGCTCATTTCCATTCACAGGAATTATGTTAGTAAACGCATAGAAGAAAAATCTTAGAAAAATCTCTTAAAGGACCATTTAAATTTTTACAGCTCAAATAAATACCATAGAAGTTAGAACATAATATAATGAACTAAAGCACATTTCTGCTTTTAAACCACTGAGAATTCACTGCCCTATTGTTTATTTTAACAGACAGAGAAATTTAAATGACTATTTATGACAATTGAGAACATATATGTTTTTTGAACCCTAAATATTTCTTTAATTTGTGTCAAAAATCTTATGTCATTTTATTGATCACTGTTTATTGTTCGCAGCTTGAAAATGTTCAGCCATGTTTTATAACTGCCGGAAATGGTGATTGAAAGTCATATGACATTGTCTGTAAAGATTGTCAAGTATGTAGGTCATTGTAACATGACAGGTTGCTTTACTGGTTGCATAGGTTGCTTTACTTTGCAGTCATATAGGCAGAGTACTGACATACCTGAGTTTTCTGGATCGCTTTGTAGGCCGGCTGAGGAGAAGAAGACTCAAGTCTCAACCACCCCCTCAAACACTGAGTCGATGTGGAATCGCAGTGATAACCGTGACGGCAGCAATGAACTCCATCTCTACAGCACTGACCCTGAAGGAGTGGGCAGAACAAACAAAGGTTAAACCTTAAACTTAATAGACTATAAAAAAGTTACACAGTTTACTGTGATTTACCATTGAGAACGGACAGCAGAACCATTGTCCATAAGGACTCCGACAACACGTTGTTCCATCAGGACACATAGTATAAGCATCACAGTGCACCACAGAGACAGACTCACTATCAGACTCTACTGGGTCTGAGAGATCCATCAGCGGCTCTGCAGCTACAAGAGCTGCCATGAGGAACATCAACACTGGAACCATCTGAAAATAGCACATCAAAATATATAATAATGAAATTATTTTCTCTGTTTCTGCTTTTTCTAGAAATTGTGTAACTTTTTTAGAACTTTATCCATCTGCTCTAACATGTGATATTAATGATAATGTGACATGCTCTAAAGTCAATAATAGATTGATTGATATTGAGAATAAAAACATTTACCTTGCCGGGTCTCTTCTCTGTGGATTGTGCTTTGCTGCTGTCTGTGCTGTCCTGTGATGTTCTGACTGTATCTCTTATATATATATATATATACACGGCCCCTCCCACTGTAAAAACAGGAAGTTTGTTCAGTAAAAATGTAACCAGAAGTGTAGACGACGCTTTGAGTTTTTAAACATACAGAAGTCCTTGTATGAACAGGCTTCAATATAAAAGAATGGGAATGAGAGTAAGACCGAGGTATTGAGAGGACCACTTCCTCTCATCCAAACATATACTTTTTAAAACTAAAATTGTAATTAATTATTTTAATTAATCACTTAAAAAATTATATTATTAATATTTAATAAATAGTTCTGGCATGAAACTTTAGATGGTGCAGCGCTTCAGAAACCCTCCACCTTCCCCAGCTCCACCTGTATAGATCTGCTACGGTTAATTCATGAATGCTATTGTACAGCAACAGTATGTCTTACTCTCTCACAGCAGCGTGTCGTGTGTATTGGCAGTAGCAAGTCCCATACTTGCTCTGCAGCAACAGCAGCGTAGCAGATCTATTCCGCCAAGACCAAACATACAGTATTGTCATATCCATTACCATATCAATCACTCAGAGAGACAAAACTGATTTTAATATATTTTAAAATATAATTTATTCCTGTGATGCAAAGCTGAATTTTATTCTAATCTTCAGTGTCACATGATCCTTCAGAAATCATTCTGATCATTCTACTTTCACTTTTGATCAATTTAATGTGTCCTTGTTGAAGAAAAGTATTAAATAAAATAAAAAAATCAGTTCAACAATCAGTATTTTGTGGAATAACCCTGATTTCCCATCATTCTCCCTATCAGTCTTTCACATTGATGTTGGGTGACATTATTTATAAGAATTTAAAGCAGCTTTGCTTTCTTTGATGGCTTGTGACCAAAATTCAAGCAGTTTGGCTTTGCTTGAAGACTTCCTCTTGATCACATTCCAGAGGTTTTTAATGGGGTTCAGGTCTGGAGTTTGGGCTGGTCATGACAGGGTCTTGATCTGGTGGTCTTAGATTGTCCTGGCTGTGTGGCATGAAGCGTTGTCCTGCGGGAAAACCAATCCTTCGAGCCGTCTGCTCTTGTCAGAACAGAAGGAAGCAAGCTTTCTTCCAGGATAACCTTGTATGTGGCTTGAGTCACACGTCCTTCAGGCTTCAGATTTACCTGATTCTGATCCAGTTTTCAGCCCAACACCTGGTCCTCTAAAGGTTAAGGCCTGAGTTTACTTCATTTTCCACGTTCCGCTCAGTCTTGCACACAGTTGAGTGCACAAGCCTTTCAAAGTATACACATTTGGCATCTAGTGGACTTTGTTTTCAAGTCATAACTCAACTCATAATATATATATATATATATACTGAAATTTACTAGCAATTACAATATATATATATATATATATATATATATATATATATATATATATATATATATATATATATTGTAATTGCTAGTAAATTTCACAAACAATAAAAAAAACAGTAACACATGTTGGAAACAAATTTGGAAGTAGAAACACTGAAATAGTATTTACTCGTAAAGCGTATACTCAGACAATCTTTTTTTATTTACAACATCGAAAAACATTTCTTGCAGTGTAGTTCTGTCACGGGTACCTGAAAATAATCAAAATCTCATGCCTCGAAAACATCTTTTGAGATTCAAATATTAATTGTTATATGAGAATTGTATCACAAGATTCCTGGTCTGATTAAAATGTTCTGGTAATGGAATTTTGATTGAATAAGCTTCATTTTGTCTTTATGTCAGGGGGGAGGAGGAAATTGCATTACAAAGATTTCTAAATTATCTTCCAGCTTTGATACAACATTTGCAAACCAGACATAATAAGTTGAGGTTCCCATTTACTGATTATGTAACATTTGGAGCATAAACATTTCAAAACCACACTGCCTACACTTTCACTTCAGTCTTTTAATGCAAATTGTGCATGAATTTTTTTTAACCTCCATACAAGGAAATATGATACTTTTAACTGTTTGTATCCATGGTTACTGTCTTGAGGTTGTCAGCCTGTCACGTAACCTGATTTACAGTTGAGGATATATAGGACCCAACTGCACAGTACAGATTTTTTTTTACCCTATTTTTAATCTTCATTTATAAATCCAAATAAAGGGAAATTAAAGCTTGAATCAGGTATCAATTATATTGCTTCAACATCGAAGCAGATCATGGGGGACACCAGGTTTATTCTTGCCTTTTTTGGGGGGAAATCTTATTAAAGCCAAAATGTAAAGACCTTTAGCCTAATTTTGAATAAAATGTTTTTGTTGACAAACATCCACTGCGCTATAGATTTAAGGAATTTCGGTCAAATACATGTTTTCGCGGTGTATAAAACATACAGCATGCTTCAAATGATTATTAATTTATGTAAATTGTAGCGACAATGAGAAGGAACCAACCACCAACTAATCTTCTTCCAGAAAATTAATTAAAACTTTCCACTTCCTGCCGAACAAAGAGGAAGATTTGGTCAGGACTTCGTATCCTCATCAATCTTGTCATGGGGTCCAGGCATCACCGGTCTGACTATTTAAAACTGACCCCCAGCACTAACGAAATAACTGGTCAATGCTAGCTTTGTTGTCAAAATACTGATTGGTTAAGAGAAAGACAGAGACCAAGGTCTCACACAAGAGTCCTCACATTCCAGATTCAAATTACCCAACCCAGAGCCATGAATCATTCACAGTGATCATTTTTTTGGTTAACTTTAAGGAAGAACGTTGTCAACGTTTGATAGTTTTGCAAGACGGATCGGTTCAGAAGATGGTACTGCTCAGGGCCCGGTTTCCCAAAGCGTTCTTATCTCTAAGTAGTTCTTAACCTATTCCTTAACCTCTCTCTTAACCTTATGGCACGATTCCCGAAACGTTCGTTCGCTAAGTATATCTTCTGTAAGTCACACTTTCGTAAGGTTGGTCTGGACCACTCTTAGCTTTACCTTATCACTGTTGCAGGTCTATATGAATATAATTCTGAAGTTATAATACACCCAGACAGTATTCAATTAGGCTAATTCAAGTGTTTTCATGCAAAGAATAAAATTGTCATTACACTGATTGTTGTTAGATTTTTAATTATATTATTATACAATATTATTAATTTAATTAAAAAGCGCTTTTAAAGGCCAGTGAAAGCATAGGCTACTGTCAGTTAAGTCCTATTCGGACGCTAATATTGTTTCTCATGGGCTCGTCCGGTATTTTAAACATTTACAGGGGTAAGTCGGTGATTTTAGTGCCGTCCGAATCCATAATATCAGTGTTTTTTCTCACCCAACCCGCGTAAAAATCCCTGGCCAAATTAATACCTACTGTTTTTTGACAAACAGGTCATGTGGTAATTTAATTGCCGTCTGAATCAACATCTCTGAGTTTACAAGAGATTCAAAATTCACGGTTTAAATCCTTTTTGATCACTGCCGAGCACTGTACGCAAGATGTAAACTTTTATTACTGAAATGCTGGAAAGTATTTACAAGAACAATATTTCATCGCAGCTCCACCTCAGCGAACAAAAATGGGAAAGAGAAGAAGGCACGTACATTTTTGAAAAGGTTATTGTGGCAGCAATATATGTTACAATTTTAAAATATGTAGGCTAGGCTATTATAGGCTATTATAGTTTGGATTATTTTTTATAATATCCAATAATCATAATAAATTGCAATTTCAACTATTTCTGAAGTGCTTCATTTATAAAGATCACCGCTTTCTCACATAAACAGCCCCTGCACGAGAGAATAATTGATTCTCGAGCCATCGATATCAAACAATTCAGCACCATCGCCACGGACAGCGCCGGGTAACGTCGCACGTAAGAAGGTATATCTTAAGCAGCTTCCTAAGGTATGGTTCGGGGAACACACTTAGGAACATAAACAACTTTGGTAAGATATATCTTTCGAGCTTTCTTAGCGCGCTAAGAGTGAGCGTTATCGGGAAACCAGGCCCAGGGCCCTAACAAGAGGTCACGTGACCCCTGCGACTAACAGACCCCGTCTTTCTTAAGGACCAAGGAGATGAACAAAACAGACGTCAGCAGGAACTATACATGACCTCAGATCGGGATTTCTTAAACCCCATAAACTTTACACACCAACACACTTTACATATCAAAATAAATAAAATCATCACAGAACAAGTTTCGATGAACATCATGGAACTACATAATCCTATGTGTTTCTACAATATATGTGTATGTTCAATAAGTTTAAATCCCATGTAAGTCATTTAATGGTTATAACTGTTAGATGTTTGAATGAAAGTGTGTTGTGTTTCATATCAGTAGGATCGTATGCTCTTGATTCAAAAGATGGCTTGATTGAAATCTGTGTAAAATGTTTCGTATTCTTATAATACTGACAATGTCTAAACTGTGGCCTCTGTTCTCTCTGTTAGTAAGGAGAGCACAGATGCGCATGATTTCCGATCAGAACTGAAAAGAACGCCACCTCCTAAATTTAGCCAGTGTCTAATTGGCCAGAACTCATCCTGGAGGTTGGACGAACTTTGAGTTTAAAATCTTAAGACCCAAACAAAATTTTTAGAAGAGCTCTCAACAAGGCAGAACAAAGACGGAGACGGCAGGCGATGGTTATAGTAACCATGTAGACCGCAGAGACAAAGAACCCAAATTAAGATCAGAAGAACGGGTTCAACAGCTTTATTCAAGCCATCTTACTACTCTCGTCTCAATTTTCTTTTCTTTTCTAATTTTTCCTTTATTTTCCGTTGTGAGTCTCGGTTCTAAGTTAAGTTTTGCGGCAAAGTTTCGGTCCACATTTCTTCTGCAAAGCCAGCTTCAAACAAAGACTTCCATCAACCCGCCAGTACACCACGTGGAGACCAGGCACGAGGAGACCAGCCAACGAACAAACTCGGGAAACCCCTTTTACGCCGAAAGGGAATCCCAAGAGAAAAAAGGAACGCCAAAGACAAGCAAGTAACCTCCAGACTAAAAGCTGAACTGGTGTATTGATATAAATTTAATAACCTGTCTAAGAAACGATAGAAGGGTTAATTAATGATTGATGGTTCGTTCCAGGTTATGTCTTATAAGTGCATAGAATCTTGAGATTTCATCATCTCACTCTTAAACTCATTCTTTCCAAACTCTTTCTAATTTTCTTTCTCTCTTTCTTTCTTTCTTTCTTTCTTTCTTTCGGCAACTTGTATGAATGCATGTGTATGCGTGTGCGTGTGTTTGTGCTAGATATTAGCTTTATGTGTTAGTATATAATCAATAAAGTAGCCTATTGTTTGTATTTGAAAAGAGATTACTTGTGTATGTGCTTACAAATTTATTGTCTTGAACTTCGATCTAAGTTACCGATGCTTTTACCCGTGATTATTTCTTAATTTATTGTTAGCTGGGGATTATTCTTTCTTGGCCAGGAAGATATTATATTTCCTAGAGTTAATAATTGTTTATGCTTTCTGTTCATTGGATGAACTGATAAAATGATCATACTATTGATTCTGCTACAGTAAATTCTGAAAATAATTAACATATTAATTATTGATCATAATCCATTATGAATAATAATTAATTATATTTATACGTGGGCGTATAAACGCTACATTTAATTGGTGGAGAATGCAGGCAGTTTAACCTAAATTGTAAGCATATTACCAAGTAATTTATCTCTTCATATTATGCCGATGAGGGATCCAAACCTCTGAGAGTCTGTGTGTGACGTATGCGTGCGCTCTGTTTGAATGCTGCCTGCTGCTCGAGCTGTCTACTCTAGTCTAGTCTGCCTCCCTATTTTTATTTTTATTTTAAACTGCAGTAAAATAACCCAAGATATAAAATCTCACACAACGATAAGGTAAGAATTGAGCGTGTCCCTCAATTTCTGAAATACTTTGAGTATAGCTTACTGACGTCTGCGTGTTCCAGCGTCTTTCAAAGCTATATGTGTGTGTGTATCAGCCAGAGAGCTTAACGAAATTATACTGCAGTAATTAAAATAACCATACAAGAACGAATATTCTCCTCACAGAGCGATGAGCGTGTTTCTAACGTTATTTATCTGATTCACCGTGCGTGTTCCACGGCGATCCGTGATAAACATCATAGTAGTATATATATTTGTCTGACTGGCAGTGCGAGTTCCACTGCTAGGACGAATATTCTCCTCATTTAGTTTTTTTCTTAGGTTGTCAGTGCGTGTCCCACTACAATCCCCGTGATAAACTATAAGCTTATCTGTGTCTGTTCAATTAATTCTCGTGTAAAAACTGCGTATGTCCGAGTGTAATTGAATAGGAGTTATTTAAAGTTGTGTTCAAGTAAAGCTTGACGGTGAAACTTAACCAACAGTGAAGAACCCTGTTGTTTTTGTGTGCTCAGATAAACATTGCACAGAGACGATCCGCCGAGATCGCTATTGTTCCATCTATTACAGCGCAAAGCTGTCCTTTAAAGTTAATCTCACTCCTAACAAACTGAGTGAAGCCCCACGTCGTAAAACAGCTACAAGTGGTGTATTTGTATTTTTGAAATGCGCCGACATTTCACATGATATGATCGACTGTACGTGCATATTCTTTGAACATTGTTGAAATGCGTCGACATTTCATGTAACATGCTCATCTGTTTACAAACTGCAATTCACATGTTTGCCCACTAGCGTTGTTTTGTCGCCATAGTTACAATCGTGACACGGAAGTCTTAAACAACGCTTCCGGGTGAACTCTGACCAACGCCACAGTGTAAACAAACCAGGCGGGAAGGAAGTCGACCGGAAGTTGAAGCCGGCCGCGTGCCACCATCTTGTAGCAGAACTTCACCTGCAGGTAGCATCCCATTGACTCCCATTCATTTTGGCGTCACTTTGACAGCGAATAACTTTACATCTGAGGCGTTTGAAGACTCCATTTGTCCATTATTTATTTCTAAAGAAACACGACAATGTATAAAATGCTCCATTACGTTGTAGCTTATGTTATGGCCCCGTAGAAGCAGTTTTTGTAAAAGTAGGCTAACGATTGCGTCATAACCACGCGACTCTCTGTCGCACAGTAGAGAGATTACCGTATGGACGGGAGGAGAAGCTCGCGGGCAATCGGGGGGACGTGGAGGCAAAATGGCAATATAATTAATCAGAATACCTAGCAAAAGTTGCTCCTGCTCCAAGCTCATGGACACCTCCTACTCACATTCTCCGTCTCTGCAAGATTCGGAAGGGAATGATTCAGATTTATCTTGGCACAGCTACTAGAAGACAGACGGGTTGCTCACGTGGTCCGTGTAACGCTTTGCTCGGTTTGAGTCTGCGCGTCAGGAAAGGAAGTGCTAAGAAATCGCTAAAAATGGGCTTCACTTGTCTCAATTGAGATCCAATGAGATGGCTCTGTCCACTTCTTATACTGTCTATGAAACAAACCCTTTGGTGGCTAGGCTAAGCTAACCTGGGCAGTTGTTTACATTGAGGCCTATATGCTAAAGCCTTAAGCATTATTTACGTTTGTCATTAGTATTAACATCAGTGGTTAAATACAGTGTCTGTTTGAACAATGTTAAAGTGATTTAACCATTTAAACACCTTGACTTTTACACCTGTTGGTCTTTTCTTCTTTCTTTTTTTACCTGTCTAATATTTTAATTACCCATATTTTCCGTGAAAAGGAAAATTTAGATTCGCAATTATTAATTCCGTTTACTTGCATTTTACTTGAAAAAGAAAATACTGGTTTATGATTATTGTCAAATTCAAATTTGATTTAAAAAAAGAAATATTAAATTAACATTGAAATTCCTTTTTTTCTAAACAGGTAATTTCTAATGATTTCTAGATTCATTTTTAATAATTCTAATTTCATAATTTCCCTAATTTCTAAATTTCTCTTTTAGATTTAATCACTTCAGGTGAATAAGTTTTGAACTTTGAAAGTTAAGTAAACTTATTCCACCCACCTTTCCCTATTACAAGTATTGTTAGACTCATACTTGCTCATTTATTGTTATTGCGTGGTATCCTCCGTTTCTCCTTTCTTTTTGTTACGGTTATAAACTTAACCATTCTATTTGATTTACTCGTTTACCTCTTTATTTAATTACCCTTTTTCTTATTTTGTCCATTATCATTATTACTTTCTTTCATCTTTATTACCTTTTTTTTTATCATTATTCTAGCTTGGGAGTAACACACCTGAGCCTCAATAGGAGACATTGGTATCTCACTACAAGTGTCAAATAAATCAGAGATAACCCTCTCTTACAAAGTTTTATTTTTGAATGTTTAGTTGTTTGGCAACTATCAATTCTATACTCGTAGTTCGACAAAGGCTCCAGAGCCATTTGTGGATCCAATCTCCTTCCCTCCTTTCCTCCTTTACACATCTTTCCTGTTCTGTCCTGCTTTATTCCATCCTATTCTTCACATAGGGAACAAACCTGGGAGAACCATCAATCGAGTCTAAAGAAAGAGAAAGATAATATTCCCAAAGAAAACAATCATTAGATCAATTAACAGAGACAAGTGTTGAGCAACCGTCGCCTTCATAGCATCCCAGCTGTAAGCGGTCCAACTGACGGTGTGTGGTGTCAATCCTGTCAAACTCAGAAAAGAGGTATCAGCATTATTATTGCATTATTTTTCCTTGTAAACATAAACAATAATATTGTTTACCTTTCTGAAAATAGATTCTCTGTGATAGGAAGCATTTACGAGAAAAATAATATTTCTCCTAGTTAAGAATTTTCTTTCTTGTTTTTTTTTATTGAAATTGTTTTTTTAACCTCTCTCTCTTTTTTCCCTTACTCAGTTGAGTGACATAGTCCTCACATCACAAGTTGAAACCAGCTTTTCATTGATAGAAAATATTTATAAAAAAATATTTCTCCCATTGAAAAAAAAAAATCCTTTCAATTGAGATTTGTTTTAACCTTTTTCTCTCTTTCCCTCACTTAGTTGAGTGACGAAGTGTCCACATCACTAGCCTACCTGTCTACACTGAGACCAACACTTAGACATTACAACACTTCACTGTTGTTGTACAGTCACTTAAACGACACTTAGCTGTTCAACCACATATAGGCTTACACCCCACACAGATCTGTGTCAGTCTCTTCACCCCAGCGTGCCAACATGTCGGGGACGACAAACCCCACTGCCCCAGGGGACGACGTGGACGCATGTCTCAGAGGCATTACAGACTGCCTCACACCAAAGACAATTGAACTGTTATTATTTGTAATAATAATCATAATTCTGAGAAGATTCCTGACACAAGATTCAAGCCAGAATCAGAACCACAACCACGTGGAACTAACCAAGATTATCTGTTCCCTAAGCAATGCCTTCACAGCCCAGCTGAAACTAAGTGACAAGCACATCACCCACCTTCAGGAGGAGCTGACACGTGCCCAGAGCCGCATAGACAAGCTGGAAGTGAAAGTCCAGGACGACTTCAAGCGTCAGACCACTGAGTTCCTGAAAGAGCTGATGCACGCTCAACACTGCACAGACCAGCTCAAAGCGAAAGCTCAAGTGCCTGACAAAGTGGAGCAAGAAACAAAGAACCAAGTTGACAAGCTCCAAGAAGCCCTTGCAGTCACTGAACGTGACAAACAAGAATTAAAGACTGTCCAGAAGCACCTGGCAAACCAACTCCAGTCTGCGGAACATCAGCTAGAGAAAGCCAAAGCTGACATTAAAGACAAGAACTCTAAAATCACTGTTCTGAAAGACCACCTGGAAAGGTGCAGTGCTGAAATTGACCATCTGACCCAACAGCGAGAATAAAATCATCACAGAACAAGTTTCGATGAACATCATGGAACTACATAATCCTATGTGTTTCTACAATATATGTGTATGTTCAATAAGTTTAAATCCCATGTAAGTCATTTAATGGTTATAACTGTTAGATGTTTGAATGAAAGTGTGTTGTGTGTAGCAACACTGGGTTGTACATTAACAAATAGCTCAAATGATCTATAGGGAATTTTAATAATTAATCATGACTATGATTAATATTTTGCATCTTACAGTTACATTAATTTATTCGAAGTTGAAAATAGATCGATTTGTATATATGAATAATCAATCACAACGAATTATAATTCATCATTCATATATCAATAATCCTATTTCAGATCGATTATGAGATAACCCTTAATGGAAAATTAATGTAATTATCGAACCGTTGTTTGTCCCGCAAACGACCATAAGATTAACTTACCAACTTTCTCAATAAAGTTATCACTTCTTATAATTTCAAAAAGGAATAGCTTCTGGCCATGAAACCATTATTTTTGTCCTTATAAAATTTAGGTTACTAAACCATAATCAAATTGTAAAGCCTGTAGCTAGATCAAACATTTCAGGGACTCGTAATGTGAGAATTATAGACAGGATCAATCAAGTATATATGGAATTTTAATAATTTGACTAATACATTGAACTAAGGAATACAAAATACTACAATTTACACGAGTAAATATGTATGTACAGGACACGTAAACAAAATACAAGACTAAACGAATAACAGATGAGAGAGGGAGAGGATGAAAGGGAGAAAGTGAAACTAAAGTTCAGGATGAGAGAGATCACCGAAATGATCTCAGCATGGCAAAATCACAGGCAATGTAACCTTGAGAGACAGCAAGGAATCAAATCACATTAAAAGTTCAATAAACTTATCTTGCAAAATGGTTCTCTTTGTTTGTGCCAATTCCAATAATCTGTTCCAATTCTCCTCTGTGTAAGTACACCCAAGATCAGACTCCCACCTTGTTTTGTTTATATATCTGGCATAAGCCGGTAAGTTGTCAATTATGATCTTATACACTGTAGATATTAAACCTTTAATTCTATTGCGTTTGGAATTAAAAATGCATTTTTCAAGTAAAGACTCTTCGGGTCTGTGTGGAAAACTATCTTTAGTTTGACTCTTGATCCAACTTCTAATTTGTAAATATTTGAAGAAGTTACGTTTATCTATATCATAAATTTCTATCAATTGACTGAAACTTGAAAAGACATTATTAGAGTAAAGGTCACTAACAATTTTTACTCCTTTTCTCACCCAGTTTTGTAAAATTCCATCCGCCAAGGCTGCTGGAATGTTGGGATTGTTTGTGAGAGGAGAATTTACCAATAATTTTATGTTTTGTCCAACTAATGTGTGTAATTGCTGCCAGGCGTTGAATGTAACAGAAATTATTGGGTTTTGAGTGATTGTTTTTAGTTTCTTTTTAGATTCCAAAAATGGTACGATTGTTAATAGATTATCCTGTAATTCATGTTGTTCAATTGACATCCATTTTACTTCATCTGCTCTGCAGTGAAACCACATCCACAGAGCGCGAAGTTGTGCCGCCAAATAATACAATTTAAAATTTGGGAGATTCAAGCCTCCTTTGGAATAAGGAGCCTGTAATGTGAGGAGTTTGACTCTCGGTGTTTTATTGTGCCACAGGAAGGAAGTAAGTGATTTGTCTAATTCCTTGAAAAAGGATATTGGAACCTTCAGTGGTATACACTGGAATAAATAAATAAATTTGGGTAATAGATTCATTTTTATTGTATTAATCCTGCCAATCAGTGATAAGGGGAGGTCCATCCATCTCAGTAACTCTTTTTTAGATTTAGTAAGCAAAGAGGCGTAATTTTCTTCATATATTTTGTCACAGGTGCTACAGATAGTGATTCCCAGGTATTTGAAGCCCTCCGTACACCATTTAAATTGAACTGGAAGCAGACTTATGTAATGGTTTGTCATGTTGATTGGAAAAGCTTCACTTTTAGAGTAATTGATTTTGTATCCCGATACAGCACTGTATTTTTTAAGATTAGTCAATAACGAGGGAAATGATGTAATAGGTTGAGATATAAATATTAATAAATCGTCTGCATAGAGTGCGAGTTTATGCTCTTCCGTTCCAATTTTTATGCCAGTGATGGATATGTCTGATCGTAGGGAGATAGCCAGTGGTTCTATTGCAATTGAGAAGAGCGCGGGAGAGGAAGGGCAGCCCTGACGACAGCCACGTGATAAGGAGAAGGCGTCCGACAGAACCCCATTTGTTAGGATCTGCGATCTGGGGGCGGCAAATAGGGTCCTAATGAAACACAGAAAATTTTCACCAAAATTCATGGCCCTCATGGTCTCAAGAAGGAAACTTGGTTCTATCCTGTCGAACGCCTTCTCGGCATCCATAGAGACGATCACGGCAGGATAAATATGTTTTTTTGTGTGCTCTATAATATGAAATAGTCGCCTAACATTATCTGCACCTTGTCTATTCTTGATAAAACCCGTTTGGTCCGTATTAATAATTTTTGGAACTACTTTCTCTAAGCGTTGTGCAATAATTTTCGATAAAATTTTATAATCAGAGTTAAGGAGGCTGAGGGGTCTATAATTGCTGCACTTTTGTGGATCCTTTCCAGGTTTCGGAAGTAGCGTAATAGTTGCCAACTCCAATGTTTTTGGGAGTGTTTCTTTTTGAAATGCTTCTCTAATCATGTTTGTTAGCGGTGTTAGTATTTTTTCTAAGAAAGTTTTGAAATATTCAATTGGATACCCGTCAGGTCCTGGGGCTCTATTATTTTGTAAGGACTTGATCGCTCGGTGAACCTCTTCTTCTAGTATCGCTTCATCTAATAGGTTCCTATCTGTAACTGTAAGTTTAGGCATTGTTAATTTATTAAGGAAGTCTTTGATTTCAGTTTCGGTTGACTGTTCTGTTTTATATAACGTTTCATAATATTTTTGGAATTCCAAGTTCATGTCCTTAGAGCCTTCTAAATATTGTTCATCATCAGATTTGATGCATTGTATGTATTTTTCTGTATCTTCTTGCTTTAGCTGCCAGGCGAGCAACTTGCTAGTTTTGTTACCAAACTCATAGTAATGATATTTAGTTCTCGCCATGGCTGCTTCAGCTTTACTAGTGCAAAGATTGTCATACAAAGTCCGTTTTAGTTTTAATGCACTAAGGGTTTCGGATTGTTTGGTTTGGGCATGCTGAATTTCAAGTATTTTTATTTCATGTTCTAATTGCGATAATTGGTCTCTCTTTTGTTTATTTTTATGGGATAAATATGAGATAATGAGACCTCTCATATATGCCTTAAGGGTTTCCCAAACAACTGAGTGAGAAGCAGTATTTAAGTCTCCAAATATATATCTAACTTGTCATTCATATATTTTACAAAATCGGGATCTTTAAGTAGAAATGTTTTAAATCTCCATCTATGCGAGGCAGGGTCTTCCTGTGACATAGACACCCCCATTATTAGAGCATTGTGGTCTGATAAAGTTGCAGCCAAATAAAGACATGTTTTGATGTGAGGCAGTAATGTATGTGAGGTCAAAAACAGGTCAATTCTAGAGTATGTATTGTGAACATTAGAGTAGAAAGAGAATTCCTTTTTACACGGGTTTTGCAGTCTCCACACATCTTTTAACCCAAGATCATTCATGCCTTGATACAATGCTGTTGCAGATTTCGACAAAGTAGTGTTCTTGGGGGCTGAGCGATCTAATGACGGGTCCAACACAAGATTGAAATCTCCTCCCAGAATACACTGACCCTCTGCAGTTGCCAGTTTCATGGTTAATTTATTAAAAAAAATTGGGTCATCTATATTAGGGCCGTATATTGATGCCAGTGTCAACCTGTTCCTATTAATTATACAGTCAACTAATATAAATCTACCTGAGGTATCCTTTTGTACTGTATTTAATTGAAATCTGAGATTTTTGTTTATGAGCAATGCTACACCTCTAGCACTTGATGAAAACGAGGAGTAATAGACTTTACCAATCCAGTCACGTTTCAATTTTGTATGCTCAATGTCAGTAATATGTGTTTCTTGGATGAATGCAATATCTGTCTTTTGTTTTTTTAAATAGGTTATAATTTTTTTCCTTTTGGTTGGATTATTAATTCCTTTCACATTTAGTGATATGCAGTTTAAATGTCCCGTTTTAGCCATCATTCACTTAAAACAATTAAGAAAAAAAAAAAATAAACAAAAACAAGATTAAATTAGGCTTAGCGAGTGATGTCTTTGTCAACATTGGGTTAACATTTATATGGAGAGAGGAGAACGGAGCTACAAACAGCTCGAAAACAAACAGAAAACAATGTGAGGAGAACAAAGCATCCACAAAAAAAAGAAAAGCAAAGCACTGCGCGAAAAAGAACTGGCAGTGCCAAAGCAGAGTTGGGCTCAAGGACCCGCAGATGGCTGCTTTCACTATCTATGGTCAACACATGAGATCTATCTCCAAAAAAAAAAAAAAAAAAAAAAAATATATATATATATATATATATACGTATACACACTTCGTGTGGTCTAGAAACATATTCTTCCTTTTAAAAGAGCCCTGTGCTATGAGTTAACAACATCTTGTAACACGTATTAGAGACCTTTCATCCAGTTGTCAGCCGTTTTTTGGCGAAGGAGGGTTTCACGCATTTTCACGCGCCAGCTCCAAAGTGCGAACATACACCTTTGCCTCACCCGGGGTCGAGAAGCGGCGGTATCCTCCTCCGTCGGTGTTCACCCTCAAGATGTCTGGATATAACAACGCGTATTCCACTTTCAATTCCCGGAGTTGAGCTTTCACACCGTCGTAAGCTTTACGTTTACGGACGATCTCCGCTGAATAGTCGTTAAAGAAGAGGATCCTCTGTTGACGCGGGGTCTCGTTCTGGTAGTGTCTGCGTGCGGCTTCCATTACCCGGACTTTATCGGAGTAATAGTGGAATTTGACAATGAAGGGACGTGGCCTCTGTCCGATTGGCGGCATCGGGCACCCAGTGCGCGATGTGCACGATCCAGGATGATCCTACCGTCTGCGGTATCAAGATGAAGGTACTCGGGGATCCACCTCTCAAGGTATTTTACCGCGTTCGTCCCCTCTTCGCGCTCTGTTATTCCCAGTATTCTGACGTTACATCTCCGGGAGTGATTCTCCAGCTGGTCAGTGCGCTCTTTTAGTTGTTTGATTTGTTTATCCAAAGTTAAGATTTTGGCTTCGGATGCAGCTGCAGTCTGGCCTATGGCTTCCATTTGCTCATTTGCGGTATCCATTCTCGCAGTCAGGGCCTGTATCTCAGTGCCTCGGTCGGCGACGGCCTCCAGGACAGAGGCCAGTCTTGTTTCAATCATTTGCGTTACATCGGCTATTTTTTTATCCATCGTCTGTGTCACAGACGCCTCCAATTTCTCAATCTGTTCCGTGACTCCGGCTAATTTACTGTCTATGACCGCTGTAAGAGCGTGTATGATGGTGTTAGCATCAGATGTCACTGCCGTAAGGCCAGAGCTAACATTAGCTTCGTCGCCGCTAATTTCTTGGTTGGCGTGGATTTCACTGCTTCCTTCGGTCTTCTTTCCCCTCGGTTTTGGCATGTTGGCAGTAGTTTTCTTGAAATAGTCATCGATGTTCATATCAGGCACTCTTTAGTCTTTTGAGACCACACGAAAGACTTAATTAGTTGGAAAAGTCTCAGAGCTCTTGACCGTGCTGCCTAAGCGGTCGCCATCTTTGTTAGTCTCCACTGTAGCATATTTCTAAAGCATCTTTTTATAATTTAACCTCTATGCATTATTTGTTAAAGAGCTCCTTCTGATAACACCATTAAGCCTTATGAATCTGTGATAGTGCATTGTTTTGCCAAATGGTTCTCTTTGTTGCTGAAGAACGCAGAGTCGTGCGTGTGTCTCTTTAAGAAAGCAGGGCTTGCTTCGGTGAGCGCGGCCGCGGGATGTTCAAGTCTCTTTAAAGTTGAGGTTGCCGGCTACGTTTGCTTCGCTGAACGTAGGGAGAAGACGAAAGACGAAAATAAAGAAAAGACTTAAAGAGAAAGGAAAACGGAGAATGCTCCCAAAAAGGGAGCCATATGGATCTTCTCGCTGACGAAGAGGGTTCGTAAAAAGTGCTCCCGGAGATTTCCTGAGTTGGTCTTTTATGGAAACTATGGGCTGACGCCTCTGTTCGCGTGAACAACCAATGAACGTCCAAAGATATGAAGCGGGAAAAGTTCCTTTGTCTCTGGGGGAGACACCCACTCGAGGGAGTTATGGTGTTGTCTTAATACTCTAGTCAGACGATTCATATAGTAATAATCATATCATTGCAATCTATTATCGAGATTCAACTCTGTTAAGTCTCAAGATTTAAAATGATATAAAACATGTCATATGAAAGATTATAGGAATACACAAAGTTACATAAGATATGCAGAATTACACAAGCATATTAATGTTAATATTAATATCAATGCATCTTACAAGCATTTTAAGGTTCGTTCCTTCAAATACGTCATAAACGTAGTGAATATAAACTGGGAAACACAGGAGTATATGAAATATGACATGCTTACTGTATATTCTAAGTTTAATGTTCAAAGTTTGTGTATGTGTGTGCGTTGGAATGTTGGCTCCTCGTTATCTCTTGCAGCGGAGCTGGATGAGCTGCAGCTTGGGAGTCATAAAGTTTTATGACCTAGCCCTGAAGATTCGATTCCAATGGGAGAAACTTTCTTCAAAAATCCATTTCAGAGCCACACACACTAGAAGATCATAACTATGATCAAAACAAAACTAATCAAACATGCATGCATACCGGAAGGTCAGATACAAGTCTGAATTACATACAAAGGTCGTTTGTGTGTTGTATGTACGTGTGAGAGTGTATGTCACATAGAAAGTTTCGTTATCTCTCTGTCCAGAGAGGGGAAGCGGGTTTGGAATGCAGAACTCTGCAACGTTAAGGGAATGTGTTGACTGGTTATCCTCCAAGGTGCAATAAAGTGTCGCGAAAGACCATTTGTCGCAGACTAGCTGGAGCCAACACAACTGATTTACCTTCGGGGGTTCAGAGTGTAAAAAGGCTTTGGGTTTCAGAATAAATGTGCTTAGAAAGCACAGAGTCTGAATTTGTTAATTCAGAATCAAACGAACGAATGATTCAAATAGCCCAGTCGCTACATGTGTTTCATATCAGTATGATCGTATGCTCTTGATTCAAAAGATGGCTTGATTGAAATCTGTGTAAAATGTTTCGTATTCTTATAATACTGACAATGTCTAAACTGTGGCCTCTGTTCTCTCTGTTAGTAAGGAGAGCACAGATGCGCATGATTTACGATCAGAACTGAAAAGAACGCCACCTCCTAAATTTAGCCAGTGTCTAATTGGCCAGAACTCATCCTGGAGGTTGGACGAACTTTGAGTTTAAAATCTTAAGACCCAAACAAAATTTTTAGAAGAGCTCTCAACAAGGCAGAACAAAGACGGAGACGGCAGGCGATGGTTATAGTAACCATGTAGACCGCAGAGACAAAGAACCCAAATTAAGATCAGAAGAACGGGTTCAACAGCTTTATTCAAGCCATCTTACTACTCTCGTCTCAATTTTCTTTTCTTTTCTAAGTTTTCCTTTATTTTCCGTTGTGAGTCTTGGTTCTAAGTTAAGTTTTGCGGCAAAGTTTCGGTCCACATTTCTTCTGCAAAGCCAGCTTCAAACAAAGGCTTCCATCAACCCACCAGTACACCACGTGATTGGCCGCCTCAGACCAGGCACGAGGAGACCAGCCAACGAACGCACTCGGGAAACCCCTTTTACGCCGAAAGGGAATCCCAAGAGAAAAAAGGAACGCCAAAGACAAGCAAGTAACCTCCAGACTAAAAGACTCCAGACTATTATTCTTTCTTGGCCAGGAAGATATTATATTTCCTAGAGTTAATAATTGTTTATGCTTTCTGTTCATTGGATGAACTGATAAAATGATCATACTATTGATTCTGCTACAGTCAATTCTGAAAATAATTAAAATATTAATTATTGATCATAATCCGTTATGAATAATAATTAATTATATTTATACGTGGGCATATAAACGCTTCAAAATATGCACTAATTTAACATTGTCATGATTCCAGCCTGTGTTCCCCTGTGTCGCGTATGGTTGCAGCAGGATGTAAAAAATAAAGTGCTGGATTTAAGTGCAGCAGTCCTTTATTATATAGACAGAGGACCAAGGTTGAGCTGGAAGGAAGGAAGGAAAAGCCCAATGGAGCAAAAGGGTGGAGGGACGAGGCACAGGTGAAGGCCCGGAAGTCCAGAGCGCAGGCAGAGCAACGACTGAGCAAGGTGGAGCCAGAGGGACGAGGAAAGCCCGGTGGAGCCAAAAGGATGATGGTCCCAGGTGGAGCCGAGGGACGGAGGAACCACAGTGGAGCTCGACTGGTTGCCAGGCCTAAGAGGAGTGACGGGCATGGAGGTCCAAGGTGGAGCTAATGGGTCGCCACTCCTATCAGAAGATGAAAGGCTAAGGAGAGGCAGTGCTGGAGATCTCAGCAGTTCAGAAGGGGGTGAACAGACAGGCTTAACAGGAACACGCAAGACAGGCATAAAATCCATGAACAGCCCTCTTGGTCGACGAGGAAGAGGCGAGGAACTCTCACTAGGTTCAGACAAAACAGGCAGAGGAGGTTCCCTTGAGTGGGAGGCAAGGGAACACAATCTCAAACAATTTTGTGCTGGAAGACGTGACAGGCAATTTTGAGCCTATCACGTCTTCCACGTGTGGAAACGGAACAGGCCGGATGCACTCGCTCTCTCAGTCCATCAACGCTTTTTCCTCAGCTGGTGTTGAGGGGGTTGAGCTCCATGTCATCCCCTCAAAACTCCACCAAATCGCCCACAGGAACTAGCGATGTGGCCGGCTATCACACCTGGTCAGACGTTACGTCGGGCTCGGGCTCTGGGCTCAGTCCTTGTTGCTGATCGTGGCAGGCTCCGGCTCGGCATCTGTGGTGGGCGCAGATTTCGCCATCTCTGGGCTGGTCTCCTCCTTGCTCTTGCAGATCGTAAACGGGGAACCGTTGTGGAGAAGGACACATTCCACGCAACCCATAAAGCTCCCTGGAGGCTCGTCCGCGAGATCAGACAGAGAACTGAACAAAATACAGGGCTTAAATACTGAGACTAACCAATCAAAGAAACGAGACCCAGCTTGACCATAATAATTGTCTCCTGACTTAGGGAAAATATATATTTATGAATAATGATACTGATATTGAATGATTAATAATAAACAATAAACATTTTAAAAGATCTAGCTATTTTCTTTCTCCATCCCATCAACAAATTGATCAGATCAACATTTTTACATCTACATATTTTTGGAATAGGAACATGAAGAGATTAGCCATTCTATGGAAAGGTTCCCACCAAACGATTATGCAAAATTTAAAACTTCCTCTCAAAATGTCATAAAAACCTTTAGTGTTGAAAGATTTGGCCACCCTTTCACATCACTTTTCATTAAAGATTTAACTATTATTCCGGAACAGGCTGTTCTGTTATCACTTAGTTCCCAAATTATATAACTGTTTTGTATACGTTTGTTTGCTCTTTTCTGTTCTAGAATAATCATGATATATTTATATTATAGTGATTACACACTACCGATCAAAATGTATTGTTTTTGAAAATAGTCTCTGCTCATGATCCTTCAGAAATCATTCTCATATGCTGATTTTAGCCTCAGATAGAGGTTCTTGGATTTTTATTCATCATGTAGGACAGCTTCAGATCAAAACTCAATCTACAGCAGAAGTACAGTGCTCCCAATAGGCAACACTCTTAAAAATAAAGGGTCCAAAAGGGGGGTTTCAAAGTGATGCCATGAAGAACCATTTTTGGTTTCCCAAATACATTTTTGGTTTCTCAGGGTACAGTTAAAGAACCTTTTTCCACTATTAAGAACCTTTTGTCCAATGGAAAGTTTCCATGGATGTTAAAGGTACTTCATGGAACCATTGATGCCAATTAAGAATCTTTATTTTTAAGAGTGTAAGGTACAGAATTTAATTAGTGCTGGCGTTTAATAACAGGTCGGGTGTTTATGCCGAAATAACAAGAAAACTAACTTTTTCTGATGTGGAGATCACAAGAAAATGATGTCAAAGTCACTTTGTCGAGGCCAGGAGCAAACAAGAAAGTAAAAACAAAGCATTGCCTCGTGGCTTATGCAGTTTTCTCATAAAAGCAGAAGTCTCTTTAATGTACTCTTCTGTTTGTATAGGTTGAAAGTTCCTCAAAATGCTTTTTCACAACCCATTTTGGAACCCATAAAATTACACTTTCTTTCTGAATTAAATCATATATCTTACAATGATAGTTTTGGCACAATACTGGAATAAGTTTATATACATTACAAGCCGATTATATGGTCATTACAACAGGACGTGCATGTTGTTTATTGGTCTTGGATCCAAATGTTTTAGGAATGACATTCATTCCATAAACTCCAGCCTTGTGAAGCCTATTGTTTCTGTTGGGTCTGGGTTACAGAGGTACATATATTTGTAACTTAATATTTTGTCTTAATTTTAAAACTTAAAAACATGTTTGTTTTTTTATAGTTAATAAAGTGTCAGTTTGTACCTGATTACTTTACTCGGATACTTTTTTATTTGGTGTTTCTGTTATTCTTCCATCCTTTCATGCATGCCACTTTCCCCACACTTCAAATCACAAAGCTGGCATTCTTACAAGAGTGTGTAGGCTAACAGAGAGGTTAAAGGTGTAAATGCACCTGCCATCAAACAGTTAATACAAAAGTAAGAAGCGTATTCTTCCAAAATTTCTTTTAAATAAATAACTACAGAGTTAGACCAGAATGACAATGTTGGATATGTTCATGGATATTATCAGACAAAACGAGAGACTATCAAAATGAGTCTGTGGCTGATCAGATTTGCAAATATTTCTGTTATACTAATAATGTGACAAGGTCTAAAGTCAAGAATAGATTGATTGACCGTGAGAATAAGAACATTTTTCTTGCTCATGCCCTTTTGTACCACAATCAACCTCAAGATTGCGCCATTGAGTGACTGTGTTTGTCTACTGATCACTGAACTGCAGTGCGTTTCACAGGAAAACAGGAAGGACATATCATGTAATGACAAAGAGGAAGATGTTAAAGGCACAATATGTATTTTTTTTGCTTTAAAAATATAAAAAATCACTATATCTATGTTATATATTTTTTAAAGTTGTGTATTTACATTATCCCTACAGTTCCAATTAACTTCTAAATCCAGAGAAATTAATATTTTAATTCGAAGACACGGACCGTGTCTTTATTTCCGTTATGTCGCAGTCAATGGCGTCATATCCGCGTTGTCCCTGGTTTCCGCTCGTGCTGCCATGGTAACCAGAGCTATGAACCAGAGCCCTCTGATAGTAACCAAGACGACAGACGTGGACCACTGTAGTTCGCAATGTCTATCTGCACGCTGTTGTTGTTTCGTTCAAACATTATGGACCATGGCAAGCAGACTTTGGATAAAAAAGGAGAACTAAAACGAGAATCAATATCAGGGCGGTGTTTTCGAGATGCCTAGAGCTCCCATAGACAGTATAAACGAGAGCTCCACGTCCGAGACTTCGACCGCTCCTACATGTACTTTATTAAACAGGTGAGCACATTTACATAAAACTAATCAATGTTATATAGTTCAACAATGATAAAATGTCAGAATATGAGCTGTATGTTATTCTAATGTTGATCTAGCTTAACGTTACTGTTAACGTTAGTCTCATACAGACAAACTAACACATAAGTTACATTTCAACACATTCAAATGCAGTTTAGTGTGATAGTGTAATGTTAGACCAAGTGAAACAGCGCTGCGTTACCTCACAAGTTTAATTTGTCTAATAAACTGACCTGTAAGTAGTAATTCTGCGTGTAGTTCGGTAGAATGAAATGTCCATATTCCTTTTATATCCGCGGGACTCGCGTCGCGTGTGGAGCTGATAGCTGTCTCTTAGCAATCCCAAACTGCTTCATATCACAGTCATGACAAAAACATCGATGTATTCAGTCATCCATAAACATTATTAGATCGGTCGGCTTGACGTTGACGACAA
This sequence comes from Abramis brama, assembly GCF_963993115.1. Lineage (NCBI taxonomy): Eukaryota > Metazoa > Chordata > Actinopteri > Cypriniformes > Leuciscidae > Abramis > Abramis brama. The sequence goes on from NC_139974.1 coordinate 36,096,884, forward strand.
GATCCATAATTCTTAGCAAATGTTGCGTCATCAAACTACGCCTTTGTTATTGTAAAGAGGTTAGCGACCCCTAGTGGAGAAAAAATCCCATACTGTACGTTTAAGAGATGTGAGTTTTTATATCAAAATGATTATGTGTGCACATGTGTCTTTTTGCTAATATGGCTTGTACAATTTGACACACACACAACTTTGCCTGCATTTATTGTGGATCGCTGTGAATTAAGGATGATTGGGACCGTTTTTGAATTTCTGCCTTATGCAAGGTTTCTTGCCATAAATTAAAAACATCAGCCCAACACAGGATACATTTCTGTAATAATGAAGATGTTACCTACCCATTTGAACAGGAAAAGTGTATATTATAATGAAAGGATGTGTGACATACACTTATGTAAACTGAGCCAAACCCCCCTTTTTTGTGGTAATATTTGGGACAGCACATATTTTCATTCATTTAAGGTAATGTAAGCATTTACTGTATTGCACAAGTTCATACTTTGATATAATTTTATATGCAATATTTCTTTTTCTGTTCATTATTTAGAGTTGTGTTTATTTCTGTTCAACTTTATTTCTCAATGTTTATAAATCCATCCACATTTCATACAGTACAACACATGCAATTGAGGTAGAAGGCCAAAAATTGGCATGGGGTACTTTCCATAAGATCATCTCTCAATGCAAATCAAACTAGCTTTTAGGCTAACTGAAATAAAATCATGCCAATCTCTAGGTATGGTGAATGCTATGTGATGATGTGGGGCTATTTTAATTCCAAAGGCCAAGGGAACTTTATCAGGATGCATAGTATCCTAAAAATTAATAATAAAAAAATACTTAAAAATACAAATCTGCCTGCCTCTATGGGAATTTAACATAGGGGTGTACACACTTATGCACCATGTATTTTAAGGAAGAACATTTATTTATTTACGATACATTATTCATTCACAAAGAAAATTGGTGTCCTAAAAGGTTGGATTTTTCCTAATTTTTTAAATTAAGGCATTAAGTTCAATTTCCAAAATATGATTTTTTATTCCTCTTTTTAGTCAACTTTAGCATGGGTGTATTAACTTATGCATTGCACTGTATATATATATATATAGTTGATTAACTGAATGAGCTCCCCCCACGTTAATTAAGTTAATTATCTGAATGTGCTCCTCCTGAACTTTGTTAATAAAACATCATGAAAAAGAGAATGGTTTCTTGCAGAGGCTAATGCTTGCTGACGTTCTGTTGCACGTCTATGACTCCTCCGCCTGAACTTTCCCTTGCCCTGTATTTTGCGCTGACTGTAGTCAAAACACATTTCACACTGCATGACTTTGAGTTGCAGACAGATCCAAATATTTACCATGCTAAATAAAGGTATCAGCAACGCATCGGTTTTGCATCGATATAAACACTATCAATAGCATCAATATGCATCAATAGCATTGATTTGCCTCAGATTTTGGGCATTTGTTTGCGATTTTCAAACAAATCTGTTGGTAAGTGAAACTCGAGGCTAATATTGTTCAGTGTGTACTGTGTACACGACATGAAACAGAGCGTTCAGACAGAGGATGAAAACAGTTTTTTGAACATTAACATATTATAGTAGACCACATAACCAATGTAGCATTATTAGCATTTTGTCACATTAACTAATTTTGCTCCAATGGCCTAATCATATTTATATGCTCAATGCATACAGAAACAATACATAGTACACTGTAAAAAAACCTGTAATTTTATGGAATTTTACCATTTTATTTTGCAGATTTTTCCTGTATAGACTATGCACAGTAGACCTACATACTATATGCTACAACAACAGTAAGTCAGTATGGTAGTAGTCTATTATATTCTGAATGTAGAGGAGACTTCAGTGAACAAAAATATGAATAATTCAGTGAAGTGAAGGAGACTTTAACTTCCCTTAAAAGATTCATTCATAAACCTTTATTCAGTCATGAACAAAATACCATGTATAGATGGATTATTAAAAATACATTTTTATTTCACATGAATTTAGTTTGGATGTTGGACTAATCTGTTCTCTCAAGAGTTTGAAAGAGTCTCGCACTTTGAAAGTCTTTGATAAGAAGTCATGGGAGTTGTTTCCTTACAACACCAACCCTATAAAAAATAGAAATACAACTTTTTAATATAAGCAAACACAAAACTTGATGCACGAGTTGTTATTATAATTATACAGGTAGGTTTATTAAATCTATAATTCATCCACATTTATTTTGGCTTGATGATTAGGCATGATTAATAGAGCAGATGGAGTTAGTTTTACCGCTGCAGCACCCCCACTGGCCAGATGCTGTCTTGCAGCAGAACTTCTCAGCTGGGCAGTAGATGTTTCCTTCACAATGAATAGTCTCAGTCTGGGTCTGCCTTTCGAGAGCCTGCTCATTTCCATTCACAGGAATTATGTTAGTAAACACATAACCAGAAACTCACCTTCTTAGAAAAATCTCTAAAAGAACCATTTCAATTTTTACAGCTCAAATAAATACAATAGAAGTTAGAACATAATATAATGAACTAAAGCACATTTCTGCTTTTAAACCACTGAGAATTCACTGCCCTATTGTTTATTTTAACACACAGAGAAATTTAAATCACTATTTATGACAATTGAGAACATATATGTTTTTTGAACCCTAAATATTTATTTAATTTGTGTCAAAAATCTTATGTCATTTTATTGATCACTGTTTATTGTTCGCAGCTTGAAAATGTTCAGCCATGTTTTATAACTGCCGGAAATGGTGATTGAAAGTCATATGACATTGTCTGTAAAGATTGTCAAGTATGTAGGTCGTTGTAACATGACAGGTTGCTTTACTTGTTGCATAGGTTGCTTTACTTTGCAGTCATATAGGCAGAGTACTGACATACCTGAGTTTTCTGGATCGCTTTGTAGGCCGGCTGAGGAGAAGAAGACTCAAGTCTCAACCACCCCCTCAAACACTGAGTCGATGTGGAATCGCAGTGATAACCGTGACGGCAGCAATGAACTCCATCTCTACAGCACTGACCCTGAAGGAGTGGGCAGAACAAACAAAGGTTAAACCTTAAACTTAATAGACTAAAAAAGTTACACAGTTTACTGTGATTTACCATTGAGAACGGACAGCAGAACCATTGTCCATAAGGACTCCGACAACACGTTGTTCCATCAGGACACACAGTATAAGCATCACAATACACCACAGAGACAGACTCACTATCAGACTCTACTGGGTCTGAGAGATCCATCAGCGGCTCTGCAGCTACAAGAGCTGCCATGAGGAACATCAACACTGGAACCATCTGAAAATAGCACATCAAAATATTATAAATATAAATATTTTTTTTTGAAATTACTGAAAAAATGTTTTGGAACTTCCATCTGTTCTAACATTTGATACGTGACAAAGTCTAATGTCAATAATAGATTGATTGACAGTGAGAATAAGAACATTTACCTTGCTGGGTCTCTTCTTTGTGGATTGTGTTTTGCTGTCTGTCCTGTGATGTTCTGACTGTGTCTCTTATATAGATATACACACGGCTCCTCCCATTTAAAATGTAAAATTTAACCAGGAAATTTACAAGAATAAAGAAAAGAAAAGAAAATAATAATATATTATCAATATAATATATTTGCTAAATTTCATATTACATGTAAATACAGTTAAACCAAACCTTTGTTTTTGAAAAAGAGATTCAAATATATATCAATACTATTTTCATTCTAATAAGAAGAAAGAAAATAAAACTATTTCTATATTTGAGTCCTTTAACATATTTAAATTAAGTTAGGCTAAAAGATTAGCCTACCCCCTGTATGTTTTTCTTTATATGTAAAAATTGTAGTTCTGACCATACTTTGACTGTTTGCTTGTTTTGTTAAAGTTCAATTAAATAAAAAGTATGGTTAAACTAAATGGTTAAACGTTTTTCTGTAAGAGCACCTCAATTGTGGAATACCATATATCAAATGAAATGAGAAACATACTCAATATCTTTACACGCCATTTAAACCAAGCAATATAGTATTAATGACGAAGGTGTTTTTCGTGCTTAAAATTGGACATGATAACAATATCAATAAACATTTTCATTATTTTTAAATGTATTTATTTATTAAACGTTTGTTGCCTCAAGGCATCATTGTACAACAACGGGCAAACTGAAACAATTTGAAAATGTAAACTTGTTCCTGAGATCTGACTGGTTGGTCCAGTTCTGCAACAATACAAGGTGAACGTGATTTCATCAAGTAAAACGAGTTCCTGGGTCAACATCTGTGTTCCTGGAACGACCTTGTAATAAATAAATCAGATTTGAGGGATAGGTTTGGGGACAGTTAATGTCAAGTTTAGGCTTAAAGGACAAGTTCGGTATTTTACACTTAAAGCCCTGTTTACAGATCGTTTCTGATGAAATAGAACGGTTAAGATTAAAATTTGGACACATGCTGCTGTCCCGAGAATTTTAGGTTTCTTTCGCTTTCGCTTCTCTTCCAAAAGCGAAAGAAACCTAAAATTCTCGGGACAGCAGCATGTGTCCAAATTTTAATCTTAACCGTTCTATTTCAAAATACCGAACTTGTCCTTTAAACAAGGTTGGGTGCTTTCAGTTTTATGAACCTTAAACCCTATAATTTCCCTATGATTTTAGGGATAAGTTATAGGAAAGGTTAGATTTAGGGGTATAACTATGTTTTCGGACAGGTTTGTTGTTCCAAGATCAACAAAAGCTGTTGATCCAGGAACATGTCTTTCTTTGCAAAATCACGTCAACCAACGTTACAATCAGTGTTGTTTCAAGGCAAAACCTTAAAAATCCCCATAACATTACAAGGATGAGGAAATAGTTTTATTTACACAACTGTCACGTTAAGATAACCATTCTTTGCAGTGATCTACGCTGAAATACAAGTTTGAACAGGGATGAAAACTTGAAAATCAAATGCTGCAGGACAAATCAGTTAGTTGAAGTTTAGCTACTTCCGCAAACAACAAGTGACGTCATTGACCGTTGAGTACTCTTCTGCGCATGCGGGTCACTTCTGGGTCATTTCACGTTCACACAGGAGATCACAAAAGGTCGCATTTATTTGGAAATATGAACGGCCTTGCAAAAAAATCGAATTTTTTCAAAAAATCGGAATTGAGCATTAAGCCCTGCAGTGTGAACGCAGCCTTAGATGTTGCTATAGAAACGCAGAAGGAGCAATGTAGTGATGACGGGTGACACACGTGAGGATCCCATATCATCAGCATCGAGACAATTTTGTAAATTTCATTATCTTGAAGGGTAAATTCTTTATTCATAAATGTCGATTGGTTAAATCACCTTTTTTGTTACGAACTTGCTGAAGTCGCTTAAAGTTGTGGAAAATGGCTATTCTTAAAGGGATAGTTCACCCAAAAATTAAAATTCTGTCATAATTTACAGGTTTGTCTTAAAGCATGTTAAAACACCACATAGACATATAAACAACATTAAAAACTTGATTTTCACCACAGGGGGGACTTTAAAAGATTAATTCATAAACACTTATTGACTCGTGAACAAAATACCAGGAATGGATGGAGAAATAAAATAAACACTTTCTCAGAAACAAAATCTTTTATTAAAAGTGCAATGCAATTTTATTGCAATTCAATCAATTTTTATTTGGAATAAAAAAATTAAAATAATTCAGCTTGGATGTAGGATTAATCTATTCTCTCAAGAGTAACAGTGAAGTTTGAAAGCCTCTTGCACTTTGCCATTCTTTGACAAGAGGTTCACGGGGGTTTGTACTTACAACACCATCCCTAAAAAATATAGAAATACAACTTATGATATGAGCAGACACAAAACTCTACATTGCATGAGTTTTTATTGTATTTACAGGTTATATTAAATCTATAATTCAACCACATTTATTTTGGCTTGATGATTAAGCATGATTAATAGAGCAAGATGGAGTTAGTTTTACCGCTGCAGCACCCCCACTGGCCAGATGCTGTCTTGCAGCAGAACTTCTCAGCTGGGCAGTAGATGTTTCCTTCACAATGAATAGTCTCAGTCTGGGTCTGCCTTTCGAGAGCCTGCTCATTTCCATTCACAGGAATTATGTTAGTAAACGCATAACCAGAAACTCACCTTCTTAGAAAAATCTCTAAAAGAACCATTTCAATTTTTACAGCTCAAATAAATACAATAGAAGTTAGAACATAATATAATGAACTAAAGCACATTTCTGCTTTTAAACCACTGAGAATTCACTGCCCTATTGTTTATTTTAACACACAGAGAAATTTAAATCACTATTTATGACAATTGAGAACATATATGTTTTTTGAACCCTAAATATTTCTTTAATTTGTGTCAAAAGTCTTATGTCATTTTATTGATCACTATTTATTGTTCGCAGCTTGAAAATGTTCAGCCATGTTTTATAACTGCCGGAAATGGTGATTGAAAGTCATATGACATGGTCTGTAAAGATTGTCAAGTATGTAGGTCATTGTAACATGACAGGTTGCTTTACTTGTTGCATAGGTTGCTTTACTTTGCAGTCATATAGGCAGAGTACTGACATACCTGAGTTTTCTGGATCGCTTTGTAGGCCGGCTGAGGAGAAGAAGACTCAAGTCTCAACCACCCCCTCAAACACTGAGTCGATGTGGAATCGCAGTGATAACCGTGACGGCAGCAATGAACTCCATCTCTACAGCACTGACCCTGAAGGAGTGGGCAGAACAAACAAAGGTTAAACCTTAAACTTAATAGACTAAAAAAGTTACACAGTTTACTGTGATTTACCATTGAGAAAGGACAGCAGAACCATTGTCCATAAGGACTCCGACAACACGTTGTTCCATCAGGACACACAGTATAAGCATCACAATACACCACAGAGACAGACTCACTATCAGACTCTACTGGGTCTGAGAGATCCATCAGCGGCTCTGCAGCTACAAGAGCTGCCATGAGGAACATCAACACTGGAACCATCTGAAAATAGCACATCAAAATATTATAAATATAAATATTTTTTTTTGAAATTACTGAAAAAATGTTTTGGAACTTCCATCTGTTCTAACATTTGATACGTGACAAAGTCTAATGTCAATAATAGATTGATTGACAGTGAGAATAAGAACATTTACCTTGCTGGGTCTCTTCTTTGTGGATTGTGTTTTGCTGTCTGTGCTGTGATGTTCTGACTGTGTCTCTTATATAGATATACACACGGCTCCTCCCATTTAAAATTTAACCAGGAAATTTACAAGAATAAAGAAAAGAAAAGAAAATAATAATATATTATCAATATAATATATTTGCTAAATTTCATATTACATGTAAATACAGTTAAACCAAACCTTTGTTTTTGAAAAAGAGATTCAAATATATATCAATACTATTTTCATTCTAATAAGAAGAAAGAAAATAAAACTATTTCTATATTTGAGTCCTTTAACATATTTAAATTAAGTTAGGCTAAAAGATTAGCCTACCCCCTGTATGTTTTTCTTTATATGTAAAAATTGTAGTTCTGACCATACTTTGACTGTTTGCTTGTTTTGTTAAAGTTCAATTAAATAAAAAGTATGGTTAAACTAAATGGTTAAACGTTTTTCTGTAAGAGCACCTCAATTGTGGAATACCATATACCAAATGAAATGAGAAACATACTCAATATCTTTACACGCCATTTAAACCAAGCAATATAGTATTAATGACGAAGGTGTTTTTCGTGCTTAAAATTGGACATGATAACAATATCAATAAACATTTTCATTATTTTTAAATGTATTTATTTATTAAACGTTTGTTGCCTCAAGGCATCATTGTACAACAACGGGCAAACTGAAACAATTTGAAAATGTAAACTTGTTCCTGAGATCTGACTGGTTGGTCCAGTTCTGCAACAAGGTGAACGTGATTTCATCAAGTAAAACGAGTTCCTGGGTCAACATCTGTGTTCCTGGAACGACCTTGTAATAAATAAATCAGATTTGAGGGATAGGTTTGGGGACAGTTAATGTCAAGTTTAGGCTTAAAGGACAAGTTCGGTATTTTACACTTAAAGCCCTGTTTACTGATGAAATAGAACGGTTAAGATTAAAATTTGGACACATGCTGCTGTCCCGAGAATTTTAGGTTTCTTTCGCTTTCGCTTCTCTTCCAAAAAACGCATTAAACTTTCGTTTACAAAGACGTGAAACACTTACAAAGATGTGTTCACTGATATGCTCACACAAAAATCGCTGCAAAAGATGCTTTCCAACAGGTTTTATCTTAGTTTTTGTCCAAGTGGGGTTGGCTATCGGTTGGTTTGGAGCACAGTCTCTGTCTCGCATGCGTGCTCGCTCTAGATTCCGGGAGATTTTAACTAATTTGCGCCATAACTAGTGGTCCATCCAGTAGTTAAGAGCCTGAATTGTTTATAGTAATTCTGAAATTTAGTGCACATGAGTGAAAAAAAATACAGCACAGAAGAATGTCTAATTTAGCGTGAGATTTCTTTGTTAAGCGTGAGAGCGTGAGATTGAGGCTGAATGCGTGACTGTCACGCCAGATGCGTGAGAGTTGGCAACCCTGGTTTTATGAACCTTAAACCCTATAATTTCCCTATGATTTTAGGGATAAGTTATAGGAAAGGTTAGATTAGGGGTAGAACTATGTTTTCGGACAGGATTGTTGTTCCAAGATCAACAAAAGCTGTTGGAACATGTCTTTCTTTGCAAAATCACGTCAACCAACGTTAGGCTACAATCAGTGTTGTTTCAAGGCAAAACCTTAAAAATCCCCATAACATTACAAGGATGAGGAAATAGTTTTATTTACACAACTGTCACGTTAAGAGAACCATTCTTTGCAGTGATCTATGCTGAAATACAAGTTTGAACAGGGATGAAAACTTGAAAATCAAATGCTGCAGGACAAACAGTCAGAACAGAGGATAAAAGAAGCCTGGCAGAAAATGAAGCTGCTGCACGTTTTCACTTTGCTGACTCGTTCATTAGCCTACCTCAAATGTCCCTTTTGAATATTTTATTTATATTGATTGCATTTTATGTTGCAACGGAGTAAAGTTGTGGTTGCAGTGCATGTGTGAAATTTCAGTGAAAGTTTGTTGGCAAACAGGTCTCTTGTCTAATGTCAACAGTGTAGCGATGTAATGAAGCACATAACACAGAAGTCACTTTTTGTTGGTCAATGCAGCGAATTCGAGTGACCAACTTGGACCCATACTGACATTTTTTTTTTTACCTCACATGAAATTCCTCATTGTGTGGATTCTTATTGAAATGACTGAAATTATCTTGTGAAAATTCGCTGAACAGTAAATGTGACTGCACCTTAACTCTGTTATGAGATAAAAAGTTATGTCAGGAATTCTGTTTCCGGGTCCAAGCTTCTTCTCGTTTCTAGTGAGAATAACAGCTGTTTATCTGTTGATTCACTGTTGACAGTCTCCAGGCTCACGGCATCCTGGACTTCAATATTTTAAATTGAAAAGCTGAATAACTGTCTGACTAAAAATGCAAATACATTAAGATAATTCGAACTCTTTTAATACTTGTATTCCAACCTATGCCTGGTATGGCCTTATGGGATTCCATTATGGTACAATGTTGCCTCGAGGCAATCATGCAGTGTTTTGTAATGTCCCCCTGTAGGTCATGTGACCACTTTTTTTTTGCATTTTTATGCTTAGTATTTGAGCTCTCCTCCCTTAAAATAGCATTGACAAGAAATGTGAATAGTTTTTTTATTAATTTACTGCATTCATTTAAAAATATTAGTACTATTTTTTTGTCTGCTGCTTACTTTTTCATGTCCAATGCCTGCTGCCAGAAGGTCTTTATTTTGGTCCATGTTTTGTCTGTATTTATGTTAGCAAATTGTTTTATGGTCCTTTTAACATCTGGACAAAGGACTATAATTGGAAATTAGCCTATGGCATATCTGGGATATTTATAAATGCTAATCAATATAAACTGTATAAATCAAAAATAAATCAAACAAACAAACAAACAAACACACACACACACACACACACACACACACACATGAAAGATGATTTCCCTGCAGTGTTTTTTTTATTATTATTTTTTATTTGGAATAATTGTTTATAACATTTACTCCAATAATATTCTGCATAAGCACTGGAGTACTTTTTATGGAATTATTTTTGGTCTGTGATTTGCCAAATTCTCAGGGATATCTTATGACTTGTGATGATTTCTTTCTTTTTTTTTATTTTCTTCCTTTGCTTTAATTTTCAGGTGACCCCTGAAGAATTGTCTCTTGTATTCTGTTACATTCATTCTGGTGTTGTTCCTTTATGTAGAGGTGTAACTAATTTGAAACCTGATTTACCTTTACTTAATCCACTCAATACTATGTGCAGTAAAAGCTTATTTCACTGTTTCCCGTGTTTTGTATGTTCCATGTTCTAGGTCTTTTATTTTGAAGTGTATTTTTTTTCCACTGAGAGTTCTGGGAAAAGATTAAAAGCTTCTAGTGACTAAAACAGCACCATCTGGTGGATTTATGCACCCTTGTTCCAAACCTGTATGCATTTCTTTCTTCTGTTTTCTTAACCCTGGTGAGTAATTTATATACTTTAACTTTACTCACTTCTCATGAAGAAGAAGAAGTTGCCAGAGTCAAATGCATGGCACTTTATTGCCGAGAGCCTCACAATGACAGTGGAATCTTCGAGTTGTTAAAGCTTCTCTGTGACCTCGTTATAGCATGAGCATTATAAACCTGTGGATTCTCCCTCAATTAAGCTCACAGTCTCTCTGAACTGGAGGGAATTAATTGTCCCCCTCCCACCTAATGTCCTAATGTATCTGAAGAAACTTCAGTAAACAAAACTGTAAGAAAGTCATTGCACTGAAGTGGCGCACATATGTTCCCCTTAAAAGATCTATGCATAAAACACAGATTATTTCATGAACAAAATACAATGAGTACACTTTCTAAATAAAATAAAAAAAATCAATTTGACTGTAATTCTGTCCATTTTTATTTCACATGAATTCAGTTTGGATGTAGAATTAATCTACAGTGAAGTTTGAAAGCCTCTTGCACTTTGCCATTCTTTGACAAGAGGTTCACGGGGGTTTGTACTTACAACACCATCCCTAAAAAATATAGAAATACAACTTATGAGCAAACACAAAATCTTACATTGCATAAATCATAAATCTATCTATCGAGTCATCGACATCCACATTTATTTTGAAATTATTTTCTCTGTTTCTGCTTTTTCTAGAAATTGTGTAACTTTTTTAGAACTTTATCCATCTGCTCTAACATGTGATATTAATGATAATGTGACATGCTCTAAAGTCAATAATAGATTGATTGATATTGAGAATAAAAACATTTACCTTGCCGGGTCTCTTCTCTGTGGATTGTGCTTTGCTGCTGTCTGTGCTGTCCTGTGATGTTCTGACTGTATCTCTTATATATATATATATATACACGGCCCCTCCCACTGTAAAAACAGGAAGTTTGTTCAGTAAAAATGTAACCAGAAGTGTAGACGACGCTTTGAGTTTTTAAACATACAGAAGTCCTTGTATGAACAGGCTTCAATATAAAAGAATGGGAATGAGAGTAAGACCGAGGTATTGAGAGGACCACTTCCACTCATCCAAACATATACTTTTTAAAACTAAAATTGTAATTAATTATTTTAATTAATCACTTAAAAAATTATATTATTAATATTTAATAAATAGTTCTGGCATAAAACTTTAGATGGTGCAGCGCTTCAGAAACCCTCCACCTTCCCCAGCTCCACCTGTATAGATCTGCTACGGTTAATTCATGAATGCTATTGTACAGCAACAGTATGTCTTACTCTCTCACAGCAGCGTGTCGTGTGTATTGGCAGTAGCAAGTCCCATACTTGCTCTGCAGCAACAGCAGCGTAGCAGATCTATTCCGCCAAGACCAAACATACAGTATTGTCATATCCATTACCATATCAATCACTCAGAGAGACAAAACTGATTTTAATATATTTTAAAATATAATTTATTCCTGTGATGCAAAGCTGAATTTTATTCTAATCTTCAGTGTCACATGATCCTTCAGAAATCATTCTGATCATTCTACTTTCACTTTTGATCAATTTAATGTGTCCTTGTTGAAGAAAAGTATTAAATAAAATAAAAAAATCAGTTCAACAATCAGTATTTTGTGGAATAACCCTGATTTCCCATCATTCTCCCTATCAGTCTTTCACATTGATGTTGGGTGACATTATTTATAAGAATTTAAAGCAGCTTTGCTTTCTTTGATGGCTTGTGACCAAAATTCAAGCAGTTTGGCTTTGCTTGAAGACTTCCTCTTGATCACATTCCAGAGGTTTTTAATGGGGTTCAGGTCTGGAGTTTGGGCTGGTCATGACAGGGTCTTGATCTGGTGGTCTTAGATTGTCCTGGCTGTGTGGCATGAAGCGTTGTCCTGCGGGAAAACCAATCCTTCGAGCCGTCTGCTCTTGTCAGAACAGAAGGAAGCAAGCTTTCTTCCAGGATAACCTTGTATGTGGCTTGAGTCACACGTCCTTCAGGCTTCAGATTTACCTGATTCTGATCCAGTTTTCAGCCCAACACCTGGTCCTCTAAAGGTTAAGGCCTGAGTTTACTTCATTTTCCACGTTCCGCTCAGTCTTGCACACAGTTGAGTGCACAAGCCTTTCAAAGTATACACATTTGGCATTCGGTGCGTACTTTGTAGTGGACTTTGTTTTCAAGTCATAACTCAACTCATAATATATATATATATATATACTGAAATTTACTAGCAATTACAATATATATATTGTAATTGCTAGTAAATTTCACAAACAATAAAAAAAACAGTAACACATGTTGGAAACAAATTTGGAAGTAGAAACACTGAAATAGTATTTACTCGTAAAGCGTATACTCAAACAATCTTTTTTTATTTACAACATCGAAAAACATTTCTTGCAGTGTAGTTCTGTCACGGGTACCTGAAAATAATCAAAATCTCATGCCTCGAAAACATCTTTTGAGATTCAAATATTAATTGTTATATGAGAATTGTATCACAAGATTCCTGATCTGATTAAAATGTTCTGGTAATGGAATTTTGATTGAATAAGCTTCATTTTGTCTTTATGTCAGGGGGGAGGAGGAAATTGCATTACAAAGATTTCTAAATTATCTTCCAGCTTTGATACAACATTTGCAAACCAGACATAATAAGTTGAGGTTCCCATTTACTGATTATGTAACATTTGGAGCATAAACATTTCAAAACCACACTGCCTACACTTTCACTTCAGTCTTTTAATGCAAATTGTGCATGAATTTTTTTTAACCTCCATACAAGGAAATATGATACTTTTAACTGTTTGTATCCATGGTTACTGTCTTGAGGTTGTCAGCCTGTCACGTAACCTGATTTACAGTTGAGGATATATAGGACCCAACTGCACAGTACAGATTTTTTTTTACCCTATTTTTAATCTTCATTTATAAATCCAAATAAAGGGAAATTAAAGCTTGAATCAGGTATCAATTATATTGCTTCAACATCGAAGCAGATCATGGGGGACACCAGGTTTATTCTTGCCTTTTTTGGGGGGAAATCTTATTAAAGCCAAAATGTAAAGACCTTTAGCCTAATTTTGAATAAAATGTTTTTGTTGACAAACATCCACTGCGCTATAGATTTAAGGAATTTCGGTCAAATACATGTTTTCGCGGTGTATAAAACATACAGCATGCTTCAAATGATTATTAATTTATGTAAATTGTAGCGACAATGAGAAGGAACCAACCACCAACTAATCTTCTTCCAGAAAATTAATTAAAACTTTCCACTTCCTGCCGAACAAAGAGGAAGATTTGGTCAGGACTTCGTATCCTCATCAATCTTGTCATGGGGTCCAGGCATCACCGGTCTGACTATTTAAAACTGACCCCCAGCACTAACGAAATAACTGGTCAATGCTAGCTTTGTTGTCAAAATACTGATTGGTTAAGAGAAAGACAGAGACCAAGGTCTCACACAAGAGTCCTCACATTCCAGATTCAAATTACCCAACCCAGAGCCATGAATCATTCACAGTGATCATTTTTTTGGTTAACTTTAAGGAAGAACGTTGTCAACGTTTGATAGTTTTGCAAGACGGATCGGTTCAGAAGATGGTACTGCTCAGGGCCCGGTTTCCCAAAGCGTTCTTATCTCTAAGTAGTTCTTAACCTATTCCTTAACCTCTCTCTTAACCTTATGGCACGATTCCCGAAACGTTCGTTCGCTAAGTATATCTTCTGTAAGTCACACTTTCGTAAGGTTGGTCTGGACCACTCTTAGCTTTACCTTATCACTGTTGCAGGTCTATATGAATATAATTCTGAAGTTATAATACACCCAGACAGTATTCAATTAGGCTAATTCAAGTGTTTTCATGCAAAGAATAAAATTGTCATTACACTGATTGTTATTAGATTTTTAATTATATTATTATACAATATTATTAATTTAATTAAAAAGCGCTTTTAAAGGCCAGTGAAAGCATAGGCTACTGTCAGTTAAGTCCTATTCGGACGCTAATATTGTTTCTCATGGGCTCGTCCGGTATTTTAAACATTTACAGGGGTAAGTCGGTGATTTTAGTGCCGTCCGAATCCATAATATCAGTGTTTTTTCTCACCCAACCCGCGTAAAAATCCCTGGCCAAATTAATACCTACTGTTTTTTGACAAACAGGTCGTGTGGTAATTTAATTGCCGTCTGAATCAACATCTCTGAGTTTACAAGAGATTCAAAATTCACGGTTTAAATCCTTTTTGATCACTGCCGAGCACTGTACGCAAGATGTAAACTTTTATTACTGAAATGCTGGAAAGTATTTACAAGAACAATATTTCATCGCAGCTCCACCTCAGCGAACAAAAATGGGAAAGAGAAGAAGGCACGTACATTTTTGAAAAGGTTATTGTGGCAGCAATATATGTTACAATTTTAAAATATGTAGGCTAGGCTATTATAGGCTATTATAGTTTGGATTATTTTTTATAATATCCAATAATCATAATAAATAGCAATTTCAACTATTTCTGAAGTGCTTCATTTATAAAGATCACCGCTTTCTCACATAAACAGCCCCTGCACGAGAGAATAATTGATTCTCGAGCCATCGATATCAAACAATTCAGCACCATCGCCACGGACAGCGCCGGGTAACGTCGCACGTAAGAAGGTATATCTTAAGCAGCTTCCTAAGGTATGGTTCGGGGAACACACTTAGGAACATAAACAACTTTGGTAAGATATATCTTTCGAGCTTTCTTAGCGCGCTAAGAGTGAGCGTTATCGGGAAACCAGGCCCAGGGCCCTAACAAGAGGTCACGTGACCCCTGCGACTAACAGACCCCGTCTTTCTTAAGGACCAAGGAGATGAACAAAACAGACGTCAGCAGGAACTATACATGACCTCAGATCGGGATTTCTTAAACCCCATAAACTTTACACACCAACACACTTTACATATCAAAATAAATAAAATCATCACAGAACAAGTTTCGATGAACATCATGGAACTACATAATCCTATGTGTTTCTACAATATATGTGTATGTTCAATAAGTTTAAATCCCATGTAAGTCATTTAATGGTTATAACTGTTAGATGTTTGAATGAAAGTGTGTTGTGTTTCATATCAGTAGGATCGTATGCTCTTGATTCAAAAGATGGCTTGATTGAAATCTGTGTAAAATGTTTCGTATTCTTATAATACTGACAATGTCTAAACTGTGGCCTCTGTTCTCTCTGTTAGTAAGGAGAGCACAGATGCGCATGATTTACGATCAGAACTGAAAAGAACGCCACCTCCTAAATTTAGCCAGTGTCTAATTGGCCAGAACTCATCCTGGAGGTTGGACGAACTTTGAGTTTAAAATCTTAAGACCCAAACAAAATTTTTAGAAGAGCTCTCAACAAGGCAGAACAAAGACGGAGACGGCAGGCGATGGTTATAGTAACCATGTAGACCGCAAAGACAAAGAACCCAAATTAAGATCAGAAGAACGGGTTCAACAGCTTTATTCAAGCCATCTTACTACTCTCGTCTCAATTTTCTTTTCTTTTCTAAGTTTTCCTTTATTTTCCGTTGTGAGTCTCGGTTCTAAGTTAAGTTTTGCGGCAAAGTTTCGGTCCACATTTCTTCTGCAAAGCCAGCTTCAAACAAAGACTTCCATCAACCCGCCAGTACACCACGTGGAGACCAGGCACGAGGAGACCAGCCAACGAACGAACTCGGGAAACCCCTTTTACGCCGAAAGGGAATCCCAAGAGAAAAAAGGAACGCCAAAGACAAGCAAGTAACCTCCAGACTAAAAGCTGAACTGGTGTATTGATATAAATTTAATAACCTGTCTAAGAAACGATAGAAGGGTTAATTAATGATTGATGGTTCGTTCCAGGTTATGTCTTATAAGTGCATAGAATCTTGAGATTTCATCATCTCACTCTTAAACTCATTCTTTCCAAACTCTTTCTAATTTTCTTTCTCTCTTTCTTTCTTTCTTTCTTTCTTTCGGCAACTTGTATGAATGCATGTGTATGCGTGTGTGTGTGTTTGTGCTAGATATTAGCTTTATGTGTTAGTATATAATCAATAAAGTAGCCTATTGTTTGTATTTGAAAAGAGATTACTTGTGTATGTGCTTACAAATTTATTGTCTTGAACTTCGATCTAAGTTACCGATGCTTTTACCCGTGATTATTTCTTAATTTATTGTTAGCTGGGGATTATTCTTTCTTGGCCAGGAAGATATTATATTTCCTAGAGTTAATAATTGTTTATGCTTTCTGTTCATTGGATGAACTGATAAAATGATCATACTATTGATTCTGCTACAGTAAATTCTGAAAATAATTAACATATTAATTATTGATCATAATCCATTATGAATAATAATTAATTATATTTATACGTGGGCGTATAAACGCTACATTTAATTGGTGGAGAATGCGGGCAGTTTAACCTAAATTGTAAGCATATTACCAAGTAATTTATCTCTTCATATTATGCCGATGAGGGATCCAAACCTCTGAGAGTCTGTGTGTGACGTATGCGTGCGCTCTGTTTGAATGCTGCCTGCTGCTCGAGCTGTCTACTCTAGTCTAGTCTGCCTCCCTATTTTTATTTTTATTTTAAACTGCAGTAAAATAACCCAAGATATAAAATCTCACACAACGATAAGGTAAGAATTGAGCGTGTCCCTCAATTTCTGAAATACTTTGAGTATAGCTTACTGACGTCTGCGTGTTCCAGCGTCTTTCAAAGCTATATGTGTGTGTGTATCAGCCAGAGAGCTTAACGAAATTATACTGCAGTAATTAAAATAACCATACAAGAACGAATATTCTCCTCACAGAGCGATGAGCGTGTTTCTAACGTTATTTATCTGATTCACCGTGCGTGTTCCACGGCGATCCGTGATAAACATCATAGAAGTATATATATTTGTCTGACTGGCAGTGCGAGTTCCACTGCTAGGACGAATATTCTCCTCATTTAGTTTTTTTCTTAGGTTGTCAGTGCGTGTCCCACTACAATCCCCGTGATAAACTATAAGCTTATCTGTGTCTGTTCAATTAATTCTCGTGTAAAAACTGCGTATGTCCGAGTGTAATTGAATAGGAGTTATTTAAAGTTGTGTTCAAGTAAAGCTTGACGGTGAAACTTAACCAACAGTGAAGAACCCTGTTGTTTTTGTGTGCTCAGATAAACATTGCACAGAGACGATCCGCCGAGATCGCTATTGTTCCATCTATTACAGCGCAAAGCTGTCCTTTAAAGTTAATCTCACTCCTAACAAACTGAGTGAAGCCCCACGTCGTAAAACAGCTACGAGTGGTGTATTTGTATTTTTGAAATGCGCCGACATTTCACATGATATGATCGACTGTACGTGCATATTCTTTGAACATTGTTGAAATGCGCCGACATTTCATGTAACATGCTCATCTGTTTACAAACTGCAATTCACATGTTTGCCCACTAGCGTTGTTTTGTCGCCATAGTTACAATCGTGACACGGAAGTCTTAAACAACGCTTCCGGGTGAACTCTGACCAACGCCACAGTGTAAACAAACCAGGCGGGAAGGAAGTCGACCGGAAGTTGAAGCCGGCCGCGTGCCACCATCTTGTAGCAGAACTTCACCTGCAGGTAGCATCCCATTGACTCCCATTCATTTTGGCGTCACTTTGACAGCGAATAACTTTACATCTGAGGCGTTTGAAGACTCCATTTGTCCATTATTTATTTCTAAAGAAACACGACAATGTATAAAATGCTCCATTACCTTGTAGCTTATGTTATGGCCCCGTAGAAGCAGTTTTTGTAAAAGTAGGCTAACGATTGCGTCATAACCACGCGACTCTCTGTCGCACAGTAGAGAGATTACCGTATGGACGGGAGGAGAAGCTCGCGGGCAATCGGGGGGACGTGGAGGCAAAATGGCAATATAATTAATCAGAATACCTAGCAAAAGTTGCTCCTGCTCCAAGCTCATGGACACCTCCTACTCACATTCTCCGTCTCTGCAAGATTCGGAAGGGAATGATTCAGATTTATCTTGGCACAGCTACTAGAAGACAGACGGGTTGCTCACGTGGTCCGTGTAACGCTTTGCTCGGTTTGAGTCTGCGCGTCAGGAAAGGAAGTGCTAAGAAATCGCTAAAAATGGGCTTCACTTGTCTCAATTGAGATCCAATGAGATGGCTCTGTCCACTTCTTATACTGTCTATGAAACAAACCCTTTGGTGGCTAGGCTAAGCTAACCTGGGCAGTTGTTTACATTGAGGCCTATATGCTAAAGCCTTAAGCATTATTTACGTTTGTCATTAGTATTAACATCAGTGGTTAAATACAGTGTCTGTTTGAACAATGTTAAAGTGATTTAACCATTTAAACACCTTGGGCCCTATTTTAACGATCTGAAACGCAAGTGTCAAAGCGCAAAGCGCAAGTAACTTTGTGGGCGGGTCTTGGCGCTGTTGCTATTTTCCCAGCGGGATAAATGACTCTTGCGCCAGGCGCAAATCTAAAATGGGTTGGTCTGAAGTAGCTTCATTATTCATAGGTGTGGTTTGGGCGTAACGTGAAATAAACCAATCAGAGCGTCATCTCACATTCCCTTTAAGAGCAGACGCGCTTTGTTCTAAAGCGGATTCCTATTATAACGGCGGATTTGCCAGACGCGCGCCAGGAGCGGTTCACAGCCAAGGAGACCAACGCTCTCGTCAGGGACGTTGGGGATGGAGAAACCCACCCAAATTAACTTCGGTTAAAAAGGTGTATGATAATTTGGGTAAATGTGTAAGCTAGATGTATGCTTTTATAATAAATTGTCTATCTATCTATCTATCTATCTATCTATCTATCTATCTATCTATCTATCTATCATAATAATGTATGATTTGCAAAAATGAAAACTGCTGCTTCTGTGTAGATGAGAGAATCAAAGTGTATGCGCGTTGTGCACACGCTACATTGATTATGGCCAAGCATGGGCCCTTAAAATAGCATATGAATAACATGCGCAACGCGCCACTGACTTTAAACTATTTTTTCCTGGTTAGTGGCGCAATTGTTTTCTAAACCTGCAAAATAGCATGAAGGAACGTTTGCGCCGGAACACGCCTCCTTTTTTGCGCTGAACCGCCCAGGGAGCGCAAGTTCATTCCCTAGTTTAGCGACGTGCTTCTGTGGAGGGAAAAGCGCGCTTTGCGCGGGTGCAAAATAGGAATGATACATGCGTCAGTGTACAAAGTCAATTGCGCTGGGTGCAAGATAGGGCCCCTTGACTTTTACACCTGTTGGTCTTTTCTTCTTTCTTTTTTTACCTGTCTAATATTTTAATTACCCATATTTTCCGTGAAAAGGAAAATTTAGATTCGCAATTATTAATTCCGTTTACTTGCATTTTACTTGAAAAAGAAAATACTGGTTTATGATTATTGTCAAATTCAAATTTGATTTAAAAAAAGAAATATTAAATTAACATTGAAATTCCTTTTTTTCTAAACAGGTAATTTCTAATGATTTCTAGATTCATTTTTAATAATTCTAATTTCATAATTTCCCTAATTTCTAAATTTCTCTTTTAGATTTAATCACTTCAGGTGAATAAGTTTTGAACTTTGAAAGTTAAGTAAACTTATTCCACCCACCTTTCCCTATTACAAGTATTGTTAGACTCATACTTGCTCATTTATTGTTATTGCGTGGTATCCTCCGTTTCTCCTTTCTTTTTGTTACGGTTATAAACTTAACCATTCTATTTGATTTACTCGTTTACCTCTTTATTTAATTACCCTTTTTCTTATTTTGTCCATTATCATTATTACTTTCTTTCATCTTTATTACCTTTTTTTTTATCATTATTCTAGCTTGGGAGTAACACACCTGAGCCTCAATAGGAGACATTGGTATCTCACTACAAGTGTCAAATAAATCAGAGATAACCCTCTCTTACAAAGTTTTATTTTTGAATGTTTAGTTGTTTGGCAACTATCAATTCTATACTCGTAGTTCGACAAAGGCTCCAGAGCCATTTGTGGATCCAATCTCCTTCCCTCCTTTCCTCCTTTACACATCTTTCCTGTTCTGTCCTGCTTTATTCCATCCTATTCTTCACATAGGGAACAAACCTGGGAGAACCATCAATCGAGTCTAAAGAAAGAGAAAGATAATATTCCCAAAGAAAACAATCATTAGATCAATTAACAGAGACAAGTGTTGAGCAACCGTCGCCTTCATAGCATCCCAGCTGTAAGCGGTCCAACTGACGGTGTGTGGTGTCAATCCTGTCAAACTCAGAAAAGAGGTATCAGCATTATTATTGTATTATTTTTCCTTGTAAACATAAACAATAATATTGTTTACCTTTCTGAAAATAGATTCTCTGTGATAGGAAGCATTTACGAGAAAAATAATATTTCTCCTAGTTAAGAATTTTCTTTCTTGTTTTTTTTTATTGAAATTGTTTTTTTAACCTCTCTCTCTTTTTTCCCTTACTCAGTTGAGTGACATAGTCCTCACATCACAAGTTGAAACCAGCTTTTCATTGATAGAAAATATTTATAAAAAAATATTTCTCCCATTGAAAAAAAAAAATCCTTTCAATTGAGATTTGTTTTAACCTTTTTCTCTCTTTCCCTCACTTAGTTGAGTGACGAAGTGTCCACATCACTAGCCTACCTGTCTACACTGAGACCAACACTTAGACATTACAACACTTCACTGTTGTTGTACAGTCACTTAAACGACACTTAGCTGTTCAACCACATATAGGCTTACACCCCACACAGATCTGTGTCAGTCTCTTCACCCCAGCGTGCCAACATGTCGGGGACGACAAACCCCACTGCCCCAGGGGACGACGTGGACGCATGTCTCAGAGGCATTACAGACTGCCTCACACCAAAGACAATTGAACTGTTATTATTTGTAATAATAATCATAATTCTGAGAAGATTCCTGACACAAGATTCAAGCCAGAATCAGAACCACAACCACGTGGAACTAACCAAGATTATCTGTTCCCTAAGCAATGCCTTCACAGCCCAGCTGAAACTAAGTGACAAGCACATCACCCACCTTCAGGAGGAGCTGACACGTGCCCAGAGCCGCATAAGACAAGCTGGAAGTGAAAGTCCAGGACGACTTCAAGCGTCAGACCACTGAGTTCCTGAAAGAGCTGATGCACGCTCAACACTGCACAGACCAGCTCAAAGCGAAAGCTCAAGTGCCTGACAAAGTGGAGCAAGAAACAAAGAACCAAGTTGACAAGCTCCAAGAAGCCCTTGCAGTCACTGAACGTGACAAACAAGAATTAAAGACTGTCCAGAAGCACCTGGCAAACCAACTCCAGTCTGCGGAACATCAGCTAGAGAAAGCCAAAGCTGACATTAAAGACAAGAACTCTAAAATCACTGTTCTGAAAGACCACCTGGAAAGGTGCAGTGCTGAAATTGACCATCTGACCCAACAGCGAGAATAAAATCATCACAGAACAAGTTTCGATGAACATCATGGAACTACATAATCCTATGTGTTTCTACAATATATGTGTATGTTCAATAAGTTTAAATCCCATGTAAGTCATTTAATGGTTATAACTGTTAGATGTTTGAATGAAAGTGTGTTGTGTGTAGCAACACTGGGTTGTACATTAACAAATAGCTCAAATGATCTATAGGGAATTTTAATAATTAATCATGACTATGATTAATATTTTGCATCTTACAGTTACATTAATTTATTCGAAGTTGAAAATAGATCGATTTGTATATATGAATAATCAATCACAACGAATTATAATTCATCATTCATATATCAATAATCCTATTTCAGATCGATTATGAGATAACCCTTAATGGAAAATTAATGTAATTATCGAACCGTTGTTTGTCCCGCAAACAACCATAAGATTAACTTACCAACTTTCTCAATAAAGTTATCACTTCTTATAATTTCAAAAAGGAATAGCTTCTGGCCATGAAACCATTCTTTTTGTCCTTATAAAATTTAGGTTACTAAACCATAATCAAATTGTAAAGCCTGTAGCTAGATCAAACATTTCAGGGACTCGTAATGTGAGAATTATAGACAGGATCAATCAAGTATATATGGAATTTTAATAATTTGACTAATACATTGAACTAAGGAATACAAAATACTACAATTTACACGAGTAAATATGTATGTACAGGACACGTAAACAAAATACAAGACTAAACGAATAACAGATGAGAGAGGGAGAGGATGAAAGGGAGAAAGTGAAACTAAAGTTCAGGATGAGAGAGATCACCGAAATGATCTCAGCATGGCAAAATCACAGGCAATGTAACCTTGAGAGACAGCAAGGAATCAAATCACATTAAAAGTTCAATAAACTTATCTTGCAAAATGGTTCTCTTTGTTTGTGCCAATTCCAATAATCTGTTCCAATTCTCCTCTGTGTAAGTACACCCAAGATCAGACTCCCACCTTGTTTTGTTTATATATCTGGCATAAGCCGGTAAGTTGTCAATTATGATCTTATACACTGTAGATATTAAACCTTTAATTCTATTGCGTTTGGAATTAAAAATGCATTTTTCAAGTAAAGACTCTTCGGGTCTGTGTGGAAAACTATCTTTAGTTTGACTCTTGATCCAACTTCTAATTTGTAAATATTTGAAGAAGTTACGTTTATCTATATCATAAATTTCTATCAATTGACTGAAACTTGAAAAGACATTATTAGAGTAAAGGTCACTAACAATTTTTACTCCTTTTCTCACCCAGTTTTGTAAAATTCCATCCGCCAAGGCTGCTGGAATGTTGGGATTGTTTGTGAGAGGAGAATTTACCAATAATTTTATGTTTTGTCCAACTAATGTGTGTAATTGCTGCCAGGCGTTGAATGTAACAGAAATTATTGGGTTTTGAGTGATTGTTTTTAGTTTCTTTTTAGATTCCAAAAATGGTACGATTGTTAATAGATTATCCTGTAATTCATGTTGTTCAATTGACATCCATTTTACTTCATCTGCTCTGCAGTGAAACCACATCCACAGAGCGCGAAGTTGTGCCGCCAAATAATACAATTTAAAATTTGGGAGATTCAAGCCTCCTTTGGAATAAGGAGCCTGTAATGTGAGGAGTTTGACTCTCGGTGTTTTATTGTGCCACAGGAAGGAAGTAAGTGATTTGTCTAATTCCTTGAAAAAGGATATTGGAACCTTCAGTGGTATACACTGGAATAAATAAATAAATTTGGGTAATAGATTCATTTTTATTGTATTAATCCTGCCAATCAGTGATAAGGGGAGGTCCATCCATCTCAGTAACTCTTTTTTAGATTTAGTAAGCAAAGAGGCGTAATTTTCTTCATATATTTTGTCACAGGTGCTACAGATAGTGATTCCCAGGTATTTGAAGCCCTCCGTACACCATTTAAATTGAACTGGAAGCAGACTTATGTAATGGTTTGTCATGTTGATTGGAAAAGCTTCACTTTTAGAGTAATTGATTTTGTATCCCGATACAGCACTGTATTTTTTAAGATTAGTCAATAACGAGGGAAATGATGTAATAGGTTGAGATATAAATATTAATAAATCGTCTGCATAGAGTGCGAGTTTATGCTCTTCCGTTCCAATTTTTATGCCAGTGATGGATATGTCTGATCGTAGGGAGATAGCCAGTGGTTCTATTGCAATTGAGAAGAGCGCGGGAGAGGAAGGGCAGCCCTGACGACAGCCACGTGATAAGGAGAAGGCGTCCGACAGAACCCCATTTGTTAGGATCTGCGATCTGGGGGCGGCAAATAGGGTCCTAATGAAACACAGAAAATTTTCACCAAAATTCATGGCCCTCATGGTCTCAAGAAGGAAACTTGGTTCTATCCTGTCGAACGCCTTCTCGGCATCCATAGAGACGATCACGGCAGGATAAATATGTTTTTTTGTGTGCTCTATAATATGAAATAGTCGCCTAACATTATCTGCACCTTGTCTATTCTTGATAAAACCCGTTTGGTCCGTATTAATAATTTTTGGAACTACTTTCTCTAAGCGTTGTGCAATAATTTTCGATAAAATTTTATAATCAGAGTTAAGGAGGCTGAGGGGTCTATAATTGCTGCACTTTTGTGGATCCTTTCCAGGTTTCGGAAGTAGCGTAATAGTTGCCAACTCCAATGTTTTTGGGAGTGTTTCTTTTTGAAATGCTTCTCTAATCATGTTTGTTAGCGGTGTTAGTATTTTTTCTAAGAAAGTTTTGAAATATTCAATTGGATACCCGTCAGGTCCTGGGGCTCTATTATTTTGTAAGGACTTGATCGCTCGGTGAACCTCTTCTTCTAGTATCGCTTCATCTAATAGGTTCCTATCTGTAACTGTAAGTTTAGGCATTGTTAATTTATTAAGGAAGTCTTTGATTTCAGTTTCGGTTGACTGTTCTGTTTTATATAACGTTTCATAATATTTTTGGAATTCCAAGTTCATGTCCTTAGAGCCTTCTAAATATTGTTCATCATCAGATTTGATGCATTGTATGTATTTTTCTGTATCTTCTTGCTTTAGCTGCCAGGCAAGCAACTTGCTAGTTTTGTTACCAAACTCATAGTAATGATATTTAGTTCTCGCCATGGCTGCTTCAGCTTTACTAGTGCAAAGATTGTCATACAAAGTCCGTTTTAGTTTTAATGCACTAAGGGTTTCGGATTGTTTGGTTTGGGCATGCTGAATTTCAAGTATTTTTATTTCATGTTCTAATTGCGATAATTGGTCTCTCTTTTGTTTATTTTTATGGGATAAATATGAGATAATGAGACCTCTCATATATGCCTTAAGGGTTTCCCAAACAACTGAGTGAGAAGCAGTATTTAAGTTAGTCTCCAAATATATATCTAACTTGTCATTCATATATTTTACAAAATCGGGATCTTTAAGTAGAAATGTTTTAAATCTCCATCTATGCGAGGCAGGGTCTTCCTGTGACATAGACACCCCCATCATTAGAGCATTGTGGTCTGATAAAGTTGCAGCCAAATAAAGACATGTTTTGATGTGAGGCAGTAATGTATGTGAGGTCAAAAACAGGTCAATTCTAGAGTATGTATTGTGAACATTAGAGTAGAAAGAGAATTCCTTTTTACACGGGTTTTGCAGTCTCCACACATCTTTTAACCCAAGATCATTCATGCCTTGATACAATGCTGTTGCAGATTTCGACAAAGTAGTGTTCTTGGGGGCTGAGCGATCTAATGACGGGTCCAACACAAGATTGAAATCTCCTCCCAGAATACACTGACCCTCTGCAGTTGCCAGTTTCATGGTTAATTTATTAAAAAAAATTGGGTCATCTATATTAGGGCCGTATATTGATGCCAGTGTCAACCTGTTCCTATTAATTATACAGTCAACTAATATAAATCTACCTGAGGTATCCTTTTGTACTGTATTTAATTGAAATCTGAGATTTTTGTTTATGAGCAATGCTACACCTCTAGCACTTGATGAAAACGAGGAGTAATAGACTTTACCAATCCAGTCACGTTTCAATTTTGTATGCTCAATGTCAGTAAGATGTGTTTCTTGGATGAATGCAATATCTGTCTTTTGTTTTTTTAAATAGGTTATAATTTTTTTCCTTTTGGTTGGATTATTAATTCCTTTCACATTTAGTGATATGCAGTTTAAATGTCCCGTTTTAGCCATCATTCACTTAAAACAATTAAGAAAAATTAGGCTTAGCGAGTGATGTCTTTGTCAACATTGGGTTAACATTTATATGGAGAGAGAGGAGAACGGAGCTACAAACAGCTCGAAAACAAACAGAAAACAATGTGAGGAGAACAAAGCATCCACAAAAAAAAGAAAAGCAAAGCACTGCGCGAAAAAGAACTGGCAGTGCCAAAGCAGAGTTGGGCTCAAGGACCCGCAGATGGCTGCTTTCACTATCTATGGTCAACACATGAGATCTATCTCCAAAAAATAAAATAAAAAAAAAATAAAATAAAAAATATATATATATATATATATATATACGTATACACACTTCGTGTGGTCTAGAAACATATTCTTCCTTTTAAAAGAGCCCTGTGCTATGAGTTAACAACATCTTGTAACACGTATTAGAGACCTTTCATCCAGTTGTCAGCCGTTTTTTGGCGAAGGAGGGTTTCACGCATTTTCACGCGCCAGCTCCAAAGTGCGAACATACACCTTTGCCTCACCCGGGGTCGAGAAGCGGCGGTATCCTCCTCCGTCGGTGTTCACCCTCAAGATGTCTGGATATAACAACGCGTATTCCACTTTCAATTCCCAGAGTTGAGCTTTCACACCGTCGTAAACTTTACGTTTACGGACGATCTCCGCTGAATAGTCGTTAAAGAAGAGGATCCTCTGTTGACGCGGGGTCTCGTTCTGGTAGTGTCTGCGTGCGGCTTCCATTACCCGGACTTTATCGGAGTAATAGTGGAATTTGACAATGAAGGGACGTGGCCTCTGTCCGATTGGCGGCATCGGGCCCAGTGCGCGATGTGCACGATCCAGGATGATCCTACCGTCTGCGGTATCAAGATGAAGGTACTCGGGGATCCACCTCTCAAGGTATTTTACCGCGTTCGTCCCCTCTTCGCGCTCTGTTATTCCCAGTATTCTGACGTTACATCTCCGGGAGTGATTCTCCAGCTGGTCAGTGCGCTCTTTTAGTTGTTTGATTTGTTTATCCAAAGTTAAGATTTTGGCTTCGGATGCAGCTGCAGTCTGGCCTATGGCTTCCATTTGCTCATTTGCGGTATCCATTCTCGCAGTCAGGGCCTGTATCTCAGTGCCTCGGTCGGCGACGGCCTCCAGGACAGAGGCCAGTCTTGTTTCAATCATTTGCGTTACATCGGCTATTTTTTTATCCATCGTCTGTGTCACAGACGCCTCCAATTTCTCAATCTGTTCCGTGACTCCGGCTAATTTACTGTCTATGACCGCTGTAAGAGCGTGTATGATGGTGTTAGCATCAGATGTCACTGCCGTAAGGCCAGAGCTAACATTAGCTTCGTCGCCGCTAATTTCTTGGTTGGCGTGGATTTCACTGCTTCCTTCGGTCTTCTTTCCCCTCGGTTTTGGCATGTTGGCAGTAGTTTTCTTGAAATAGTCATCGATGTTCATATCAGGCACTCTTTAGTCTTTTGAGACCACACGAAAGACTTAATTAGTTGGAAAAGTCTCAGAGCTCTTGACCGTGCTGCCTAAGCGGTCGCCATCTTTGTTAGTCTCCACTGTAGCATATTTCTAAAGCATCTTTTTATAATTTAACCTCTATGCATTATTTGTTAAAGAGCTCCTTCTGATAACACCATTAAGCCTTATGAATCTGTGATAGTGCATTGTTTTGCCAAATGGTTCTCTTTGTTGCTGAAGAACGCAGAGTCGTGCGTGTGTCTCTTTAAGAAAGCAGGGCTTGCTTCGGTGAGCGCGGCCGCGGGATGTTCAAGTCTCTTTAAAGTTGAGGTTGCCGGCTACGTTTGCTTCGCTGAACGTAGGGAGAAGACGAAAGACGAAAATAAAGAAAAGACTTAAAGAGAAAGGAAAACGGAGAATGCTCCCAAAAAGGGAGCCATATGGATCTTCTCGCTGACGAAGAGGGTTCGTAAAAAGTGCTCCCGGAGATTTCCTGAGTTGGTCTTTTATGGAAACTATGGGCTGACGCCTCTGTTCGCGTGAACAACCAATGAACGTCCAAAGATATGAAGCGGGAAAAGTTCCTTTGTCTCTGGGGGAGACACCCACTCGAGGGAGTTATGGTGTTGTCTTAATACTCTAGTCAGACGATTCATATAGTAATAATCATATCATTGCAATCTATTATCGAGATTCAACTCTGTTAAGTCTCAAGATTTAAAATGATATAAAACATGTCATATGAAAGATTATAGGAATACACAAAGTTACATAAGATATGCAGAATTACACAAGCATATTAATGTTAATATTAATATCAATGCATCTTACAAGCATTTTAAGGTTCGTTCCTTCAAATACGTCATAAACGTAGTGAATATAAACTGGGAAACACAGGAGTATATGAAATATGACATGCTTACTGTATATTCTAAGTTTAATGTTCAAAGTTTGTGTATGTGTGTGGGTTGGAATGTTGGCTCCTCGTTATCTCTTGCAGCGGAGCTGGATGAGCTGCAGCTTGGGAGTCATAAAGTTTTATGACCTAGCCCTGAAGATTCGATTCCAATGGGAGAAACTTTCTTCAAAAATCCATTTCAGAGCCACACACACTAGAAGATCATAACTATGATCAAAACAAAACTAATCAAACATGCATGCATACCGGAAGGTCAGATACAAGTCTGAATTACATACAAAGGTCGTTTGTGTGTTGTATGTACGTGTGAGAGTGTATGTCACATAGAAAGTTTCGTTATCTCTCTGTCCAGAGAGGGGAAGCGGGTTTGGAATGCAGAACTCTGCAACGTTAAGGGAATGTGTTGACTGGTTATCCTCCAAGGTGCAATAAAGTGTCGCGAAAGACCATTTGTCGCAGACTAGCTGGAGCCAACACAACTGATTTACCTTCGGGGGTTCAGAGTGTAAAAAGGCTTTGGGTTTCAGAATAAATGTGCTTAGAAAGCACAGAGTCTGAATTTGTTAATTCAGAATCAAACGAACGAATGATTCAAATAGCCCAGTCGCTACATGTGTTTCATATCAGTATGATCGTATGCTCTTGATTCAAAAGATGGCTTGATTGAAATCTGTGTAAAATGTTTCGTATTCTTATAATACTGACAATGTCTAAACTGTGGCCTCTGTTCTCTCTGTTAGTAAGGAGAGCACAGATGCGCATGATTTCCGATCAGAACTGAAAAGAACGCCACCTCCTAAATTTAGCCAGTGTCTAATTGGCCAGAACTCATCCTGGAGGTTGGACGAACTTTGAGTTTAAAATCTTAAGACCCAAACAAAATTTTTAGAAGAGCTCTCAACAAGGCAGAACAAAGACGGAGACGGCAGGCGATGGTTATAGTAACCATGTAGACCGCAAAGACAAAGAACCCAAATTAAGATCAGAAGAACGGGTTCAACAGCTTTATTCAAGCCATCTTACTACTCTCGTCTCAATTTTCTTTTCTTTTCTAAGTTTTCCTTTATTTTCCGTTGTGAGTCTCGGTTCTAAGTTAAGTTTTGCGGCAAAGTTTCGGTCCACATTTCTTCTGCAAAGCCAGCTTCAAACAAAGACTTCCATCAACCCGCCAGTACACCACGTGGAGACCAGGCACGAGGAGACCAGCCAACGAACGAACTCGGGAAACCCCTTTTACGCCGAAAGGGAATCCCAAGAGAAAAAAGGAACGCCAAAGACAAGCAAGTAACCTCCAGACTAAAAGCTGAACTGGTGTATTGATATAAATTTAATAACCTTTCTAAGAAACGATAGAAGGGTTAATTAATGATTGATGGTTCGTTCCAGGTTATGTCTTATAAGTGCATAGAATCTTGAGATTTCATCATCTCACTCTTAAACTCATTCTTTCCAAACTCTTTCTAATTTTCTTTCTCTCTTTCTTTCTTTCTTTCTTTCTTTCTTTCGGCAACTTGTATGAATGCATGTGTATGCGTGTGCGTGTGTTTGTGCTAGATATTAGCTTTATGTGTTAGTATATAATCAATAAAGTAGCCTATTGTTTGTATTTGAAAAGAGATTACTTGTGTATGTGCTTACAAATTTATTGTCTTGAACTTCGATCTAAGTTACCGATGCTTTTACCCGTGATTATTTCTTAATTTATTGTTAGCTGGGGATTATTCTTTCTTGGCCAGGAAGATATTATATTTCCTAGAGTTAATAATTGTTTATGCTTTCTGTTCATTGGATGAACTGATAAAATGATCATACTATTGATTCTGCTACAGTAAATTCTGAAAATAATTAACATATTAATTATTGATCATAATCCATTATGAATAATAATTAATTATATTTATACGTGGGCGTATAAACGCTACATTTAATTGGTGGAGAATGCGGGCAGTTTAACCTAAATTGTAAGCATATTACCAAGTAATTTATCTCTTCATATTATGCCGATGAGGGATCCAAACCTCTGAGAGTCTGTGTGTGACGTATGCGTGCGCTCTGTTTGAATGCTGCCTGCTGCTCGAGCTGTCTACTCTAGTCTAGTCTGCCTCCCTATTTTTATTTTTATTTTAAACTGCAGTAAAATAACCCAAGATATAAAATCTCACACAACGATAAGGTAAGAATTGAGCGTGTCCCTCAATTTCTGAAATACTTTGAGTATAGCTTACTGACGTCTGCGTGTTCCAGCGTCTTTCAAAGCTATATGTGTGTGTGTATCAGCCAGAGAGCTTAACGAAATTATACTGCAGTAATTAAAATAACCATACAAGAACGAATATTCTCCTCACAGAGCGATGAGCGTGTTTCTAACGTTATTTATCTGATTCACCGTGCGTGTTCCACGGCGATCCGTGATAAACATCATAGAAGTATATATATTTGTCTGACTGGCAGTGCGAGTTCCACTGCTAGGACGAATATTCTCCTCATTTAGTTTTTTTCTTAGGTTGTCAGTGCGTGTCCCACTACAATCCCCGTGATAAACTATAAGCTTATCTGTGTCTGTTCAATTAATTCTCGTGTAAAAACTGCGTATGTCCGAGTGTAATTGAATAGGAGTTATTTAAAGTTGTGTTCAAGTAAAGCTTGACGGTGAAACTTAACCAACAGTGAAGAACCCTGTTGTTTTTGTGTGCTCAGATAAACATTGCACAGAGACGATCCGCCGAGATCGCTATTGTTCCATCTATTACAGTGCAAAGCTGTCCTTTAAAGTTAATCTCACTCCTAACAAACTGAGTGAAGCCCCACGTCGTAAAACAGCTACAAGTGGTGTATTTGTATTTTTGAAATGCGCCGACATTTCACATGATATGATCGACTGTACGTGCATATTCTTTGAACATTGTTGAAATGCGCCGACATTTCATGTAACATGAATGATTGATGATCAATCATTAATTGAAAAAGTATCTGTTTACAAACTGCAATTCACATGTTTGCCCACTAGCATTGTTTTGTCGCCATAGTTACAATCGTGACACGGAAGTCTTAACCAACGCTTCCGGGTGAACTCTGACCAACGCCACAGTGTAAACAAACCCTTTGGTGGCTAGGCTAAGCTAACCTGGGCAGTTGTTTACATTGAGGCCTATATGCTAAAGCCTTAAGCATTATTTACGTTTGTCATTAGTATTAACATCAGTGGTTAAATACAGTGTCTGTTTGAACAACGTTAAAGTGATTTAACCATTTAAACACCTTGACTTTTACACCTGTTGGTCTTTTCTTCTTTCTTTTTTTACCTGTCTAATATTTTAATTACCCATATTTTCCGTGAAAAGGAAAATTTAGATTCGCAATTATTAATTCCGTTTACCTGCATTTTACTTGAAAAAGAAAATACTGGTTTATGATTATTGTCAAATTCAAATTTGATTTAAAAAAAGAAATATTAAATTAACATTGAAATTCCTTTTTTTCTAAACAGGTAATTTCTAATGATTTCTAGATTCATTTTTAATAATTCTAATTTCATAATTTCCCTAATTTCTAAATTTCTCTTTTAGATTTAATCACTTCAGGTGAATAAGTTTTGAACTTTGAAAGTTAAGTAAACTTATTCCACCCACCTTTCCCTATTACAAGTATTGTTAGACTCATACTTGCTCATTTATTGTTATTGCGTGGTATCCTCCGTTTCTCCTTTCTTTTTGTTACGGTTATAAACTTAACCATTCTATTTGATTTACTCGTTTACCTCTTTATTTAATTACCCTTTTTCTTATTTTGTCCATTATCATTATCACTTTCTTTCATCTTTATTACCTTTTTTTTATCATTATTCTAGCTTGGGAGTAACACACCTGAGCCTCAATAGGAGACATTGGTATCTCACTACAAGTGTCAAATAAATCAGAGATAACCCTCTCTTACAAAGTTTTATTTTTGAATGTTTAGTTGTTTGGCAACTATCAATTCTATACTCGTAGTTCGACAAAGGCTCCAGAGCCATTTGTGGATCCAATCTCCTTCCCTCCTTTCCTCCTTTACACATCTTTCCTGTTCTGTCCTGCTTTATTCCATCCCATTCTTCAAATTTGTAGGGAACAAACCTGGGAGAACCATCAATCGAGTCTAAAGAAAGAGAAAGATAATATTCCCAAAGAAAACAATCATTAGATCAATTAACAGAGACAAGTGTTGAGCAACCGTCGCCTTCATAGCATCCCAGCTGTAAGCGGTCCAACTGACGGTGTGTGGTGTCAATCCTGTCAAACTCAGAAAAGAGGTATCAGCATTATTATTGTATTATTTTTCCTTGTAAACATAAACAATAATATTGTTTACCTTTCTGAAAATAGATTCTCTGTGATAGGAAGCATTTACGAGAAAAATAATATTTCTCCTAGTTAAGAATTTTCTTTCTTGTTTTTTTTTATTGAAATTGTTTTTTTAACCTCTCTCTCTTTTTTCCCTTACTCAGTTGAGTGACATAGTCCTCACATCACAAGTTGAAACCAGCTTTTCATTGATAGAAAATATTTATAAAAAAATATTTCTCCCATTGAAAAATCCTTTCAATTGAGATTTGTTTTAAACTTTTTCTCTCTTTCCCTCACTTAGTTGAGTGACGAAGTGTCCACATCACTAGCCTACCTGTCTACACTGAGACCAACACTTAGACATTACAACACTTCACTGTTGTTGTACAGTCACTTAAACGACACTTAGCTGTTCAACCACATATAGGCTTACACCCCACACAGATCTGTGTCAGTCTCTTCACCCCAGCGTGCCAACATGTCGGGGACGACAAACCCCACTGCCCCAGGGGACGACGTGGACGCATGTCTCAGAGGCATTACAGACTGCCTCACACCAAAGACAATTGAACTGTTATTATTTGTAATAATAATCATAATTCTGAGAAGATTCCTGACACAAGATTCAAGCCAGAATCAGAACCACAACCACGTGGAACTAACCAAGATTATCTGTTCCCTAAGCAATGCCTTCACAGCCCAGCTGAAACTAAGTGACAAGCACATCACCCACCTTCAGGAGGAGCTGACACGTGCCCAGAGCCGCATAGACAAGCTGGAAGTGAAAGTCCAGGACGACTTCAAGCGTCAGACCACTGAGTTCCTGAAAGAGCTGATGCACGCTCAACACTGCACAGACCAGCTCAAAGCGAAAGCTCAAGTGCCTGACAAAGTGGAGCAAGAAACAAAGAACCAAGTTGACAAGCTCCAAGAAGCCCTTGCAGTCACTGAACGTGACAAACAAGAATTAAAGACTGTCCAGAAGCACCTGGCAAACCAACTCCAGTCTGCGGAACATCAGCTAGAGAAAGCCAAAGCTGACATTAAAGACAAGAACTCTAAAATCACTGTTCTGAAAGACCACCTGGAAAGGTGCAGTGCTGAAATTGACCATCTGACCCAACAGCGAGAATAAAATCATCACAGAACAAGTTTCGATGAACATCATGGAACTACATAATCCTATGTGTTTCTACAATATATGTGTATGTTCAATAAGTTTAAATCCCATGTAAGTCATTTAATGGTTATAACTGTTAGATGTTTGAATGAAAGTGTGTTGTGTGTAGCAACACTGGGTTGTACATTAACAAATAGCTCAAATGATCTATAGGGAATTTTAATAATTAATCATGACTATGATTAATATTTTGCATCTTACAGTTACATTAATTTATTCGAAGTTGAAAATAGATCGATTTGTATATATGAATAATCAATCACAACGAATTATAATTCATCATTCATATATCAATAATCCTATTTCAGATCGATTATGAGATAACCCTTAATGGAAAATTAATGTAATTATCGAACCGTTGTTTGTCCCGCAAACAACCATAAGATTAACTTACCAACTTTCTCA
This sequence comes from Abramis brama, assembly GCF_963993115.1. NCBI lineage: Eukaryota > Metazoa > Chordata > Actinopteri > Cypriniformes > Leuciscidae > Abramis > Abramis brama. Next base: position 36,131,444 of record NC_139974.1, read on the forward strand.
ATAAAGTTATCACTTCTTATAATTTCAAAAAGGAATAGCTTCTGGCCATGAAACCATTATTTTTGTCCTTATAAAATTTAGGTTACTAAACCATAATCAAATTGTAAAGCCTGTAGCTAGATCAAACATTTCAGGGACTCGTAATGTGAGAATTATAGACAGGATCAATCAAGTATATATGGAATTTTAATAATTTGACTAATACATTGAACTAAGGAATACAAAATACTACAATTTACACGAGTAAATATGTATGTACAGGACACGTAAACAAAATACAAGACTAAACGAATAACAGATGAGAGAGGGAGAGGATGAAAGGGAGAAAGTGAAACTAAAGTTCAGGATGAGAGAGATCACCGAAATGATCTCAGCATGGCAAAATCACAGGCAATGTAACCTTGAGAGACAGCAAGGAATCAAATCACATTAAAAGTTCAATAAACTTATCTTGCAAAATGGTTCTCTTTGTTTGTGCCAATTCCAATAATCTGTTCCAATTCTCCTCTGTGTAAGTACACCCAAGATCAGACTCCCACCTTGTTTTGTTTATATATCTGGCATAAGCCGGTAAGTTGTCAATTATGATCTTATACACTGTAGATATTAAACCTTTAATTCTATTGCGTTTGGAATTAAAAATGCATTTTTCAAGTAAAGACTCTTCGGGTCTGTGTGGAAATCTTTAGTTTGACTCTTGATCCAACTTCTAATTTGTAAATATTTGAAGAAGTTACGTTTATCTATATCATAAATTTCTATCAATTGACTGAAACTTGAAAAGACATTATTAGAGTAAAGGTCACTAACAATTTTTACTCCTTTTCTCACCCAGTTTTGTAAAATTCCATCCGCCAAGGCTGCTGGAATGTTGGGATTGTTTGTGAGAGGAGAATTTACCAATAATTTTATGTTTTGTCCAACTAATGTGTGTAATTGCTGCCAGGCGTTGAATGTAACAGAAATTATTGGGTTTTGAGTGATTGTTTTTAGTTTCTTTTTAGATTCCAAAAATGGTACGATTGTTAATAGATTATCCTGTAATTCATGTTGTTCAATTGACATCCATTTTACTTCATCTGCTCTGCAGTGAAACCACATCCACAGAGCGCGAAGTTGTGCCGCCAAATAATACAATTTAAAATTTGGGAGATTCAAGCCTCCTTTGGAATAAGGAGCCTGTAATGTGAGGAGTTTGACTCTCGGTGTTTTATTGTGCCACAGGAAGGAAGTAAGTGATTTGTCTAATTCCTTGAAAAAGGATATTGGAACCTTCAGTGGTATACACTGGAATAAATAAATAAATTTGGGTAATAGATTCATTTTTATTGTATTAATCCTGCCAATCAGTGATAAGGGGAGGTCCATCCATCTCAGTAACTCTTTTTTAGATTTAGTAAGCAAAGAGGCGTAATTTTCTTCATATATTTTGTCACAGGTGCTACAGATAGTGATTCCCAGGTATTTGAAGCCCTCCGTACACCATTTAAATTGAACTGGAAGCAGACTTATGTAATGGTTTGTCATGTTGATTGGAAAAGCTTCACTTTTAGAGTAATTGATTTTGTATCCCGATACAGCACTGTATTTTTTAAGATTAGTCAATAACGAGGGAAATGATGTAATAGGTTGAGATATAAATATTAATAAATCGTCTGCATAGAGTGCGAGTTTATGCTCTTCCGTTCCAATTTTTATGCCAGTGATGGATATGTCTGATCGTAGGGAGATAGCCAGTGGTTCTATTGCAATTGAGAAGAGCGCGGGAGAGGAAGGGCAGCCCTGACGACAGCCACGTGATAAGGAGAAGGCGTCCGACAGAACCCCATTTGTTAGGATCTGCGATCTGGGGGCGGCAAATAGGGTCCTAATGAAACACAGAAAATTTTCACCAAAATTCATGGCCCTCATGGCCATCCTGTCGAACGCCTTCTCGGCATCCATAGAGACGATCACGGCAGGATAAATATGTTTTTTTGTGTGCTCTATAATATGAAATAGTCGCCTAACATTATCTGCACCTTGTCTATTCTTGATAAAACCCGTTTGGTCCGTATTAATAATTTTTGGAACTACTTTCTCTAAGCGTTGTGCAATAATTTTCGATAAAATTTTATAATCAGAGTTAAGGAGGCTGAGGGGTCTATAATTGCTGCACTTTTGTGGATCCTTTCCAGGTTTCGGAAGTAGCGTAATAGTTGCCAACTCCAATGTTTTTGGGAGTGTTTCTTTTTGAAATGCTTCTCTAATCATGTTTGTTAGCGGTGTTAGTATTTTTTCTAAGAAAGTTTTGAAATATTCAATTGGATACCCGTCAGGTCCTGGGGCTCTATTATTTTGTAAGGACTTGATCGCTCGGTGAACCTCTTCTTCTAGTATCGCTTCATCTAATAGGTTCCTATCTGTAACTGTAAGTTTAGGCATTGTTAATTTATTAAGGAAGTCTTTGATTTCAGTTTCGGTTGACTGTTCTGTTTTATATAACGTTTCATAATATTTTTGGAATTCCAAGTTCATGTCCTTAGAGCCTTCTAAATATTGTTCATCATCAGATTTGATGCATTGTATGTATTTTTCTGTATCTTCTTGCTTTAGCTGCCAGGCGAGCAACTTGCTAGTTTTGTTACCAAACTCATAGTAATGATATTTAGTTCTCGCCATGGCTGCTTCAGCTTTACTAGTGCAAAGATTGTCATACAAAGTCCGTTTTAGTTTTAATGCACTAAGGGTTTCGGATTGTTTGGTTTGGGCATGCTGAATTTCAAGTATTTTTATTTCATGTTCTAATTGCGATAATTGGTCTCTCTTTTGTTTATTTTTATGGGATAAATATGAGATAATGAGACCTCTCATATATGCCTTAAGGGTTTCCCAAACAACTGAGTGAGAAGCAGTATTTAAGTTAGTCTCCAAATATATATCTAACTTGTCATTCATATATTTTACAAAATCGGGATCTTTAAGTAGAAATGTTTTAAATCTCCATCTATGCGAGGCAGGGTCTTCCTGTGACATAGACACCCCCATCATTAGAGCATTGTGGTCTGATAAAGTTGCAGCCAAATAAAGACATGTTTTGATGTGAGGCAGTAATGTATGTGAGGTCAAAAACAGGTCAATTCTAGAGTATGTATTGTGAACATTAGAGTAGAAAGAGAATTCCTTTTTACACGGGTTTTGCAGTCTCCACACATCTTTTAACCCAAGATCATTCATGCCTTGATACAATGCTGTTGCAGATTTCGACAAAGTAGTGTTCTTGGGGGCTGAGCGATCTAATGACGGGTCCAACACAAGATTGAAATCTCCTCCCAGAATACACTGACCCTCTGCAGTTGCCAGTTTCATGGTTAATTTATTAAAAAAAATTGGGTCATCTATATTAGGGCCGTATATTGATGCCAGTGTCAACCTGTTCCTATTAATTATACAGTCAACTAATATAAATCTACCTGAGGTATCCTTTTGTACTGTATTTAATTGAAATCTGAGATTTTTGTTTATGAGCAATGCTACACCTCTAGCACTTGATGAAAACGAGGAGTAATAGACTTTACCAATCCAGTCACGTTTCAATTTTGTATGCTCAATGTCAGTAAGATGTGTTTCTTGGATGAATGCAATATCTGTCTTTTGTTTTTTTAAATAGGTTATAATTTTTTTCCTTTTGGTTGGATTATTAATTCCTTTCACATTTAGTGATATGCAGTTTAAATGTCCCGTTTTAGCCATCATTCACTTAAAACAATTAAGAAAAAAAAAATAAATAAACAAAAACAAGATTAAATTAGGCTTAGCGAGTGATGTCTTTGTCAACATTGGGTTAACATTTATATGGAGAGAGAGGAGAACGGAGCTACAAACAGCTCGAAAACAAACAGAAAACAATGTGAGGAGAACAAAGCATCCACAAAAAAAAGAAAAGCAAAGCACTGCGCGAAAAAGAACTGGCAGTGCCAAAGCAGAGTTGGGCTCAAGGACCCGCAGATGGCTGCTTTCACTATCTATGGTCAACACATGAGATCTATCTCCAAAAAAAAAAAAAAAAAAAAAAAAAAAAAAAAAATATATATATATATATATATATATACGTATACACACTTCGTGTGGTCTAGAAACATATTCTTCCTTTTAAAAGAGCCCTGTGCTATGAGTTAACAACATCTTGTAACACGTATTAGAGACCTTTCATCCAGTTGTCAGCCGTTTTTTGGCGAAGGAGGGTTTCACGCATTTTCACGCGCCAGCTCCAAAGTGCGAACATACACCTTTGCCTCACCCGGGGTCGAGAAGCGGCGGTATCCTCCTCCGTCGGTGTTCACCCTCAAGATGTCTGGATATAACAACGCGTATTCCACTTTCAATTCCCGGAGTTGAGCTTTCACACCGTCGTAAGCTTTACGTTTACGGACGATCTCCGCTGAATAGTCGTTAAAGAAGAGGATCCTCTGTTGACGCGGGGTCTCGTTCTGGTAGTGTCTGCGTGCGGCTTCCATTACCCGGACTTTATCGGAGTAATAGTGGAATTTGACAAAGAAGGGACGTGGCCTCTGTCCGATTGGCGGCATCGGGCCCAGTGCGCGATGTGCACGATCCAGGATGATCCTACCGTCTGCGGTATCAAGATGAAGGTACTCGGGGATCCACCTCTCAAGGTATTTTATTTATTGTTCAAGTCTCTTTAAAGTTGAGGTTGCCGGCTACGTTTGCTTCGCTGAACGTAGGGAGAAGACGAAAGACGAAAATAAAGAAAAGACTTAAAGAGAAAGGAAAACGGAGAATGCTCCCAAAAAGGGAGCCATATGGATCTTCTCGCTGACGAAGAGGGTTCGTAAAAAGTGCTCCCGGAGATTTCCTGAGTTGGTCTTTTATGGAAACTATGGGCTGACGCCTCTGTTCGCGTGAACAACCAATGAACGTCCAAAGATATGAAGCGGGAAAAGTTCCTTTGTCTCTGGGGGAGACACCCACTCGAGGGAGTTATGGTGTTGTCTTAATACTCTAGTCAGACGATTCATATAGTAATAATCATATCATTGCAATCTATTATCGAGATTCAACTCTGTTAAGTCTCAAGATTTAAAATGATATAAAACATGTCATATGAAAGATTATAGGAATACACAAAGTTACATAAGATATGCAGAATTACACAAGCATATTAATGTTAATATTAATATCAATGCATCTTACAAGCATTTTAAGGTTCGTTCCTTCAAATACGTCATAAACGTAGTGAATATAAACTGGGAAACACAGGAGTATATGAAATATGACATGCTTACTGTATATTCTAAGTTTAATGTTCAAAGTTTGTGTATGTGTGTGCGTTGGAATGTTGGCTCCTCGTTATCTCTTGCAGCGGAGCTGGATGAGCTGCAGCTTGGGAGTCATAAAGTTTTATGACCTAGCCCTGAAGATTCGATTCCAATGGGAGAAACTTTCTTCAAAAATCCATTTCAGAGCCACACACACTAGAAGATCATAACTATGATCAAAACAAAACTAATCAAACATGCATGCATACCGGAAGGTCAGATACAAGTCTGAATTACATACAAAGGTCGTTTGTGTGTTGTATGTACGTGTGAGAGTGTATGTCACATAGAAAGTTTCGTTATCTCTCTGTCCAGAGAGGGGAAGCGGGTTTGGAATGCAGAACTCTGCAACGTTAAGGGAATGTGTTGACTGGTTATCCTCCAAGGTGCAATAAAGTGTCGCGAAAGACCATTTGTCGCAGACTAGCTGGAGCCAACACAACTGATTTACCTTCGGGGGTTCAGAGTGTAAAAAGGCTTTGGGTTTCAGAATAAATGTGCTTAGAAAGCACAGAGTCTGAATTTGTTAATTCAGAATCAAACGAACGAATGATTCAAATAGCCCAGTCGCTACATGTGTTTCATATCAGTATGATCGTATGCTCTTGATTCAAAAGATGGCTTGATTGAAATCTGTGTAAAATGTTTCGTATTCTTATAATACTGACAATGTCTAAACTGTGGCCTCTGTTCTCTCTGTTAGTAAGGAGAGCACAGATGCGCATGATTTACGATCAGAACTGAAAAGAACGCCACCTCCTAAATTTAGCCAGTGTCTAATTGGCCAGAACTCATCCTGGAGGTTGGACGAACTTTGAGTTTAAAATCTTAAGACCCAAACAAAATTTTTAGAAGAGCTCTCAACAAGGCAGAACAAAGACGGAGACGGCAGGCGATGGTTATAGTAACCATGTAGACCGCAGAGACAAAGAACCCAAATTAAGATCAGAAGAACGGGTTCAACAGCTTTATTCAAGCCATCTTACTACTCTCGTCTCAATTTTCTTTTCTTTTCTAAGTTTTCCTTTATTTTCCGTTGTGAGTCTTGGTTCTAAGTTAAGTTTTGCGGCAAAGTTTCGGTCCACATTTCTTCTGCAAAGCCAGCTTCAAACAAAGGCTTCCATCAACCCACCAGTACACCACGTGATTGGCCGCCTCAGACCAGGCACGAGGAGACCAGCCAACGAACGCACTCGGGAAACCCCTTTTACGCCGAAAGGGAATCCCAAGAGAAAAAAGGAACGCCAAAGACAAGCAAGTAACCTCCAGACTAAAAGACTCCAGACTATTATTCTTTCTTGGCCAGGAAGATATTATATTTCCTAGAGTTAATAATTGTTTATGCTTTCTGTTCATTGGATGAACTGATAAAATGATCATACTATTGATTCTGCTACAGTCAATTCTGAAAATAATTAAAATATTAATTATTGATCATAATCCGTTATGAATAATAATTAATTATATTTATACGTGGGCATATAAACGCTTCAAAATATGCACTAATTTAACATTGTCATGATTCCAGCCTGTGTTCCCCTGTGTCGCGTATGGTTGCAGCAGGATGTAAAAAATAAAGTGCTGGATTTAAGTGCAGCAGTCCTTTATTATATAGACAGAGGACCAAGGTTGAGCTGGAAGGAAGGAAGGAAAAGCCCAATGGAGCAAAAGGGTGGAGGGACGAGGCACAGGTGAAGGCCCGGAAGTCCAGAGCGCAGGCAGAGCAACGACTGAGCAAGGTGGAGCCAGAGGGACGAGGAAAGCCCGGTGGAGCCAAAAGGATGATGGTCCCAGGTGGAGCCGAGGGACGGAGGAACCACAGTGGAGCTCGACTGGTTGCCAGGCCTAAGAGGAGTGACGGGCATGGAGGTCCAAGGTGGAGCTAATGGGTCGCCACTCCTATCAGAAGATGAAAGGCTAAGGAGAGGCAGTGCTGGAGATCTCAGCAGTTCAGAAGGGGGTGAACAGACAGGCTTAACAGGAACACGCAAGACAGGCATAAAATCCATGAACAGCCCTCTTGGTCGACGAGGAAGAGGCGAGGAACTCTCACTAGGTTCAGACAAAACAGGCAGAGGAGGTTCCCTTGAGTGGGAGGCAAGGGAACACAATCTCAAACAATTTTGTGCTGGAAGACGTGACAGGCAATTTTGAGCCTATCACGTCTTCCACGTGTGGAAACGGAACAGGCCGGATGCACTCGCTCTCTCAGTCCATCAACGCTTTTTCCTCAGCTGGTGTTGAGGGGGTTGAGCTCCATGTCATCCCCTCAAAACTCCACCAAATCGCCCACAGGAACTAGCGATGTGGCCGGCTATCACACCTGGTCAGACGTTACGTCGGGCTCGGGCTCTGGGCTCAGTCCTTGTTGCTGATCGTGGCAGGCTCCGGCTCGGCATCTGTGGTGGGCGCAGATTTCGCCATCTCTGGGCTGGTCTCCTCCTTGCTCTTGCAGATCGTAAACGGGGAACCGTTGTGGAGAAGGACACATTCCACGCAACCCATAAAGCTCCCTGGAGGCTCGTCCGCGAGATCAGACAGAGAACTGAACAAAATACAGGGCTTAAATACTGAGACTAACCAATCAAAGAAACGAGACCCAGCTTGACCATAATAATTGTCTCCTGACTTAGGGAAAATATATATTTATGAATAATGATACTGATATTGAATGATTAATAATAAACAATAAACATTTTAAAAGATCTAGCTATTTTCTTTCTCCATCCCATCAACAAATTGATCAGATCAACATTTTTACATCTACATATTTTTGGAATAGGAACATGAAGAGATTAGCCATTCTATGGAAAGGTTCCCACCAAACGATTATGCATAATTTAAAACTTCCTCTCAAAATGTCATAAAAACCTTTAGTGTTGAAAGATTTGGCCACCCTTTCACATCACTTTTCATTAAAGATTTCACTATTATTCCGGAACAAACTGTTTTGTATACGTTTGTTTGCTCTTTTCTGTTCTAGAATAATCATGATATATTTATATTATAGTGATTACACACTACCGATCAAAATGTATTGTTTTTGAAAATAGTCTCTGCTCATGATCCTTCAGAAATCATTCTCATATGCTGATTTTAGCCTCAGATAGAGGTTCTTGGATTTTTATTCATCATGTAGGACAGCTTCAGATCAAAACTCAATCTACAGCAGAAGTACAGTGCTCCCAATAGGCAACACTCTTAAAAATAAAGGGTCCAAAAGGGGGGTTTCAAAGTGATGCCATGAAGAACCATTTTTGGTTTCCCAAATACATTTTTGGTTTCTCAGGGTACAGTTAAAGAACCTTTTTCCACTATTAAGAACCTTTTGTCCAATGGAAAGTTTCCATGGATGTTAAAGGTACTTCATGGAACCATTGATGCCAATTAAGAATCTTTATTTTTAAGAGTGTAAGGTACAGAATTTAATTAGTGCTGGCGTTTAATAACAGGTCGGGTGTTTATGCCGAAATAACAAGAAAACTAACTTTTTCTGATGTGGAGATCACAAGAAAATGATGTCAAAGTCACTTTGTCGAGGCCAGGAGCAAACAAGAAAGTAAAAACAAAGCATTGCCTCGTGGCTTATGCAGTTTTCTCATAAAAGCAGAAGTCTCTTTAATGTACTCTTCTGTTTGTATAGGTTGAAAGTTCCTCAAAATGCTTTTTCACAACCCATTTTGGAACCCATAAAATTACACTTTCTTTCTGAATTAAATCATATATCTTACAATGATAGTTTTGGCACAATACTGGAATAAGTTTATATACATTACAAGCCGATTATATGGTCATTACAACAGGACGTGCATGTTGTTTATTGGTCTTGGATCCAAATGTTTTAGGAATGACATTCATTCCATAAACTCCAGCCTTGTGAAGCCTATTGTTTCTGTTGGGTCTGGGTTACAGAGGTACATATATTTGTAACTTAATATTTTGTCTTAATTTTAAAACTTAAAAACATGTTTGTTTTTTTATAGTTAATAAAGTGTCAGTTTGTACCTGATTACTTTACTCGGATACTTTTTTATTTGGTGTTTCTGTTATTCTTCCATCCTTTCATGCATGCCACTTTCCCCACACTTCAAATCACAAAGCTGGCATTCTTACAAGAGTGTGTAGGCTAACAGAGAGGTTAAAGGTGTAAATGCACCTGCCATCAAACAGTTAATACAAAAGTAAGAAGCGTATTCTTCCAAAATTTCTTTTAAATAAATAACTACAGAGTTAGACCAGAATGACAATGTTGGATATGTTCATGGATATTATCAGACAAAACGAGAGACTATCAAAATGAGTCTGTGGCTGATCAGATTTGCAAATATTTCTGTTATACTAATAATGTGACAAGGTCTAAAGTCAAGAATAGATTGATTGACCGTGAGAATAAGAACATTTTTCTTGCTCATGCCCTTTTGTACCACAATCAACCTCAAGATTGCGCCATTGAGTGACTGTGTTTGTCTACTGATCACTGAACTGCAGTGCGTTTCACAGGAAAACAGGAAGGACATATCATGTAATGACAAAGAGGAAGATGTTAAAGGCACAATATGTATTTTTTTTGCTTTAAAAATATAAAAAATCACTATATCTATGTTATATATTTTTTAAAGTTGTGTATTTACATTATCCCTACAGTTCCAATTAACTTCTAAATCCAGAGAAATTAATATTTTAATTCGAAGACACGGACCGTGTCTTTATTTCCGTTATGTCGCAGTCAATGGCGTCATATCCGCGTTGTCCCTGGTTTCCGCTCGTGCTGCCATGGTAACCAGAGCTATGAACCAGAGCCCTCTGATAGTAACCAAGACGACAGACGTGGACCACTGTAGTTCGCAATGTCTATCTGCACGCTGTTGTTGTTTCGTTCAAACATTATGGACCATGGCAAGCAGACTTTGGATAAAAAAGGAGAACTAAAACGAGAATCAATATCAGGGCGGTGTTTTCGAGATGCCTAGAGCTCCCATAGACAGTATAAACGAGAGCTCCACGTCCGAGACTTCGACCGCTCCTACATGTACTTTATTAAACAGGTGAGCACATTTACATAAAACTAATCAATGTTATATAGTTCAACAATGATAAAATGTCAGAATATGAGCTGTATGTTATTCTAATGTTGATCTAGCTTAACGTTACTGTTAACGTTAGTCTCATACAGACAAACTAACACATAAGTTACATTTCAACACATTCAAATGCAGTTTAGTGTGATAGTGTAATGTTAGACCAAGTGAAACAGCGCTGCGTTACCTCACAAGTTTAATTTGTCTAATAAACTGACCTGTAAGTAGTAATTCTGCGTGTAGTTCGGTAGAATGAAATGTCCATATTCCTTTTATATCCGCGGGACTCGCGTCGCGTGTGGAGCTGATAGCTGTCTCTTAGCAATCCCAAACTGCTTCATATCACAGTCATGACAAAAACATCGATGTATTCAGTCATCCATAAACATTATTAGATCGGTCGGCTTGACGTTGACGACAAGATCCATAATTCTTAGCAAATGTTGCGTCATCAAACTACGCCTTTGTTATTGTAAAGAGGTTAGCGACCCCTAGTGGAGAAAAAATCCCATACTGTACGTTTAAGAGATGTGAGTTTTTATATCAAAATGATTATGTGTGCACATGTGTCTTTTTGCTAATATGGCTTGTACAATTTGACACACACACAACTTTGCCTGCATTTATTGTGGATCGCTGTGAATTAAGGATGATTGGGACCGTTTTTGAATTTCTGCCTTATGCAAGGTTTCTTGCCATAAATTAAAAACATCAGCCCAACACAGGATACATTTCTGTAATAATGAAGATGTTACCTACCCATTTGAACAGGAAAAGTGTATATTATAATGAAAGGATGTGTGACATACACTTATGTAAACTGAGCCAAACCCCCCTTTTTTGTGGTAATATTTGGGACAGCACATATTTTCATTCATTTAAGGTAATGTAAGCATTTACTGTATTGCACAAGTTCATACTTTGATATAATTTTATATGCAATATTTCTTTTTCTGTTCATTATTTAGAGTTGTGTTTATTTCTGTTCAACTTTATTTCTCAATGTTTATAAATCCATCCACATTTCATACAGTACAACACATGCAATTGAGGTAGAAGGCCAAAAATTGGCATGGGGTACTTTCCATAAGATCATCTCTCAATGCAAATCAAACTAGCTTTTAGGCTAACTGAAATAAAATCATGCCAATCTCTAGGTATGGTGAATGCTATGTGATGATGTGGGGCTATTTTAATTCCAAAGGCCAAGGGAACTTTATCAGGATGCATAGTATCCTAAAAATTAATAATAAAAAAATACTTAAAAATACAAATCTGCCTGCCTCTATGGGAATTTAACATAGGGGTGTACACACTTATGCACCATGTATTTTAAGGAAGAACATTTATTTATTTACGATACATTATTCATTCACAAAGAAAATTGGTGTCCTAAAAGGTTGGATTTTTCCTAATTTTTTTAATTAAGGCATTAAGTTCAATTTCCAAAATATGATTTTTTATTCCTCTTTTTAGTCAACTTTAGCATGGGTGTATTAACTTATGCATTGCACTGTATATATATATATATAGTTGATTAACTGAATGAGCTCCCCCCACGTTAATTAAGTTAATTATCTGAATGTGCTCCTCCTGAACTTTGTTAATAAAACATCATGAAAAAGAGAATGGTTTCTTGCAGAGGCTAATGCTTGCTGACGTTCTGTTGCACGTCTATGACTCCTCCGCCTGAACTTTCCCTTGCCCTGTATTTTGCGCTGACTGTAGTCAAAACACATTTCACACTGCATGACTTTGAGTTGCAGACAGATCCAAATATTTACCATGCTAAATAAAGGTATCAGCGACGCATCGGTTTTGCATCGATATAAACACTATCAATAGCATCAATATGCATCAATAGCATTGATTTGCCTCAGATTTTGGGCATTTGTTTGCGATTTTCAAACAAATCTGTTGGTAAGTGAAACTCGAGGCTAATATTGTTCAGTGTGTACTGTGTACACGACATGAAACAGAGCGTTCAGACAGAGGATGAAAACAGTTTTTTGAACATTAACATATTATAGTAGACCACATAACCAATGTAGCATTATTAGCATTTTGTCACATTAACTAATTTTGCTCCAATGGCCTAATCATATTTATATGCTCAATGCATACAGAAACAATACATAGTACACTGTAAAAAAACCTGGAATTTTATGGAATTTTACCATTTTATTTTGCAGATTTTTCCTGTATAGACTATGCACAGTAGACCTACATACTATATGCTACAACAACAGTAAGTCAGTATGGTAGTAGTCTATTATATTCTGAATGTAGAGGAGACTTCAGTGAACAAAAATATGAATAATTCAGTGAAGTGAAGGAGACTTTAACTTCCCTTAAAAGATTCATTCATAAACCTTTATTCAGTCATGAACAAAATACCATGTATAGATGGATTATTAAAAATACATTTTTATTTCACATGAATTTAGTTTGGATGTTGGACTAATCTGTTCTCTCAAGAGTTTGAAAGAGTCTCGCACTTTGAAAGTCTTTGATAAGAAGTCATGGGAGTTGTTTCCTTACAACACCAACCCTATAAAAAATAGAAATACAACTTTTTAATATAAGCAAACACAAAACTTGATGCACGAGTTGTTATTATAATTATACAGGTAGGTTTATTAAATCTATAATTCATCCACATTTATTTTGGCTTGATGATTAGGCATGATTAATAGAGCAGATGGAGTTAGTTTTACCGCTGCAGCACCCCCACTGGCCAGATGCTGTCTTGCAGCAGAACTTCTCAGCTGGGCAGTAGATGTTTCCTTCACAATGAACAGTCTCAGTCTGGGTCTGCCTTTCGAGAGCCTGCTCATTTCCATTCACAGGAATTATGTTAGTAAACGCATAACCAGAAACTCACCTTCTTAGAAAAATCTCTAAAAGAACCATTTCAATTTTTACAGCTCAAATTTAAATAGCCTAAAAATATAATTAACTGAAGCATATTTCTGCTTTTAAACCGCCCAGAATTCATTGCCCCCTTGTTTATTTTAACAAATGGAGGGAGAAACTGACATTTTTGAACCCTAAACATTTCTTTAATTGTTACAAAAGTCATATCATATTCCTTTTTTATTGTTAACTATTTATTGTTTGCAGCAAATGGTGATTAGAAGTCATATAACATGGTCTGTAAAGATTGTCAAGGTCATCGTCAGATCATTGTAACATGACAGGTTGCTTTACTTGTTGCAGGTTGCTTTACTTTGCAGTCATATAGGCAGAGTACTGACATACCTGAGTTTTCTGGATCGCTTTGTAGGCCGGCTGAGGAGAAGAAGACTCAAGTCTCAACCACCCCCTCAAACACTGAGTCGATGTGGAATCGCAGTGATAACCGTGACGGCAGCAATGAACTCCATCTCTACAGCACTGACCCTGAAGTATAGGCAGAAAAAGAAAACATTACACCCTATTATGATTGGAGTATAAAACAGTTCCGCATTTCCATTCACTTACCATTGAGAACGGACAGCAGGACCAAATTCCATAAGGACTCAGACAACACGTTGTTCCATCAGGACACACAGTAGAAGCATCACAATACACCACAGAGACAGACTCACTATCAGACTCTTCTGGGTCTGAGAGATCCATCAGCGGCTCTGCAGCTACAAGAGCTGCCATGAGGAACATCAACACTGGAAACATCTGAAAATAGCACATCAAAATATTATTAATAATATACTGCATTTCTTTTATTTTTTTATTTTTTAGAAATGATAAAAAAAAATGTTTTGGAACTTTTTCTGTCTGCTTTAACGTGATATTGCTGATAATGTGACAAAGTCTAAAGTCAAAAAGATTGATTAACAGTGAGAATAAGAACATTTACCTTGCTGGGTCTCTTCTTTGTGGATTGTGCTTTGCTGCTGTCTGTGATGTTCTATTATAGACTGTATCTATTAAATATATATATATAGTGTGTATATACACACATGGCTCCTCCCACTCCTCCCACATTTATCATAAATAGTCATTTCAATTCCTCCCTCGATTTGTTAAAATAAAAAATGAGAATGAATTCAAATTTACATACCAATTTCGGAGTTTTTAAACATGCAAAAGTCCTTGTTTGAACAGGCTGTAATAGGATGTAAAAGAATGGGAATGGGAGAAAGACAGAAACTTACAGCGGTGAGAGGATCACTTCCTCTCATCCAAACACATACTTTTAAAACTAAATTCTCAATTAATAATTCAAACCAGTTAAAAAATGTATACTATTACAAATAAATAACTGTGTTCTATTTTAATATATTTTGGTAAGACTTTATTTACAAGTGTCCTTGTTACATATATGTTACATGTACTTACCATAGTAATAACAGTAAATGATGCATAATTACATGAAACTAACCTTCAACCAAATCTTGATCCTACCCTAACCATAAAGTACATGTAGTTGCTTAACATTAGTACTTAAATATATAATTACACTGTAATAATGACACCTTAAAATAAAGTATAACCTATATTTTAAATGTAATTTATCCCTGTGATCAAAGCTGAATTTTCAGCATCATTACTCCAGTCTTCAGTGTCACATATGATCCTTCAGAAATCATTCTAATATGATGATTTGAGCCTCAGACAGCTCCTTGTATTTTTCTCATCTGTTTTATATCAAATTATAATTGAATTTTAATATTTTATTTACAAGTGTCATGTTTGTGAGTTTTATTCATCATGTAGGACAGGTTCTGTCCAAAACATATGTCTACAGCAATAGTACGATGCTCCTAATAGGCAATTTATTTAGTGCTGCTGTTTGATAACAGGTCAGATGTTTATTTCGAGATCATGGGAATAACATTTTCGTTATGTTGAAATCACAAGAAAATTGCATCGAGATCACAAGAAAACTTTTTGTGATGTGGAAATCACAAGAAAATGATGTCCTGATCACTTTGTCGAGGTCAGGAGCAAACAAGAAAGTAAAAACAATGCATTGCCTCATGGCTTATTTAGTTTTCTCATACAATAGCAGAAGTGTTTTTAATGTACTGTTCTGTCAGTGGACACAATCTCATTTCTCTGTATTTTTATAGTTTGCATAGGGTTGAAAGTTTATTATAGTATAACAATCTGTAATAATGTCCACAGTTGGCAAACTGTAAAGAACCCAAGTGCAGTTTATTTAAAGGGATAGTTCACCCAAAATTGAAAATTATTTTATCAATTACTCACTCTCATGTTGTTCCAAACCCGTAAGATTACGTTCATCTTCGGAACATCTTTTTGATGAAATATGAGCAATTTTTTGTCCCTCCATAGACAGCTACACAACACTGTGATGCTTCAAAAAGTTCATAAAGAGATTGTAAAACTAATCCATGTGAATTGAGTAGTTTTGTCCAAATTTTCTAAAGAGACTCAGATTGAATATAGGCTTTTATTCACATATAAACATTCATCAACTCACACATCACAGCAAGGCCGGACAGGACAGGACAGGACACGGCAGGGCAAGACAGGAACACCTAAACATGCAGGGATACATCCGCAACGGGAAACAACCACAACAAACTGGCAGTACATAGAACACAGGGAGATTAAATGGGGAAGGAAACAAGGCATCCACCTTTTTTAAGCCAGGGAGCAACAATAAGGGAGGACAATTTGTCAAATGAACCAAAATTGGGTTAACAATGGGGTGGGATCAAGGCATTAGTCAGGACAGCACATGGCACATAGAAACCAGCATGACAGAAGTCATGTGCTCACACCAAACATGACAAAACAAAAGCACAAGACCAGTGAACACGATCACAGTCCATGTGCTCAAACAAAACATAACAGGACAAGAGCAATGGCAAACGAACAGTCATAAGCCATGTGCTCAAAACAGGAACAACACATGACAAGGGAAACAACCCCCGCCATGTGCACAAGAACACAGAACAGACATGGAGAATGGGCATCTGGATCCCAACACTGGAGCGAAACCAAACAAGATAGGAAGTCAGGATCCAGACATGCTCCAAACAGGACAAATGACAAGAAAGCACAGCCAAGGGGAAAAACCCTGAAGCCGAGTGGATGCCAACCGAGCACAATACAAGGACAGGAACATAAGTTTCAGGATCCTGTCATGAAACCATATACAGAGGGCCAAGTGACAGGACCCTGACATGTTCTTCTGAACTTTCTATTCATCAAAGAATCCTGAAGAAAATGTATCATGGTTTACCCAAAAATATTAAGCAGCTTAACTTTTTTCAACATTGATATTAATCAGAAATTATTTTTTGAGCATTAAATCAGTATATTAGAATGGTTTCTGAAGGATCATGTGACACTGAAGACTGGAGTAATGATGCTAAAAAATTCAGGTTTGCATCACAGGAATAAATTACATTTTAAAATATATTAAAATATAAAACAGTTATATTAAATTGCAATACTATTTCACAATTTTTACTGTTTTTACTGTATTTCTCATGAAAGAAAATGCATCCTTGTTGAGCATGTAAAAATACTCAAAAACTTTTAAAAAATCTTACCGACCCCAAACTTTTGAATGGTAGTGTATCTTATATTTTATATACCTATTTAGAAATGTACTCCATGGTCCCTTTTTGTATTTTTGACTGTGTGAGAGGTTTAAAGTCCTGTGTAGGATACTCTTCTAAATCCTCTTCTCTGCTCAGCCATTTATCAGTCTGTGTGTACCAGAGTTTCCGCTAGAAAAAAATGGTGCCGGTCAAAGTGACCGGCAGAGGTTTCGTTTTCCGGACATTTTGATGATATGCCGGTCAAATATCGCCTCTTAATTAGTCAAGTTGAGGAAAACTGGAGGAAGGCTATGTAACTTAAAAAATGACATAATCAGGCCGAATGCAACATGTTTATTAGCCTAACTTTCAAATAAAAAAACGGAAAAAAAAACATGAACGTCCGATTGGCATCAATCAACGCCAATTGTTTTTACTATGGTTTCACATTCATAGTTTAACAAACCAATCCCCCTTCCCCACATAGAATATCTGAAGCCTATTGTTTTTACTCAAGCGAACTTCCCAGTGTCTCTCCACAACCTGCAATGCGCATAAGCCGCGTAACCTTGTTCTCCGCAAGGCGACTTCGCTGCTTCGTCTTGATCCGATTCTGCAGCGAGAACCCCCCTCTCTGCAGGAACACTCGAGACCCATTTTCTACTATGGTTTTGTACGTTTCTTCATTCGGATCTATTTGCAATCCATTTCATTCTAAACAAACAACGCAGTTTATTTATGGTTCGTCCTTGTTTCATTATTCATTAAGATAATAATTAATAAATGCGCGCATAATTATCAGTGAACTTGATAAATGTTGCAGATATGTTTTGCTATGCATGCACAAACAAATGCCTTTCAACTTATGTGTGCAAAATTCTGAATAAAAAGAATGTGCAGCAATTTGTACAAATAGAGAGTCTAGGTCTACTATACGTGTTGTAGCCATTAAATAAGCTAATTTAGTTTAATATTTGTTAAAATATTATAATGTTATTTTTTAATTTATGTTGATTATGAAAAGTGAACTGCAGGAGTAAGATAGGATGCGCAATATCGAGAGACATGGAGCGGGTCAGACATGATTTTGACCACTTAATTAAGTTTGGTTTTGTAGAAAGACTTTTTTGAAGTGAATTTCGTTTTGTATAAATTGTATCTTAATTTTAATTTTTTTTTTATCAACCAATTGCCTGTATTTAATAAATAAGCAGCAAATATAGCAGACAATAGGCCTAATCATGCAGGTGCCCGCGCGGTCACTTGCATTGCTCGTGAACGGGAGCGCATCTCATCCTAATTTAACGAAACTCAGCGTAGGCCTCACAGACATGAAATATATCTTAAGAAAGCTTGAAATGTCTTTTTAACAATTTAAAACGAAAAGAAATAGGCTACTCTCTGATTACGTAATCCATGATGTGCATTTCGGAGATGGCGATCGTCAACTTCATCTTTACAGCTGTTGTTGCTGCTAATAAACTAAAAATAATAGGCCTATAATTGTATTAAACAATAAATTAAATGAAATTGTAATTGTATTAAAAAAGCAACAAAAAAAATCCTTTTTTTTACGCATTAAATTCAGGTAGGCTACTGAGTCACTGTCCTCAGTGCCCAGAAAAGCGCTGAAACGGAGATGAAGGGGAACCCGTTTTTATTTTATTTTTTGGCTTATTTTAACTGGCCCATCCAGTTTTCTGGAGGCCCACCTACAATCAAAATCCTGGCGCCGTTAGTGCTTCGCAGCGGTCTGATATCAAGAAATAACAGACCGCATTCCACATTGGAATTCAACCAAGCCATGTAATAATGTTTAATAACTTTCAAACGGTAGAGCCTGTTCCTTTATAACATAGCCAAAGGTCGGTGTATTTTTGCTTTATACATTTTAGGCTTATTCTCAAATTCAGATTGTGTTAGGGGGGCGGGATTATAAGGCAATTTTAATCGGACAATTTGACCGGAGAGATTTAAATTTCCGGTAATTACCGGCCAACGGAAACCCTGGTGTGTACCACAATCATCCTCAAGATGGCGTCACTGAATCACTGTGTATGTCTACTGATCACTGAACTGCAGTGTGTTGAGCTTCACAGGAAAACAGGAGGGTCAGCTCCTGTACAGTGACAAAGGCAGACGTTAAGAGATGTGAGTGTATCTAAATGAGTATGTGTGCTTGCATCTACATGAGTATGTATGCATGCTCATTTTTCTTTTTGCAATGGCTTGCACATTTTGACACTTGCTTGGATAGTTGTGTTGAGCATTGGTCCTCTGAGCTGACACTGTGCAGGATGGAAAGACACGGCCTGAGCCAAGAGAGACTGGAGGGAGGCCACTGTGACTCTGAAGAGCGAGCGTCCCGCTCTGAGCCACCTCAATGAAGATGAGGTATTGCACCTTAGGGTTACACTATTTCAATGGTCCACTTTAGACAGTCTACTAACTATAAGTAACTTTGCAACTACATGTCAACTAACTCTCATTAAAGTTTTAGTTGACTGTCGACTCTTAGGTTATTAGATGTTAGGGTTAGGGTTCGGGTTGGTAGATGATAATTCGTGAACAAGTTGATTCTTTCCAAAGAACCTGCTGAATTTGATAAACAAATCACATCTGAATGATTCATTCGTGAATCGGACTGATTCCGAGTCAACAACTCACTGATTCAATGACCTGGTTAAAATGAGCCAAGAACACGGATATTGTCATAGCTTGAAGGTGCACTTGATTTATAGCGCAAAGAGTAAGTTACTAAAGTTTGATGTTTGCATAGCGTTCCACTCAAAATGTTAATTCAGTTTGCCCTATGTGACGTCTGTACATTTGTGTATTGTATTATATTTATCTACACAAATTTAGTTTCTCAGAATCCTCATTTTTTTAAATAGGCCTATATGGCGTATTATTTCACTTGTTTTTGCACTCAAACTTCCTTAAAGGCCCCCTGAAATCAAAATGTTAGTTTTTTAGCTTTTAGCATGGATATGCTAACCTTAGGGTTATGAATAAGCTATAGTGTGCTCCAAAACAATGACAAAATGTTGCATTTAGGAGATATAAGCATTCAAAACGTACAGTCTCTTACTTCCGCTAAAATGGATCACAGATTTTTTTTTTTTAATGGAAATGGATTTTTATGACATCATCACGGACTTCAGTTTCTCATCACCTTCTGTCCAATCAAATGCTCTCTAGAATCTAAAGCATTCCTTCCCTTTGCTATAAATACCACCTGGCCAAAGCGACCGTTGACACGTCTCGGAGCATTCAATATGTCCTGCCTTAGCTTCCTGTTTCAGCGGAAATTACGACAGCGCATCGTACAAAGCTGCACGTTCCAAGGCACTTCAGTGGGCCTTTAAATGTCTGTTACTTACCACAAAGAACACACATATGGATAATGCAGGTCATGTGTTGCTTTTCACTGCCCTACACTAGCAATAAGACCCTGTTCTTCCAACAGAAACACATCGAAGTCCTCCCTGTCAGACGCACTCCGCTCCGAGGCCAAAAGCTCCAGCTGCAGACTCTCAGCACTAACTCACACTAGGAGCCAACATCGAGACTCGAGCCCCTACAGTGCCTCACACTTGCAGCTGGGAAAAGGCTCCGCTTCTCTTGATTATCATTGCAGTCAGGCAATCTGGTTGGCACTTTCACTGGTCAGTTATTTTCCCCACAACGGCAGGATTTTATCCCACAACATGTGAGACACTGAGATAATCGTCCGGCACGTCCAATCTTAATGACATGACTGTACATGCGGCCCTGTGCCAATGCACTCTGGAGGTTTTAGCCATACAGACGTCATATTCTGCTGTAGTTTTCCTCCCACGTTTCTTAATGCTGTGTTTGACTGATGGTCTTTGGCGTAAGAATGCGTGAATGTACTTAGTCATGGCTGAAGCTGCATGTTTGTACATTGTCATACTATAGGCTAACTCTGTTGCTGAACTCAAGGCATAATCCTGACTGAAATCGAATCTCATAAGTGATATTTTGGAATGCTTTATATACAAATACAAATACAGCCACTCCCCATGCAAAGCGCACAGGAGACTAGACTATCCGCTTGTTGCGTGACCTCGTCCAAGCTTCTACTCATTTCACTTGAGAATACTATCTCAACAGCCGATTATGAGCATTATTTATTCATATTACACATTAAGGGTAAACTTTTAAAAAGTCTACGCATACTACAATCTCCGTGCTCTCAGCGTCCAGGACACAAATATTTTAAAGGATTTTTAAAAGATGAATCACTCTTTAGACATCTGGGATTTCAGTATGGAGATAAAGTTAGGATCTTGATTTTATGGTAGAAATCATAATGAGCACACCATAAATGTATATTAGCACTGTTTGTTGATTGCTTTTGCATCTGATAGAGCATTTGGACCCGGAAGCGGTGACGTGTGATGTCATACTTAACAATTGGATTGATGTTAATACAGGTGACAGAAGAGAAATTATGTGATACTTTAATAAGCTTAAATATACATTACAAGCACTTACAAATATGGGGTAAATATGAAGTTTTCAAGTATTTTTTATTTATTTATTGTTTTCCTTTTTACTATTGAATGAATTTTATTATATAAGTCTTGTTTTGTGCACCATCTTGGGTTAATTTTTTTTCACTGAGCTTGTTGCAGTGCATTATGGGAACATCCTCTACTAAGTATAAGTCTACACATCTAATGAGGAAAAATACAAGGTTTTGGTACAGTGCTTGTGCCCTATCTCTTTTTTTCTGGTTAAGATGAATACGTGTAACCAATCCTTCTCGAACCAGCTCCGAGCCGGATTCGAGCCAGCGTCTCCAGCATGGGAAGTGGGCGCACAAACAAGGACACTAAAGACCAGAGTCTCTACCGCACTTTATGAAGCCAGTGGAGTGAAGTTTACCTTCACAGCTCATAGCTGGCCTCCGTTACACTCACCCCTCTAAACCTCACTCCTATCCGGGTCACGGCAACAAATGTAACCGGTCCTACTCGACCCGCTCCAAGCGGCCTCTTAGATGCAAACAAGGAGGCGGGCGCGCTAGCAAGGACACTATCTACTCTACTGCAGTCTCTAGCATCAGCTGTCCCTCTTGAGGCCAGAGGAGTGAGGTTTACCTGCATAGCTCTTACTAGCTTGCTTCCGTTACAGCGATGCCATAGAAGAACCATTTCTGAACCACTGAAGAACCTTTCAGTGAACTTTTTTAAAACAACCATATTTTTTTCTTAGTGTGAAGAACATTTTAATAATCTAAAGAATATTTTTCCAGGTAAACAATCTTCTGTGCGTTTAAAAATTCCCATGGATTTTAAAGGTTCTTCTCCTATACTTTTCAAGAGTGTGAAGGCATTGTATGTTTTTTTTTTTTTTTATCTACAATGAGCATGTGCATTAGCTAGATTAGCTTGAAATATATATAGTTTAGCATGATTATAAAGCTGTTAAATGTATGTTCTCATTGTTCTTATGACAAACAGTTTTGGTCTTTCCCCATTCAAGAAGACATATTTTCTACACAGAAAATGCGTGGAGACTCCATTCATAAACACAGATAAAAAACAAAATATACAGAAAGGAGGAAGGGATAACTAGAGCCTCTAGATAGGATGGCAGGGAGCGGAGCTATCCTAGCAAAGCAATCTTGGGCTTTGAACGTCATCTCACTAATAACTTATATACATGTACACATACACACATACATGTATATAATTTGTGTGCTGTATTTATTAATTTGCATACTTTGGGAACAGTATACGCAGTATAGATGAATTATTCAAATATGAATGTGTGTACATAAGTGATTTATTTTTTCACATCAAGCACATTTCCCTCATTCTCTAAGTACTTTGCCTCATCCTGCCCGCCCTGATGACTTGTTGTACAGCTCTGCCTGAAAACGTCTCCACATTCTTTTCTTCGTAACGGCTCACACAGTAAGAACAGTAGTGTCTATGTGTGTGAGAGTGAGAGAGACTGCGACGTCTGCACTTCTGCCTCGCCTCTTTAACGCATTCCACTTTCACTCAGCTATCTCGCCCACACACTCGGCATGTGACTACCAGTGACAGGAAATCAAGGATGTCAAATCCAGCTCTCAGCTATGCAGCGCACCACTCTCTCCAAGAAGGCCTTCTTCAAAGCTCGCCGAGCCTCACCATGTTGTCCAATTCCAGACGTTTTGCATTTATAGATCTAAAATTCCAAAATAAAAGTTGGGATAAATGCTGGATTTTTCCATAGCTTTCAGTTTTGCACCAATCCCTCACATGCATGTCTTTGTAACCTTAAAGGTGCAGTAAGCGATTTCTGAGAAACGCTGTTGAAAAGTGGATCAGAACGAGCACCACAACACACTTGCCAATCAGTAGTAGAGGGCGCATACATTCATGATGGGGGAGGAGAGAGAGTGAGCAAGAGGGAGATTTGAAGAAAGACTGTAGAAAGAGAGATGGCTGAGAGACATTACAAAAGAGAAAAGCTCAGAGGAATATCACTGGAAAAAGAAGGGGTATGATGAGGCAAGAGCTGCAGTGTTGATTTGGGTTGATTTTAAATATCAACAATGATTCTCAGAAATCACTTACTGGACCTTTAAAGTCACCATGAAATCAAAATTGACCATTATTTTTAATGGAATATTGCACTATTTATTATAAATGATTTATCTGTTCACTTTATGTGTCCTCAAAATCTTTAATCAAAATAACTTCCCCTCCCTCTTGCAGCGACATCTCGTCTCTGATGACGTTTTTACTGGCGCGAGGGCGGGACAACCTGTCACTCACATGACATCACAGCATTAGCAAACCACAACCATCCAATCAATTCCCAGTGGAAATCAAGCCCCGCCTTACATTTTTTTCTTGTTTGACAAGCTGTTTCACTCGGATATACGTCACAATAGGGGAGAAAAATCTATCGCAACGTCCATTTTATAAACAATTTCAAGGGCAACTATGTTTTTTTTCCCCTAAAGTGTTTAGTGCTGACATTTCTGGGCTGTAGTTCTGTATAGCTGAGTTTTAAAGTGCCATATTATGATCTCAAATGATGTCATTGTTGTTTGGTCTGCTCCGCTTTCCCTTCAAGGACAGAGTGTGAACACTGGTGAACACTGGTCAGCTTGACAGCATGACGACTGGTCAGCTTTCCACGCCACTCATTTCAACCAAACCACTCTTCCACAGCTAGATCACAGAGACCATAGATTTGAACATTTATAAAACAGAGTGACCCGACTTTGATCTGATTGAATAAGCTGCATTCAAAGCTTTGTAGAATGACCGTAAAATCTGCTGTGGCTGTTATTTTAACAGAGGTACAAGACAGGGTCGTTGTTCATTTGAAAGAGTGGGACATGTGTCCAAAGTCCCTCCAAACACCCACAATATGATGTCATATGTAAGAGATTGGAGGTAAAACAGGTCATGTCTTTATGAGGTAGCTGAGATTTGAGAACTGTAGCTGTTATTAATCATTCTGTCAGGACAAGTCATTTTGCTCAGCAGTGGTAAAGGCAACGCAACTACCCACCTGACCTCCCACATGCACTCACACAACTCACGTGTTGTTCTCCTCCCTCACCGACTGAGTGGATCAAGAGATGATGAAAATACTCAGAGGGAAGCCAGGGCAAGTTTGCACACATGTGATGTAATCAAAAGACATGGTTTTCCAAATATGCAGCATGCATGCGTTAGCTGCCAGACAGAAAAAGCCAGAGGTATTTTGGCTCATGTGTTTACTCTGTCACCAAATTATTTAAAAAGACAAGCCAGATGGAAATCATACAACGGCACACACATAAATTGCTTCACCAAAAGGTTCAATGTTACATTCTGCGGTTAACACAACTGTGATTCGTAAATGTGATAGATCTCAAAACATGTGGTTTTATTATTTTGAAGAAAGAAAAAAAAAAGAGCTCTTAAATCTTATTCAGGTAAATCATTCAAGTCTCATAGGGAGCATGATGATTGGAGAAAAACTGACAGTGCATTGTATAATGATAATGCAACGTACGTGTAGCGGCACATTCAAAGGCCCAATGAAAGTTTTTAAGATAAAACGATCCTTTATTTCCTTTTATGGCATATATAAAGGACGGAACTATAAAGGACTATATGAATTTATGACTACAATATTTATACAGTGTAGTTGGCATGTTGCACAATAGGGGCAGTGACAAAGCAATAACGCAAAGTAAGTGAGAATATGATGTGAACCACAGTTTCTACTGGAATGTCTATGTTGACAAAACAAGCAAAAGCAAAAGCTGTTGCTACGCGACAACATCGGATATCTTGCACTCATCTTACACAAAGAAAATGACACCAACACACTTCCTTCACTGTTGGTTTCTTCTAAGTAAATATTAGCTGTAGCACTCTGCAAAACTGATGTAACAAGTGGCATACAAATGGCTACAGTAAAACGCAATAGATACAAATATTCACCGTAAAATTAACTAAATAACTGAACTGAATGGAAATATGAAAGCAAATACAATCAAATTGACAAACTAAGTTATGGCTGCATATCCATTCACGCTGATTGCTTTGATTGCTATGATTCTGATTCGCTAAAAAGTACTGGTTCGCAAGAGTCACTCAATCGGATCAAACTATTCACTATTCACTCTGTGTGTTATCGTGCGCAGCCAACTCAACAGAAGGACATGTTTTCCTGCCATTATTTTGCGACACACGCCTATACCTCGGCTGCTTGTCGTGGAGCTGTAGATTCGCACCTCAATGTAAAGTGGCGCCTGGAGTAAAAAGGTCCCCAATCAACAATTTTTTGGTTCCCAGAACATTCGTTTTTGATTCCTAGAATGTTCTTTTTAAAGATTTGTTTGAAAGTTTTCTTAACGGAAATGGAACGTTAGTTTTTGTTTTGTATAACGTTATTCTAACGTTACTTTAATGCTCCCCTAACGTTAATTTAATGTTGCGCTAACATTATTCTAACGCTCCCAGAACGTTCCCCTAACCTCTTTACTCCGATATCATTACCCCGCTGTATGTCAGCAATCATCCAGCAGTATTGTTACATTTTTAGTTAATAAAAATAAAATTTAAGTTTAAAATATCCATCCTGTTTTGGGAACGTTATTTTATGGTTGCAAAATAATAACCTAAAACAACCATTAGAGAACATTCTCAATACGTTATTTTTATTCTCAAAAAAATAACCAAACGGGAACCAAATACTATAGGGAAATGTTCTGTGTTTGCTGGGTCAGTCTTAAGATTTTAACAATTACTATCAAGATCATTCATTACACAATATAGTAACGACAAAGCCTATATATTACCCAACCCTACTTATTATTCAGTTCTCTCAACTGAAGAGTTTGAGAGTCACACTAACTGACCCCAAATGAACTCTCACAGTAATTCACAGCCTATGAAATGATGTACAGTATGCGTCTGAATTTCTCCAAACGTACCCTGGTTTTGGAACAGTGCTTCATTTTCACATGAATGTGAGGAGCAGCTGTCAGTTTAGAAAGTTAAAGGGGCAGCTCTGTGTGAGCTCGAATAAACAGTGGACAGCTGGCCTGGGACAATGGCACCTCAGTTAATGATTAATGCTGTTAATGAACAAATCAAGAAAGCTCTTGATACTTTCCAGAACTCTTCAGTCACAGCCAGCGATGTGTTGACCCATAAAGGCCCCTCGTCACGGGTCTGTGGTAGAAGTGCTTTGGGAAGGAGAGGCAGAAAACTTCAGTGACTATTTGTATCATTACAGTCCCCCCTGAAAAACACCAGATATGCATGAGTCAGCACAGTATGGACTTACTGTCTTTCTCATGTTTAAACAGTACTAATGCAACATTGTTACTGTGTTTGGCCCCAAATGCTGATGTAATCATCACAATATACGCAATTTCCTGAGCTGAGAAAGCTTCTGCTAAGAACATAAATTCAGATCTGCTACAAAACACAGCGTTAGCATTGATTCTCGCTAGCTGCAACAGTGAAAGCTTTGAGATCTATGGGGTATCCTTACGATGTTTATTCCGCTAGTGCACAGTCCCCTCACAAATCACTGATAAATGGCTATTCATGTAAGTGATAACAGATGTGAGGGTCTCATTTAGAGCCAGTGAAAGTGTGTTCTGTATGATGTGTAAAAAGCGCTGTGTGTTCGTTCGGCCCTCCATTTGCAGAGGTGGCAGGTGTTCCTCCGTTCTCCAAAAAAGCAAGTTTTTATGTTCCTCCTCAAGTTAGTTACTTGGTTTCCATGGAAATGCTCAACAGAAAGAGTCTTGTCTTAAGGGGCCTGTGCTGGGGAAGGCTTTACTAGCTGCCTGGACCGGACTTTAGTGAAGAAGGGGAGAAAAAAAGGGGGAAAAAAGATGAAAAATCAATCCAACATGGAAAAACAACTGAGCATTGTCTCTGTGCCTGATGCTGTGATTGAATGGAGATGTTCAGAGCAGATGTTTCATATGAAAGAGTACTGGGCTTTCACATCATTAAATCGCCTTAAAATGTCCTATATTTAAAGGGGTCCTATGCTTTTTTACATTTCCAACTTTCTTCAGTGTGTGATGTTGCTGTTTGAGCATGATAAATGTCACTCCAAAGAGAGTTATTCTCTATATCAGTGTCACTGTTTCTGAACTCCCTGAAACACCCCCATTGTAGTCTTGAGTTTTCTTCCGGGAACGAACACGTCACAATATTCCTCATTTAAATAATTCCCGCCAAAGGCATACGCAAAAACAGTGGCAGGGCTGGCTGAGTTAGTTAGTAGTGTTTTGAAACTCACGGTTATGGTAAGGGGAGTGACATTCCCGAAACATGCTCGAAGCAGTTGACCAATCACAACACACTGGTTCAGCTGACCAATCAGAGCACATTAAGCTTTTCAGAAGGAGGAGCTTCATAAAGACAGGAACTAAACAGAGCGTTACTGACAGACTGGGAAGAGAGGAGCTGCAACATATGTAAAAAATAATGTTTTTTGAACATTGAAGCATGAAAACCTGTTCTTGTAAACCCCCAAAACAAAGTCAAAACTTTCAAAAAGGACATAACAGGTCCCCTTTAATAATACTAGAACAGCCTTACAGTTGTGTAAGATCTATACTGACAAAGATAAGACTTCCGGAGACTGAGGAGGACACATCACAAAGCTATCTACAGTAGTTCTCATATCTTTTACATTAGTGTAGGTGGAACTATTTAAATTAATCTATAACTAAGGAATGAGGTGACATGCAACTCGCTCTCAATTTTTGAAATATAGTAATACTGCTATTGAGCAACATTAAATTGACAGTAACGACATTTAAAATGTTACAAAAGTTTTCTATTTTAGATAAACTTTCTATTCATCAAAGAATCCTGAAGAAAATTCATCAGTTTCCCCACAAATATGAAGCAGCACAACTGTTTTCACCTTTGATAATAAGATGAAATGTTTTTTGAGCATCAAATCAGCATATTGGAATGATTTATGAAGGATCATGTGACCCTGAAGACTGGAGTAATGATGCTATAAATTCAGCTGTGATCACAGGAATAAATTACATTATGAAATATATTAAAATAGAAAACAGTTCTTTTGAATGATAATAATATTTCACAATATTACTGTTTTTACTGTATTTTTGACCAAACAAACGTACACTGTTAAAAAATCTGTAGAAATTACAGTATTATTGGCAGCTACTTGCCAGTAACTTACTGTAGATTTAAATTGATGTTATTTACTGGCAACAGTTTGTTCAAAGTTAAATGAACATTAAACATTAACAAGTCTTTATCTTTACAGAATAAAACTAAAATAACAGCCTCATGCAAAGCATTCTGGGAACCAAAATCTGAAGGAAAAAAACAGAAAAAGGTTGATGAAGATTTCTGGTTCCCAGAATGCTTTGCATGAGGTTGTTATTTTATAGTTTTATTCTGTAAAGACAAAGACTTGTTAATGTTTAATGTTCATTTAACTTTGAGCAAACTGTTGCCAGTAAATAACATCGATTTAAATCTACAGTAAGTTACTGGCAAACAGCTGCAAAACTACAGCAAATTTTTTACAGTGTAGCCTGAGCATAAGTTGTTCCAAATCTGTATGAGTTCCGTTGTTCTGACACAAAAGATATTTTGAAGAATTTTGTTTTGCTGGTTTTGTCCAAACAATGAATGTCAATGGGGTCCAAAACAACAAAAGGACCATTTAACTTTAATTGTATGGACAAAAACAAACTAAAACAAAACACTGAGACATTTTCGAAATGCCTTTCTAACAGCATATACTGTACTGTCATCGGTCAGAGACTAATGCTTTTTGATATGTAATCTCCTTCATCCATAGATGTAAACCAAACATAAGGTTGTTTTATCATTAACAAACCACACAGACGCTGCGTTTCGGGTGTGGTGACGAGCAGTTATTCTGTACACTGAGGAGACAGTGAATCGACTAAGAGTAACATGAGGACTATCGGGATCACTTTCACAAATGCTGCCTCCATGTGTGGCTGAATCTGATTTGAGAAAGCCGATCTGCAAGGCTGCTGTCGGACCGACTGGTGTCTGGTCAGAAGTGTATGGGGTGGAAAGGTAATCTGGTAGAATGTCACCTGTTCTCCATTGGAGAGAGTCTCTCTTACATAGACAGACTGATCCCCATCTGCCACTCAAGCTTCTCAAATAACCGCAGAGATTGTCATTTAAAAAGCACTGATAGTGTATGATTGGACCCTTTCATTCCAGTCATTGTAATGATAAGCAAAGCATATGCAAAAAGACACATAAAACGATTGAACTTGTGCAACAAATGGCTAATCCAACAGTTTTATATATACTTTGTCTTTTTAAAACCTCAAATTTCAAAAGCCTGAACGCTTTAACATTAGTGTGGCAACAGAATTTGCATCTCCTGATGTTTTATGCAATACTGTGCAGCCTTTACCTCATTCAAATAAGTTATGACAACATAAGGTTAACAACAAAAAAGTTAAGCGATTTTCACTTTTTAAGTAAGGAATAATTGACCACGGGCCGTTGAATTATTCGAAAAATAACGCACACGTTACACCTCGGCTGTGCGTTATTTTTCGAATAATTCAACGCCCCGTAGTCAATAATTCCGCTTATACTATAGCTACAACACCCCAAAACATTGTTCAGATGATTTATTTCAAGATGTTTGTCAGTTTTTTGTCCTTGAAACGCTCTTGTGTGTGGGACTATTTTCTTACGCGTCTAATCCCAATCCTTCGTTGCTAATTCCAAAACGTCATTTTTGAGCTAGTAATGGAGACTTGAGCCACTGATAGCAGACTAATGCAGTTATTAGTGATAAGTGATGTGGAACTGCGAGCGGTCAAGACCTGCCTGGAACTACTTTAGCCGTGCGTTTCTCTGAAAATAATTGCACACCTTAGAACGTTCGTCAACCAATCAGATTCAAGCATTCAACTGCCCCGTACACTGTAAAAATGAATACGCTATATCTAATCAATAAAATTGTGGCAACAGATTACAAGCAATATTATTAATTAAATTTAACAAATTAGGCAAGGCAAGGCAAGTTTATTTATATAGCACATTTCATACACAATGGCAATTCAAAGTGCTTTACATAGAAGAAATTAAAATAATTAAAAGAAATAAGAATAATTAAAACAGTTTAGAAAAATAAAATAAAATACAGTACAGTACAAACAATCGGACGAACAGCGGCACAATGCTCATTCACAGTGCTCATGCAAATTAGAATTGAGTAATAATTAATCAAATTAATTCCTTAAAAGTTAACCATTTAAAATGAGTAAAATTTACAACAATTTTTTTTAACAAATTAGTTTTTTATTGCCAACATTGAAGACACCTGATGTTAACAAGCAGAATCACTGAAGGAGAAAACCGTAATTTTAAGTCACCATTATGGTGATCAGTGTTTGTTTTAGTTATTACTCAATTCTAATTTGTTAAATGTAATTAATAATATTGCTTGTAATCTGTTGCCACAATTTTATTGATTAGATATAGCGTATTCATTTTTACAGTGTAATAAAGTCAGTTTAATGTAATTAAACAGACTTTAGGCAATTTTTTTTACAGAGCATAAATATTGTCAAGGGTGTCAAAAAAAGTTTTAGGAGTAAAAATAGTGTTTAGTAAAAATCTAAACAGGAAATTCTCACAGCATTTACATATTCTGACTAAATTATTCACTTTTGATTTGAAGCATGTGTTTGTTTTCATAAACCATTAAAGCTTTTACTGGGAGACAATTAAAATGCCTTGGTACAAGATAATTATCTCAACCACAAAATTCCTCTTCATCCTTAAACAAAAAGACAAACGTTAAAACAACACACTCACCACCATGCTGAATAAATCTCCCGTTTTATCGCACAGACATTCTTGTCCCCAAGAATAATTTAATGTTACTTATTTTGCTGTATTCTTTTTTTTACGTATCCATTCAGTGACTCATTTGAGCCTTGTTTTATGACATCTGTCTCGCACAGTATGTGTGACTGTTTCTCCTTTTTCAAAATGACTTACTTTGGCATGGCTCAAAGGACAGTGAACATACCACACACAAACCAATTTAATTGTTTTGTTTTTCACTGCCTAATGTATGCATGGTAATGTATTCAATCTGGGAAATGGCTCTCAGAGCTCATTTAAAATGAACAATCATGATGCATAAATGTACAGGGAAGCCTTTGCAGTTATTGGTTTAGAGGCCATTGTGTGTAAAGTGTGCTTTGTGATGCAAAAAAGTTGAATTTTAAGTTGACAAGAGGGGGCACACATGGGGAAACTGTACTGGCAGACAAACCTTCTTCAAACTCATCATCTGCCCCCATGCCGAACTGCTCTCACTCAAATCAACGAGCGTTCAGTTTGTCTGAACGCTGAAGACGACCCCCCCAATCTTTTATTGTTCAATTTTGGTGAGCCTGTTCGAATTGTAGCACATGGTGTAGAATTGTAGACAGGAGATCAACTACTTTTGACTGACAAAATTCCAGCCACCGGAAACACTAACTGATAAAGTGAGTCGTACAAAACCTTTCTTTTTAGTAAACTCTGTGTACACAAACAATGTTCTCAATGCTCGAGTTCATGTGTAGAGCCCCTGGTGATACTTCGAGCACAGTTTCATGTTGTGTCGAAACTTCTTAGTGTTTTAAAAATAGCGATTTTGATGCTATCATAGAAGTGCCCCAAGCAGTCCCAATGCCAAAAGGCATAATGCCTAATGCCTAAAACGAAAATATGGTCAATCTTAAAAGTGGCGTTTCCATTCTAATTATGCTTTTACATGAAAGTTTGACTCGGGTAGATTAACAAAAAGAGCCTAGGTTCGATTTTGGCGAGAGTTACCCTTTAAATGTTGGACTTGTTGTACGTTCAAAGAAGCTCTTCTGCAGACCTCGGTTGTAACAACTGGTAATTTGAGTTACCGTTGCCTTTCTATCAGCTCGAACCAGTCTGGCCATTCTCATCTGACCTCTGGCATCAACAAGGCATTTTCGCCCACAGAACTGAGGCTCACTGGATATTTCCCTTTTTTGGACCATTCTCAGTAAACCCTAGAGATGGTTTTGCATGAAAGCACCAGTAGATCTGCAGTTTCTGAAATACCCACAACCATGCCACATTCAAAGTCATTTAAATCACCTTTCTTCCCCATTCTGGAGCTCAGTTTGAACTTCAGCAGATCATCTTGAACACATCTACATGTCTAAATGCATTGAATTGCTGCCATGTGATTGTCTGATTAGATATTTGCATTAACAAGCAGTTGAGGTGTACCTAATAACGTGGACTTTTGGCCATACATATATACATACAGTAGTGGACAAAAATGATGTACAGCATAGGGAAATTGACATCTTCGCCCAAATTTGTTAAAGCATATTGCGTAGTTGTGCTTGGAGTCAATAGTTTTATTTGTGATAACGCAATGAAACATGGCAAATTGTGTGGACATCATTTTTGGCCAGGCTGTCATACAAAGAAATTATGAACACATGCAAAAACGAAAGAACCAACGAAAAAGCAATAACTTGATTATGGTGAAATATGTTTAAATAAAATAGCTGTAAAATAAAATTTCTAGTTTTCCATCATTTTGTCAGATAAACACCTCAACCAAGTTTAGTGTTTTGTTCTTCCCTCATATTTAAAATACTTACAAATATTTTCCAATAAATATTTTCTTGAAACTTGTAGGGTCATTAAATACAGGTGACAAGATAGGTCATGATGAATCATAAGTGGCTTATCCATAAACAGTGGCCAATACATGTGTATAGATTTTTGCAGTGTTACTAAAATACAACAAAACAACATCAAGGTAAGACATGTGACACTAAAATAATGCACTAAACAACATAATATGCAACATAAAACACAATAAATGTACATATCTGCTAAAATAATTAATATTATTTACAAATTATTTACCATCGATTTTTTTTTCACACAACAATTCTATTTATAACCCTTATAGTAGCCTACATGTTGACTGAAAATATTATATTATGTATTATATTTTATTATTATATTATTTTACTGTAGCATTTTTGCACTGCAAGAGATCTCAGCTTATCAATCCGCAGTGCAATAACTTTATTTTTAACAACCGTGATTTAACACGTTAAAGAAAACCAATGCTACAAGATACGACTTAAGTAATGCAGTTATTGATAAGGAAAATGTACTGTACGCATAATTAAAGGCAGGGTAGGTAGGACTATATAAAAATAAAAGATCCAAATTTGTTAAAACTTTCTATATATATCAATACATAATTAAAATGTAAGTACTCTGAAAAAAAGAGTATAAAAATCAAGTGACTCTAGACCGTTTAATCTGTATTAAACACAGCTCATTATTTCGATTCGGGACGAATCAAAGGATTGG
The DNA here is from genome assembly GCF_963993115.1 of Abramis brama. Classification (NCBI taxonomy): domain Eukaryota; kingdom Metazoa; phylum Chordata; class Actinopteri; order Cypriniformes; family Leuciscidae; genus Abramis; species Abramis brama. Next base: position 36,165,286 of record NC_139974.1, read on the forward strand.
CTTAGGCGACTGTCACTCTCTCTCGCAACCATGGCAACCACCCTTTTGCCACGGGATCTGCCCTCTTGCGCGCGCACGTTTGATTTGAGGAATTCGAGAGGCACGGAACCTAGGAATAGCAAAACAATGGCAGAGAAAGAGCAATCAAAATTCACATTACCGGCATGCAGTTAGTGAAGGCAAACAAGGCAAAAAAAGAAGACAGTACAAGAAAAGGTAATGAACAAAAAGTCTTTGGATAAACAAAGAAATAAAACGCGTGTCAATATCATCGTGGCTTTCCAGCGACCACCCCGTCCTCAGCCTCTACTTCCTCGGACCCTAGTTGCACGCCACGGCCTCTTGCACGACCTCCTCTGCTTCGCCCTAAAATTATTTTTATTTTACAAAAGGACATTTTACAAACCTACATTTTGCGCATGTGCTCCTGCATGCACTTTTCCAGTCACAACACAGCAATCAAAGGAGGACGCGCTGAAAACTGTAATGCTGTTCTCTTCCATCATAACTCGTACTGAGAAGGTTTGAGTTGCAAAGGAATTTGTGACTGTTTCAGCTGTTCAACCACATCAAAGTTTCGTAATTAGTAAGTCCGTGCTTTTTCTCTTTTTGTTCTTATGTGCTGAAGGGCTGCTGTGCCTTGGTGAAACGGTGTTTGTACGTACGTGAAGAGCTCTTTTCCAAAACGCCATAAACCTAAAAAGCTGCCTCAAAGAACCAGCAAAAGTAATGATTATGAATGTGTAAAATATTGCAATAAGACATTTTAATTGTTTATTAATTTCTGTGTCGGCTGCAAAGATGAAGTTGACGATATTTGACTCGCGATCTTCGCAGTAGGCTAGTGAACGCATGCACCGGAGAAATGCACATTTAGGCTACATAGTTTTATTTTGTTTTGGATGGTTTTGTTTAGAACCAGATTTCTGTAAATATATTCCACATTTTTTAGGCCTGTGAGGCGAGGCTACGGTTCGGTTCACGATGATATAATCTCCAGTTCAAGCACCTTATGTTGTGATTGATAGCCTATATTTACTTTATGTATTTAATCCAGGAATGAAAATATTAATGAATTAATGAAAAAAAAAAATATTAAAATTAAGATACAATTAATACAAAACGAAATTCGTTTTAAAGAAAGGCTTTGTGCTTTCTGTTTTGAGGTCTCTGTTAAAGTTTGAAAGTCTTAGTGCAGCTTTCAGAGCGCTCGCGTCCATAATGGAGAACTGTCAAGTAATATTGTTTTTTCCTCATAAATGCAAACACGAAAAATAAAAGACAAAAACTTTTTTAAAAAGACAAACCATAAATTTAGAAGAAAAAAAAAGAAGATGGATTTATAGCGTTTTGGGGGAAAAATGAATGGATTTATACCGTTTTGAAAATGTTATTTTTTTTTTACTTTGAATTGATCATCAACAATATTGTTGTTTGATTTAATAATCACTGTTGCAAGAAGTGCCTAGTTAAGTTTTTTTTTTTTTTTTTTTTTTTTTTGTAAGTGGAAAAAGTAGGGGCTGCCACAGATTCTGTTTAGTTAGCTCCTTTATTGTTTTTTTCTATAGCCTAGAATAATATAGGTCAAATGCAGCAAGTCAAAAGACCAACTGGACCTTCTTTGCCAGTTTGCTCACATTTCTTTGAAGGATGTCAAAAATATCGCCTGAATATCGATATCTAGATATTGGAAAAAAATATCGAGATATTCATTTTTGTCAATATCTCCCACCCCTACATGCAGAACACCATATATGTTATGAATCTTACACGAAATTCATCTTCATCACAATATAACTGATGGTAATGTAAAAAAGTGTATCAATGCAACCTGTTTTTAGCTTATATAACTAGCTCGTTAGCGAATCAAAAAATATATATATTTTAAATTTACCAATATCAATATGCTAGCTTGATAGTGAGTACTAAAATACATCTTATTTGTTTATATTCATAAGCAATTAGCGTTAGATTTTTTTATTACATGTGATTCTGACATGATGTCACTACATGCACTGTGCTCCTTCCTCTCTGCTTCTCTCAGGTAAATAATGCGTCTTCAGCTCAGCGGTTGGAGTCGCGCGTTCATGTGTTTTGGGGGCGTGGCTTTGGAAGGAGCCCAGAAGGGAGGGGGTGGAGTGAATGGAAATAATGAACTGTCTTTAAAACAGTCCTGAGAGGTCTACAGACACTCGATTTTTATACTTTCTTTTTCAGAGTACTTACATTTTAATTATGTATTGATATGTACATAAAGTTTAAACAAATTTGAAAAAGAAGTTTTTTAGACCATTCCTACCTACCCTGCCTTTAAGAAGAGATATTCTGTTGCCGTACTGAGTTTCTAAGATGCATCCAATAACCTTTCCGCGTCCCAGCTCTTTCCCCCGCGGTGATCCCGTTTTGACACCGAGACAAAAACAAAAAAGCAGTATGAATGGTGAAGGAGCGAGCAGGCAGGGAGAAAGCAAGAGGAGGCGGTTAGTCTTTGTAGTCGGTGAGGAATGCGGAAACGCTCCTGCTCTGTGTCAAACTGCTCTGAAGGGGGTCAAGGCACATTCAGCCAGCGTGGGAAAGCGAGGAGGAGACCGAGCACACACACGCACACGCACACGCTGCATATTCCTGCATAGATGGGAAAAACATAAAGGGGGAAGGAGGACGGTCGCAGCAGATCGATGAAAATCAGTAACTTTTTGATCCACTCTGCTTTCTTGAGGGACTGATAGGACGATCTTTCACTTGATCTGCCGTTGCAGTGGTGTGTGTGGTACTGCTTGGAGATGGGGCTTAGCGCGTGCACCATCCGTCTACCTGTGTGGCCCGTTGCGAGGACACTGCACGAGCTGTGATGCGTGTGGAGGAGACGCTGGGAAAGTTACTGAAGTTTATGAATGACGCGACTCTCCGGGCGGAATATAGGCTAACAAACGGGGTAACTATGCTGGACAAACTCCCATTCACTTGTGTTGCTTCTATTATTTGTACGTTCATTGCGCGTTTGTACATCTGGGGATTGTGCATGCAATATGGTTTATTAGAGTGTGGAAGTAAAAGTAGACGCTTTATTTCCAGCGTTTATTGATATGCACAGCTAAACAATGCAATCAGTAGACAACCACGTGCTCGAGGCTTTGCGACACAAAGAAGAGCAATACTTGTCATTAGAAAACTCAAATCGTTTATATTTTATTGGCAATGTGCGCACGTGCTAGAGTCAATCGCGTACTGTACGGAAACGAGTTAAATTAAGCATATGTGTTGCGCGAAGGTTAACGAGTAATTATGTGTTCGTGACGTGAAGTTATTAAAAAATAATTTAAAATGCAAATCATTAATTGAATAGATTTTTTTTTTCTTTGAACGTTTTCAACTTCTGAATTGAACGCTGTGGTGATATTATTTTGATTTAAATATGTTATTTATATACACGTGATTTTTATTTTTTAAATCATTTTTACATATTTCTGTGGGGCTTAACGTCAGGGTGGTGTAACTTCTGGGGAAAAGTCCTATGAAAAGACAACAATTTTACTTGTCTTAAGTATTTTTAATTATTTATTTAACATTGTTTCTAAAGTATATGTTTATTATTATTTTATAATTAGATATAATTATTATACTTCTATATATATATATATATATATATATATATATATATATATATATATATATATTTAAACTGTCTGTCAATGTGGTCTAACCAGCATGCAGGAAGCCATTTTGTTGTCATGTGACATGAAAAACTATAAAACAGGAAACTGTTACTGTCAAGTCTTCTGTAGACCCGCATAACTGTGACAAGGTCATTTATTTTTAATAAAAATATAATATTGACCTTCATGTTTACATGTTTAATATTGAAAAATCATGTTTTGTTCAAGTCAAATTGAGTAACATAAATAACCTTTCCATATTCTTGACAAAAAAAATAAAAAATTGGTGAAAAAAGAACACTTGGAAAATAGAACTCTTTGAAAACAATTATTAAGTTGTATACAATCACAAAACATATAGGCTATTCAAGCTGCAAAGTATATGTTTTTGCTTGATGGTTACACCACTTGACATGTCATTAGCTTATGATGCTTTGTAGCATGGTATAAAATGTATGAACTAGTCTACAAAGGTTGAAATTCTAAGAATTTTACAAATGTGCTTTAACTAGACCTTTTCTCCTAGAAACTAGACGTTTTCTCCTTTATATCATCCGGGACATCATCATTCACCCGCATTCTTTATTGCTGTGGACTCCAGATGTTGATAACTGAACTTTCCTTGATGTTATAGGCCATAAAAGCGGCTAAGCTAGCTTTGTGTATGTTGTATTTATGGTTTAAGATCCATATATCTGTTATCTTAAGTGCAGAGATAAGATTTGATTTAACTCTGATCACATTGGTGTTTACCTCTGCCTCCTTTTGTGCTCGCGCTCTACAGGCAGTGCACGTGCCAGCGCCGCTCTCCCAATAATGCCTTTGTGAAATATCCGCGCGCTCGTCACATTTCGGGATTCCCCGCAGTACCTCGCCGTGTGAGAAAAAAAATGGACAAAGAGAGCATAACCCAACAATATGAGCCGGTGGCTGAGATCGGCGAAGGTGCATACGGAAAGGTGTACAAAGCACGGGATTTGAAGAACGGAGGCCGCTTTGTAGCCCTGAAAAGAGTTCGGGTGCAGACCGAGGAGGAGGGAATGCCGCTGTCAACTATCCGCGAGGTGGCGGTGCTGAGGCAACTGGAGTCCTTTGAGCATCCCAATGTGGTCAGGTAAGAACGGGGGGCGGGGGGGTGGGGTCCTGGTTTGTTTTGTTTTGTTTATAGATGATAACTTAACATACTTCCTCTTGTTATATGTGTTTCCTGCTAGGGTGTAGGTTTGTTTGAAAGTTGGACATATTGCAAGGAGACAATCTTGATATATATATGGGTCATTGACAAATAAAGCTTCAAAAAAGTGTTTTTTTGTAAACTATTTTCAAAACGGATGTAATGCATATATTTTTTAATAACATTTCGAAATGTTTAAATAAAATTTTTGACTGTTTATGTCAGGCGGTGCAACTGAATAGTTGTATGTATAGGATACTGTAGTTGTACCACCTGACATGGAAAGTGTATCAACCTACCCATAGTTGAAAAACTGAAAGCAGTTTTTACCAGTGTTTGAAAGAGATCTATAAACCTTTTCACTCTGCAAGGATTGGTTTTTAAAACAAACCAGTGATTGAAGAACTGAGGCAGAGGACATTGATCGGATCCAGAATGTTGTTGTTAAGAAAAGCTTGGTGTTTGTTTCATTTCCTGCACCTTTTTCTATGCCCACAATATTAAATATGATTGCTGACTTATACTTTTCCTGATATCAGAGGTTATTTCACTCGAAATTCTGTCCCTACCAGTTGTTGAATATGTTTAGATAGGTTACATTAAATTCGCCATGAAATCAACATTGACCATTCTATTTTTTTTTTTTTTGGAATATTGCAGTATTTATTATAAATGTTTTATATGTACACATCATTGCTTCTTTAAAATTCCTATACCCTCATAATCTTTCATCAAAAAAACGTCCCTTCCCACCTGCAATGACTTCTCTTCTCTTCTCTAATGACGTGTTCATCGGTGCAAGGGCGGGACAACCTGTCACTCACATGACATCACAGCAATAGAACGTAATCAGGGTAGCGCCAGATTGTTTTGACAGGAGTGAAAACGAGGCTGTGAGGGATATAAGTACAGTGCGTTCAGTTGATTGTACTGTTGTTTAACAGCATACATTTCGAAACATCTTTTCAAAAAAGAAAAAAAACTTTGAGACGACAAAAACTAACTGATCAAGTTTATCCCCCACAGCCTCGTTTTCATCCGAGTTAAATTCTATATGGTGTCTAACCAAACCACAATGATCCAATCAATCCCCAATGGACAAAATCAAGTCCCGTCCAACATTTTTTCTTGTTCAAGAAGTCGTTTCCCTCACATATTCATCACAGTATAGGGAAGAAAGACTATCGCAACTTCCGTTTCATGCCGACTTTAAGTACTGTTGGTCATGTCAGCAGGAGATCCGGTAATAGGCAAGATAGGGTGGCAGCTGTCACACGTTCCTATCCATAAAACGCTTTGCTGAAACGATCTCTGGTGTGTAGGCATTTCACACCCATTATTTCCTGTAACATCATTTTGCCCTCATCGACCCTTGTTCAAGGGAGATCCCCTAAGAACTTCAAGAAAATCAAGACACTTTTTTTCAATTGAACTGCATACATTTGCTGTATTCAACTCCATCACCTTACTTTGCTGTGGAGCAATATGCCCACTGGGTTTTCTCAGGTACTGAAATAGCTCAAGTGTGGGGAACTTGTAATTCAATTCGAAATGTTCGTAATGAATTGATATATTGGCCAATTTGAGATTGCTGGCATTGGATGATAGTCATGCTAACTCAAGCCAATCAAGAGCAATGAGTAGTTTTCAGATTTTTTTATAAAATTGAGAAAATATGATAGTTACTTTTAATCTAAGCATTTCTACAAATCTTTGTAAATATTATCAGCATTGGCCCCTGATGTAACCAAGTGTCAATCACTAGCCATGATGATGATGAAATGAGTGATCTTTCCAAAGTATAAACATATTCATAAAGCTAAGCATCTCTGCAAAAGATCATCTAGTCAACCGAAACATTTAGGATGAGGATGTCTTCAAGGAACAGCTATGCGGGTCTCATTGTTTTGATAATTAGATTGTCAAATGCAAATGGTACCATTGACGCATGCACCTCTCTGACAATTCACCTTTCCTGGTCAACTGAAACGATACCCATTGTTGACCTTTATGTGCAGATGTGAAACCATTGATGCGCAAATATCTGTGAGCAGTCGGCCGTCTTTCTTGACAGCGAATAGATGCATTTTAATTCCTCATTGTCTGCGTCTGGCATCAAGGTCGTCTTCCATTGTTTTGGTAATGTGTGTTGATTTTTTTTTTTTAGCTAGGTAGCTTATAAATGTCAAAATGGGTAGGTGGAAAAACACCGGAGTTCTTGCAGCTAATGGATTGATGGCTCGGTTTGAAGGGCTTATCTACTTCATTCAATTGATGACAAAACTCACGTCATTGGCTGGCCTAACTCAAGGCCTTAACCTTGCCATGGAGCACTGTGCACTAAAAGCTGCTGAACATGTGCACTTCGTTCTTTTGACTAGACCAGACAAGGTCTGGATTGCAAATGCACATTTTGGTGGTTTGTAATTTGTCCATGGATGCAGATGGATCTTTTTCATATTGCTTTGTCAGTTTGTTTTCCCCCTTTGCGTTACTGACAGCAGCATTTGAGCTGCATGAACTTGTCAAAAACCTGATGATCATGTTCTCCAGCATGATTTGAAATGATCCAATAAGTATTTTGAGGTTCAATGGAAGAACATGATTAGTGTCATACATTTTCTTATTTGATTAGTGAACTAGATAAAGTACAGAATCTGAAGCATTTTTCATCCACTTACAACTGTTCTTTCATTGGGGTTCCAGACTTTTGGACCCTAATGTATTTTTGAGTACATAAAGTAAATGCAGGATCTATAGAACAGGTATTTTTGTTGAGTGCAAAGTGGGGAAGAGAATGCAAGAAACTTACTTTAAATGAAACGCTAAACAGTATTAAAGGATGTAGGGACTCCTATAGGGCCGTGTGTTTGGAACGCTGTGAAAGTGCAGGCAACTTCTCAATGCTTATAATGAGAATATTATTCATGCCATATGTTTTGTTGGTTAAGAGGCTTCATTGTGGAGGCACAATCTGGATTCCAGCAGAAGTGTTTCCTGGAGAAGTTGAGTTTATGATGTCATGGGATCGGGTAACTTACCATGAAAGAATCTTTTCGCAGATTAAGGATATTTGACTTTGTCTTTCACTAAAAGTCAGGGGTAATTCATTATCTTTGCAAGTGATGTCAGGCAATTAGAGAACATCTCCCCTTCTGTCAAATATATTATCTTGTGACAAAGCATGCATCCTTGTCGTCATTTTTGGGTTTTGGCCCTCTTGCATTGTCTTGCCAATGTCAGCTTGAGGACTGTGTCAGGTTGTCTTTTTTTTTTTTTTTTAGGGTTTCAGCTCTGTTAAACTCTTCATTAAAGTTCATATTGAAAAATCTGCATACAATTGATACTTGAAATACTTGTCACTCAAATAGCTTTTAATGAAAGTGTTCTTGATTATGCCCTTCCCTCATCTAGGTTGTTTGACGTATGCACAGTTTCCAGGACTGACCGGGAAACCAAACTAACTTTGGTCTTTGAACACGTGGACCAAGATTTAACCACATATTTGGAGAAAGCACCTGATCCAGGGGTGCCACCTGAAACCATAAAGGTACATTCACACCAGCAGATTCATCACAACACTTACAATCAGGCAAAGAAACTGTAACCTGATGCTTTTAGCCTAGCATGCTCTGAGACAAGAGTCATTTATGATGGAGGAAAAAAGAGCCACAGTGGCTTTCCCAATTGCAGCAACTTCCATTTTTATTACATTTTATTTTATTACAACTTCTTAGGAAGTGACGGTTTTGTTCTCTTAAACACATGGGATGAAGATGCTTCTTTATTCGCAAATGTTTTATGCAATATTCCAATTTGTGCAAAAGTAAATTCACAACTTTGGAGGGAAACGTATAGTTATTGACCTTGAAGGGATAGTTCACCCAAAAATGAAAATTCTGTCATTAATCACTCACCCTCACGTCGTTCCAAACCCGTAAGAGTTTGGTTCTTCTTCAGAACACAAATGAAGATCTTTTGATGAAATCTGAGAGCTTTCTGTCCCTGCACTGACAGCTTTGCAGCTACCAAGCGAGCTACATCAAACGAACATGTTTGAGCTTCCGTTTATCAGATCTGATGTGTGAAGTGATAAATGTTTATTAGCGAATAAAAGCCTAAATTAGATCTGTTCATCATATAAAGCGATCGTGCCTCTTCAGAAAATGTTGGACTAAACCGCTCAATTCATATGGATTAGTTCTCTTTATGAACTTTTTAAAGCGTCACAGTGGTAGTTGCGTAGCTGTCAATGGAGGAACAGAAAGCTCTCAGATTTCATCAAAAAGATCTTCATCTGTGTTCTGAAGATGAACGAAAGTCTTACGGATTTGGAACGACATGTAAGTAATTACGAAAGAATTTTCATTTTTGGGTGAACTAACACTTTAAGCTGTAAAAAATAAAAAGAATGAGCTGCAAAGTGAGGGCATCTTGAATTTAAAAGCTGCATCAATTAACTTGTGTTACATGTAGCAGATTTTATTTCCAATCTTTGTATCTTTTTCAAACAGCTTTTTTATAAAAAAAATGTTTTTACTTTGAGGCCTGTGAGCAAAAATGAGCGTTTTGGCCTTTTAAGTCAGCAGATGAAGGATGGAGCTCCCTCAGATCACAGAGTCTTGTCCTTTTGATGGGCAGTGCATGTGGTGGATGGGCTTCTAATTAAAGGGCTGGGTGCCTGTGTGCCTCTATTTTCATTCAGCTCTGGCTTTCACCAAAGATTGGCCAGAGGAATGTTGCTTCAGTGTATGTGTGCATGCAAAGGGTTTGTGTTCGTGTGTAGTGGCCTCCCTCTCAGCCTTTCACTAGTATAAACCTGTGCACTTAAGTCATTCAGGCCAGATATCATTTTCCTTAGTCAAGAAATAATCCTGCTGCGTGTCAGTGTCCTCTTACGTTCATCCGGAAAGGTTTGAGCGGAAACGTTGGATTTTATTGTCCTGATCATCTACTCTCCTGTAATCTATTTAGACTTTTTCCCACGTGCTAGTCTTACAAATCCATTCATCATATTTCGCTACCTCTTCCTCTAGGACATCTTACATTGAGTGCTGGAACGAACCGTATCTCTCTCTTTGTCATTTGTGCCAAATTGAAATAGAAACAGAAGCTATGAAACATTTCATAAGTTAAAAAGTGACACCTAAGGGGTTTCCTTTGCAAGTTTTGTGTATCGGTAAGGAAGGATCATGTATCGAGAGGGACTTTTGAACATAACGCAGACTTGGTTTGAGTCTCTGGTTTGCATGTTAGAGGTAAATGTGCGGTTTATTTGCATCTTCCCCATTGACAATCTGTTATATATCAATTATTTATAGCTTTTTTTAATTAATTTAATTTTTTGGTCGAAAAACGGTTATAATTTGAATTTTTTTTATATTATAACTTTATATATATATATATATATATATATATATATATATATATATATATATATATATATATATATATATATATATATATATATATATATATATATATAGTACCATTCAAAAGTTTGGGGTGAGTAAGATTTCTTAATTAATACCCTTATTCAGCAAGGATGCTTTTAAATTGATCAAAAGAGACAGTAATGAATTTTACATTGTTACAAATAATTTCCATTTCTAATAAATTCTGTTCTTTTGAATTTTCTGTTCATCAAATAATCCAAAAATATTAGGCTGCACAACTGTTCACAACATTCATAATAATAAGAAATGTTTCTTGAGCAGCAAATCAGCATATTAGAATGATTTCTGAAGGATCATGCGACTGAGTAATGATGCACAAAATTCACCTTTGACATCACTGGAATAAATTCCATTATAAAATATATTAAAATAGAAAAGTTAATTATTTAGCAAGTCTTCTATCAATTATATAAATTATATAAAACATTTATATAAAAAATTAAAAATTTCTTCTCTCATTAAATTAAAACTTAAAGGACTTTAACAGATATGATGATTTTTATATATATATATATATATATATATATATATATATATATATATATAAATAAGTGACATTTATAGTTAATTTATGCAATACACCTTCCAGAGTCAGAATATTTTAACCTAAGAGCTTGTGAATATGCATTAGTGAGATTTAATTTTGTCAGGCCACACAGACATCAGATAACCGACATCAGTTGCAGACTGTGCGGCCCTCCCAAAGATGCCCGGCAACCTTATTCACCACCCTCCTCGGGACACCAGATTGCAGAGGTCCCAGCCTCCACCCCATTCCAGCCCCCAAACTGCCCACTCCTGCCCCATTTCAGACCCACCGCATGCTAATTGATGAGAGAGGCCCCGGGAATCAAATGAGCTGGAAGGAGATCAAGCGGCTGGCCCTGCGTTGGGGAGTGCGGCTAGGCTCTCCGGCCCCGCGCCTTCCCGAAGCCTGTCTCTGGCCCATAAAGGAGAGCCTAATGAAGCATGGGGAAGGAATTACACTAACGCTAACTGGCAGATGTCCTGCATTGTGCCGGGGTACAATAAACAATATGGCTGCCTCTCATGAATTAGCATGAGAAAGGGGGGTGCCTTCTGGAAGCTCTGTTTTGACTGCTGGTTTCGGGGAGGTTTTTTTCCCAATCTTTCCTCCTCTCCTTTATTTTCCTCCCTTTTTCCGAGAAGAGGTACTTTAGGACAGGTGCTATCAAATCTTTCTTTTGTTTCGATTCTGAATGCCTCTCAAGAAAGCCTGGTTATTTCAAGGTTGGTAGTGTTGTTTTTTTAATTTATGGCACTAATTTTTTTATTGTAAATTACAGTGCCTCTGTTGTGTGAATAGCATGTTACAACAAAGAACCGTCTCCAAAGAAGCATTCAGATTCCACCTGTCAGGTTACTCCTTTTGAGATCATATTGACATTGTGTGACAGGTAAATCAAGCTTGATTTTTCCACTTAACTAAAGTGCTTTCCAGAGTATCTCCTAAAGCAGATCACTTAAAATAACAATGATACAATTTTAATAAAAAGAATAACCCTTACTGTTAAAAATTGAGGAATCTGCAACCGCAGAATTCTCCAGAATTCAAACGGCTTTCATTTGCATGTTCATACATTATGGCTAAATATAATTATGAATTATTACTAATGTTCAAAAGCTTTGAGTCAAAAAATGAGTCTTTTGCTCACCAAGACTGCATTTGTTTGATAAAAAATACAGTAATATTATGAAAAGATACTACAATTTTAAATAACTGCTGTCTATTTTAATATATTTTAAAATGTAATTTATTCCAGTGATGGCATTACAGAAATGAAGTAATTCTAATATGCTGATTTGCTGCTCAAGTAACATTTATTATTATCATTATTGAAAACAGTTGTGCCGCTTAACATTTTTGTGGAAAACGTGAATATTTTTTTTCAGGATTCTTTGATGTATAGAAAGTTTTAAAAGAACAGCGTTTATTTGAGAGAGAAATCTTTTGTCATTTTATCAGTGAATTGACTGTCACTTTGCATCCTTGCTGAATAAAAGCATTCATTTCTTTGACCCCAAACATTTGAAAAGCAGTGCATGGTTATTATATAATATTAAATTCAGCCACTACTTTATCCATTTAAATTACATAATCTGTAGATTTCCCCCCCAAAAAAACAGTGCTTAAATGCACACAAAGTGCATTTGTCATGATAATTAGATAACATGTCCATTTAAGGTACTTAAGTATTTGGAGGAGGCGATATGAGTGTTTATCCTCGGGTCACACTTCTGAGGTGGTTGTGTACCTTTCCTTTTTTCTTTTCACTTTTGTCTTGAGCAGAATTGGGCCAACCGTGGGCCATTTTAGGCCAAGACAGAGGAGCTGGTAGGGGGCGATGCCGTTTTAGGAGCTCCCGGAATAACTGCCTGTGCCTGAAGGTCTAAGAGGTCATGGCTGGATGGGTATTCAGAAAGGCTCCTTGTTTATGATGGCTGCCTGACTCTAACACACGCGCGTTCCCTTGTGCAGGCCTCCGGCGCACACATTGTGAGGACCTCCGTCCCCTTCCCCTCGCCCGGTCTGACTCGCGCCGTTTGCAGTTTTTCGCTTGAGTGTGCACCCCATTGTTTCAGTGGTTTTAATCACTCACCAGCTGGTTGGGGAATGAACAGTGCTGTGGGCTCAGATCCATGTCACTTGTGAGGTCTTGGCAGTGGGTTTCTCAGGGGTAGGCTGCCACCGCTTGATACCTTTGCTTTGGAACAAGTCAAGCAGCAACTGTGAGCAAATGCTCCCCGCTCGGCACTCCAACCCTACTTCTTTTTCTATTCCCTTCTTATACACAGCCCCCTTTTTTCTTATCTATTTGTCAGTTTGACCTTCCACGGCCAATATTGACAATTTCTCCCAAAGGAAATGGCAGTTAGGTTGCTGTCTTTTCCCCACCACCTCTTCAGTTTCAGAATCACGTTCTGATTTTATATTGGCAGAACGAGGCTATTCACAATTAGCTGTGATCCCGGGACAGCTGCAGGGAAGCAGAGGCCTACAGGGATGGAGCCTTACGGCAGCGTTTCTTTCCTGCTCTGCCGTCATGTTGGTTATCAACATCTGCCAAACTTGAACTTTAAAGGGACATGCTCACTTTTTTCGCCTCCACATGCATATATTAGACATTCTCTTGAGCCTGTCTTCTTGATATTAATACTGTTTCATCTGTTTTTTGTTTTTTTTATCCACTTCAGGTTATTAAAATATTTTTTGGGAATAATATATTTGGAATTGCTCAGGTCTTCTGTTCATGTTTTGACAGGATATGATGTACCAGCTGCTGCAGGGTCTGGATTTCCTTCACTCTCACCGTGTGGTTCATCGAGATCTTAAGCCTCAAAACATTCTAGTCACCAGTGGAGGACAGATCAAGCTGGCTGATTTTGGTCTGGCGCGGATCTACAGCTTTCAGATGGCTCTTACTTCTGTGGTGAGTAACTGGGATGCACAAGTGTCTGCCATAGTGAATGAAGCAGTGCTATTTCTTAAATTTTATTGGATGTCATAAAAATGCTACACACACACATTTCACTATAGTAGTGAGGACATTGCACAAACTTCCATTGATTTTATATCAGGTTAATTAAATTTTCTGTCGCCTAACCCAACCCTACCCCTAAACCTACCCATCCAGGAAACATATGCATTTTAACATTGTAACTAGTGAGGACCAATATATATATCTAAACACAGTATGTAGATATATTTGTATGCTTTTTGTATGTGACATTTTCTACAAAAGTATGTAACTTCTGCAATTATTAATGGATGAGACCCAATGTGTAAGTGTCATCTTTTTCCACCGTTCCATCCCTCGGTTCTTTAATTCCCCTTTCAAGTATGCGGATGACCATAGTTCGAATTCCCCCCCCCCCCCAAAGGGACAGAAATATCAGTTTTGGGGGGGTCAGATAATTTTTCTGATATTGTGAAAAAATATAATTACAGTTAGAATACAAGTCAACTCCTATTTTCACTGTAGGAACATTTTAATGTAAAGTGATTTCACAGACACCCCGTACCATTTTTAACCACCATGGCTAGAAGCAACGGAGATAGAGAATGACTTCAACTTCTCAAGCAAGTGTCAACGTTGAATGACAAAACGCTAGTTTCATAAAGTATCATTCTTTTCAACATTCCTTATTTGTATATTCAAAAATATTTAAAATAATCTAATTTAATACAGTTATAATTTTTCAATGTAAATTATTTAATTTTATTGGTAACAGCCTAGTGTCTAATTATTTTAATTGAATATATTTATCAAATTTAAGAATTTGAAATGAAAGATGGAGCATACATTTAATAAAATTAGGGGAAAAAATGCCCTTTATAAAGGTACAAAAAATTATTCTGAGTGTTTTCAAACAGTGATGTAATGAAACATTGACAATTTAAGCTTGAAGGGAGTAAAGCCTCTGTTTAGGCTATTAAGGAAATGTAATTTTGCCAAAAGAAGAACTTTTATTTTAAATAAATGTTCATTTTAAAGTAGCCTACTTCAGTGTGATATGTTACCATATTATCATGCTTAACACTAAGAATTTGAATAATTGTAATGTGATGATCAGATGCAGATATCTAAATCAAAGAATATGGGCGGTTTTGCGGGTGGATTATTTATCTTTAATAGTGGATTCGGGTGACTCAAAGTGCACCAGATTAATGAATTTATCTTTAAAATGTACAAAATTTTCTTTTTATTTTATTTTCAAAATTATCTTATTATTAAAATACATTATTATGATTTTACCACCTCTGCCTCATTTTGAGCCAGGAAAAACCCTGAAATTGGCAATAGGCTTCATGTAAAGGTATTACTTTTACTAGTAATTAGAATGGTATTTCAGTGCACTTAACTTCTAACTTTTGGTAGTTGATCAAAACAGTTCTCTTTTGGATATATAATAACAATGAGATATTCTGTAGCCTACTGATTATCAGTTTGTCGCATGTTTAGATCTTGTGTGTTGCACAACACATGTTGCACTTGGCGATCACGGTGGGGATTGATATGGTAGTGGACCATGATGGTCATAGAAGAAGTGAAGGAGCAGTACCCCCCCATTATGGAGGGGTAATTCGCACTCTGTGGATGACATACTGCAAACATTTCTCATTGTCTACTGTAGTACATTATTGACATCTTCGATGTATCTGATGTCCTTTTGTTAGCTTTAGGAGTGTAACATGCCATCATCCAGACAAATAGATCCCTTGAGACAGATATGGATGATGTCCAATCAGATGTGGTAGCACTGAAAGGCCACCCATCAGACATGTGCCTGAAAGCGAGTGTATAATGTGTAAGGTGATCCCTGCAGATGCTGTCCCATGTCTTTGGCCTCACAAAGTGGCTTAAGCTGAGATGAAATGAACTGCGATTGAGTCCCATCAATTCCCTTCTGCCACTCTTTGAAGTCACATTCTCTTGAGGACGACTCTGATGTCAAAAGATTGCACATAGGCTTTGAACAGACATTGTGTGTGTCTTTTTGTTTTTGCTTAGAGATCTTGTGCAAGTTAAATCAGTGTTTTTAAAAAAATATATATTTTGCATATTTACATGGCTGATTAACCACATTCTTTACATTTAGTCAAGATGTTTGCAGTGAATATTGAATTTCTCCTATCTAATTATAGTCGTTGCCATGGCCATATCGCATACAAAAGGGAATGCAAGAGTTTGTGACATTAACCCACTTTTTTCACATCTCATTCATTTTGCAGATTCTGAATGACTGCCAGCGCCTTCTGTTAACTGTGGTTTGGTGGTTTTAGTTGCTGAGCAAAAAAATGTTGTTTCAGTTCTTTAAAGGGTTTCTGGCTGTTAAATCGTTGGGCGGGTGATTCTCTGTGAGTTCACCTGGGAATCTACCACTAGAAAATATCCCCTCCGTTTCACCCCACCCCACACATACTGAGAAACAAAAAAAAACGGCCGATAGATAAGGCAGGGGGTTGCTTACAGTGATCATGGAGACTCTGGCTCTCCGGATTAATGTTCCTGTGCCTGGAATCCCCCTATCACCCGCCCTTCAAGCAGCTAAAAAAAATCCATTTCCTCTCTCTTGGCAGTTACAGGAATGTCGTTATTGTGTATGCAAAAGCAGACGTGCTGTTATGGCTTTTGGCTCCTCATTCTATGACAACACTCAATGTTAGCTTCTAGTTTGCCATGCTGACATAAACTGTACATTAGAAGACTTGAGAAGTGCTGAATGGACCAAACATGGTTGGCTGAGTCATAACTGCCCACCAGAACTCATGCGGAATTACGATGATTCAAAACAGACTACCGTTCTCAATGCAGAGAGGTAGAATCAGGCAGTTTGTCTGAAGTAAATGATATCTGTTTTGCATAAAAACTTAAAGGAATATCCCCTCAAGAGTTTTTTGTATGTATTTCACAGCGGTTTACAGAATATGCTAATATACTTTATATCATTGTTGTTAAAGAAGTTAATGGGGATTGTGAAACTCCGCTTTAGTGGCTTCCCCCTCTGCTCTCGCCATGTAGATGAGAAACATAGAGCAGTGGTAAAAGTATTTCAGTAATGTAATTAGTTTCTGTGCTTAAGTATTTTTTTGGCTACTTTGTAGTTTTTCAAATATATTAGCAACTTTTACTCTCTACTTGACTACATTTTTGAATAAGTATGGCCCTGTTTACACCTGGTATTAAGATGTGTTTTGGTCGATCGGATCACAAGTGGACGAGGGTGACATTAAAGGATTAGTTCACTTTTAAAAAAACTTTTGCTGATAATTTACTCACCCCCATGTCATCCAAGATGTCCATGTCTTTCTTTCTTCAGTCGAAAAGAAATTAAGGTTTTTGATGAAAACATTCCTCCATATAATGGACTTCAATGGGCCCCAAACGGTTCAAGGTCCAAATGACAGTTTCAGTGCAGCTTCAAAGGGCTTTAAATGATACCAGACGATGAATAAGGGATTTATTTTACCTTTTCAACGTAATTGCGTATTACGTGACGTCACGAACGCGCATCACAGAAAAGAGCAAGGCGAGCATTTGTGCTTATAAAACTTCAACTTTTTTATTTATTTTTTAAATGACCGATCGTTTCGCTAGATAAGACCCTTATTCATCGTCTGGTATCGTTTAAAGCCCTTTGAAGCTGCACTGAAACTGTCATTTGGACCTTGAACCATTTGGGGCCCATTGAAGTCCATTATATGGAGAAAAATCCTGGAATGTTTTCATCAAAAACCTTAATTTGGGGAAGGTCTATGGGCAGGTAAATGTATGGGCTTTTTCAGATTTTTCGTTCTAATGGACAAAATAAGATTGCGCAATTTACATATGAACGTGCCCGGAGAGCATCAGCTTTCATTTCAGCTCTGACAGCCGCAAGAACACTGAACGCCGTGAGTGTATTTTAGAAATCAGGAATGGTGAGAGAACATTGTGCTTGGTATGTTTTTGTCTTCAAACCAAACTTGGGTCTTTAGCCGACAAAGTTTAAATCCCGTTTGGCTAGCGCACTTCCCAAAATATTTACGCATTAGGTCAGTAGGTGGTCTTTTGTGGCTGTTCAAACACATTAGACCACATGAGCGTCTACACTACGAAAGCAATCCGGTCGAATGCGTTTCCGACTACCTCTGTAAGAGGTCGAAAGTGGACGATCTCAAAATGTTTTAGACCCCGTTTACACCTGTATTTATCGTCCACTTGTGATCCGATTGACCAAAACACATATTAATAACAGTTGTAAACAGGGCCTATGTACTGTTTACTCCTATACGTTTGTGATGAATAATGCAATTACTCTTTACATTTGGTGCATGGCACCTAACTTTTTCTGCAGCAGTTTATTCTGCTACAAAAGAAGTGATACCACCATCTACAGGGCATTGAAGGTTCTGTATCTTGTGCATTTTGCACTTGTTTACCCAAACTTGTCAAGGCGACTTTAGATGAATATTGAGTGCATTAGCAGGTAGTTGTGAATCGCAGGTGTAGCACGTCCAGTGAAAAACTATTTCATTTTACTTAGCATTATTTTATTTATCTGTTATATTGTAGAAACATTTTTGAAGGATATTGGTTTACTTGTGCTCATTTTTAGCACTTGAGTTTAACTGAGACTTAAGTGTTTGTAGAAGTTTAAGAGGCTGTTATGTTGAACTTGATTGATTGCGATTTTGAGGTGTTCAGTTTTATTTTGATTTTAGAAAATAAACGTGATTGCTCTCCTCACAAATCAGCTGTTTCTTGTTTTCCACTGGCATGTCTCTTTGGTGTTGAATACTAGTATGAGTAAAATGCTTAAGTACTTTTAAATTAGATACTCTAAAACTTTTACTCAAGTGGTATTAGAATTGGTGACTTGGGAGTCATTTTTGCTGTAAGGTATCTACTTTTACTCAAGTATGTTTTTCAGGTGGTCTTTACATCTCTGACACACAGCGACCGAGCGCTGAATGGACCACCCATCGGGTGCCCCGAGAGGTGGAGATTAGCCTGACCCCTACAAATCTCATGGGTCCGCAGCATTGTTGTTTGTTAGAATGACTCTGGTTCTCTCTGCTGCTTTTGTCCATCTCTGATTGACAGCCTAAAGCACAAACACAATACACAGTAACGTTTAATTCTCCCCGTTTGGCTTTTTGGGTGCATTAGATGCCTTTTTCCCCAACCCAGGCTCATTGGAAAATGTGCCTGTTATGTTGCTTTTGGCATGTTTTTGCCACACTTTTGAAGCGAAATGTCCAGTGTGTGGCACTAAAAGTGGTAACTGGTAACGTTTTATTATGTTGGTGGTTGTATGAAATGTCTAGTGAGTGACTTTTAAAGGTTAATTCTAATAATAATAAAGGTTAGTTTGAAAATAACGTAGCACCTACAAATCTGACACTGAACCTAACCGAAAGTGTCAAAAAAAGCAATGTAGGTGTAAAAAAAGAGAGAGCATTTGCTCCTAGAAGTCTTTGAGCTCTTCTATCATGACACGCATTTCAGAGGACTTATACCTGAGCGCTCTACATTGCAAGTGCAAAACCAGGTGAGCTTCCGAGCAAGTTTTCTACATCAGAAAAGCCATTCATACGGAGGTGGTTGTGATGCACGTCAATATGGTAATAGTATAATCGGTAATCTGCCTCCGAAATCATAATTTACATATTGATTTATGATTCTAATCATAATTTAACAAATTTGTGTGAAAAGAAATAAAAGTTGGTGTTTTACTGCCAGTAATGTTCATTTCAGCTGGAAACTGCTGTGAATTGTATGTATTGGTATGTTTTTGGAGTTATTTCCAAAATATAGGTACAGGCTTGCTTTTCTAATGAGCCTAGATTGCTTTTATTTCAGCTCATGTACAGTCAGAAGCTGTGCTTGACACTACGATGCATGCAAACTGTAATCTAGTAGCGATACTGGATGGGATGAAATCGATTGCGGCCTCTTCCTTTATATCAAATGGAGTTATTGTAAAAATGGAGGCAGCTGGGATTGTCCCATGAAAGCGATTAGGATCCTGTTCAAGCAAACATCATGTGCACCGCATTGCTCATGAAATTGGATTTACAGAACTGCAGGCAAATGTCTCAGATCATTCATCTGACTGATTGTTGTACAATTTTTTACATCTTTTAAGTGTTAAGTAAGCATACTTGAATCTATTGCTATGCTTCTTCTACAAGACCTCCAACCATTTTTGCATTAAACAAAGTGAATGGGCTTTCCTTGGCCTTTTATCATCTAATAAAACATATTTATAGGCCTTTCTGAAATGTATGCCATCTGCAGAAGTGATCCAAAAGTGCATGAGAATCCAGGCTGCTTTTGGTGGGTTGTGTAGATTTGCTGTACAAGTGGCTGTCATGGCTCAAATTATGCTGAGATAAAAAAGAATCCCTCTTTTCCTGCAACCGTTTTTCTGCATACCACAGACTTCATAACAGTCTGTGCTGTGGGAGTCCTGTGGGCCCTGTCACTTCCTTCCCCTCTGATGGTCGAATGAATCCCTTATGTTTGTATCACCTAGTGCCCATAGCTTGCTAGACTCGCGTCCTCTAACCCAAACCATCCCACAATTCAATGCTGATTGAGTTTCAGTGAACAAATGTGGATGGCAGATACATTCAACTATGATGCCGACATCGAATGAGGTTGGGGCTTCAATTTACAAATACTTGCATGAGCCATTTTATGAAAATCACCTCTTATGATGTGATTTTTAAGGAATCGTAGAAGACTATCAAACTTGTTGAGAGCAACCATTTGAATCAGGCTGAGTTAGTTCTTAATTGTTAAAAAATACTAACAACTTAAAGGGATATTTCACCGCTGGAAAGATGAATGTGTATTTAAATTGGGTAATTTATGTAGTAGAAATGTGAAATTATTTTAGAAGTTGGTGCCTTCTAGACTGAGAAAAGCCAGAAAATGTATTTTTGGCTCATGTGGATAAAAGACAACAACTCCCAGAATGCACTTGCTTCGCTGCCCTACGAGGCCACTCCCAAGCCACGCCTACCGGTTACAGAGGGCAGTATCGGAAGAAATGATACAACTAGGCTACTAGTTGACTCGAAACTGAAAAGACGGTGTTTTATCATGAGATCCCCCTATGGGCGGGTTGAAAACGTGGAACGAGCTCCTCCTACTGGCTGTAGTCTCTTGCCTCTGGACAAAAAAGCCTCCGATGACACAAAATGACGATTTTTGCGTCATCTGAGGTTTTTTTCCAGACGCCCAATACAGAAATCTCTCGTCTCAGGGGGACATTCGAAAATACTACCGGGTTTCTACTGATAAAAAGCTTAATGCTAATCGGTGAAGTATCCCTTTAACGATTCTGACTGAATCACACTAACAGACTGGTTTGCTTCATGAACAAATGACTCTTATGAGCCAGTTCTTTTAAAGAAACTTTCTCATAGACTTGCAAATTTAATACTCACAACTTTCTTCTGACTGCTTTTATCATGCAAATATGTGGTCCGATTCATGAACAAACAACATTTGTGTAATGATTCTGACCACATATTGTTTAAAAATCGTTTAAAAAAGACTCTTAACTTACTGGTTTGAAACAGTCTGACTGTTTAAAACACGCAAATAGATTAGTTGATTCCATAACAAATATGAATGAGCCAGTTCTTATAAAGAATCGTTCTCAAAGACTCACAAACTCATGACTTGCAAGTTTGAATCATTCTGCCTGATTAAATCTTGCAAATAATGTGATTCAATTCACAAACAAATGACATTATGAACCAATTCCTTTAGTGAATCGAAAAGATGTTTGAAAACAAGTTAGAAAAAACTCAAGTTACAAACTGAACTAGTCTGACTAATCCCAGCTGCTTAAATTTTCGGACGCAGCTAGTGATGTCTGTCTCAAAATTAAGTAGGTTTTGTGTACTTAAGTTCATGAATATCATTTCTGACTGGTTGTGTAAAGATATACATTTGCAACTTTGTTTATTTTTGAATTTTTATCAACTTACACAAAAACTGACTGGCACTTAATCCTTTCATGACAACTGTAACAATCGTGTATAGTAGCTACTTTTTCTGGCAAATGAATGAGATGAGCAAAGCTTTTCTGGCTATCCAAACAGCTTGACAGAGAATGGCCACAGTCCAACTAACTGATAATGCAATTAACGGTCCACTCCATCTGTCCTCTCATTAAGCACGTCTGGTCAGATTTGCAGTCGGAGACTCGCGCCTCTTCTAATCTGTCCTGTGTGCAGGCTGTTGCAGATGATAGTCATTGTGATGTGAGCATGAATAGGAAAAGGCACACAGACAATCTGTTGTGTTTAAAAGTTGTGTCCCTGCTCTGACTGAAAATGAAGCTAGGCATCTTTAAATGAGTCTGTAGTTGTTTCAATAAATGTGTGGGCAGGGGAAATGACTCATTGTTCGACAGAAGATATTATTCAACCCCTTTTACGAAATGAATCTGCTTGATGGGATTTCCATTTTGAGCTCCGCTTCACTGTCCAGTGCAAACCAACCGTATCCAATCAGATCTTCCCCTTTAAACTAATATATAGCTATAGATCAGGGAGGGATGAGTATGATGATGCCCAGATGAAGCTTGTTAACGGAAGTCTGAAAGAAACGTAATAGTTTAAACATGTTTAAACAGTGTACGTCCTATATTAGCTTTGTGTTTGGAACGTTTGTTGTGTGTCATGACAACGTAAATCTAGTGATAATCTATTAAATATTTCTTAAAGGGATAGTTCACCTAAAAATAAAAATTCTGTAAAATTGACTCACCCTAATGCCGTTCCAAACCTGTATACCATTCTTCTACAGAACACAAAAGAAGATATTTTGAAGAAGATTTTAATTGTTGTCGTCCATACAATGAAAGTCAATGGGGGCCAAAATAACATTAGACTTCATTGACTTTAATTGTAGGGACAACAAATAATTAAATAAACAGACACATCATCTTTTGTGTTCAACAGAAGAAAGTATGTTTGGAACGAGATCACATTCTCATCATTGCTTGGCAGGACCCCCTGTCCCACTCCTACACTTCAAAAGAGGTCACACTTTTGCAGGAGATACACAGACACATGCACTTTAGTGTTTCTACTTGCCCGAAAGAGTTTTGTTCGTATTAAACCTTTCATGTGACCATGACACTTAGATTTAGCAAATAGATTCAGCCAGGCTGAAACAAGCTACGGGTGTTTGCCATTGAAACAAGTTTTGAAAAGCATGGGGGTTGGTACGTTGAGTTTTCCAAATAGTTGTGTTTCTTAGCAGGACATTCTGTCCAAATCATAAATCTTAATTATGAAAAATTGTTTAGGTTTTTAGACCAGTCTTGGTTTGAGCTGAGCGCAGCAGCTTGTTCGTTGCCAGACAATGTGCTTTTGCTTTGGACAGACTCAGAGGCAGCGGCATGTCTGGAAAAAGGAAAACATGGCACGCAGGAGAGCACGTGCGGCACACTTTGGGAATGTTTAGATATCTCCCCCGGTATTCCAAAAAGGAGAAAGGAAGAAAAAAAAAAGAAAAAAATCCAGCGGAAAAACAGGGTGCTTCCAAACACCAACAGACACACAAAGAGTGCAGCAGCACAATGCATAAGGAGCGTCTTATTTGGTATTTCCTGTGTGACCTCGTTTGCTAGTGGTCCATAGAGAGCGCTGAACCCTTGCTCCCGGACCTTGTCAGGATTATTTGTTGACGGGCCGATGGCCAACCGGGAAAAGAGAACTGATTTGGGGGTACGTTGCAGGATCCAATGGAATCTGGATATTAAAGCTTTGCCTGTACCAGAGTGAAAAAAAAAAAAAAAAAAATTACAGCATATATCAGGAATTTTCCAACTAATGATGTGCGGATGTGGTAGCGCTGGGGAAAAGGAGTCTGACTGTGCTTTCTTTGTTCGCTCAGAGAGGGCCCCATACAGCATTCCTGTAAGCTCTGCATACTTTGGCAACAGTTGTGGAGTTTTTTTTTCTTTTTCTTTACTGTATACAGTTTATGAATGCTGCTTACTTGAGCCTTCATATATCTTTCTCCAATCTCTAAACCTGGTAGTATTGTTGCCATTTTAAATGGATTTTTAGGGGAAAACCCTCTGACTTCACAATAACAGTGTTTACAGCCCGTTTGACTGGGAGGGAAAGAATGGCTTCGTCCTAAGACAAAACATGGCTGGAGGTGAGGTGGGAGGCTTGTTCAGTACGACTGCAATGTGCAAGCACAGCGAACTCAAAAATAGCCTGTTTTCAGTCCGTCCGTGAGGGTATAATTAAAATATTTTATTCCTGAAAACTTTCTGCACCTAAATACAGCTCATCTTAGCTATTTTGCCATCATAAGTACTAAATTATGATAAAAAGCATGCAAAAATGCACCTGTTCATGGGCATGGCCACTACATGATATTTAAAGAACACCATATACAGTAGTGTACGGGAATGGCTCACTGATTAGTGAGGTCAGCTAGTGGCTTTTTATTATAATATAATTTAATAATAATTTATTTATTATTATGAATAAATATGATCATTTATTATATAATAATTTTTGAATATATTATATTTACATTTTAATGTATATTATATTTGTTATATAATTTATAATTTTAGCACCGTCGCTACATTGACAGCCAGTCAAGCATCTCGCCACGATCTCCAGTTGCTCTTTTGAGAACCAGAGCATATATATATAATATAATGTGTATATATGTGTATATATATGAGTATGTGTATATATATAATATATATTAATTATGTATATGTGTGTATATATATTATAATATAATATAATGTGTATATATATGTGTATATATGTGTGTATATATATGTGTGTGTGTGTGTATATATATATATATATATATATATATATATATATATATATATATATATATATATATATATATATATATATATATATATATATATATAATGTATATGTGTATATGTATGTGTATATATATATATATATATTAAATCCTGCATTCAGCGCCTATCTGTTTTAGAATGTAAGAACGTCTTATGTTCATTCCTGCATAAGAAATGCATAAATATGCATGCATTTCTTAAGTCCTAGTCATTCATGCAAACAACCAGCTAGTCGGTTTGAATATGTTGCTTTGCATATGGCTAATGTTCAGAGGACTTTCAGAAGCTAGCTAATGATATCACTCACTGATCTATTACCAACTGAATAATGGGCCATCATTGAGGCTCATTTTTAGCAAACGGCATTGTGCTCTGCCAAGTTAGCGGACTTGCCCCTTTAAAAGTGTCCGGGGGCGGCCTGAAAGAATGCGGATGAACGTCTTGTGTTGAAGGGGCCTTTCATCCTTCGCTTCCTTTGAGAGAGACAATGTAAACAGAGGCTCCTTGCCAACTCCATCAGCCAGGCTTATTCTGAATCACATTGTGTTTCTATTGTTTTAAATCTATTGGGGTGAATCAAAAGGAGGGGTTCGGGTAATGGGGGCTAGAGTGCATTAGCTGGAGTGGGGTATATATGGAGAAGTGCAGGGTGGCCCAGTGCAAGAGTTGAGCCGCTGGGCCGTTGTGGATATGCTTGGTCAGTGGCGGTGAGAAGAGTTTCTTGGTTTCCCTCGTGCTGAGAGGGCCCGCACTGTCTCACCAGATAGGAATGCACAGAATGCTCTCTTTTAATCTGGAGTCAGCCAGAGCCGTTTTATCTGACCCTTTTATTAGCGGCCAGTTTCAGAAAAACCTCTGTAGGCTACCCTGTCACACAACCACTAGCTTGGTTCGAAACTTAGAGAGGAGGAGAGAGAGACTTTAAATGCTAGCATGCATTCATTCTCAATCCAAAGGGTACGGACCGGAATTTTTTCACTGAAAGGACATTCTTTCAAAAGCAACTGCTTAATGCAATCAAATACAAAGCAAACCATATCCAAAGATGAAATATTTTCAAAATGTTAATCCATTAATGCTCACACATGATGTCGACTATTCAACTAATTGCCCAACAACCAATTAATAAGATTGAATAGTGAATCTAGATGTTATGTAGTATGATGTAGTAATTGTTTTTGAAAGATGTCTCTTATGCTCACCAAGGCTTCATTTATTTAATAAAAAGTAACCACAGTAAAAATAGTAATATTGTAGAAAATAGAAAATATTGTTGCAATTTAAAACAACTGTCTTCTCATTCTAATATGCTAATTTGGTGCTCAAAAAAGATTTCTTATCAATGTTAAAAACAGTTGTGCTGCTTCATATTTTTGGTGGAAACTCTGATGAATTCGATGAATGGAAAGTTCAAAAGAACAGTATTTATTTTAAATAAAAATCCTTTGTAACATTATAAATGTCTTTACTGTCACTTGTGATCAATTTAATGCATCCTTGCTGAATAAAAGTTAATTTGTTAAAAGTTTTTAATACTGACCCATACTTTTGAATGGTAGTACTTTATTTTCAATTAATTTATAATAACTCCTGTATTCTGTTTCACTACATTGTGCTCCATCTAGCTGTTTCTGAATGCATCTTGTCTTCATTATAATTATTTGCACAATCTTTCATATTCTCATGCCATTTTAAAGATGATTTAAATTTGGCAACTTTAGTGACCGATGGGCGCACATTTCTATGTAGAAACTCCCATTGGAGTCCCATTGGAACTCCCAAGCTTGCAAAGGTCGTTTACTTGTATGCAAGTTGACTTTAAAACATCTATAGTCACCAAGTCTTATGTAGTCAGACCTTCAGACTAATGGTAGAAGATCTGGCCTCCATAGCAGCTTTTCATTGGCAGTCTGACTGACAAGTCACTGTTCCTACTATAACAGACCAGCATGTAAAACTCTTGGACATCTTTTAAACCATCTATGCCGTGAACTTCACATACTTTTGAAAATCCAGTGTTCAGTTGAACCTGATAAGCGCTCATTGTCATAATTGTGAACACAAGGGGCCCTATCAGACACCCGGCGCAATGCAGCGTGTTTTTTGCTAGTTTCAGCCTGACGCAGTTATCATTTTCACGTCCTGCGCCACATTGTTTAAATAGCAAATGCATTTGTGCCTATTTATGGTCTAAAAACGAGGTTTGTTCAGGTGCATTGTTGGCGCGTTGCTATTTTTAAGGCACCTGAAATAGACTGCGCCATTGACCAACTGAAACCTGGTCTAAATACATTTTTATTTATCTAAAGTGCGCCTATAGGCGGGTCCACAACTTGCGTACACTCTGCTTATTACACACACAGGGACGCGCAGCAACACACAAACCAGCCAAATATAAAAAATAAAAGGATTACAATGTAAAAGATTAATATTGTGTACATAAAGATATGGAGGAATCCGGCTTGTCCCGTAGATGGTCTGTTCGCGTGCTTTGCACCTCGTGCACAAGCAGATCGGTTTGCGCTCTGGAGAAGCGTTCAATCTTTCCGCTTGCAAATTCCGTCATGTAAATAGCGAATCTGCCATAGCGTGAGCACAACTGGCTTTTAAAGGTAATGGGAGATGAGACTGATTGGTTTATTTCACGTTACACCTAAAACACACCCATTACTCATTAAGAGAATAGGGATAACCCTTTTAGGCCATGCGCCGCGTGCGCCGACCATTTTTCCCATTGTTAAATTGGCAAAAGTGGATTTGGACAAAATAAAAAATTCATTAAAATAGGGCCCTAGGGCTTTTTGGCATCATGACTCATGACGGCTTTGTTTCCATGTGGACCATTACAGAACGCAACACGCACATCTCCTGGAAATCCTTTAGAATTCAACCAGATGATGACTTCGAAACTCCCTAAGTGTTACCCATTTTCTATGCCTTATGCATTAGACATCTGAGGCTGTGACTAATAGTCACCTAAAAATACTTACAGATGTTAAAAGAGTGGTAGAATTTTTCTAAGGTGCCACTATTATGCTTTTTTCGAATATTTCCTTTCATGCAGTGTGTAATATAGCTGTTTATGAATGTAAAATGTTTGCAAAGTTTTGAAGCTCAAAGTGCACAATTAATAAAGTTATTGTCTCCTAAAAGAAAGAATCAATTCTGAACTGGTGAAACGACTCGTTACCAATTCCAGTCTCACTTCCTGATACACACTTGCGAAACAATGTAACAAATTCCCTTAATATCAGCCTTTGGTCTTCATTGGCTGCCTGCGAAAGATGTCTACTTTGACCCTCAAACACTGTAGCTGTATCTGAGGCATTTAAGAGTTTGGTTCGTGTTTTTAGACATGGTAAGAAGACAATGTTTTCAACGTTGTGAATCCACTTTGCATGCTATTCAAAAGGATGAGGGCTCGAATTGATTCAGTAAAACCGAGAATTTCGTTACTTTTCGTGTCACTGTGTATCAAGTGCTGAGGAAGCCTTCAGAGCTGAAATTCAGATATGGTAATGACCGCTGTAAGCTGTCGACCAATCATAACAGACTGGGCCATCTGACCAATCAGAGCAGAGTAGTCTCTCAGAAAAGAGGTGTTTAGAGAGACTGAATCTTCGAGCGAACCGTTTTCAGACTCCTTGAGAAAAAAGTTCATGTGTAATGTATATTGTGAGAAAATTAAAGGGATAGTTCACCCAAAAATGAAAATTCTGTCATAATTTACTCACCCTCAAGTTGTTCCAAACCTGTATGAGTTTCTTTGTTCTGCTGAACACAAAGGAAGATATTGGGAAGAATGTTTGTAACCAAACAGATCTCGGTCCCCATTGACTACCGTAGTATATTTTTTTCCTACTATGGAAGTATAGGAGACCTCTAAAACAACATTAGGATCTTTTAAAATAGCATAATAGGGGCACTTTAAATTTAGTTGCCAGCCGGATTAAATGGGTTAATCTTGTTTTTAAAACAAGAGTTTTTAAACTTCCCAAAGACTTTTATTAACTTGCCTGATTTGCTTTGCGTTCAGCTTGCTACATCTTACTTGTACAGTATGATGATCATGATAAAACTGTTCCATTTTGCTTGTCTCTTTTAATTTACGTCATGGGGTTCATTGAGTGCATAGGATGCAACCACTCTGATCTATACAGTGGTTGACATGAGCTCCAGTGACGTGGGGACACTGCAGCGTGCATTTCCATTGGTGTCGTGATGCAAACTGTGGCATGTGCCGTTTGACAGAGGAACTCTGTGGGTAAATGTCACAGACACTGTTGCCATCTTCAAGTGTAACCAATGAGAGAAACATCGAAGACAACCGCAGCTCTTGCATGCATTCTGACATTTTCAGAGTGCATTGAGTTTATTATGCCTCTTGCTACGATAATTCATCTGTAGTGCTGTCAGTTGGTTCATCTTGTACTTCTGAGGGTTTACAGTGTTTAATCACTGCAGTGTATCTTAACCTTTGCTAAGTAAGCTGCAGTATGCTAGCAAGATGCTGTGAGTCAACGAGTGCGTGTGAATGTTTTGTGGTCTGGCCTTTTATTAACACTCATACAAACGGATATACTTCAGCTCGAACATCAGTTAGAAGCGGTATGTGGTTCTTCCTAGAAGTCGAGCAGCGCACCCTCTTTTTTTATACTTTTGTAGTGTACATTTAGATAAGACAACAGTTTAGAGTTTGTTTCATTGCAGTTAACAAACTCAAAATGTTTGGATTGAAGATGATAGTCTGCAGACTTGTTTTCTGAAATGGTTGTTTGACTCGTTTGACTCAATCAAAACCGGCTTTTAGAATTCCTTTGAGTTTAATATTGAAGGGAGGCGTTTATATGAGCCAACATAAACTTTATACTGTCCTTATCATAGTATTTTTTTTTACATCAATAAACAAATTTGAGTCCAAGTCTTCTAGCGAGGTGCTGTGGTTAGAGTTCCAGAGGAATCTAATTTAGAATATGTTATGTGCTTTGCTGTGGTCACATGGCAACAAAGAGGCGAAAATGTTTCATCCTTTTTATTTCATCTTTAACTTCCTCCCCATTTCCACTAAACCAGGAAGACCTAAATGAGAAAGCGTCAACACAGCACATGCGGTCTTCTCACTAAATATAGACTGTTATACATACGAAAAACATGAATGCATTTCGCACCGCGAACATTGTAACATGAATGAGTCATTAGCTGTTATAATAAGAATGATTTTCAGACTGAATCAGAATGATTTGCATTGGAGTTGACGATGTAGTCACCATCTAGAATGGATTCACTGTCGTTTTTCTCGTTGCCTAGACCCTAAGATGATATACTGAAATTGCATTTTAATTTAGGATTAGTCTTAAAGGGGACCTATTATGCCCCTTTTCACAAGATGTAAAATAATTCTCTGATGTCCCCAGAGTGTGTATGTGAAGTTTTAGCTCAAAATACCCAACATAATTTTATTTACAGCATGTTTAAATCATCATTTTTTGGGTCTGTGAAAAACGCACTGTTTTAGTGCTTCTCCTTTAAATGCTAATGAGCTGCTGGTTCACGTCACAGGGGGCGGAGCCTAAGCAGCCGCGAATCCCGCGATCAGAGCTAGAACAGGGAAGATGATAATAATAAAACAGACAGTCACAGTAATGGTGTTCATTTCGACCATAAAAATGCCTACAGAGTCAGAGAATATATGCTGTATGGAGTTGAAAAAGGTATAGTTTAGTTTAATTACGATTATAACCTATTTGGCATTGCTTGTATACACTGTTAATGCAAGCCTGCTGTAGGACTCCGTCTGACGATCTAATTGTCTGAATGATGACACAAAATATACTGATGAGTTTAATAAAGTTTACTGTATGTCACACAAAAGATGAAGCATCAGTTTTTCTTCAGAAAATCGCTGTTAGAGCTGAATAAACAGTATAAGAAGTGCATAAGTAACTTACAAAAATTTCTGTAGAGTTGAGGGAGCATTTTCTTTGAAAACAAAATGAATCCACCTCGTCTTCACTGGCTGGCAGATTTCAAGAATAAATAAAGAGAGCTATGTGAATGAATACATCCAGCTACAACACCTTCAACGCTTGGGAGATGCTTCGACGCTTCTCATGAGTGCATTGCTGCAGCAATGGCGGATGTGTACAACTCGCAGTGAACTCGATCAGGGCGGGTCTAAGTTATAACGGCGGTGTCAGTCAACACTCGTGGGCGGGGCCTGTGGCTTTAGTGATGTCACAAAAGCCACATTCTGAAAACGGGTCGTTTGGAGAGACTGCTTATGATTTATGGAGATTAAAAAAAAGGAGTGAGTGGATTTTTATCACTGTAGGGTGGTTGTGTACACACACTGCCAACACACATTTATGTCCAAACACCATACAAAAGTGAATTTTGGATAATAGGTCCCCTTTAATATTTAACTATACACCGCAAATTTATGGTAAAAAAAACAACAGCTGTGTTTGCTAGAAACTCACTGTCAAAAATATGGTGACAATGTTTGATATTACGAGATGGCATATTGATGCCTGTATATTTTACAATTTACATGCCATGTTTTATTAATTGACAATGTTCATATACCAATGAAGCACTAAAATCTGCTTTTCATTTTAAAATGTACTGATAATAATCACCAGAGGCAGCCTTTGCTATTCAGAGGCCTATTTCAAAGAAACAGTTTGAGGCTCCCATACACTCAGAAAAATAGACAAAAACATAGTATGCAATGCGACTCAGTTTAATTTATCTCTGTTGATCTATATTTAACAACGTTATCTCATATTTTACTCTTTCCGTCATAACACAGACAGTAAAATCCACCTTATTTTTAACATAAGACTGGGTGCTGTCATTTGTAACTTGAATGTGTGTTATGCTGCTTGACATTGCCAACTAGTATTTGTTATGATATTTAATTTATTATCACAAGCATGAACAAACTGGATTGGAGCGCAAATAGTTTACCATTTACTTATCTTTGTTATTCATATTGTTATTTAGCTATAGTGGCTAATGCATCGGAAGTCTTGCAAATTCACAGAAAATGGCTTACTTCTGCATTGGCTAAAAAAAACACATGATGAACCAGAGTTTATTTTAAGTAGCCCGTCAATAAAACACGGCCAATACTCACTGGGACAATGCACAAGGTCACACTCACAGAGACAAAACATCATCATGGGAACACGCATGAATAAAGGATCACAAAAAAATATTCATATAAAATATAATCAAATGTAATCTGTCAGGCAGGGAATTTCCTTTTACTGTTTTTCTTTTTGCCGTAAATTATTTAGGAATTCATAGTTTTTCTTTCAAAAACAATAAATCTGAAAATGTAAAATTACATTCACTGCCCAGCCAAAAAAGTCGCTGTTTGGATTTAAATAGACAAATACTTACTTGACTCTTTCATTGTCAATACAAGATCTTGACCAAAAATGTATGCACATGGAAATAACATCACAACATTTATTTCCATCAAGAGGTGCATCAATATTTGGTCAAGATCTAGTATTGACGATACAAGAGTCCAGCACTCTGTAAAGTCTCCTCCAGCACATCCAACGCATTCTCATCCTAGGGCGTCATATACTGACGCTTTTGACATTTCGTCTACATCGAACGCACATGGCACCCTTTAGCGTCAATATGACACGCACAGAGCTTTGTTCGGTTATGGGTAGGTTTAGGTCTGGGTTAGGGTTAGGGTTAGACCGCTAGGAGGCGCCTTCTGGCCCATATCTATCTGCGTCTCATATTGACGCTAAAGGGTGCCATGTGCGTTCGATGTAGACGAAATGTCAAAAGCGTCAGTATATGACGCCTTGGGATGAGAACGGGCTGGCACATCCCAAAGACTTTCAATGAATTTAAAGTCTGAACTCAGAGGAGCCACTTCATATGTAAAAAATATTCTTCTTTACAGTTTTTCCACTGTATATGGAAAGGTAACTTAGTTGACCAGGTTTTTGTTGTTTTTTTCTGTAAAAGTTTCAAACATTTTTCCAGTGCCAAACCGGTCCTTGATGCATCTTGTGTTTATAACCCAAGTGCATGTCAGTTTCAGTATGTTGAAAGCCCTCTGCTTCATTTTCCTTCAATTCCTTTGGCGTACACTCGAGTGCTACGCGTTTTAGGATACGAGTCACTGATATACGCTCCAGGCTTTGCTTACAAACACAGGCCTGACTGATTTGGCTGATAAGCCTGGGGGTTTCTGGGCCCAGAGCCTACTGGGAGGAGAGCGAGAGAGCGCTGTGAGGAGGGAAAGCACCTGGAACCGGTCCACCCTGTGCAGGGTCACTGAGTTTTGTCTGGAGGCTCTCCCTACTGTAGCTGTTAACAGCAGAATCCTGCATACTGAGTATTCCTGGGCTCCTGCAGCCTGTATAAGGCGTTCGATAGACCCTTTTCACATTTCCGGGTTTCTCAGAAGCGGAAGTCGTCATAGTTGGGTAAAATTCTATAGCGGTAAATGAGAGACTACATTAAATATATGTTTTTGTGTTCCCATTTGCTCAAATAGCAAAAGAAAAAACTCCACAATAGTGTTTTCACTGCTTTCAAAAATAGGGAAAAAATTGAGAGGGATTGATAACGGCAGTCAGAAGAGAGAAAGATGTCCATTTTACCGTCACTCCCACAGTCGCTGTATTAGAAACACCCTCACAGCAGCGTAATTTGTTGTAAAGAGTGTTATAAATGTACATAATTAAAAAAAAATAATTTTAAATATAAACAACTTTGCAGGATTGACAGTGCTGATGACTGTTAAAACACATGATCACAGTCTGTGAAAATGGTCCATTGGTCAGTGGGGCCTGTTCAGAGGTAGAGATAAAATATAGACTGGACAAATGAGTGTGTGGACATTGCCAGCTGTTATTTCAGTCTTATGCCATTCCAGTCGATTATATAATAAATAAATAAATAAGGTATCACTATTACGATGGTCCACTGTAGACATTCTTCTGACTACAAGTAACTTTGCAACTACATGTCATCTAGCAGTTATTAGAGTATTGGTATACTGTCTGCTTAATATCTGCTAACACTTTGCAACTACATGTCAACTTGCTTACCCGAACCCTAACCTAACATTCTACTAATACTACATCAACTTAATCTACTAGTACTCTGTGAGTTAGCTGACATGTAGTTGCAAAGTGACTATCTAAATATAATATTGTATCATTTTAAAATCTGATTTTATGTTTATTGTATTATATTGTTTATGGACTATTTTATCTAAAAGAATTGTCACTGATTATATAGACGAGCGTCTGCTACCATTTTAGGCTTTAGTGAGGTCATGTAAATAAGTTGATCTAATTTGTATCATTATTTTTGTGTGTGTGCAGGTTGTGACGTTATGGTATCGAGCTCCCGAGGTGCTGCTTCAGTCCAGCTATGCTACTCCTGTGGATCTGTGGAGTGTCGGCTGCATCTTTGCTGAGATGTTCAGACGCCGGTAAGTTTGCACAGCGTCATTATCTATCTCGCTCACTAATAATCCTGACTAGCTGACTGTAAAATGAAGAAAGATGTAGGATTCAGGCGGTTGATGCTCAGTTAAATGTGTCAAGCATGGATGACCTGATTGCTTGCATGTGTCTGGCACACAGGGAGTAACAAGAGTTATGATTTCCCTTGAGTCTATAAATATTGCACAGGGTGTGTCTTGAATAATAATATGCTTAACATTAAAATATTTGAAATGCATATTTTAAAGTGCAAAATAGTTATTTTAATTTCTTTTTGGTCCACTTTTTTAGTGATAGAGCCCACTTTCCATTCACACTGAATATCTATCTATCTATCTATCTATCTATCTATCTATCTATCTATCTATCTATCTATCTATCTATCTATCTATCTATCTATCTATCTATCTATCTATCTATCTATCTATCTATCTATCTATATATATATATATATGGCCCTAATAAATAAATAAATTGTATATATATATATATATATATATATATATATATATATATATATATATATATATATATATATATATATATATATATATATATATATATATATTAGGGCCATAATGCAGACTTTAAAATGGAAATCTGACATAAAGTAATAAAATTGAAAACCACTGAGCATGGACATTATATTAAAATAATATATCACATTTTTTGCTACATGTCACATTATGGGTCACATGTGATTTGGAGACTCTGAAAACTATTTTTAATTATATTTATATATACTATTTTAATTGTATAATTAAAAATGTGTCAAATTAATTTGAGAATTTTACCCCCTTTATAAAAGATAGAAATGAGATATTTCCCTCTTAATACTTTTATGAAACTGTCTTAATATTGTATTTTATGGTTTAATGTTTTATGGTATTATATTGTATTTTATCAAAATCTGAAAAAGAAAATAAAAATCAGAAATGATAAAAAATAAAATGAAATTTTGAAAATAAATAAAAAGGATTTTGTTGGGCCACACTGCTTCTGACCACATTTTTGCAGGAGGGCTGAGGTTATTAAAACAGACATCAAAAGAAAAAAAAAAGTCACTGTGGTTGTAACAGGCACTGTAGACTTGGAGAGATCCGTTCATCTGTGTGCGGTTTAACGAATCTTTCCAACTGCTCAACTCCACACTGGCACATTTATTAAAGCTGCTCAATCCAGTGACAGCAGGATTTAACGGTTCAACGGTTCTTTCTTTGTGGCTTCTAATGTACTACATCAGCTTGTAGCGCATTATCATTATTTATGGTTCTCTTTTCTCAAGGCTCTAAAAAGAGAGAAATATTAGGATTAAGTTTTGCAAATGATTTATTGTCATTTCTTATTTCAATGAGTTTACTGTAGATGAGATGCGAATATCTAGATGAGGTTCGTGAAGCAATTTCTCTCATTAAATTGGTCACCAATTCAAACGTGAGAAATCCCATTTTAAGCGCCAGAAAGGCACGGATTTTAAAACGGATAGAATTGTGCATGAAACAAGTGTATATACATTGCATGTTATTTTAGTTTTATTATTATTTTGATTTAGCTTAGTTCATATTTTAGTTTAATTTTTGGTAATTTCATTATGTACTTTTGCTATTTTATTAGTTTTATTTTATTTTAAATATTGATATTTGGGATTAATTTCTTTTGTTTTCAGCTTGCAATCACATCATTCTATAGGGCACAGCTGATTGGTTCCTGCTGCATCAGCAGGCTAATGAGCTCGCTCAACCCTCAAATACTTGGTCAGCATTTGCTGTAGCAGTTGCAGCACACTTTCAGAAACCCTCCACAGGGTTCTCAAGTCTCACGCATTGGCCGTGAGACATGCAATTCAGCCAGTTCACACGCTCACACGCCACACCATGTATTTCTCACGCTGAAAAGGCAATGCCAACCAAGTTGTCCTGCAAGCTTTATAACGTTGTGTACGAGGCGCACGCACACGCACTGTACGTTCGTTACTAGGTAACCAACAACATCGCGCGAACGCGCTGGGTTTGTGCTGGTGTAATGCATTGGTCAAAAAAAGTCAGCGTTAGTTTTTTTTTTCTGACAGACCAGCCCATGAAACACGTAGATCAGCGGCCCATTGGTTCTTTTCTTGATTGACACTGGGCTGGCCCAATCACAACTTTAAACGAGTGAGCGAGCGTGCAGCAGTGTCCGTGTGTATCTGTCAAAATAATCAGCGAGATGGAGAAGAAACGCAAGGAATGTGCAGAGAAATAGCGTGAAACAATAGAAACAGGCCCTTAAAGCAGACACTGTAAACTGTGTCAAAATATACAGTATGTTTTCTGCGCTTCATCAGCTCCTGTGATGATGATGATAGTGAGGAGGATCAGGAGAGAGATGAGAGAGTGTAGAGCCTGCGGTAAGCAGAACTACTTTCAAAACACTTAGGCTATGTCATGAGTGTAGGAACCCATAACCCAGTTATGCATTATTTCCACATCTGCATAGTTGACGATTACCGCAATTCACTAGAAATTTAATCAGAGGCGTTTGTAAACCATGTTTTCCACCAAAATAAAAGCTTGATGCAGTTTGCATCAAAATAAAAGATCATGTGCTTATCTCTTTCAAGTATAGAAATGGGTACAAATCTAATTATGAAAGTTTCCTTTATTTTTTAGTGCATTTGTTTTTACAAAATATGGCTATTACTGTCATGGATTAATATTATAACATTATTATGTAGTAGGTGTAATGTAAATAGACACTGTAACTAAAAGAGGTTTAAATTTTTCTTTGGTTAATTGGCACACTGAATATGGTTTGGAGCTTTTAATTTTGAACTCTCAAAGTGCACCAGATTGATGAATTTAACATTAAAATGCACAAAATTTTCTTACGGGGGGGGCATGCCCCCAACCCCCCCTAGAAGGACAGAGGTCCACCCACCACAGTTTTACCAAAAATCCTGTGAGAAACACTGGTGTTGCTATGCCAAT
This sequence comes from Abramis brama, assembly GCF_963993115.1. NCBI lineage: Eukaryota > Metazoa > Chordata > Actinopteri > Cypriniformes > Leuciscidae > Abramis > Abramis brama. The sequence continues at coordinate 36,202,414 of NC_139974.1, forward strand.
GCAGCTTATAGCTTGTTTTTTGGATTCATCACTGTGGAGTATAGTTCAACTGTATTAATAAATGTCAAATTTTTACTTATTTCATCTGTTAACTCTCACTCATTCCTATACTCACTCATTACATGGCATTAGTGGTTTTAAGGAATAGGAGATGGTATGCATATATTTAAGGGCGTGCAAAGATGGGTGGTGTTTATGATCATATAGTGGGCCAGTCTGGGCCAAAATGCCAGGGCCGATTTTTTTTTGTCCCAGTCCAGCCCTACTCTTGTGTACACACACACACAAACACAAACACACACCTTAATACTCTAATATGTAATTTGTTCACAATGTCCCACCACACAATAAATCATTATACCATTTCGACTAGACACATTCAAAATGCAAAAAGATTTGTTTTTCCAAACTGTTTGGAGCAATTTGTTATATTTTTGTATATTTGTAATTTGAAATATAACATTAAATAGTATATTTGATGTGATGAATTGCTCTGTCATTTATCAGATTTACCAATTGTTATAATTTCAATTTGTGCTGGTTAATTATGAACAATGGGTAAAATTGGGGGGCGGGGACAGGCGGGGGCGGGGCTCCATTAGGGCTCCTCCCCTAACCACATGTGATCTCACTCCCAAGCTTTTGATAAAACTTGAGAACCCTGCCTCCACCTTCCCCAGCTCCACCTGTATAGATCTGCTACGGGTAATTCATGTACACGATATTGTACAGCAGCAGCATGTCTTACATGCTCACAGCAGAGTGTTGTGTATGTATTGGCAGTAGCAAGTCCCATACTTGGATTTAAGATCAAGATCAAACATATCAACATTGTTATATCCATTACCATACCAAACACTCCGAGAAATGCCATGACAGAAATAATTTTAGAGCTTTAACTTAAATATTTCAGTTTATTTCCAAGGGCAACATTTTTATTTTTCATTTAGTTTAAGTTTTTGCAATTAAATGGGTCATGAACTGTTTTATTATTATTTTATTATGTTTCCTGGGGTGCCCTTATAATGTTAGAATAATTTTTTTAATTTTTACATAATTTAGAAATAAAAAGCATTTTTCCTAGCCTGATTTTAGCCTCTGATTTGAACGCTCTGTTTGATGGGGCGTGTCTGTGTGAGACTTCAGTGTTAACGCCCACTGCTGTGATTGGCTGACATGTTTGCATATAAAATAGCTAGCATTACATGTGGAACTCTCTCTCTCTCGAAATCTTTTACTACGTTTTTACTATTACAGCTTTCGAGATTAATGAATCGTGAAAAGTAGTGATTATAGCATTATATTTAGATCTATTCCCAACACATGAAAGGTTGCAGTGATGAGCATTGAGCAGATGACAGACAGTCTGTTGATTGCGTGAATAAAGATCTTATCAGTGCAACGCAATTTCTGCACTCTCACGAAAGCTGTCACCAAATAACAATGCTAACACGATGTAAATACAGTAAGAGCTTCATTGTGCAGTGTAACAGCGTCATTGATTTCATAACGAGTTTTGGCAAGTGTCCAGATAAACTCACGCTGTGTGATTGACAGCTTTGGCGATTGGAAGGGAGCGTTCTTTGATCGCTTTCTGTATATAATTGAATCAGTTTAAATAAGATTATTTTCATCCTACTAAGAGAAACAATGTGAAGTTGATTGTTTAGTCACTGGCTTGCTTTGCTGATGCATAAACAGTATTGAACGATTTTGAGAGAAAGCTGAACTTGAATAATTAAACATCAGAAATCACTGATCACAGATCAGGCATTAGAATAAACATGGTTACTTGCATGTTTGTGGCGTAGATCCATATCGTAAAAGTCTGTTTGCAAAGCCTGCGTCGAAATTGCGACTACCAAATAATCCACAGTGAAATGCACCAAATATAAACAATGCACTGCTGAGACATTCACATTGTTGAAAAAAACAAACAAAAAAAACACTTTCCTAGCATTAGGATCATTTGGAAGGTAATGGTATTGATCCTGTGTCGATCTTTACTTGTTCTCATGTCACTATTCACTAACGCGCCAGTGGGCGGAGCCAAAGACGTGTGACGTAGACGTAGATGTTCTTCTGCAAAGGCGGTCTTTCGTTCCCTGTGACGTCATAAGTCACAACTTTTGAGATCCTATCGTTTTCTGGCCTTGGTTTTCAATTAAAGTTCAATTAAAGTTTTGAAACTTACAGGATATTTTTATAGTATAACGACCTCTTAACTGTCAAAAGATCAAGCTGGAAATCTTTAATTCTCAGTTCATGACCCCTTTAACATTTAAGTTTTATTTTATTGCAGCTTTTTTTTCAATGAACATAAACGTTTTTATTAGTTTTAGTCTTGGTTAACAATAATAATGCATTGTTGACCCATTTCATTCCAGCTTGTCGATGATGTTGAATTACCCGCCCCTCCTCGTGCCGCTGGGGGCAATTGCGTGGGCTGATGTTTTCCTCTCCCCGACGCGCCATAACAAGTGCATAATCGGATGAACAGGGAGATTTGTGATGGAAAGCGCAGACACACAAGCAGGGACACACTTTCACACACATCCTGTGTTTCACATTCTAACAGGCCCACCTGTCCGTCCCTTCCGGTATCCATTGATGGTGTTTGCTTTGCAGGAACGGTAGATAAACATTAGCTCACTCAGTGCTTAATACAATAATCCCATAGTTCAGATAGGAAAGTTATGTTTAGTTTCAGGCACATAACTATCTGTTTAAATAGAGGCGTTGCATTTGTTAATTACTAAAGAAACCTTAAAACATAAGTTATATCCATTCACGTGTTTGATTTCCACTCTCTAAAGCCATGTTCCATAAAAAGGCCACTGTGCCGGGCTCCTGGCATGCCTCCATTAGTGCCTGGAGGTGGGGGGGTAAGGGGGGCTTTCATTGCTGCTACCAGCACACCTTTTCTCCTCCTGCAGGTGATTAAGAATGCTTTTTAAAAGGCCACCTGTTGCAGATTAAAGGGCACCTGGGACCAGGTTTCTTCTCTGATGTCTGAGAAGTGCACCGCGCTGTACACGCCAACCCCAGTAATGGATGTTTTCAATTCACCTGAGAGTTATAAAAATGTGGTGCGCCTCGGCCAGCAACATATTGTATGGCTTTGTTTAAGATGGAACTTTAACTGTTGAGGGGACAGCGTTTTCCTGGAGAGGATCGTATAACGTTGGGCCTTGGAGTTTGCTCTGCTTCAGTTGTTTTGTTGAGGGTTTTATAAAATATCTTTACTTGTCTGATGCTCACAATGTGTAAAGTTTAGTGTCAGACTTCACGCAAGTCTGTATCTCTTGGATGATGTAGTGATCAGTCAGTGTGTTTCTGAATGACAGAAAATGCTTTTGACGTTCTGCTTTTCCAAGGGTTGACCATTGCGTGAAGAGTCGACGTGCGACAGCTTTCAGATCCTTGTTTACGCTCTCACAACCTAAAGCTGCTCTCACAAAAAGTAGAGATACCAAGTATGTCATTTATTTAGTCACAAATTAATGAAATATATTAATTTATTCTAGCACACGCCTCCCTAAATTTTTAGTAGTTTTAAGAAGGAATTTCACCAGAAATTAAGTTAACATAACTCAATATGCTTCCGCAGTTTGGACAATGAGTTTTTGAAGGCTGTGAAATGGTTCATTTTAGGCAAACAAAGCAAACATTTAAAACTAAACAAATCTTTAGTCTTTTCAGAAAACTGAAACATACTTTCTAAGTATGGCCATATGGCCATCTTCAATTTTGCTGATCAGTGTTAAAAAAATGCTGGGAAGTCTGTGAACTTCACATGACCTTACAAGAGTGATTACAGATACGCTGTCTGTAAAAACCCTAATCACATTTTTAAAAAGAAAAATATCATCCACTGACTTTCAGAGCTGCTACATACTTACATATACCTACTTACATATACTTACATATACCTACATACATCGACTTCGAGGACCTTGATAGAAATGTAGTGGAGTGAAAAGTACCATACGGTCTTTCAAATGTAGTGAAGTTAAAGTCATAAGTTTCCAGAAAAAATAATACTCAAGTACAGATACTCAAAAAGTAAGTTTACTTAAAGGTGCTCTAAGTGATGTTGGGTGACGTCACTTCTTGTTGACGTTAAAAGTATTGTCAAACAAAACGGAGGCTAGCTAGACCCTCCCTCCTCCTCAACCGCGCACTAACCCCCCAAACCCTTCTTGTCGGTTATTGGCTGGAACAGTTTATGTTTCGTGGTGCGGGTTAGCCCAGTTTGTTTTTGTTGCCGTTTGTGGAGCCTGGGCTGTCTACAGAGACCGCGTTTTTTTACAGTGTGTTCAGGGGACAGGCAGCTAACGGATGGTGAGGAAATGTTTGCTGTATGTGACAAAAAAGGTTTTGGCCTAAAAAACACGTGACATCGCTTAGAGCACCTTTAAGTACAGGCCTGTAAATGTACATTGTTACTGTCCACCTCTGACCACATGAAACCAACATGAACACAATGAGAACTTTTCTAAGAACTTGGAACTGATAAATATTCTGAATGTTCTGATCCCATCTGACTTCTGACCTGTAATGCTGCCTGAATCATAATCATACACTGTTCGTTTCTTATATAAATAAAGGTGACTTAAACTAATTTAGCCTTTCCTGCGTCATGGACGCTCTTATTCGTAATTGACTCGCACGCACCTTTTCTGGCATACCAGTCTTCACAGATTCAGATACACTGATGCATTCCAGAGGTGGCGCGGGTGGAATGTGGATCGAGACACTGGCACTTGGAGCGTGACTCAACTGCGTGTACTGGCCTGGTGCGAGCGCCCTGTGCCCACTCACTCAGGAAGCCTCTGCCCTGGCATAATGTCTGCCTTGTGCAAAAAGCCACTAATTCATTCAAACTACCAAGTAGCCCAAGGGAAGGCAGAATGTGCTCTAGACTAGAGAAATTCAGCCATACATACTTGTTTTGGCATGACACTGCTTTAGGTGAGATTTGCCCCCCCTGACTGTTAGAAGATAGAACAGCTTTTGTCTGATTTAACTGCTCGGGACTGACTTTGCCTTTAAGGGTTTCAGCAGTTGATGTGGTATGTGAACGACACAATAAAGGCAATTTTCTTTAACAAGCGTGTTCAAATTGAAAAGTTACGCGAGCGTCTGACACGTCCGCCTCACCTGCCAAGAATGTTCAGCATCTTTACTGTATAGTAGCTAGCTAAAGCAATAGCAGAGTTCACACCACGACTATAACAATAACAGCACAGAGGAACAATATCGTTGGGATCACTTTCAGAATTTTTAACGGGATTAACGAATCCATCCTACCTTAAAGTCCCCATGAAATCAAAGCTTTTAGTATGAATATGTTAGCCTTACTGTTGTCTATAAGCTAATGTGCTCCAAAACAATGACAAAATTCGCGTTTAGAAGAAATAAGCATTCAAAATTTACAGTCTCTCACTTCCACCAATATGGATCAATGATTTTGATGACATCTTAATGCGATATGAAGGAGATTAGGAGGAGAAACGGTTAGAGATTAGGAGAAAACTGCGGCTTTACCGAGCTCAACGGCTCTGGCCGAGCTGTGATATAAACAAAATGCTATTGGCTAATTTAAAAGGGGGAGGAGCTGTTCGATATGTCCCGCCCTGTCTTCCTGTTTCAGTGGAAATTACGTCAACACACTGAATAATGCTGCGTGTTTTAAGGCACTTCAGTGGGCCTTTAAAGAGCTTGAGCATTTAAAAAAGGCAGACGACATACTGCTGCGCTCACTTATAATAAACAGGACATTATTGTCTGCTGGTGTGGAGGCTAATTTAGTTATAGTTATCGTTTTTGTTGTGAACTGGCCTGTTGTCACACTATTTCTGAAAAATATGCTGGTCTGTTTCTCACCAATCTTTAAAGGAAGTCTTGAAAGCTTCTGAACCTCATTCAAAAATGGAGGCGTAAGAAAACGTGCTCAGTTCTGGCCCTTTGTCTGATTACAGTTGTGATCAAGTTGACGCTTTGAGTGGCTGTGAAGGAAGAGCCTTTGAGAGTTTGGTGCTTGTCTTGCTGTAGGGCGACATCTGGTGGTGGCAGGGGAAATTGCAAGTGCAGTTTTTGCACTATTTTTTCAAAGACTTGACTGTGAAAATGATTTATTAGTGAGCTAAATTTAGTTAATAATTCACATGTCTCTGTTTCTGTACTTCGGTTTTGTTCTTTCGCACGGTTCATCTTTGCTCTCTCACATAGAGGTTTGTGGAGAGCGAAAGCAGACGGCAGGGATAAATAGCTTTTTTCTCTCTCTTTTACTCTGTGTGGTGTGTTTTGGAGACTGAGCCCTGTGCTTGTGGCTCCTGGAATTTGTGTGCATGCCAAGGGAAGCATGCCCGCCCACGGGTGTCCTAACTGGCCTGAAGCCACAGGCACCAGTAGCAGTCCGGGCGGGTGGACTTCAGCATGTGCTAAAAAAGTCCTCAGATCTTCTCGGCCTCGGGCTGGCCAGGAAACAACGCATGTACAGTAGACCAATGTCTGTTATGTTGCTTTAGGACCTTGTTTATAAAGTGCAGCTTATGAGGATTTTCTTTCTCTTTGCCGTCTTTGCCTCTGGCAGACAGGCAGGAGACATTCATGATTATTGCAGAATTAGGAGCGAACATCTAAACACACAAGCTTTGTTTGTTTCATGACTGTCACTGGCCTGCAGCCTTGCATTTTGGTGTTTTAATTAGTGCATTTATTTATGTTTATTTATTTTTATTTTAGTTTATTCATTTTGATTTTATATATTAAAGATTAATTATTTTAGATATATTCTTTTAATTCATTTCTTTGAGTTGGTTTTAGTTAGTGTTATTTTAGTACCATCAAGATACTGTTATAATTATATATATATTTTGAATTATTTTTTATTTTTCCTTTTCGATTGTATTTGTACGGAAGCGTATTGCATTCACTTGAGAAAAAATAATCTATTAATCTATCTAATCTAATCTATTAATCTATCTAATCTATATCTGTTTTTCTGAATTAACGAGTTAATTATCTCAGAATTACGAGATAATTTTTCATGAAAAAAAGTTTTTGCTCAGTTTTTCTGAATTAATGACTTAATTATCTCAGAATTACGAGATAATTTTTCATGAATAAAAAGTTTTTGCTCTGTTTTTCTGAATTAATGACTTAATTATTTCAAAATTATGAGATAATTTTTCATACAAAATATTTGCTCTGTTTTTCTGAATTAATGACTTAATTATCTCGTAATTCTGAGATAATTAACTTGTTAATTCAGAAAAACAGAGTAGATTATTTTTCCTCAAGTGAATGCAATATACATTTGAATTCTAATTAGTGTCATTCATTTTGTTGTGTGTTTTGGTCATTTTTTTTAAGATTTATTTTTCTATATAGTTTTTATTTTTTTATTTCAGTTTTAATTATTTTAGTACATCAACTTAAATAAAAATGAGAAATGTTTTTTTTTTTGGCAGCTATAGCTGAAATAGTGTTTTTTTTAAAATATATTTTATTTGAGTTGGTATTTTATTTCATTTAACAAAACTTAATTTTTTACTTATTTATTTAGTTTTATTTGCTCAATTATTTATTTTAATGTATCTATTTTAGTCTATTTATTTTAGTTTATTCATAATGAGTAAAAATTAAAGTGTCATTGAGGTGTAGTTATTGCTACAAAATCAATCATGCAATTAATTGCATTTTTTTCTCTTTCTCCAGCCCTCTTTTCCGTGGAAACTCTGATGTTGACCAGTTAGGCAAGATTTTTGAGTAAGTGCCATTTAATGAAAACAATATAATGCTGGAATAACTTGTTGGTCTTGTGTTTACGAGATTGAGATTGTTTTGATGGTGATATTTCAGTGTGGTGGGGGTCCCTTCTCCAGAGGACTGGCCACAGGAGGTGGGCTTACCCCAGAGTGCCTTTTCCCCTCGCCCCCCCCAGCCCATAGAGGACCTGGTGCCTGACATGGATGAGCTGGGCAAATCACTTTTACTTGTAAGTAGTAGATACTATCAATGCTGAGGATATCTTAAATGTCTTGATAATAATTGTTGAATGTCATTATATGGACAGATACCTTTTCCAGTTTGATACATTTTTATCCTATGATGTTTTATTGTTAATAAATCGTATTGTGCTATCTTAAGCATTTAAGCACATTTGAATGATTTCAGTAAATTTTATATTTTTTGGAATGCTATTATATTATATTATATTATATTATATTATATTATATTATATTATATTATATTATATTATGATGTGAAACTACAGGGTAGCTTGTTATTACATCTTTTTAATAATCTTCAGTCACTTGCTATAGGGTATAATCATAACAAAGAAAGATAAAAGAGAAGACTTTAAAGTGCCCCTATTATGTGTTTTCGGTTGTTACCTTTTATGTTGTGTGTAATATAAGCTGTATGGGAAGCTTCAGGAGATGAAATTCAAATGTAGAAATTAACGTTACGTTTCTGATGCACACTGTAAGCGGTCGACCAATCACAACGGACTGGGCCATCCGACCAATCAAAGCAGAGTAGTCTCTCGGAAAGGAGGGGTTTAGAGAGACTGAATCTTCGAACGAACCGTTTCAGAAACTGTGAGAAAAGAGCTGATGCTGCGATGTGTTTTATGAGAAAATTAAAGTGTTTTTTGACCTTGGATGCATGTAAACTTATCATAGGAGACCTCTGAAGCGAAATTAGGAACCTCTAAAAATTGCATAAAAGGGGCACTTTAACTTGTCATTGAAGAATTAATTTCATGAAAGTATGTCATTGACAACTTTTTAAAATTTTACTAATTGTTTTCTCTACTCATTTCCCCCCTGCACAGCGTTTCCTGTCGTTTAACCCCTCCAGAAGGATATCAGCTTATGATGCACTGTCTCACCCATACTTCCAGAGTCTCGACAGCACCAGCAAGAGTCTGTACGCCCAACCCTTCCCCAGCAAAAAGCCCTCCCTGGAGGAGAGAGCTGCTTGAAAGACCTGGTTTCCCATCCAGTGTCCCCCCCCCACCCCCACCCCCATCCTCATCCTCACCCCCATCCTCACCCTCATCCCCCATCCCCATCCCATGAACTAGTCTTCCATAGCATAATGTCAAATGCTGCTTTTAGAAATATCACCGCAATTATTGTTCGATCATATTTTGTCTTTGCCCTCACTACTGCCAGCTAATACAGACCAACAACATGCTGCCTGGATTTACGTCTTTTACAATATTGGAAGCTGCTCTCATCTCCCACCCGCCTTCCTCAAGGGAAGTTCGTCCGCTCAGAGGAAAATGTGCTTCTCGATTCTGAAGCCGCATCACGACACTGCCAGGAATCGTCCGTCTGTTTGCATGAACGCAATGCACAGTACATGTACAGGTCTAAACTGCCTTAACTGCATATCACTGCCGTGAACCAGCAAAGGTCTCCCACGGGACCGTGACAGTCTCACTCGGATTGAGCGAACGTAGACCGCAACTACTGCAAATTCGGGCCCGTTGAACGGAACCTCCTATCTTACACAATCGCTAATTCACAATTGTTTTGAGCTCACTTGTATTGAAGTCCTCTCGGTCACAGGCCGGGAGGATTTTTTTTTTGTATTGTTGTTCCTCTGCAGTCCAAGCAGGAGAGTGTGGACACGTCTCCTCGTGTGACTTTTTTTTTTTTTTTTCGATGACTTCCATAACCACGGACACAGAATCATTTAGTGCTCTGTTTAATACGGCGTTTGGTCGCACGCATCCTGGTGTTCTCGTCATTCTCGAGTCGTCCAGGACAGAGCACTATTCGACACCACATCTCCTTGACATGATAATGTAATTCTACTTGTATTTTTTTTTTCTTCAATATAAATTCCACATCCTGTTCACTTATTTTATGATGTCAGTGTTGATTGTTGACTTTTTTTTTTTTTTTGGCATGTTATGTCTTAATTTTAGTGAACTTGAAGGTGTAGGTTGTTGTAGAAGACTCGTTGATGTATACCAAACAGTCTGCACCCTGTCGTCAGGGATTTAGCGCCGAGACTTAGTCGAAGGATGACCCGCGCCGGGTCGCACGTTGACTTTAGAGTTGGTTTAGAGCAGAAATAAGCCGAGATGGGTAACAGAAATACATGTTAGCGCGTAGTTATGAAAGCCTAGTTAAAGTAGCTATAGAGTTGGTGAGTGTTATGTTCGAGGTCAGGTTGCGAGATTCGTTCGAGGCTTGGAGAGTAATGTATTATCCCGTAATTGGTTGATTAAGTCCAGGTCCTTTTTTTTTATACACGCTATGCTACATCCTTCCATTTCCCATTTCACTTAATCATCTGGATAGATCATCACAAAACTGTACCAAGCCGCAATATCCGCTAGATGGGTCGCCATAGCCCGTTCAGTGCCTTTGTGTTTAGCACGTGATGAAAAAAAAGTGGAGGGACGGAAGAAAGGAAGGACGCTGCTTCAGATTTGAGCATTTAGCCTGGTGAATCCAGGTGAAGCTGTTTGAGGAGGGATGAGGAGCTATAGGCAGGCACTGTAGTACTACAAAACATTCACACAGTTGAAGGGATAGTTCACCCCGCAAACCTGCATGACTTTCTTGTGGAAGAAATTCTGAAGAATGTTGGCAACCAAATAGGTTACCTTTGACTTCCAGTGAATGGACAAAAACAAACACTGAGACATTTCTCCAAATATTTGTATGTGTTCAAGAAGAAAGCAAGTCATGCGGGTTTGGAACGACATGAGGGCGAGTAAATAATGCCAGACTGCTCATTTTCGGGTGAAGTATCCCTTTAAGCACTGATGCTTGATTCATTCTCTCAGGATCGGTATACTCATTCTGTCACATTCCATGCTCAGGTCTATTTATGACTAGTTTTAGATTCAACTAGGGTTCAGGTTTTAGCTTAACCAATAATCTCACAGTAACGCGTATCGATTATGGTCTCAAAGCTATCTGGATACAATAGTGTTGGGTTATTTATGTCATTGACTCATTTTGGAACGGATAATAAAACCTAAAGGTGGTCATTTCAGCATTTATTTTTTATTTATATAATATTATACTTAATATTATATTTTATGTATTAGATCACTGTTGTGTGGCAACTTATGTACTGTTAACATTTTCAAATATTCTGTGATCAGTTGTCTCGTTGACAAACGATTTCAATTGATCATTGGTGTAAAACACCAGCGTTTTGAACATCTCCACTGAACTGATGTTTGGCCGGCACAGCTTTACCCTCCTCTCCTCCAGAGAAGTCTGTGGTTGGATTTGGGGTTTTCAGAGGGCATTGGATATCAAACAATGTAACTGTATGACTTAATGTTTGTGGGTCTTGAATAGAACTAATGTGCTTTTAGATTGGTTGGTCCGGTGAATAATTCATAGTGTTTTAACATTATAAATGTATTAAACGTTAGGCTTTCGAATGTACGACCCGTTCTTGTTAGTGATGGAATTTGAATTTTGGCGTGATGTCAAAAAAATAGCACCTTTTGATATTTACCCATCTCAGTGCTTTTCCCCATGAAATATGCTTCTTTTCTTCTTCTTTTTTGTGAATCTGTTTTACTTTGTTTTAAAGAAAATGTCTTGTTGTTTGAAATGATTTTCTTTAGTTAGTCATTTGGGAATATGTAATCGGATATCATCTAAAGCAAATTCCTTTTAAAATTGCTGGACATTGGTACATAATGTTTTGCTCCCTATACATTTTGTTCTTATTTATTGACATATCGACTTTTTTACTTGACCGCAGTGCCCAAGATGGCATTCTGTCAATATTAATACTCAAATTTGTATCTGATTGGACAGTGATGAAATAATGGTGCTACACCTCGTGTCACTGCAGACTTGAACAACTGTAATCAATTAGGCAAACTCGTTCTGAAGAGAACAGCAACAATAAAAAGTGTCTTTTTAAATATTCTATTTTATTTTGGTTTCTTTTTATTGTATTGTATTTTATTTGTATTATATTTCACCATTTTTACGTGATTTAGTTTTATGTTATTATGTTCTACAATTCTGACTTAAGTAATTTATAATGTACCCAATACTTTGCATTTCAAAATCATTAAGCTGGAAAATTCATTAAATCACAATAATATAATATGCTAAATCATCAACAATGAATACATATTCTAATCAATGTGCACAATGTTTTCATTCAGTTTAGCTGCTGCACAGACACTGTGTATGAAAATCATTACCATTATAATATGACTCTTATCAGCAGCTTCATTATTATATTTTATTAATGGATAATCAAGTGTTATATCACTTTAGCCTGCATCACGTGTATATGGTTCATTCTACTTATTTTTTAGGTAAACTGCGTGAAATGATTCCTGATGTATCTCCATTTTATAATCATAATATGTTATATCTTATAATTTTTATAATATGTTGCTCTTTGTTTTATGGATTTATGTAATCGTTTTAAAAAGTAATTATTTTAGCCATCTTTTAACTGTGCACATTGATTAGAAGTGGGAAGTTTTGGTCAGGGTTGTCTCTTCTTTTTGTCATTGGTTGGAGAGTGATGTCTTTCCTTTCTTTGTAAGCACCCAATCTGGTGTAAATTAGTAATTTTAGCAGTGTATGTTGTCAGCTTTGTCATTTAGAGTGGGGATGGAAAAATGTGTACATGGAAATATTTGGAACTTTTTTTCTTTGTCAACGCTTTGATTTGTTCAACTGTATGTAATTACTGCTAAATCATTCTGCATTCTTCTGCTTTAGCATCTTTTTGGTTTTTTTGAGCGATGAAACCGCATGTGGACGTACTGTAGATCACATGCACGTGACATATCTTTAATTTTGTTTTTTTTAAAAGTCTCGTCTGGTTATCTAGTCATGATTAGTCCAGTAATGATGGTTAATCACACAATAAGTAGAATGTATCTCCTTGAAATACTGAAATTCAGTTTAAATTGAATCTCTTAAGCTATGGTCCTCTGTTAAAACGGCACGTTCTTAAATGTTTTGTTGCTAAATTGATTCGTTGAGCTACTCTTGTCTGTTAAGTGCAAAGAATTGTACGATTTTGCAAGAACCAAATTGAAATGAGTGTTGGTCATTCTGCCCTTGTAGAACCATACACGTTTTTTTTTTTTTTTTTTAAAGGGGTGAATGAGATATGGTAGTATTTTTGTATCTTTGTTTTTTTCTGGACTGGTTTTGCTGCTAATGTTTGTCTTAGGCTCTGGCTCCTTTACGAGTTTTATTAAACTGGCCCACCTAAAGATTTCAATTTGCTGCCATTGAGAAAAAAGCTGCTTTTGCATTTGTTTTATATCTGTATCTGCCTGACGTTTTCATATTTTTGTAAAATAAATATTCCAGTGTGTAAAACTGGGTTGTAAAATTGACTTCTGTGATGAGAGAGAACAAAACGCTTCACTAAATCTCCCACAATTTCTTGTTTTATTATTTTACGTCAGCTCTGTGAGAGGTCATTTGGTAAATCGCCACCTGGACAAGTCTATTACTAATCTTAAAGGGACAGTTCACCCAAAAATGAACATCTTGTCATCATATACTCGCCCTCAAGTTGTTCCAAACCTGTATGAGTTTCTTTCTTCTGTTGAACACATAATATATTTCGAAGACTATGGGTAGCCAAACAGTTGATGAACCCCATTGACTTCCATAGTATATTTTTTTTTCTATGGAAGTCAATGCGGTCCATCAACTGTCTGGTTATCAACATCCTTAAAAATATATTTTTTTTCAACAGAAGAAAGAAACTGTTCATTTTTGGGTGAACTATCCTGATAAACTCAACAGTATCAGTTACAAAGTGAATATCTAGTCATTAGTAACTGTAAGAATAGTTTACCCAATGGGAAGAATATACAGCAGGGGACTTTCCATGCGGTCAGGCGTTCTCTGTTTAGGGACAGCATGCACCCTTTTGTGTTGTAATTTCTGTCTTCTTTCCTTTTGTGGTTTCATACTTTGATATTTTTGTAAACTTAGGGTCTCTCTAAGGGCTTTTATGAAAGCAGGACTAAGATCAACTGTCTGAGAAGTCTTTGTTTAGCTTATGAAACTGAATCAGTTCTTGATTTTTATCATTAGCACTCTTAGCAGAATAGTACTACAGCGCAATGGTGAAATTGCTTTTATACAATAGTTCTATGAAAAAGTAATTTAGGCTACTTATTTTCAGACAAAAATTTACCATTTTACGAAATACACTACTGTTCAAAAGTTTGGGGTCATTTGATAAATACAGCAATATTGTGAAATATTATTGCAATTTAAAGTAGGCTAACTGTTTACTATTTGAATGTATTTTAAAATGTAATGTATTCCTGTGATCAAAGCTGAATTTTCAGCATCATTACTCCAGTCTTCAGTGTCACATGATCCTTCAGAAATCATTCTAATATGCTGATTTGATTATCAAGAAACATTCCTATTATGTTGTAACAGTTATGATACATATTTACAGGATTTTTGGATTAATAGAAAGTTTAAAAGAACCTGATTTAGGCTATTTGAAATAAAACAAAATTTTTTAAAGTCTTTATTGTCACCTTATGATCAGTTTATTCATCCTTGCTGAATTTCATTTCTTTAAAAAAAAAAAAAAAAAAAATCCAGATCATATTTTAACAACATAGATTAACTAGAACATTATTCATTTAATGACAGGATATTTAATTATAATTATAGACGAAAATTTATTTTCATGACATTTCTCATTAATCCTATAAAATATATCAGATCAGATCAGATCAAAAATATCTCATTTAGTTAGGGAAAGTTAGGAATTTTTTTTTGCCAATCTGCAAAAAAATTTCTTACCAATAGCTTTTTTTACCATGTGTTCCAATAGGTGTCTAGTAACACCTCCCAATTTATCCACAGCCAAATCCTCGGGGAAACGCCTGGAGAGGCAATCAAAGTTGGGGTGCCCAGACGTCCTGGGTAAAAATAATGAATTTAAAAAAACATTTTTTTTCAATATTACCTTTTGAGATGTCTAACTAGGGGTTTTTAGGGGTGCCGAATCTATCCCAGCCATTAGTTTTGAGTAAAAATTACTCCAAGTCCATACAAAAACCACATAAAAATGGTTTTATTGAACAATTACAAAACAAAACTTACTAAATCGGTTTAAGGCCAGACACTACAGGTGAATAGAGTCAAATTTTTAACTAGCAGATATCACCATGAAACTTTCCCAGTTGATTACCTATATTAAGATGAGAAAAAAATGTATTACAAGTTTTCTGTAATTTAATTTTTAAATTTGCAAACTAGGCAATATCTAATTAAATATGCGCTAATTTGCATATCTTTTAAATCTGCAAATCTTGCAAATCTGCAAATCTTGCAAATCTGCAAATCTTGCAAATCTGAGTATTGGATAAAGCCAGGTTAAAAATTATTTTTTCATTGTGTTCACATATTAGATGGGAGAAAAATTACTGAGGGATTTATGGATATCTACTTTTGTTATCCTGTAAATCAGAATATACTGTCAATAGCCTTAAAAAAATGATTTTCGCCATGTTTTTTGGAATAAAATGTTATATAAATCAGGCTAGGAATAATATATTTACAAATCCCTCTGTATATGTCTTCATAATATAACTAGGTACAAGACTGGAGAGTTTGGTGTATATAGGTGCTACTGAAGTGGAGATTTCGGACTTGGAGTATGAGAGAAAAGTCATTTTGAGAAAATGGCCTTTAAAGATTTATCATCAGCCAATGAGATTGTGCATTCAGCCCTTTTACTTTCACAAATGGTTGCTGATAAAAAGGAAATGACCATATTTGGATCCAACTGTCAGATCCAAATATGGTAATTTCCTTTTTTTTAACTAGCAGATCCCTCAGTAATTTTTTTCCCATCTAATATGTGAACACAATGAAAAAATAATTTTTAACCTGGCTTTATCCAATACTCAGATTTCGTTTTTTAAAAGATATGCAAATTAGCGCATATTTAATTAGATATGGCCTAATTTGCATATTTAAAAATTAAATTACAGAAAACTTGTAATACATTTTTTTCTCATCTTAATATAGGTAATCAACTGGGAAAGTTTCATGGTGATATCTGCTAGTTAAAAATTTGACTCTATTCACCTATAGTGTCTGGCCTTAAACCTTAAATTTAGTAAGTTTTGTTTTGTAATTGTTCAATAAAACCATTTTTATGTGGTTTTTGTATGGACTTGGAGTAATTTTTACTCGAAACTAATGGCTGGGATAGATTCGGCACCCCTAAAAACCCCTAGTTAGACATCTCAAAAGGTAATATTGAAAAAAAAAAAAAATTTAAATTCATTATTTTTACCCAGGACGTCTGGGCACCCCAACTTTGATTGCCTCTCCAGGCGTTTCCCCGAGGATTTGGCCGTGGATAAATTGGGAGGTGTTACTAGACACCTATAGGAACACATGGTAAAAATAGCTATTGGTAAGAAAATGTTTTGCAGATTGGCAAAAAAAAATCCTAACTTTCCCTAACTAATTCCATTAGAAAATATCTCTTTAAACCACCATAAACCGTTTTTTACCAGATCACGTCGTTTTTGCTAGAAAACATGCAGTTTTACAATACATAGGCCTACAATGTCTAGTAGTGATGATTGAGTGAAAAAAAACAAACATTGCATTTGAATTCGAGATGAAATGGAAGTTTCTGGAATGAGAAAAATGTAGTCCCGCCCTCGCGCCAGTGAACACGTCAGAGGGAAGGGAAGTTATTTTAATGAAAGATTACGATCATGAATAATAAAAAAAAATAACAATGATGTGCACAGATGAATAATTTATTATAAATACTGCAATATTCCATGTTGGAAACTTTAATGACCAAATAAGAGGAGAAGGCGCCCTCTAGTGAACATGTTGCTGAACAACCGCTAGTTGGCAATTATTCAGAAATTCTCTCTGCACACTGAGAGCCACCGACAGCACCAGAGACATGTAAACAAAAGGCGAATTTCATAGATTTTGGCCTTTAGACTTAAGGTAAAATCTGCAGAAATGGGCAAGCGAGATAACAGAGTGGTAAGTAAAGGTAGTTTACGGACTTGTATTCCAAGTAAAATAACCAAGAGGCCTTTAAGCCGCAATGCTAACGCGTCAAAACACTTAACATTAGTCAAACATATTAGCCACGTCCACTCTCAGAATGAATGAGTAAGCTCTTTAGACAGTTGATATAGATAGTTTTATGTTTTCAGTCTGACACGCTTGCAAAATGTGGCTATTGCTTAGATAGCAGGCTAGTATGGTTAAGGTATGTGGCTCAGACATGCTAACTCAGCTAGCACATATAACAGTTATTCCACTTAAATGTCCCTTTATACAGACAAGTTTGCTGCTGTCTTTCTGTTGAGCATGTGAAAAGTATTGCATTCGTAGTTTAAACTGATAAAAAGTAGTAGCACTATGCAGTTATTTTAGCAGTGCATGCTGAAGGGTGTTTATCAAGTCTCTGTTTTGTACTTTTTCAAAGGGTGTGCTCGTTGGATTATTAATGTTGAAATATGATTGTGTTTCAGGCGTACTTGAATCCAATAGCTGCTGCCAGAGCCAGAGGACCTGCACCCAACACCGGAACCACCATTCAGGATTATCTCAGCAGACCACGGCCATCATGGTACTGGTCAAAACTGATGATGAATCGGTTGTGGATATGATTTTGATGGCATATTACTTTATGCGCATGTCTGTTTGTCTTGTATGTCAGGGAGGAGGTAAAAGAACAGCTGGAAAAGAAGAAGAAAGGCTCCAGAGCCCTGGCTGATTTTGAGGACCGAATGAATGAGGTAGATGTTTTGTTAATGCATTTTATAAGTCAGTGGATTTCCAATAGACTTAGATCTAATGTTTGGATCATATGCGCTCTCTCTCATTTTTCTCAGAGATGGAAGAAGGAACTGGAGAAAAACAGGGAGAAGGTACTTGGTGGAGGTGAAAAGAAAGAAAAAGAAAAGGAAAAGAAGGAGGTAAGAGTTGGTGTACAGTCAGATTTGATCCCAATTTCAGTGGATTTCATCCTACATCAAAAGTGAGAAGCAAAACAGGATTTATGATGGCAGAAACTGACATGAAAATGTTCTTGCAACTGAAGAGCGTCACATTTTTAAACATTAAATAATACAACATCAGATATTGAAGATAATTAATTATATTAATATTTGAGTTGTTCACATTGTGCTTGAATTCAAGAGGAAGTGTGTTTTTAAAAAGAGGGATGCGTTAGGCATATAGACATTTTATAAATCATTCAGAGGAACATTTCGGAAAGTGTTGTATGCTCACTTTTAGGATCTTTCTTTGCATGTCTTTATAAATGAGGCCCCTGGTTTGTTGTTGGTTGTCTGGTGGTATCAGATGTTTATCTGATATTTATCTTTGTGATTTCCAGAAAAAGAAGAAGGAGAAAGAGAAGAAAAAGTCCAGTAGGGTGAGGAGAGCTCTCCATTTTCATATCTTGAGCAACTGTAAACCAGCAATTAATTGATAATGGAAAAGTGGAATATTAGTTTTAAATAATGTTCCAAACTGGAAAAGGCATGTGCTTTTGTAGAGTATTCAGGATCAATCTGCTCTGTTATCCACAGGGTCAGTTTTAAGTGACTTAAAATCTAACAAATTCTGCATCTGTTGTATTTGGTCAAGCATTCCTCATCTTCCTCCTCCTCCTCATCGAGTTCTGATTCCTTCTCCAGTTCCCCCTCAGACTCTGAAGATGATGTAAGATGATGTCTAATATGCTCGTTTATTTGCTTGCATTGTTAAAATGACCATGCATTATCCCTGAGCATTCTCCTGTTTACTGCATTTTCAGGATGATAAGAAAAATATGAAAAAGAAGAAAAAGAGAAAAAGATCCTGTGCCCGGAGAGCGTCTGATGACTCTGACACGGAGTCCGAGACTGATAGCAGGGTATTGTTGGTTTATATCTTCAAGGAAAAACATAGTTTAAAAAGATTGGTCTTGTCAGTTATGGAAGTGTCTGGCTTAACCGTAAAGGCCCCGATATACTTAAAGCAAAATTGAAGAACTAAGTTGTGTGACGTCATTTTGAACAAAATCAGGCCAAAAAAAAAAGTTTGTTTTGGGAGTTTGAAACAGCTCGTTAAAGCAAACTTTCCAGAAATGTTCGCTCTAGCTGGTAAATGCCTTCGAACTGGGGCTCTGCCCTATTTGACGTGGAAATCTTCTTCGGCTCATCATTACTTCTGTTCAGTCTGTTGAGGTCAGACATGAACACGGTAGAAAATTAAATTGTAAATCTAATAAAAAGCGACACTGACTGTTTTTTCATGTTTAATACTGTAAAGTTGCTTCATTTAAAGCAATCTTTTAAATAAAGGGCTATAAATAAACATGATGTGATTTGATTAGAGTGCTGAATGGAGAGCTTGTGCAAACATCCACATCACTATGATCAGATGCTTTCTTAACTTGTTTTCTCACCGCTGTCATTTTTATTGTGTGTTTATTTTGTTATTGAGAGGAAAGCGCGCAGCACATATTTCCACATTCATCTTAATGTCGCTCTCAGCAGCGCGGGCGGCGTCATGCTCGCTAACAGTATACCGCTGCAAAAGGTATTTCAAACTTCTTTTTACATCTAAGCGAAGAATGAAAAAGAACTTTGGCGTGAGTATATCGGGGCCTTAACTATCCACAATGTATTACACATTATTCTAGATTGGCAGCTTTTGTAGAAATTGCTGTTGATTTGTCTTCATGAATATTCATTTCCACTGCTGAATTAACATAAAAGCTCAATTGCTGGTGATAATGAAGATATTTGTCAAGACTTGATTCCTGATGTCTTTTATCTCTAGGAGTCATCCAAGAAAAAAAGGAAGAAAATGGATGGAGAGAAAGTCAAGGTACTGAAAACTCATTTTTTTTTAAAGTGATAGTTCACCCAAAAATGAACATTCTATCATTAATCACTCACCCTCATGTCGTTCCCAACCCGTAAGACTTTCGTTCATCTTCAGAACACAAATGAAGATCTTTTTGATGAAATCTGAGATCTTTCTGTCCCTCCACTGACAGCTACGCAACTACCACTGTGACGCTTTAAAAAGTTCATAAAGAGATCGTAAAACTAATCCATATGAATTGAGCGATTTAGGCTTTTATTGACATATAAACATTCATCAACTCACACATCAGTTGTGGTAAACCGAAGTTCAAGCATGTTCGCTTGACGTGTGAGAACCAGTGAGGTTCATTCTCGTGTTACGCAGGTTCGGTTGAGCTTCTGTTTATGTTCGCTGATCAATGTTTAAATGTGAATAAAATCCTGATTTCAATCTGTTCATCATATAAAGCGATCGAGTCTCTTCAAAAAATTTGGAGTAAACCGCTCAATTCATATGGATTAGTTTTACAATCTCTTTATGAACTTTTTGAAACGT
The DNA here is from genome assembly GCF_963993115.1 of Abramis brama. Taxonomy (NCBI): domain Eukaryota; kingdom Metazoa; phylum Chordata; class Actinopteri; order Cypriniformes; family Leuciscidae; genus Abramis; species Abramis brama. Next base: position 36,222,843 of record NC_139974.1, read on the forward strand.
CAAAGTGGTAGTTGCTGTCAATGGAGGAACAGAAAGCTCTCAGATTTCATCATAAATATCTTCATTTGTGTTCTGAAGATGAACGAAAGTCTTACGGGTTTGGAACGACATGAGGGTGAGTGATTAATGACATAATTTTCATTGGTGAACTATCACTTTGAAGACATTAAAGAAATAAAGAATGAAATCACCCTCAATTTCAAACACAAAAATAGAGTTTTTGATATATATTTTTTTCTTTCTAGTATAACAACAGTTCATAGTACCATATCCGGCATATTAGATTAGAATGATTTCTGAAGGATCATGTGACACTGAAGACTGGAGTAATTATGCTAAAAATTCAGTTTTATCACAGGAATAAATTACATTTTGAAATATATTCAGGAAACAGTTATTTTAAATTGTAATAATATTTCTGTTTTTTACTGTATTTATAATCAAATAAAACTTAAAAATAAAAAACTTACAGACCAAAAACTTTGTATCAGTATCATGAACAAAATGTTTTTGTTTGAAAGGATGAAAAGGATGGTCGCAGGAAGAGGAAAGCTGAAAGGAGTCACTCTGAGTCTTCAGACGAGTCTGATGTAGACCGAGACGTAAGAGTGTCTAAACCCTCTGTGACCTTAATATGTGTCATTAAACTGTTTTAGCGCAGCAAATACCATGTGACATGCGAAACTCATCTGTAAATGTTTTTGTTTTTTTAGGCCGAGCCCAAAAAAAAGAAACACAGTAGTGAAGAGAAGGATAAAATTACAGTAAGTCTTCAGTGTAAAACGGCTTATCCATGACTTGGGCTTGTTTTTGCCCTTATGAGGGCAGAAACGACTGAACATGCTACCCGCATCACTCACAGAAATGTTATAAAGAGTGGATTCGCAAAACAGAACTTAAATGTAAGCCCCTATTATGCTATTTTAAAGGTCTTTTAAGATTTGGTCTTTTTTTGTTTGAGGTCTCCTACAGTAGGTTTAAATGCATCCAAGGTCAAAAATCACTTTTCTCATAATATACGTTGCACATCACCTCATTTCTCTGAAGATTCTGAAAACGGTTTGTTAGAAGATTCAGTCTCTCTAAACTCGTCCTTTCAGAGAGCCTACTCTGCTCTGATTGGTCAGATGGCCCAGTCTGTTGTGATTGGTCGACCGCTTACAGCGCATCTCGGAAACGAACCGCCTATTTCCATATCTGATTTTCAGCTCCGGAAGCTTCCTCAGCACTTGATACTCAGAGATATGAACAGTAACGATAGTGTCGGTTTTTCCGTATCAATTCGAGCCTGAGTCCTCATCCTTTTGAAGTGCAGCAAAGTGGATTCACAGCACTGAAAACAGCATCTTCTCGACATGAACAACATGAACCAAACTCTCAGCTACAGCTACAGTGTTTGAGGGTCAAAGTAGATGTTGTTCGCAGGCAGACGATGAAGACTATAGGCTGGCATTATGCAAATTTGTTACATTGTTAAGCAGGTATGTATCAGGAAGTGAGACTGGAATTGCCAGTTCAGAATCGATTCTTTCTTTTAGGAGACAATAACTTTATTTTTCTCGCACTTTGATCTTTAAAACTTTGCAGACCTTTTACATTCATAAACAGCTATATTACACACTGCATGAAAGGTAATGTTCGAAAAAGGGGCATTTTAATAATTAATGACAGTTTTTTTTATATCTTTATAGGATAAGTCTAAGAAGAAAAAGAAAAAGAAGAAGCATAAGAAACACAGCAGGAAGAAAAAGAGGAAGACTTCTGGCTCTGAGTTGGACTGAAGGGCTAGTGTGACGTCCTGCGTGACGGACGGCTGGAATTGAGTGTGAAAGGAGACGGAGCTCTTGCCAGACTGTGGGAGAATAATCCCCATTAGATATCTGTTCAAGTGACTCTTACATGCGGGTGCTTCTTGGCACCGGCCGGCACTGTGGCCGACTTGGATGAGAGGATCAAGTGGTTGGGGGACTTGAAAGGGGTTTGGGGTTCATTATGCTCGCTTTGTTTGTTTTTTAAAGCAGATGATTCTCAGTCCAAATAAAAGTCATTTACACCAATGCTGGCCCTGTGTACAGTATGTTTGTGCTGATGTGGATTAGAAATGCTGGTTTATGGGTTGTAAAGGAAGTTGAATTTGCATTAAATATTTTTAGAAAATTCTTGCTTCTGTTTTTCCCTATGAACCAACAATTGATTTCATTCTGTGACGTTAGAATGAACCAGTGTTTCCTGCACGAAAAAAACTAATCATTTTACCCAGGTTGTGAATGTGAGTTTGCAGTCTGTGTTAAATGTGATGCAATAAAGAGTGTGTATACTGTGAAAAAATGGCACAAATGACTCTTATGAGCCAGTGCTTTTAAAAGATAGTTTGAAAAGGCTAACAAACTTACCAGTTTGAGTTATAACACTAAGGCTGCATTTATTTGATACAGTGAAATATTTTGATCATTAAAAATAACCGTTTTCTATTTGAATATACATTGCCCAGCCAAAAGTTGCAGTTTGGATTTAAATAGGCAAATGCTTCAGAGTCTGACTCAAGGTTATTATAGTTTTGCATTTTTTAATTAGTTTTCATTTTAATATTTTCATATTTCCTATACATTTCAGTTTAGTTTTAGCTAGTTTCATTAATGGTTTTGTTAGTTTTAGTTTAGTTTTTATTTTGTGAACACATTTCTATATAGTTTTTAAATATTTAGTTTCAGTTTTAGTAATTATAGTTTAGCAGAGTTAATAGAACACATTTAATTTCAGCAAAGTTTGATGTTTGCAGTTTACAGTCAACTCTTGTGAAAACCTCTTAATAATAAAAATAAAATAATTGTTTGAGAATGAACAAAGAACCAAACAAATGCAACTAAAAAGTACAAATTATTCATTCATACTCATTCCTATTAAAAATGAAATCTTGTTAAACGTGGTGTATAAGAAAAAGATATGCTATGATTATTATGATTATTCTTTAAGGTTATTTCTATGATTAATCCTTTCAAACATTATTCTTGCATTGACCCATTTATGCTTTTTGTCTATTGCATCGTTTAAAATCATAGTTATACTCATATTCAAATGTTCTATTCAGATCAGACATTTATAGCCTACTTCTACTCTGACAAATGTACTCTATTTCTGGCCTACATGCTATTTGTTTTTTCCGTTAGTGTGGTATCTTGTCTAATTATATATGTGTGGTAGGCCTATCTTGTTTAGGCTAGTTTCACGTGAGATGGTTATCTTACCTGGAATTAAGGTACAGCTCTATTTGCAAAAGGTCTAGGCATGATGCAAATAATTATTTGGCCATTTCTGCTTCTTAGGGCCGGTTCACACAGAAAGCGGTTTTGCTTTGAAAAACGGAAAAAAGACGTGGGCAGTGGAATGGGGAAAAAGCGCAAGGTCTCGATACGCGTCTTTTAAAAGTTGAATTTATTTTAACTTGGGTGCCGTGTCGTGTCCATGGTCGTGTCATGCGCGAGACGCTGCAAAAGACGCGAGACTTGAGCGCAATGGTCATACATTGAAAAATAAAGTAGCGCACAGTGGAATGGAAAAAAGTGATTTTCCGGTACAGGATGAGAGCTTTTTAATTGCGAAAACCATTATTTATTTTTGCTAATTATTATTTTCTTTCAATTAGTATTTCAGTAACTGTTGTTAGTTTCGTTTAGTTTTAGTTTTTCATTTATGTTGAAATTTCTATTTTATTTCAGTTTACGAAAATGTTTTTTGACCAATAGTTTTAGTCTTAGTTTCAGTTTTCGTTTACGAAAATAACCTTGCTATGACTGGATCATTATTGCAGCAATTATGTTTGTTCGGAACAGTTCTTTTAACCATAATTAGGCCTACTGAAGTGTAGCTTTTCATTTCTTAAACAACCATGTAGGAAGACACATCATGGCCATATTCCAGGATGACAATGTCAAGTTTCATCCGGCTCAAATTGTGAATGAATGGCTGGGAGAAAGCATGAAGAATCATTTGCACACTTGAAGTGGCTCCTCTGAGTCCAGACCCTAAATTCATTGGAAGTCTTTGGGATGTGCTGGAGGAGACTTTACAGAGTGCTGGACTCTTGTATCGTCAATACAAGATCTTGACCAAAAATGTATGCACCTCTTGATGGAAATAAATGTGGTGATGTTATTTCCATCAAGAGGGGCACAAAATTTTGGTCAAGATCTTGTATTTACAATGCAAGAGTCCAGCACATCCCAAAGACTTTCAATGACAGTTTCGAACAAAATCAGGCCAAAAGAAGTTTGTTTGGCTGGTAAATGCCTTCGAACTACCATTGGTCCGTGGCAATTACGTAATATGTAGTATGTGGCTCTGGGGACAGTCGTAGACTCTTAAGTATTTGCCTATTTAAATCCAAACAGTGAATTGTTTTTGGCCGGCCAGTGTATTTTAAAATGTAATTTATTCCTGTGATGCAAAGCTGAATTTCCAGCATCATTTCTCCAGCCTTCAGTGTCACATGATCCATGATGAATCTAAATTAGTCTAATGGTAGGAGAGATTGTGGAGTGACACTTTCCCTGAAATTCATTTGTCCTTAACTGCGCAAAAGTATTCAATGATACATTAGTCTTAATCTGAGGTTTATGAGCATGATCTATTAACCTTTTTCTTCGATAGCTCTTCCACACTCGGATTAAATGACAATTTTAGGTCACTTCTGGCTATTTATGTGTGTGATAGTTCTTGAAAACATTGTGTCTTCCTGGTTTCAGATGAAACTTTGCATGTCTCTGCACTGAATGTCCCTGTGTCTGTCTCGTACTTAAACGTCAGTCTGCGCTGGTTTCACACCTGTAGCAGTATGTGTGTTTACCAGAACTTCCCTTGATCATATGACACTGTGTGTTTAAGCTGTGTACATCTGCAGTGAGTGTGTATCGGTGAGACTGTCTCTGGCCCTCAGGGTGACAGCAGTGTTTTGGAAGCTCGTCCAGGTGTATGTGTCTAAATGGCACGTGGGCGGGGCTTAGACTAGGTTCTCTCATTTCCCTGGCAAATACTGTCACCAGTTCCCTTTTCTTGTCACACAGCTTCTGGAGATTATACAGCAGAGATGGAATGTGTTGGAGTCACCATGTTTCTTCTGATGTGCATCTTATTTCTCTTCGTTCCTGGTAAGTTGATTTTTATTGCTGTTTGAATGACTATGGCAGCAGTGATGTCACACATCAAAACTTTCAGTAAATTTTTTTTTACAGTAATTTTTGGCCAAAAGTTTGAGGTTGAGCCATTAAGAGAAAGCCAATATTTTGGGACATCATCTAATTAAATACATTTAAATTTTTTGAAATTTGCAGAATAATAAATTAAAATGTCATTCAAAGTTATGTGCATATACATTAATATTTATACTTCAGGAAGATGGTGGATGGATACCTTTAATTATTATTTATTATGATGATGACTGTTGACTTTCAGCAAAAACATGCTTCTCTGCACATTAAGATTATGTCAGGTGCAGAACCTGAAAGACTGAAACTGTGATTTGATTTTAATTCTGCAATTCTGAGATAGTGTGGCGATTACTTCCTACATTTGGAAATTTTCACTTCCATTTTGAAAATTTCGATGGAATAGATTTTTACTGTGACTGTCAGTATTTGTCCTTATGTTGTTTTAAATTGAATTTTTCACAATTCCATTTCATTTTATAGGACAAAAGTAAATAAATAGATATTTAAAAACGTTAATTATTTTATTTTATTATACTGAATTTAATTTAGATTTTTTTATTTAAACAAATCTGTATGATTTCATGTTCAATGTTTTTAAATGTGGTGGGATTATAGTTTTATTATTGTGTGCTAAATTAATTTTTGAACATTTTAACTTAACATTAAGATAAGCACAGATTGTCATAATCTTAATATTTGTCCTATGTATTACTGTTGTCAAAAATCACTGTTTTCATAAATCCTTTTCAATTAATACACAAAATAAAATTATATATATATATATATATATGTGTGTGTGTGTGTGTGTGTGTGTATATATATATACAGTGAGGAAAATAAGTATTTGAACACCCTGCTATTTTGCAAGTTCTCCCACTTGGAAATCATGGAGGGGTCTGAAATTGTCATCGTAGGTGCATGTCCACTGTGAGAGACATAATCTAAAAAAAAAAATCCAGAAATCACAATATATGATTTTTTAACTATTTCTTTGTATGACACAGCTGCAAATAAGTATTTGAACACCTGTCTATCAGCTAGAATTCTGACCCTCAAAGACCTGTTAATCTGCCTTTAAAATGTCCACCTCCACTCCATTTATTATCCTAAATTAGATGCACCTGTTTGAGGTCGTTAGCTGCATAAAGACACCTGTCCACCCCATACAATCAGTAAGAATCCAACTACTAACATGGCCAAGACCAAAGAGCTGTCCAAAGACACTAGAGACAAAATTGTACACCTCCACAAGGCTGGAAAGGGCTACGGGGAAATTGCCAAGCAGCTTGGTGAAAAAAGGTTCACTGTTGGAGCAATCATTAGAAAATGGAAGAAGCTAAACATGACTGTCAATCTCCCTCGGACTGGGGCTCCATGCAAGATCTCACCTCGTGGGGTCTCAATGATCCTAAGAAAGGTGAGAAATCAGCCCAGAACTACACGGGAGGAGCTGGTCAATGACCTGAAAAGAGCTGGGACCACCGTTTCCAAGGTTACTGTTGGTAATACACCAAGACGTCATGGTTTGAAATCATGCATGGCACGGAAGGTTCCCCTGCTTAAACCAGCACATGTCGAGGCCCGTCTTAAGTTTGCCAATGACCATTTGGATGATCCAGAGGAGTCATGGGAGAAAGTCATGTGGTCAGATGAGACCAAAATAGAACTTTTTGGTCATAATTCCACTAAACGTGTTTGGAGGAAGAAGAATGATGAGTACCATCCCAAGAACACCATCCCTACTGTGAAACATGGGGGTGGTAGCATCATGCTTTGGGGGTGTTTTTCTGCACATGGGACAGGGCGACTGCACTGTATTAAGGAGAGGATGACCGGGGCCATGTATTGCGAGATTTTGGGGAACAACCTCCTTCCCTCAGTTAGAGCATTGAAGATGGGTCGAGGCTGGGTCTTCTAACATGACAATGACCCGAAGCACACAGCCAGGATAACCAAGGAGTGGCTCTGTAAGAAGCATATCAAGGTTCTGGCGTGGCCTAGCCAGTCTCCAGACCTAAACCCAATAGAGAATCTTTGGAGGGAGCTCAAACTCCGTGTTTCTCAGCGACAGCCCAGAAACCTGACTGATCTAGAGAAGATCTGTGTGGAGGAGTGGGCCAAAATCCCTCCTGCAGTGTGTGCAAACCTGGTGAAAAACTACAGGAAACGTTTGACCTCTGTAATTGCAAACAAAGGCTACTGTACCAAATATTAACATTGATTTTCTCAGGTGTTCAAATACTTATTTGCAGCTGTATCATACAAATAAATAGTTAAAAAATCATACATTGTGATTTCTGGATTTTTTTTTTTAGATTATGTCTCTCACAGTGGACATGCACCTACGATGACAATTTCAGAACCCTCCATGATTTCTAAGTAGGAGAACTTGCAAAATAGCAGGGTGTTCAAATACTTATTTTCCTCACTGTATATATATATGACATTTTTATTTATTTAAATTTATATAAATTAAATTAAAAAATTTAATAAATTCCCATTTTTTTTTTTACAGATTGTAATAATTACAAATATGTAATATCATATTTCAAGATAAAAATAAGAAAGTATGTATGTATGTATATATATATATATATATAATTATATATCATCTAATTAAATACATTTTAGAGTGAAATTCACTATAAATATATATATATATATATACTGTATAATATATCTTTTTTTTTTTTTACCTGACATAATCTTATGAAGGATATCGTCATAAGTCAACAGTCATCATCATAATAAATAATCATAAGTATAAATATATATGAAAATACAGTGTGTGTGTCTATATATATATATATAGACACATATATGACTCATACTCTTGTGACAGATGCTTCCTACATTTTGATTTTTGTCTCACATGATGCTTTAAAAATACACATGCACAAACATTCAAGGCTTAGTGGATTATTCACAGTCAGGCTTTTGTTAATTTTCCAGTCCACACATTTGTATGTGCATTTTGGTTACAGCGCAAATGTCTGTACTGGACCGTCATGGGATGTGAATAGCAAATAGCAGTGTTTGTTTGTGTTTTGGGAGTTGATGGCTTGCTTGTTGGTGTGAACAGCTCAATACCTAATGCCTTTTGTTGTGGTGGTCTAAGTGCGCTGTTGCTATCCCAGAAATAATCCTTGTTTGGAGACAATAAGACCAGAACAGGCCAAGCACACTTTGAGCGATAAGTGTGGCGTAAGCTCATGCACACTTTTACTTCCACTGAACCTGCCCTCTGGTTCTCTGATGTGCGTGCAATAGGGGTGTCTTTATTTATTATTTAGCGCACAACACGAGCCACACAGTTGTCTATTGTAATGCACAACATTGTCTGTCAGCTGGCCGATAAAGCGAGTAGGGGGTGGAGATGGCCGTGTTCGGGTAGTGAAGGGGTCTGAGAGCGATAGAGCGAGGGAGGAGTGAAACTGTCTATGCCTGCCTGCTGCCACACGGCCTTGCCTAGCAACCTAATGCAGATTAACATCTGTCAGTTAAAGAAGCCTACCATCACTGTGTCCATGCTAAAGAAATCTTATCCTTAAGTAAATGAGATAGTTCAATAGAGTGCAGTGCACTCTCTTTACAGCATTATCGGAGCATTACTTATGTGATCACTGATACGGAGGTCTGTATGACTTCATGTAACGTGTGATAGCTGTTCCTCACTGAGTGTTTGCTCACCGACCAGTTCAGACAAATTAGAGAGGACTTGATGTTTGATCGCTATCGTTCTGAGAAGCTGGTCAATATTTGCTCATGCAGGCTTGATCAAGCGGAGAGGGCAAAGGCAGATCTGTGTGTATGAACTTATTAATGATGGATAAATCCAGCGTCATGCTGGAATTGCAGATTATGTGAGGGGGTAGGGTATGTCTTATTCTGCAATCTTCTTTTTGTACAGTTAATTGAAGTGCCCAAGTGAACCAAAAGAGAAGGAAAACTGCTCGGATTAGCAACGGATTTCGATTAATGTTTTAATCAGCGATGTCACTGTTAATGAGAAACATTGCTTGGTTTTACGCAGTACCGTTCCACCCAAATGACCGAAAAGTTGAATATTGAGCATTTGAAGCCTAGGATGGTGTTATGTTGTACATATAGATGGTATTTGCTTTGTGGAAAGTTCAGTGTTTGTAGTTCCTTGTGAAAAAGTAGTGTCCTCAATTATGCTGAATGTGCATTTGTAGTGTACTTCAAATAATAAAAGTAGGCTATATTTTTAATAAAAACCTGTGCAGATAATATAATATTAATGAAATGAAATGCCACTGAAGTGTTCACTTTCATGACTGTTACTTAACTTTAAAGTACATTTGAAATCATTATGTTTTAATAATCTTTTGCTATGCTTATATTTCAAAGACAATTGAAGAACCTTTGAAATTACATATAAAGATGTACTTAAGTGGGTCAGAAAGTCTCTTAAGTTCAACTAACTGCATTTAATTTAAATGTAAACTATAATACATTTAAATTGAATGCATGCAGTTGCGTGTTATAAAAAGCATAACATTCAGTTTGCACTTTTATTCTTTTGTTTCCGTAATAAGTACATTTTTAAAAGTACGCTAAAGTGTATTTTTTTCCCCACAAGGGGTGTGATTTACTTTTGTTAAAATGTCATTTTTTACTCACAAAAACGGCACCACTAAAAAAAAATCAGATTTTTTTTTCACGTTCATCACAAGAGACAATAGAGCTGTTAAGCTTTTTAGTCTTAAAATCTGAGAAATGCAAGATGTTAATTTGCTACATAAAGGCATTTGAACATACATTACTTTCAAACTTCACATTTTAGCTATGACTGTTTCATTTATGCTGTAGAACAAAAGATGAAATTCTCTTTAAGTTTCATAGACCTTCAGAGGTGGACAAAGTACACAACTTCCTTACTCGAGTGAAAGTACAGATACTACTGGTAAAATATTACTCCGTTACATAGTAAAAGTTGTAAAGACCGATTTTTACTGAAGTAAAAGTACAGAAGTACTTTTTTTTTTTAAAGTACTTAAGTATCAAAAGTAAAAAGTAAAAGTCAATGCATTGTTTTATTATTGTTGCATTGTTATATGTAATACTTACAGTACCTTATGCCTCTGAATCTATGCCTACCTACCCTCATATCAATATCAAATTTATTTCTAGAACACAGTTCCAGTAGTGGGATTGAATGTGAGATTCGGACACCCAAATAGTGCCCTATTTAATGTTTTTTGTTTTTTAGTATGAATATGTTAGCCTTACTGTTGTCTATAAGCTAATGTGCTCCACAACAATGACAAAAGTCGCATTTAGAAGACCAAACCCAACGTTGACAACATCAACAAAACCAAAATCAGTCGGGTTCTAGACGCCAACCCAACTTTCATTTCCAACCAAAATCCAACGTCAATCCGACGTCGGGTTCTGACGTCAATCTGTGCACTTAAAGTGTAAAGTGTACTTAAGTACAGTACTCAAGTAAATGTACTTTGTTACTGTCCACCTCTGTAGACCTTATTTTAATCATAAATCTAAAACTGCTTTTCTGAAAAAAACATTTAAAGGGAATCCATGTTGACTTCGCCTCCAAATTGAACTCTAAAGACATTACATAAAACTAATTATTTGTGTATATCTTAAATATTTTTTGACAGTACAAGTCATTAAACACCATTTTACACTCTCTTTTGAACAGGTACAGACTCCGAATACATTTCACTGGAGCCCGTTCAGCATGGGAAAATGGGCGACTCTATGGTCCTCAGAGTTGAGACTCATTTTGATGTTCAGAATGTAGAGTTCCAGGGGACCTGGTATAAAACTAAGCCCAATTCCACTCATTTGGTCACTTTCAAAGGGAGCAATGTCATCCCAGATCTGTGCCTAAAAAACAATACGGTGCTCAATTTGCCTGATTTCTCACTATATTTTGTGCATCTGGATGAGGACACACAGGGGGAATACGAGCTGAAGATCAACATGATCCTCCCGAAAAGCTCTAGTCCAGTGGTTGTCATTAAAAGAGTAACGGTCACAGTCAGCGGTAAGAGCCGAGTTTGAGTGTTTTTTGGGTTCTCATACAAATGCAAGTCTGTTTCCTATGGAAGCCCATTTCTGCCAGATAATAAACAAATCATGCTCTGGTAAGTCATAATTATGGCATAAAATGTTGAAATTATGACAGTCAATTTAAATTGTTGAAATTATGACTTAAAAATCTAAATTATTGCATACTAAATTAGGAATTATGACTTAAAAAGTTTGAATTATTACTTAAAAAGACGCAATTATGAGCTACTACATTGAAATCACGACTTAAAAAGTTGTAATTATAACTTAAAAAGTAAAAATTATGACTTAAATGACTTAAAAAGTCAAAATTTACAAACTAAATCTAAATTATGTCTTCAAATGTCAGAATTATGAATTAAAAAGTTATGTTTATGAGATAAAAAGTCCAAATAAAAACGTACAATTACTGTTTTTTTCTCTGAGATGGAAACGGGCTGCCATATACATACATATTTCAGAGAAAATACTCTTTTCTTGTAAACACTCAGTTTTATGTCTTGTCTGCTTCCAGTGCCTGTGTCCGTCCCCATAATTAGTAAGACTCCAGAATCAGAAATTGTGGAAGACATGGACAATGTGACGCTGACTTGCTCAGTTGAACATGGGACAGATGTTCAGTTCGAATGGCTAAAGAACAACTTTTTTGTTGGTCCAAGTGACCGGCATACATTCTCACAAGATCATCGGACGCTTGTAATAAACCCTGTCAAGAAAGAAGACATCGGCCAATACGTTTGTGTGGCGAAAAACCACATTAGCAGTCAGACAAGCAAACAGGCTGACCTCAGTGTGTTCTGTGAGTATCTGTCATTCTGTTCTGGCTCATTTATCATCTGTTATCATCCCATGTGTAAATCATTACATCATTATTGCACACTGTCCAGCAGGTTCCTCCTGCAGCCTGAGAATTAACTGCTGTTTGCATTGTAACGCAAACGTTAGACATGATCTGTCCTGACACGCCTTTTATATTAAAGCAAAGATAGATGAATGTGGGTCAAACTATTAAAGGTGCAAAGCCTAATTTTTTCCTCATTAAAAAGTTTTACCACTAAAAAAATCATTAGTATTTTTTGAAAAATATGTTTAAAATCACGTACACTCACATGAGATGAAGACTAATTTCAGTAGCCTAATAAAAGCTGATTTATTTTACATGAAGAGGGTCTCCTCATGGGGGCCGCCATTTTGAAATCACATGATCAGTTGAAAAATCACTCAATTTTCCTCCTTAACCTTCGTGTTGTTGTACAATATAACTCACAGAATAAAGAAATACTATGAACTGTTTATAGTAATTAACTCTTTCCCCGGCATTGACAGAATTTTCCGTCATTTATGAGACAACGCTTCCCTGCCATTGACGGAATTTACCGGCTTTTTCGTGTTTTCACTTTTATACAGTAGGGGGCGCTGTTATGCATTTTATGAAAGAGTACTGAATCTGGATCAAAACAAGGAGCACAACAAGTGATAAAAGAACTGCTTTTGCATGTTGTAGTCTTTGAGGGAAAAAAAATGCAATTTACCCACATTCAGGTGTTGATTAAAAAAAAGAATACATTGAGCTAGAACTAGAACTTTAGTCTGGTAGAACTAAAACAAAGTAATAGAAAATTGCAATGAAATAAAAAAAATGAATGTTTGTAAAAACAAACCACTAATAATGTTTTTTGCTACTTTACCACATTTTTCAGATGGGCCTTATAACCTGGCAGTAAATTCTGACCAATGTCTTAAAACTGAAAACGTGTTCACAGTAAACCCAGGGGAAATGGTCTTTTTTGAGTGTTATGCGGACTCGAACCCTCCCAACACCTGCGCCTGGATCTCTAAAACAAAGAACGACACAGAGGTTCTCATGATCGGACCGCGGTTTGAAGTGAAGCCGTATGAGTTACCTCAGGGTAAAGAGTTCTTGTGTAGAGCATTCAACAATGTGACGAAGAAGCAGGACGAGACCAAGTTTACACTGGTGGTGGCCAGAATTACAGGTATGTTTGCTGCCACCTACTGTTTTGGATCTGAACATTAGTTCATGTTCTGTTGATCTGTCTTTACTGGGTTTGTGTTGGAATCCCAAAAACTCCTATTGATGCACATCTAAAAATAATGATGGTAATTTCAAAATTAAAGGTAGGGTAGGCAATTTTTTTCAGAATTATTATAAACAATTTTTGTCATTCTGGTTGAAACTCTGTTCACATCCTGATAGCAATCAATAATAGAAGTGCTCTAAATATTTTAAAAAAAATTACATATATCTTCTGTGTAAGTCTCAGAACCAAGAAATGTTCGTCCAATCACTGCATTCGGTCCGACAACAACTAATGCAAACCCCTAAACCTACCCTACACCCTAACCTTAACCAATGAAATCGACTGCAGGGCAGGATTTATGCTGAATAGAGTATTAAAGCAAATGGCAGTTCAGGAGATAAGCAGTTAATAAGATCATACGAAACGAGATCGCCGAGCCGGGCCGTTTGTATATCCCCAACCGGACCTCACCAGACAGTTGGACCTTTTTAGTTGCACCGAGCATCACTTATGGTGTGTTCACACCAAACGCGAATTTAATTATTTGCACGAGTAGATTACATACAAAGTCAATGCAAAGATGCGCATAGACGCGAATTCGCGCCGGGCGGTGCGAATGACGCGAATTGGGCGACGCGTTTGCCGCGAATGCTCGATAATCGCCTCAATCGCGTCTTCCGCGCAAGTTGAAATATTTCAACTCGAGCGGAAAATTCGCGTGAAGACGGTGAAATTCACCGAGTTGAGTGCGCCTCTTGATGGTGCTGTGAACCCAGACACGTCGGCGTTTGGCTTTCCTCCGTATTTGGGACTTCCACAACAAGTACAAAGCAGCAATATCCTTTATTTCAGACATGACGGAAAAATTATGGCAGAAATAAATTGTGTTGTTGTTGTTGATGATGATGTCACACTCCTTTTCGCGGGATGTTTTTATTCGCGAGAATGAAATGTTTGAAATGTTCAAACGACTAACTAGACGCGATAGACGCGAATCTGACGCTCTATTCGCGTTTGGTGTGAACGCACCATTAGAACAAAGCAATAGAGTACAACTTTCCCACATGTAAAAATAACTTTTTATTTTAAATTATTATATTATTATATTATTTTATTGTGAAATGTAAGTCAATGAGAATTGGTTTAAGCCATAACCAATGGTGCAAGTCTTTGCGAGTGGAGACCCTGCCCCCTTGTGGAGGTTCTGCCCACTTTTGGAGTTCACGCCCCATTTTGGAGATCTCTGGTCTGCAGCTATACCTACTTGTCAAAGCTAGCTTGCTATTGCTAGCCGTTCCGAAATTGCCTACCCTACCTTTAATTAACCTTTTAAATTCTTCTGACCTGATCAAACTGAAGTAGACCGACATTATTGAAGCTTTAAATAACTGAATAATAGTAATGATACATAATGTATTTTGCACACATTACAAAAATTGTCATTGCCTTTGGTGTTATCAGTTAATCTGTCCTGTTTGTTATTCCTTTGTTCCATCCATTGTCACACTGCATGGTCGTGGCAAGCTGTTTTTTGTTTTTTTGTTCTCCAGTTGCTAAGTAAATCTGTCCCACCTGTGATTAAGTCTTGCTGTTCCACTGGAAAGTAAATAGGGGCCAGCACCTGGTCTTATTGTTTACATCATTACAGGCCGTGAATTTTGTTTCAGTGTATTTACTTTGAATGCAAACATGCAATGCAAGTTCTTGGTTGTTGAAAGATGAAGATCACACACCAGATATGATTTATTACAAAATATAAAATGCAATGCTGATATATCGATCTGTTTCCAGGAAAAGCGAAATATATCCAGGAAGGGAGTGCGCTGTCTTCATTGACTTTCATCACAGTCTTCTCAGTCGTCATCATTGTGTGTATGATGTTTGTGCTCCTAAGGAAGAGCTGCCATCCAAAAAGAAGTATGATATCATTCTGCTTTCAACAATATTCATGCATCACCTTAATAATGTGTCATTTGAACAAAGTCAGTTATTCAAAAAACATCTTTTTCACTTTAAAATAGTAGTCCAGATCACTAGCAGTTCCTGCAGAGTGACTAGGTAACGCTTGAGTAATTAGTATAGTATAGTACAACTAGTATAGTTTTATGACTATATTCAGAGTAAAAAAGATGACTGATTACATCTCAGACTCATGATAATGTTCTCTATAATTTGTCAGTTAGTTAATAGTTATTAATTAGGCTAATCTCATTAAGAAATGATTGATTACCTAATAAGGAACTATCTCCTACTGATTAGTTATGCTTGTTTCTATACTAGTTAATAGTAGTAGCCGAAATGTAAATCTAGTGCTAGATTAGTCCTGCATTACTTCCTGCATAGTTACTTATTAATGATGGTCCATTATTCTAATGTTACCGAAATTTGTCAACACAGGACAGAAAACGAATATCTGATTTCAAGGGCTCTTTAATTATTCATTTAGTGTTTGTCAGGCTTTATTTAAACTGGCCACAGTTACTGAGACAGAAATAATGTTTAACTGATTTTATTTTTTCTACAGTGATAAAGACCATCTACAAGCGGTAAGAAAATTATTCTAATTTCTACAAGCATGTGATAAATGTATTGATTTCTGTGACGTCATTGATGGATTGATCCTGTCCTCCAGGCCTACGACAGAGCAGAGAGGACTGCACCGCTCCGGTACGTTTACTGCACGCCTCAGACTATAATATACCTGTGTTGTTAAGCACTGATGTGTACACTGCCTCTCTGTACAAACAAACTCCCCAGTCCCATTAACATTACAACCATAATCATATCTGCTTGGTTTCTGTCAGCATACGCTTTAAAAAAAAAAAAAAATTCCACCTTGCTGGTTTGGCTTTACTTGGCCACGTACACTGTCACTCCCTTTTGAAAATAAATAGGATATTATTACGGTAACTACTTACTTTCTAAAGTAAACTAGCGTGCTAGTGAACTAAAAAGGTGGATAAAATGATTCATACGCTGTCTAATGGAAACAAATAGCTTTTAAAACATCGCATAATATAGATCTCAGTAGAAGTTAATGGCAAATAAAGTAAACATATTTATATTACTTGCCTAAATTTAGCTTTGTATTATATATACACTAATCTGAATAATATTTGCAGGTCATGAAGATGCAACTGAAGACTTTGGCATCTATGAATTTGTCTCTGTCCCTGAGAAAATGGATTCAACACAGGTAGAAATAATCACTTTGCTATTTTGCATGGGGAGTTTTGCCCCAGATCAGTTTATTATTTCTTCCCTCTGTTTTCCAGGCATCCTGCAGGTCTTTGGCACGGCTCGATTCAGTCAGAGATTTGCATACCACCATCTATGATGTCATCAGACATGTGCCTGAAACTCCTACACTGAGTCTTTTGAAATGAGAGAGGTGGATGGTCACGTGTGCTCAGATGTAAAGATTAAATGCATTTTACTCATTATTTTTTGTGCCATTTTTTCCCAGTCACACATTTAAGCACGTCTTTTGCTTTACAGTTATTCATTTTTATACTTCCTTTTTATACTTCCTAAAATCTGAAAAACATAAACTTGTGCTGGGCACTTTTTTGTTTTTATTGTCTTAAAAAATATATAAGAAAGAGAACCATGAGATTTTATTCTGTATAGCAACATGCTTAATGAAAAACTAAGAGTATTTATATATAAATACAGTTGTCGTCTTACAATCGTTTTTTCTTGCATAATAAATGTAAATATGTATGCATTTTGTACTTTGAAACTGTATTTTTTGCACACTGCAGTGTATTCTGTGATATTGCTCATTACATTTTAGAGACGCCACATTTCATGTTTTCGAATGTAAAACAGACATCATCTGTCTGTTTTGTTTTCTATGTTGCACCTGTTCACATTTTAAACACAGATGCATGCATTCGTAATTTCAAAATAAAGGTTTTTAAAAATATATTTGCATTCTATTTTTTTTTAATTAAATATAAGATATAATATAATATAATAGTAAATTAACACATTATATTTAAATGTACAAGAAATATCAAAGTTACTTTCTTTTTGCAAGTTACTTTGTTCTCCCATTTATTGACTGACACCTCTCATGTTTCCATGTTGAGAGAAACCAGGAGTGAGTGCAGAGGTGTTGTGTGCGCTGTGTAAACATAATGGTTATTGCCCAAATGAGAAAAAGAAACCGCAAAAGTGATGTAATGCATTACTTACCATAAAGTAACTGAGTAATGCAATAAGTTATTTTTTAGGGAGTAACACAATATTGTAATGCATTACTTTTAAGTAACTCTCCACAACACTTTAGAGATAATGTCTTTAAAAATTTAAATTTTAGCTCAAGATTGTTTAGTCTCTTTTTGCTTATTTGTGCATCAATAAATGTGTTTAAAATTTAATAAAGATCATTAGAATTTTTGTAAGTATGGTAGTGTGCACATATTTTGCTGATAAATTACATTAAAGGTTAGTTCACCCAAAAATACAATTTATCCCATAATTTAATCTCCCTCAAGCCATCCTAAGTGTACATGAGTTTCTTCTTTCACCCAAACACAAGCAGAGTTAAATATCAAGCAAAAATATCCTGGCTCTTCCATGCTTTACAATGGGAGTGAATGGTACCTTAAATTTTGAAGCCCCAAAAAGCGCATCCATCCATCATAATAATCCATAATCCATACCATACGGCTCCAGGGGGTTAATAAAGGCCTTCTGAAGCAAAGCGATGTGTTTTTGTAAGAAAATTTTCATATTTATAAAATATAATCACTGGCTTCCGGTAACAGCCGTATGCGAGTCTAGTTCCGGTGGAAGAGTGACCTCTGACCCGACGCATGACGTAAGATGTAGGAGTTAGAGTAAGCTTTGGTGAGAGGAGACGCCTCTCACGGTTAAAACAACTAGGGCAACGAACTCAAGCTCCTCCGACATTTCTCTTTGAAAATTCTTGTTTTAGACTTCTCATTTGTGTGCTTCTGATTCGTGACTCTATCCTCTGTGCTTCCGCGTTCATCAATACGTCATGCGTCGGGTCAGAGGTCACTCTTCTGCCGGAACTAGACTCACTTACGGCGTTACTGGAAGCCATGTGATTATAGTTTATAAAGTTCACTCCCATTATAAAGCTTGGAAGAGCCAGGATAGTTTTTAATATATCTTAGATTATG
This sequence comes from Abramis brama, assembly GCF_963993115.1. Classification (NCBI taxonomy): domain Eukaryota; kingdom Metazoa; phylum Chordata; class Actinopteri; order Cypriniformes; family Leuciscidae; genus Abramis; species Abramis brama. Next base: position 36,241,305 of record NC_139974.1, read on the forward strand.
TTTGGCTGAAAGCAGTGAGTCATGTACACCTAGGATGGCTTGAAGGAATGGGATCATTTTAATTTTTGTGTGAACTAACCCTTTAAGCACTGATGGGTATTCTTCTACCCCCAGAGAGATTGTCTGATAAGCGTCGGCTATTTCCTGAACAAACAGGCAGTGTTTCATAAAAGGAGGAATTATAATATGACTGTGTTTCTCTCCTCTGTTTCTCGGGAAGAGCAGCAGTATTATATCAACAACAGCTCTCAGCCTGGGGGAGGAGGAGGTGCCACTCCCTCATTTGACTGGGAAATCATCAGCACTTTATTGACGGAAAACACTGCTCTCTTATGTGTGCTCATATCAGCATAAACAGCCAGTTAGAGAGACTCGTCTCAAACACCCACGCTATAGAATATTTATGGCAGGTAGCTCATATATTTGCTGTAAACTAATCTCTGAGCCGTGAGAGGTAAACAAATTAGGTATTGTCGCTTTTTCCAAGAATCTGCTTTTTCCAAGAATTCATTTTATGTGTCTGTTGGTACTGAAGTGCAACACGATGCAGCCAGTCTTCTATGCTAAAAGACAAAAATAAGCATTTTAGTGTAGCCGGCGGTCTAGAAATGGTTAGAAAAGTCAGGAGATAGGCTACTGAATTCATCTTTCCTATGTATGTCTCAAAAAATGGTGATGCAAAATATGGAAATTTCTAATGATGGCTTCTATAAAGCTGTATACAAATACAGGCCTATAATTGCTTTCTCAGAGGCATGCCAGCTGTTTTTAATTTGCTTTAAATGTAAAATTGATTAAACAAATAAGCATAAGAACCGTTTTTTCGCAGAAAGTGCTGACATCACAAAAATAGGCGAGTATACTAACATGTGAAAGCCCATTTCCAATACAGAAAAAAACATAATCATGACATAAAAGTCACAATTGTGACATAAGAAGTTGGAATTATGAGATAAAAATGAATAATTATGAGACAGAAGTCTACATTATGACCAAACAAATTATAATTATGACATAAAAGTTGTAATTATGACAAAACATTGACATTTTGTCTTTTTATGTCATAATGTTGACTTTTTTTCTATGTTATAATTTCGACTTAATGTCGTAATTATAACTTTTTATGCAAAAATTGTGAAAATTTCGTAAATGGGCTTCTATACTCGCAGCTATTTCTGCCTTATTTTAAATTAGTATATTAGATTCCGAGGAACTACATATCCCATGCTGCACTGGCCACCTGTCACGTGATCCCAACAGTGAAACATGGCACCTGTGTAGCACTGTAGGAACTGAATCGCCGTTTGACAGAAAAACACCAAAGGATACATTGGGTTTTACAGCTGTTCGACTATACGATGCAGAAAATCAAGTCCCTGATGTCCCGTCAGGTGTGTTATTTCTTCTCTTTCATCAGTCTGCTTCTTTATTTCATTGACGAATCCGGAAGCATTTTAATAAGCTAGCCTGCTAGCTAAATATAAATAAACAGTAAAACAGCTTATGCACAGTTTATAGACCTGCACATTTCCTCATAGCATCATAACGCATTCAATCACCAACGAAAATAACTGAGAGATTACTATAAAATGGTAATGTGAGCTCTTGGCCAGGAGCTTAAAATGCTGCTGAGATGTACTTTATTGAGTTTAAAATAATCAAATCAATAAAGAATCTTCCTTTTTTGACCTGTCATATATAGACGTTTAGACTACAAACGTACGGTACAAAGGGGTTAAAGACACACCCTAAAAAAATGTGCTTTTCACTACTCCCATAATGTATGATTGCAGAAAAAATAGATGTTTTTATTGAAAATTGATGGAGCAACAGATTTTGTGTGAAAATAAATCATTATTTTGTTTAAATCTTATAAATGTATGAGGTGGCATGGTGAGCCTTTTATTCCACATATCGGGTAAAAGACACTAAGTATTGATACAAATACTTTAACTAAAATAATATGCTTTTAACAATGTCTAAGTTAATACTTGTTCAGAACAATCACTTTAGCAAAATGTGTAGGGGAGAGTGGGGTGAGTTGTGCCAGTTTTTACTCAAAGTGACTTTAAAGTGAGGCCATGGCAGTAATGCCTTCAACTTAAGGATGTACATATATTTCAGGATGTGGTGCATCCCTGAGAACAATAACTTTGGATCTGAAATAAATTGTTTCAGAAATATAGCTCTTGGAAAAAAAGTGGTCTCATGGCACAACTTGCCCCTGGTGCGGGGGAAGTTGTGCCTTTGGGGGAATACATTGGGGGTAAATTGTGCCAGTGATTTCTGAAGTAAAACAGAACATTTTAATGTTATGAACCATACTGCTATATGAAAGCAAGATAAATTCAATACAAAATTACTAATTTAAGGTTTATTTAGATATTGTCACCCTGGAATACCATAGCATGCGTTTTTCCTACTATGGTCAATTGCATAGGGATTTTGTATTGAACATAACTCTGGATCACAGTGTCATAGAGACAAGGGGGCGGGCTCATTTTACTCAGACGACCAATAAGTCTCTCAGGAACATTGTGAAGCTATCAAGCTACGCCCTAGCAACCATTTAGAGCACCATAGCAACACAATATATGATATTTGTGAATCATTTCAGGCAAAAAGGCTTTTGCAATAGATGCGTTGTCTGTCAATTATGTAACATATAAGAATAAAGTGACTAGGCTAATTTCTAAACATCCTATTGTGACATAGGCCACTTAAAAACGGAATAAAACTTCTCTTTAATAACATAGTGCAAACTCAAAACTGAAATCAGTGTTAGCTAAATTAAACAAATAACAGGCAGGCCCAAGTAAAACAATGATGAGGCATGCCCATCTCCTCACTTCTCAAGATTATCCCCTGTGAGTATGTAGGTCTAGGTGGTCTGGATCTGGCACAACTTAACCCAGGCCCTTTGGCACAAATCACCCCGGACCCACAAGTTTGAAAAACTAGCATGATCCAGCAGTTAAGAGCTAACATCATGCTAACTGTATAGACTCATTGTGTAGCCTACTAAAGCACTAAAACGTGTGAAATGTTTTCAAACTTGTCTATAATTGTTCAGACACTACAATCAAAAAACCTTAATCATAGAAATTTTACTTTGAAAGGGAAAAAACAGTTTTTTGCACTAAAATATGCTTAACTCTCATGCCATGTGTCTCTCTTCTTTGGAGGACGAGTAAAAGTGATTGCTTTTCAAAATTATGTGGTCACATGACCAATTTCTTCTATGGTTTTCCAGAAACAAGGGTGGAACTACTTCCCCCCCCTGGCACAAATCACCCCACTCTCCCCTACCATTTTTGGTTTATTTTGATAAATAAAAGAATTATTTTTTGTTCAACAAATATACTATCATTAGTGTTCATTTTAAAAAATACAGGAGAAGGAGCTATATATATATCTTATATATATTTATCAGATATAATATATATATATATAAGATATATATATATATATATATATATATATATATATTAAATATGATGGTTTCATTATAAATATGGTGACTATCTCTAAGGTAGACACCCAATTTGATGAATCTAACCATGTCATTTCAACACATGGAAAAGTCAACCAGCTATTTCTCATCATGTTAATTATTGTGTCTTTTACCCCAAATACATATTCTTCCGTAATTGAAAAACTGTTGCTTTATTTACCTTGAACAAAACTGAAAATCATTAACAAGAACTTTGTGTCAAAACATAGTCAGTAATTTTATCGATTTTCATTTGCTACATAAATCTACAACATTTAAAATTAAATTATTCAAATGAGTGGTTTAAAAGAGAATAAAGTCAAATACGCCTTTTACCCTGGTGCGCCTTTAGCCCTGTTGTACCCTATGTGTCGTTAAACATTTTTTTGTCTTTGTGCAGTTTGATCCCAATGGTGGATTATTGCTCTTTTTTCTTTCTTTTTTTAAATTATCATATAACCTCCCCATAAGTCGATTCCTAATATTTATGGTTTACTGTTGATTTTCTTTGCCAGGGTCTGAAAAGTCCCCAGGAGAGTGTGGTTGACATGAGCCCTGTGGAGACCTTCAGGAGCCCCAGCAAGGTCAGTTCATGTTCTCAAACCAAACCTGCGCTGTTTCTCCATTAAGCCTCACATTTGTGAACAGATTTTGTTGTAAAAACAACAACAACAAAAACCCACAGCAGCCCGTCTCAGCATTCACTGAAGAAACTTGTCAAATGAGTGCTGAAAAATGTCTTTGCAGACTAGATGAACCAATCCTCTTTGTATATTATAGTCTATGTACGGATTAAAATGCTCTTCTCAAGACCATATCTGATAAACTTCAGTGAATTCTGTCCTGCGCGCTGCAGATCGCTTCATAGTCTAGTGTTTTCTCAGATGGCTGTGAGTGGAAAATATGCACAGCATAACCTGAGTTTTATCCTCCTGGGTATTATTAATCATAGTGTGATAAATAAATGTACCTTTGTAAAATGACATTTCATCTAAAACCGACAACTAGACATGCCTTTTTATTCATATGTAACTTCTTTCATGTTTTTGAAATATTTACTAATAAAGTAGAGAGTAGAGCTGCACAATTCTGGATACATTGAGAATCATGATTTATTTATTTAAAATAGAAATCACAATTCTATGAATAGACAAATAAGCAAAATAACGTAATTTGCTTGAGGTTCTGACTTTGTTCATTTCTGCAGTCTATTCATTTTTTTTTATTAATTTAAATAAAAATTATTTTTTTTTTTTAAAATAAATTATTCAATGAATCGCTCATAAAGGCTTGTTTCATGACTGGATGAATCAGCATTTTTTAATGAAACTCTTAGTCTTGAATGATTCAATGACAAAAACTTATATTTAGCCGTCACTTGTCGCCACCTACTGGTGTAACGTTGTAATTGATACAATCTTTTTTTGAAGCATCAAGTTACTTTCAAAATGTGATTTTCTCTATTTTGATCGCTACTATAGAAATCAGTGTTTATTTTTTTTTCTGTACTTCCGTGATAATTTGAATTATTGTAAGACAGAAATAATGATACTGTGTCTGTTTGTAAAGTTGTTTCATGCCTATACAGGGCTGCCAACTTTTGAGTTTAGCTTGGAGTGAGATTTTTTTTTTGGGTGGGTGGGTGGGTGGGGGTGTATATGTAAAAACAAATATTGCATCACAATAAGTGTAATTGTGATTGTCAAAACATTTGGTAACTAAATAGAATTTTATGCAGTTTAGTGACAACATGTTACAATGTTTACATTGTACAATGACTGGTAGGATACAGTTTTTATTATTGCTTGACAACAATTTCAAGATTTCAATTCCATTATTGTGATTTGATTCCGATTTTGATTCAATATTGACTCATTTGGATACATGTTTATTTTAAATTTTATTTTAAAAAATAATCTCACCTAATGCTGTAAACATAGAGGGCCCAATCTGCTGGTATTTTTAAAGGTTAAAAATAACAAATTAAATTAAATATAATGCAGTTTTTGTTATAATAACAATTATTTAATGACATAAGTAAAAATATAATAAAAATGTAATATAATGCTCAGCAAAATCTCATCTCTAGCTATTTTTTCTATTCAATTAACATATGGTCATTAAATGGCTTTCCTGAGGTAAATGTAACGTTATGTGACATAATTGTTCTCCTGCTGTTATATTGACCTCTTTCCATGGTTGAAAAACACTAATTGGTCGATATTATGTATACTTTCGGTAAATTGTACTGCATCTTTAAATAAAAAAGTGATGATCGGTTCACGTGCACTTGAACTGAGGCGCTCAGCGATCTGTCACGTCACATTTACAAGCGCCAAACGTATTTTTATCTGAATTTCGTAATAAAATTGACGGAATCTAAGAGCTGAGAATTAGTAAAAGTACATCTTTGCTCCGCAATTTTTCTGTGCGTGAGAAAATGGATGTGTGGCGTGAGAGCGTGTGAAAAGTGTCAATTGCGTGAGTGAGTCTCACGCTCAATGCGTGAGAGTTGGCAGCCCTGCCTATATATGACAACTGCTCTCTCGGGGTCATTGCCAACACAGATTTGAATGTTCGCTGTGATCGCAGACTTGTCAAAGGCTTAATAGACAGGCGAATCGTTGTCATTTAGGTATAAGATGGGTGTTTGAATCGAGATTGTGATCTTTTCACATGCAGCCAGAGAGTATGAAAAGGTTACTCGGACTGAGCTTTAGTGTAGCAGTGCCACTGAGTTGAATTTTGACCTTCATTCAGTGAGATAAATGTAAGTTGGTCGTGGTCCAGTGCACTAATTCTAGCACTACCTCACAGGTCCATTAAATCAATTGGACCGCTCTGTGATTGGTTTCTAAGCTGATTTTTTTAGCACTCTTCACCACAGCTGTGATATCTTTTGCTGACACTTTTTACTTTTATTATAATCCCTAGTTATTGGCTACATAAATTTCCCAGATCAAACAGACTCACCATCTCTCTTTTACCATCAGAGAGTTTTTGTTGTTATTCTGTATCAGTTGTTTTATATTACACATACTTTTCAGAACCATCTGGCCTGGATCCCTGGTGGGCTTTGTTTCAAATTTTTTTTCTGAAACAACTGAGGCAGTGAGAAAGTGTTTGAGCGTTGAATCAAACGGTCTATCCATAGCATGTTGAGGAAAATGATGGATTAGGCCTCTCAAATAGCCACCGAGCACTTCTGAGCCAGTAATGAGCACTGTGTGTAGGAAAAATAGACTTTGCTAGTTGGTCTTTATTATCCCAAGATTATCAGTTTCTTGAAAGTGAAAGTTCTAGGGGAGCATGCTGTTTTTTAACAGTTTGTTTTAATAAGGAAACAAGATATTTCCATCTTATTATTTTTATAGAGTTCAGGACACACAAGAGACATTTTCTTCTTCTTAAAGTCCCCATGTAGGCAATAAATGAATCCCTTAAAACTCATATTTGATCACCAAAATGACATTTAAAACATGTTCCTGTAATTTATTCCCCCTTCATTTCTTAAAATAGCTTGAATGCAACTCTACACCCCTGCTTCATTAAGTATGCGCAGATCCATAAATATTCTAATTAGCCCCGCCTCCACTCATGCCAGTACACAGATTCACTCAGCCGACTTAGTGAGGTGAACGCTGCACAATGGTGTCTCAATTTACAGCGTCAGACACATAACGGTAATTAATATGATTAGCCTTTTGCTTGACTGTTATCAAACAGCTAATAATGTGTTGCTAATATAGGGTGACCATACTTTAGTTTTCAGAAAACAGGACAGGGGCGTGGTTGATGGGTGGGGGCGTGGTTTGGGGAGGCGTGGTTGATGGGCAGGGGCGTGGTTTGGGGAGGCGTGGTTAATGGGTGGGGGCGTGGTTGGGGTGAATGCATCAAAAAATACTTGACAAATGCATTCACAACCTCTATGTTATTGTACTTTAATACATAAAGTAATACATCCTTTCCATTCAATGTTTGGCCCGCAACAATAGAATACTTTTTTTTTTTTTTTAAGTTTAGCTTTTAACACATTTTACATGACACTATTTATTTTCATGGCCATAGCATAGGTTAAAAATCTACTACTAAAATAAAAGATCTACTACACTATTTAAAAAAAAAATAAAAAAAATAAATTCCAATCCTCCTGATGTTCTCTTGTAGCCATAATGTACCATAATGTCACTTGCACCTTTATTTGACACTGACACGTGCGTGCCAGCTTTGCAGTTCATGCATTCTGCTTTACACGGATCCCGACCGAAACGAAAACATGGGAATTTTTTCTGTAAATCATCTGTGAATTTACATCTGGGCTTTTTTTTTTTTTTTCGCTGTAAGCTACTTACATGTTATCTCGCACTTGACCGTAAACTGAAGCGTCGCTGCTAAAATTCTGTGAACGTAAAGTCCGCCTACTTTGATTTGATTGGTCATTTCAAATATTCTGACATTGACAGACCAATGAGGCTGAGATGAACACACACACAGGCCTCTGTATCTGACGTGCTCTCTGCTTGCCGCTGCTTATTGAGGAACGCGCTGATTATAACAAGACGGGGTGAAGCCGAAGCCGGTTTCATATGTTTTGTGTGCAAACTGCAAAGGCAAGCGCCAGTCAATTTAAACTACACGCGCAATGGCCCAATAAAAAATAATGAAAACCAGGACATTTTCATCACTTTATAAAAAACAGGCAGGACGGCCAGGACAGGACGTGAAAACAGGACATGTCCTGGGAAAACAGGACGTTTGGTCACCCTATGCTAATATTATACAAACCATGTTCCCGTTCGCCATCTCAGTCTGTCTTCTAACAATCATCAGAAACGCTTTGAACAACTCAGAACGTCAGTGGAGAAAGGCATATAGTTCATCATAACATCGTAATATACATCATACTCCCACTATATTGCCTAATCTACCCGATTTTTCATATCAACAGAAAAATATACCGGGATAACCTGGCATGTCTTGAGACTCCCCTGCTAGTTCGCTATTAATGATATGCTAAAGCCCGCCGGCACATTCATGTGATTGGTTACAAGGTAGTTTGTGACGTCAGAAACACCAGTGATTTCAAACCGTGTTTTTTGAGACTGTCTTTAGATCACTGTAGTTTTAGGGAGAAAGGGCTCTGCAATGGTGTTGACTTATGAATTTGCACATGGTTTGTCTTAAAGCACATTAAACACACCACAGACTTAGGACTTTAAAGGGGTCATCAGATGCAAAATTCACTTTTATATGGTGTTTGTATATAAATGTGTCTTTGCAGTGTGTGTACACAACCACCATATAATGAAAAAAATCCTTTCACTCCTTTATTTTTTTATCCTTTTTCCTGAGCAATAGGATGTCAAATTGCTCATGCTCCACCCACGACCACTGGCGGACTGTCCCGTATTAGCATATTTCCCCCTCAGCCATTTGTATTCTGTCCACCAAGGCAGTACTTTACATGTCTTGTGTTGACACGCCCCACGGAAGAGAGGGGTGGGGTGAGCAGTTGCTCATTATCATTTAAAGAGACATGCACCGAAACGGGTCGCTGTGATCAGAGCTGTTTTTGAGGAGGTAAAAAGGTGTTGTTTTACACAACCATTGAGGAATTTTAACCAAAGTATGTTACAAACTTTACATGAAGACCCTAAAGTGTGCATCCGATGACCCCTTTAAGTACTGTTGTGGCAAAAAACAATCATCATCACTGCATAAGAGACACCAAGAATCAAATTGTATTTTAAAAGATATTTATTCTCCTCCATGAGGCTTAGTCACAAAATCACAGCAGCTACCCCGTGACGTGAGCAAGACCTGACACCCAGCCCAGGAAATTCCCTTCTTATACTCCTTCTTCAAGGTCTTTTCTCTGTAGTTTTCCGCTCACCCAGCCACATCTAGCTGATTTAGAACAGAATGACCCCTTTAACCCCCCTTGGCTAAATTATCTTCCATACCCAAAGAGTTAAAGGTTCTTAACCATTTGTCTTACTGTGTGTGTCTTGCTTACGTCAGGTGTACAAACATACATATATCCTGTTCACATTCCACAATATAGACATGTGACACATTATGTTGCAATATATGTTGAAAATCAATGGAAATCAGATTTTTCCATTACAGTACTAAAGATTTTTATTTGCAAACTTTTTTTTACTAGCCCCATGACAAATATGGTAAAATATGTTATTTATTTCATTAGTTAGTGGACCATATATTTGTTTGATTTGTTCTAGTCTGTAAAACCATAGACTGTAAAAAAAGAAAAGGGGAAAAAAAGATGGACGACGTGTCTCCACTTCCTTCCACTATAAAAAAATGAAGCCAACATATCCCAAAAATAACCGTTGACATCTTGCGCCAATGCTGTCATTTTGAGCCAGAGTCTGCAAACTTATTGGAAAAAACGAACACTTGAACATATGTCAGCGTGATAAGAAGTACCTAAAATGGCTGAACCCATCTTTGGACAATTTAAATTTTATTTATTTATTTATTTTTCTTTTTCTCGCCGATTCCCCAGAGAGGGCTGGGTTTATGACCTATCCTGCAGCCAGCCACTACGGGGCGAATGAAACGCTTTGGCTTCACTTTTCAGAACGTGTGCTAACTAATGTTAACAAATGAGACTGTAAAGTGTAACCACCACTTTTATATTGTGATTTTAAACCATGTGTTATTTTGTGATTCCTAAAAATGTATCTGGCTAACTGGCTATATTTATTTTTTTGCCTAAAGGCCAACTTATATTCTCATTTAACTTTTGTTAAATGTTCATTTTGTGTCTTGTGTTCTGTGTCATGTAAAAATATTAAATATGGTAGAATGTGCTTTGGGATGTTTTGCTTGGCCAGAACAATTGAAAGGACCCATTTCTCTTGCACAATCACTTGTGTCCTCTAGATGGCGCTATAATCACATAATTAACGCATCAGGCAGTCTTGAAAGCCTCTGGATGAATCACTGAAAATTAATGGACATTTATGCAGTTTATTCACCTCATTAGTCTAATGTCGTCATCACCGTCGTCATATTATGAAGAATATATTGTAATATGTGAAATATTATTCATAAGATGATTCATTCTCAAGCGTGGGTGTGCTTTTACAGGTTAAAACCACATATAAATTCATAATCAGCAACTTTCCTTCCCATATCCTGAATTTATCATTATTTTTAATGGAGTCTGATATTTGTAAAGATGTCACTAATAAAAGCTGGGGCAGTTTGTGTTCTGCATCTCACAGCGGCTGTCCGTCTCTTCCCTCTCATCTCGGTCCATGTGAACGAATGCTTATTGTTATTTTTAATACGCCGCTAATTCACACTCTCACCTGCGTTTGATCAGCATCATTCAATAACCCTTCAGTTCACTCATCCTAAGCTTTGATTGCTGCATAGCACGTCAAATCACACTTTTATGTGCAAATAGACTCTCGTTCGTCTTCGTCTGCGCGCAGGGAATAAAAGGACGAGAGGTGTTCATTTTGGTAAACATTGTCAGTCTACATGGGATGGAAAGATAATTGAACAAAGGCTTGGCGACCATTTTAATTAGTGTGGTAGAGTTTTTGTTTTATTTTCCAAGTGACCGTTTGGGTGGAAACTGATTGATGTTTTCTCTCATCCGATTGGATCGTGGACTTCATTCCCACCTAATTTGTCGCAATTTGTCAACCTTTTTTCATAGTGCCTGTGTTCGGAAGTAAAGTGTTTTTTACACTAATACTGGACTGGCGTAGAGAGTCTTGCACATGGTTTTCAGTAAAGTATAGTAGTTTTCAGTGAAAATCACTGTGATTATTGTAAAGAACAAACATAATTCTAGGACCTAGATCTGTGAAACCATATTTTTAGAACCAATTATGGTCTTTCACCTTTAGCCTTTCAGGATGTTATGCGGCTTTTAATAGTTTTTAGTAAATAAATGAATCAAATGTGTCCAAGAAACATGTGACATTTTCTAAGATTTAGCCCCTCACATGCACTGGGAATTTTCTCTCCCACAGATTGGATGTTTTGACAGGATACGCATTCACATCCCCCCCCCACACACAATAAGATTATATAAATATATATGTATTTCCCTGGGGGGCTGTTATTTTCTACTAAAACACCTCAAAACCACTACAGCACTTTCTTAAACACCTAAAACAAATGGTTTGCTAAAGTACTGCTAAATGTGCAAAATATTCTATATTTAACTGTACAGTAGCTTAAAGTGATAATAAAAATTCTGTCATGAATTACTCACCCTCATGTTGCTACAAACCCATAATACTTTCGCTCATCTTCGAAACACAAATGATGAAATCTGAGAGCTTTGACGCCTCAAGTTCATAAAGAGATCGTATAAAACTAATCCATATGAATTGAGCGGTTTAGTCCGAATTTTCTGAAGAGACACGATCACTTATATGATGAACAGATTGAATTTAGGCTTTTATTCGCAAATAAACATTTATCAGTGAACATAAAAGCTCAACCGAACCTGATCGATGCACGAGAATGAACCTCATTGGTTCTCACGCATCAAGTGAACATGCTTGAGTTTCCGTTTACAACAACTGATGTGTGCGTTGATGAATGTTTATGTCAATAAAAGGATAAATTCAATCTGTTATTAGGATTAGTTTTACGATCTCTTTAGGAACTTTTTGAATCGTCAAAGTAATAGGTGCATAGCTGTCACAGAAAGCTCTCAGATTTCATCAAAAAGATCTTCAGATGAACGAAAGTCTTACTGGTTTGGAGCAACATGAGGGTGAGTAATTAATGACATAATTTTCACTTTTGGGTGAACTATCACTTCAAAGATGTACTGAGTTTCAAAAAAATTTTTTTTAACTAAAGCAGAAGTAGTTATCAAATACTTAAGAGCCAAAAAGGATTATTTTTACTCATTGTGTTACTCCAAAAAAATTATTATTGTTGGTACTACTACTAGTTGTACTACTTATATTTTAGTTTTTATTTTAATGTTGTTTTTTATTGATTAAGTAGCTTTTTGAATTTCAAGTCAACACATTTTTTGATGTATTTAAAAGTAATGGCTGTGGGGTAAAATTTTACCCACAGTAAAACGGAGGGTGCATTTTCTCAGATCAGTGGAAGGTTATGTTAAAATGTACTTTTCAGGGCAAGGTGAACCGTCTGGGTGGAGGACAAGTCCAAAATAATAGAAATGATAAGCCAATTCACCTTTTAACACTCTTAAAAAATGAATTAAGGCGATACAATGCAAGTTTTTAAAGCTATTGTGACATATACTTTTAAATTCGATCAATATCTTTAAATGGCCTATAAATAAAAATTGGTTCTTAAAAATTACTTTGAGGGACAGAAAAGTTCCCCTAATTAAATGATCCTCTGCTAAAAGTTAATTTTGTCATTATTTACGAATGCACTTGAAAATGTAGATTACCTTAAAGATAACGGGACTTTTGCAACTTTTAGTCCAAGTCTTATTTTGATTTCAAGGTGTCTTTAAGGCTTAATGGTAACCAGTGAGCCCAAGGATTTTGTCTTTTGTTCTTGTCGTGCGTGTACCAGTGGAGTGACTCATACCACCCCACCCTCTGCGGATGCTGATGCCGTCTCTCAGTGAGTTCACCCACGCTCCCTCACAGCCTGCAACACACACACACACACACACACACACACACACGCTGCATCATGTGTCTTTGAGGAGATTAAATGCTTTCAGGCCAAATCATTCCTCAGCTTCTATCTCAATGACATCAAATTGCAGTCTTTATATGAAGATCCTTCATAAATTAGCAAGTGTCCAACTCTGGGTTCTTTCAGTAGTTTCAAACATGAATAAGTGGTTTATTGATGTGGATCGCTTTATGTGAGTTTGGCTGACTGCTGTAATTAAAGGGTTTTTAAACGTTCTCTCAGCATCTGCGTGGCTCAGTAAGTTTGTCTCAGTCCTGGTCGCAGAGCAGTTTTAACCACATTGCATCACGTCTTGTGAATCGTGCGTAATGAGTCTCTCAGCATCTCTCTTCAAAGAAAAGAGGACGACTTTGTTTCTTCAAGCTGTTTTGAGTGAAATTGATGTTCCTGTGCTGATCCTCATTAAGGTTCATGAAGGGTGTTCCTCAGGGATAGGTGCTAAGACCACTTAATCTTTGCTCTCAGCTTGGCTAATCATCAGGCGTGAGAAATAATCAATGTTCAGACCCCGTTTTTAGGTGCGAGGCAAGCTTCCCCACGATGGTGTCCCAGAAGCAGTGAGATTTCTCTACCAATACTAATTCTCATTTTTCTTTCTCTCCCCACAGGAAGAGCTGAGGGAATTGAGGGAGCAGCCCACCGATCCACTGGCAGAACAGGAACTCATTGACAACATAGAGGAAGTGTACTTCTCCAGTGACTCCTTTGACATGGTGCAATACGAGCTTGAGGTGTGTATGAGAGAAAGTCATATTATTTCCATGTCTATATACCAGAATCTAAGATGTTTAGCATTTGAAAAATAGAGATGGTATGAAATGAATATAATAAATAACATAGAGACACTGTATCTATCTATCTATCTATCTATCTATCTATCTATATATATATGTATATATATATATATATATATATATATATATATATATATATATATATATATATATTTATATTTATATTTATATTGATATATATATATATATATATATATATATATATATATATATTTATATTTATATTTATATTGATATTGATATATATATATATATATATATATATATATAGGTAAGATTTTAAAAAATAAGTCTCTTATGTTCACCAAGGCTGCATTTATTTGGTTAAAAAAAGTCACATTGTAATATATTATTACAATTTAAAATAACTGTTTTCTATTTAAATATATTTAAAAATGTGATTTATCCTGCTAGCCAGCATCCTGTTTCAGTCCCTAATTTCTTTTATCAAAGTTCACACTTCACATTTGAAACTGTATCAAATGCCCTTCTTGAAAAAAGAAACATTTCAGTAAGCATTCCTAGTTAAAAAATTTTCCTAAAAATAACAGCTAGGTGGCAGGTGCATCTTAGGGCTAGCTAGCATGTTAGCTTAGCACACCATCAATACACGACAATTTATCAGTTAAACCAATTAAACAATTTATATAAAAACCATGTTTTTGCTTCAAACTTACTTTATAACGCAAGTCGAGTGTTTTTAAATAACCTTCTGTGATCTGATTTGGCTTCGGATAAAAAAAAATCGGACAGAAAATATATTATTTCATAATGATGAAGTCTATATCGATTAGCATTACATTATAAATCTAATCTATTATTATGAAAATACCTGACATGGTTTGAAGAACACAGACAAATCATATATCGTTGCAATCATGTTTATTGTCTCCAAAACACCTTTATCTGCATGTTACAGCGATCTCTGGAAGCTTTGTTTAGCTCTTCTTCATGTGTTCCATATATGGACTAAATGTGCATAGGGCGCCCTCAGGCTGCCAGTATGGATTGAAAAAACATCTGAGTATCCAGCACTCATAATGATTACTATGATGATAATAATGAATGACACTGAAAATTGGATTAATGATGCTGAAAATTCAGCTTTGATCACAGGAATAAATTACATTTTATAATATATTCAAATAGAAAACAGTTCATTTGAATTGTAATAATACTTAACAACATTACTGTTTTTTTGTTTTTTTTAATCAAATAAATGCAGCCTTGGTGAGCATAAGGGACTTCTTTTAAAAAGTTAAAGTTAAAACTTTCATAATTAGTTGTGTCCTAATTTCTATACATGCAAGATTCTATACATTTCAAAAGCTGCACTGAATGAGAATTATAGTGGAAAGTAACTACTCTCAATTGAGTCCAAACTTTTTGGTTTTTGTTCTTTCTCTGTTTGGGGATGGGGCATTAGGTGCTATTTGTTTATTCCTCTATAACAAAGTTGGGCTGCATCAGCTTTTTAATCAAAGTAAATCTTTGTTAGAGCTGTTCTGCTGCTGTTGTTTATTGAACTCTTAAGAACTGGAGATGATTTGCCCGCTTCTGTGTGAGCAGTATCTGCCACCATGTTCAAACTCAAGAATTTACATATAGTACCATCAGAATAAAAGACATTCTCAAATCTCAGATCTTTCTCTGTTTGTGTATGCTTTCCCAACAGAAACTCCCTCCGGATCTGAATCTTCTGGAGCTTGAGGAGTACAGAGACAAGCTGAAGAGACAACAAGCAGCTGTAAGCATCACATTCAGATAAATCTTAAAGAAACTGTCCGCTCGCTCAGAGGCTGCTTGCACATACTGTATGATATCAGTGCTACTTTTGCATCATAACTGATACCGTTTTATCTATGGGTTTATACCTTATTCTATTACTTTATTTTATTTTAATTTATCTGATAAATTCTTTTGAAATATTTTTATTATCTCAAACTGATCAGACTTAAATCAATACATTAAATACATTTTTAATCAAACTTTTTAAATATTACAGATATTAAATATTTAATAACTTTTTCACTATGTTGGGGAAATCACCTGCATGTCTGAACAGCCTCTTTTTTTCTCTGAGCTTTGACCTTGGAAATACTTTTCAAACACTTTTTGTACTGTCAAACTTCATCAAAGTTTTTAATATTGAAAACACCAATGACACAAAGGAATAAAGTTTCTTTTTAAATTTTGTATATTTTTAATTACTTTCATTGTTTTGTTTTTTTTGGATATGTTAGACCTTGCACTTATACTTACTTTTTGGAAAATAAATAAATTACTGTTAATGTCTTAGAAAGTAGATGAAAGGGGTAAGGGGATTTTCAGGCACAAATTTAAGTAATAATAATAACATCAACAACAATAAAAAAAAAAAATATATATATATATATAAATATTTATAAATATAATAATAATGATAGAAATTTGCGTTAATATTGAGTCAAACCATTTCATTTCATTTTTTAACGTTAGGTTATAAAATTATGACTTTGGATTTGTTGTATATTTAATGTTTTCCATGACTGAAGGAATTATTAATCCCATATTGCTTATACTGGAGTAATGGCTGCTGAAAATTCAACTTTGAAAAAAAAAAAAAAAAAAAAAAAAAAAAAAATATATATATATATATATATATATATATATATATATATATATATATATATATAATTTGTAATATATTAAAATTTATTAAAATAGAAAACAGTTATTTTAAATTGTAATAATAATTCACAACATTACTCTCTTTTTACTGTATTTTTGATCAACAAATAAATGCAGTTTTGGTAACAACCCCAAACCTTTGAAGTTTTTTTTTTTTTTTTTCAGATTTATATATTTAATGAAAATATTTTTGGGAAAAAATTACAATTTTAGGAATTGTTTAGTGAATTATTATTATTATTCCCCTATTTTGACCCATTTCAGAGCTCATATATCATCCTGCTGCAAACGTGAAACGTCAGTTTTATGAGTGTGTTTATTAGTGTGCACGGTGTAGTGTGCTTGTGAACGCGTGAGTACATTCTGTCTTGATCCGGGGTGATCCTCAGTTCACTGCAGCCTTGGAAACAAATTTATAAAGAGGAATGTCACCCTCTGTCTTTGTTGTTTCTTGCTTAAGATGCTTGCTTGCTCACAGCTGTCCTATCGGCCCAGCGCAGGGTGAAAGATTCGGCCCCCGGGATCCTTAGGGGTACCCGATGACTCAGTCTGACGTGATCTGTTGTGGTCTGCCACGAGTTGGTCCCCACAGGGGCCCTGTCCCCGAACGCTGGTCCCGGGTCATGACAGACAGCTGCAAGCACCAGATGACGAGCTCTGCATGAGGCCAGCTTCCCGCTGAATGCCATTACTCTGCACGCTCACACGCCGTGGTATTTTAGTCCTGATTTACACAAGCTCCTCCAGTGTCATTTACAATAGAGTATGTGGCCTTAACACATCATTACTGTCAATTTCTCCCTCAGCTTAAGTCAAATGATTTTGGAGATGGTTTTCTCTAGAGGGCCCATATGCGCTGTCTCTGAATGTGGCGTTTGCAGATGTGGGTTATTGTGGATTTGATGGGTCACTGGGAGAGAAAAGCATCTGGTCTGTTGGAGGTGGCTCTATTCTTCTGCTAACATGCAGCTCTGACACTTCTTTGGCAGGAGCTCATCTCTGAGCTAATTGGTTGTCTGCACTGCACGTGTGTTTCAGAATAAGCCGGTCTTTTCCCTTTGCCTTTTAGGGGGGCAGGAATAATTTTTCAGTACTGATAACCTTCTCAGCAGCGTGATTTTAGTAGGACACACCTACTCATTCTTTATTAATACAACTTTTACAACAATTTTAAGTCATTAAAATGATGAAATTGCACAAATGGAGGCAAGAAAAAAAAAGGAGGTTAAATCAAAACTTTCTTCTTAAAGAATATGTTTCCAGAGAACTGTACTATCCTGTCCAAGTCATTCATAAAAAAAAAATTGTTACATAATTCTTGCAATTCTTACTTTTTTCCTCAAAATTGTGATAAACTCGCAATTAAAAAAAAAAAATAGAGTAAAAATTGTGAGTTTATATCACTATTCTGAGGAAAAAGTCAGAATTGCAAGAATTTTGTCATTATATCTAGAAATTCTGACTTGTTTCTCAGAATTGCGAGTCAGAATTGTGAGATATAAACAGCTATTTTACTTTTTACTGTATTTTTGATCAAATAAATGCAGCCTTGGTGACCATAAAATACTTTTTCAAAAACATTACCAGACATCAAACTTTTTTGAAATGTAATTTTTTTCCTCCAAATAAAAATATTTAATGAAAATATTTTGCAAAAAAAATAAAAATAATGCAATTTATAGTGATTGTTTCCAAAGTGTCACCCAAAAATCACACTATTGGTTGTGGCAAGGATGAATTTGTGTGAGGAATGTTTTGAAAGCGACAGTTTTTACACTCTTCTTGAATTGAATCTATTTAATCTTGTAGTCATTGTCTGTTACAGTACATCTGGCAATGAATGTCAATCGATTCACTTGTAATATAAATAAAGCTGCATTGACCAGGCTCAACAGATATGTTGTTTACGGCTGGCCTTTGTTCACTCTTCTGTCTTAAGTTTTTCTTTCCAGTCCTAATTTAATGTCATGCTGTTTTATCTGATTAGATGACTGGAGGAAGCCTTTGCTTGTAGTCATTAGATAAAATGAACAATATTAATAATGAATTTTATTAATCAAGTAAAATTCGTTTGTGAGAAAGATTGTCATAATTGGAAAATAAGGTGGATTTGTAAGTTGGTCTCTGGATTTGTAGAACCAGCGGTAGTGAAATTGCAGGTTGTTTACTGCCCTGGTGCAAGCACTGGTTAATAGATTTCTAATTAGAGTTATTACCCATGCATGAATCACTCAGTTGGCTGCCCGAAGGCATACAGAGAGAGAGTCTTGTGCCTCCCTGACAGACAGCTTTGCCGGTTGTCATCGTGTTCAGCCTGTCGAAGTCAGACGGAGTGTGTTGGCCGCCTGTCTTCAGAGTCTCTGTCTTAGTTTTTGGAAAAAGCACACCGGATGGCTCCTCACAGCTTGTTTTCTCATTCTGGCTTCGATCCGTCCTGTGAGGTCTTTTACAGAAATGAATGACCAATAGGTGGAGCAATGAGCTTTGTGAAAATCATGTTCCCTCCTCCTGAGTCGAGGTCTCTTTTGGCCATACTTGCACAATGTGAAAAATGCCTTCACTCATTCCATAATTAAATTGCAGGTTCACTTGGTGTTAAATAACACTGTTCTAATTCCTAGTTCTTGTGATTTTAATAATCAATTAGAAAAATTTGGCTTAAAGGGATCACCCAAAAATAACAATTCTGTCATCAATTACTCAATCATTTTGTCTGGACCTATCATGCTTTTTTACATTTTCAACTTTCTTTAGTGTGTAATGTTGCTATTTGAGCATAAAAAATGTCTGCAAAGTTACAAAGCACAAAGTCACTCCAAAGTGAGTTATTCTCTATATCAGTGTCACTGTTTCTGAACTCCCTGAAATGCCTCCATTGTAGTCTTGAGTTTTCTTCCGAGAACGAACACGTCACAATATTCCTCATTTAATATATTCCTGCAATATTCCTGCTTGAGTTGCGTTAGTAGTGTGTTGAAATTTGCGGTTACGGTAAAGGAACATTTCCAAAACACGCTTGAAATGGTTGACCAATCACAACACACTGGTCCAGCCGACCAATCAGAGCACACTGCGCTTTTCAGAAGGAGGGGCTTCATAGAGACAGGAACTAAACGGAGCGTCACTGACAGACTGGGAAGAGAGGTGCTGCAACAATGTGAAAAAATAATGTGTGTGTTTTTTAACATTCAAGCATGAAAATCTATTCTGGTAGACCCCAAAAACAAAATCAAGACTTTGAAAAGGGCATAATAGGTCCTTTTTAAACCTGTATGAGAGTTATTTTAGTATCATTGAGTAATTTAGTTATGTATTTATTTATTATTAAATATGTCTAAATAGCTTTTATGAATTTTTATTTCACTTTTTATTTTAGTTATTCTAGTACATCAAGTTGGAAAAATGTTTCTTTGGCAACTAGCTGAAATGAAATTAAGTTTAAGTGACAAAAAACTCTTTTATTTTAGTTCGCTACAATCACCCGGACCTGTATGACTTTATTTTTTCTAATGCGGAAACACAAAACAAGGTATTTAAACAAAAAAACAAAAAACTTCCATACCATGAAATTTATTGTATGGATATGTTTTCTTTCATGAAAATTATGCAGGTTAGAACGACATGAGGGTAAATAATGATAGAAATCTCATTTTTGGGACACTGTCTCTTTAAGAGCCTAGAATTAATGCATATGTAAAAGCAAGTTGAGGTGCTCTTGAAAATGTCTCTTTCAGTTGTGTTTATCACACACACATCCCAGCGCTCTCCTGCCAGTCGGTCTCAGCTTTTCGCACAGTGTGATCTGCTAACATACGCCACTGCTCAGCTGAGTCTGCCATCTGTTCCGCTCTCACCGACACACCAACACCCTCTCGTTCCTGACAGCCCCACCATGTGACGCACATATCGATCGGAGCGTGCCACAGGATGCCTTATATTTACGGCCTGACCTTCCACAGAGACATTATTACCCACTGACTGTTTGTGCCAAGAAAACTTTATTTATTATATTGTTACAGGCTAATTGTGGCAGATGTGGAAGACATGAAAAGAATTCAATTCAATTAAAAGTCTCATGTTTTATGTTGTTTTTCCCTTTCCTCCTTTTAAAGCCTCAGCTAATGCCTCAAATGATTAAAAAAGAGGCGTTAAATGCTTAAACAGATTATGTAGTCTTGTGAAGCTTGGACATGTCGAACAGATGTTAACCTTTAGGTTGTGTTCTCATCTTACAGGTTTCTAAAAGAGTGGCAGACCTCATTTTGGAGAAACAGCCTTCCTATGTTAAGGTAAGCAGTCTGTCGCATCTGGGGAAATTGGGTCTGCAGGATGGGTTCAATTAAAGGGGGGGTGAAACACTCATTTTCAGTCAATCTCATGTTAATCTTGAGTACCTATAGAGTAGTATTGCATCCTTCAAATCTACAAAAAGTCTTTAGTTTTATTATATTTATAAAAGAAAGATAGGCTGTACCGAGTCTTTCCGGAAAAAAACGAGCGGCTGGAGGCGTGCCGTGTGGGCGGAGCTAAAGCTGTGCTTACGCGCCGAGCTAACAACACTCAGAGACATTTGAAGCAGTTTTACTCACCGCCCGGTTCCAACGCACGACCGCGAACCTTTATCATTGTGACTCCTCGATCCTTAAGCATTAGACGATCTGCAAATCCGTCGATCTGAGCTTTGTTTATAAAACAATCATCATCGAAATGCAGGGAACAAACAGTCTTGCACAACTCCGTTGATGCTCTGGAAAAACAAACTCCATCCACTGGTCCCTTAACGCCGGGTTCTTTGGGAATCTGTGCAGGGTTGTCTTGCCCTGGCGACCAAAAACACACTTCTTTGGTGACATTGACTTCCCTAAAGCCGAGCACAGCGCTTAGATGGGCGAACTGCTTTCGCTCTCTCGCTCTGGTCTACGGTTGCGCGCGCGCCCGCGCCCTTCCGGGAGAAGTGCCCTTAGGACCCATATAAGGAAATTCCGCCCCATCTGACGTCACACAGGCCCATACTCGGAAAAAACTTTCCGAAACTTGTGACAAACCGGAAGGAGAATTTTTGGCACAGAAATACTCCTTCAAACGTACAATTTAATTTTTTAAACTTTGTCCATGTTTAGCATGGGAATCCAACTCTTTAACAGTGTAAAAAAACTCAGTATGCATGAAATAGCATTTCACCCCCCCTTTAACATGTGACTGCTGGCTTGTTCCTTTTTTGTCAAGGTTAGGGGAACAATTTTATGATATAAGTGAATCGAGCCAGTCTGTAAATGTTAAAATACTATTACTCACTGTTTCAATAGTATATCCACAAGATGTAAAAACAATATGCATGTTACTGTAGCATGATTTTAGTGCAATTATTTAGTGGGGAAAAAAATCTTATATGTGACATGAAATTGATCTGAGTTGAAATATTTTATTAGGTCTTTAAATAAGTCTATAATTCTTTGTTGCCATGGCCATACACAAGTTTTAAAGAAGAGTGCACTCATAAAATTATAAAATTCCTATTACTGCTTTTAAATCATCCAAAAAAATTGTCACATTCACTCCCGCTGTAATTGCTTCACTGTAACCTTGACTTTTGTTTCATGATGACTGTAACTGCATCATAGTTACCTTGCTCATTAAACTCTCTAAATATATATTTGTTAAAATAATATTTGAGCGGTATGCTTTGCTGATGATGCTGAAGATAGTGATTTTTATCACTATAACAATTTGGGATCAAAGTGGAAGTAGAAGGAATAGTTAAGGCTCCGTGTCCTCTTGCCTGTGGTCATATTTTTCTTACATCTTTAATCATTATGAACCCCTTTGAAAATGGATCACTTTGGATCACTTTGAAATTTCTCTTGAAGATATTCTCATCCGGAAATGCTCTGCTTTGATCCTTTGCCAGGCTTTTCACCTCACAGTCGTTGTGTGGAATTGTTTGGTGTGTTTGGATTCTTTCTTGACGAAGTTTGAATGACTGAACGATGTATCGTGCTCATTAAATAGTCAATTTTGTTTCTTGATTTAATAGTTTAATTATAACATCAGAGCATCAAATTGAGTCCCATTCCCATGTCTTTTGTTGTACAATTTTTTTTATTGGACTAACTCCTTAAGAATATGTGATCCTTTTAATATTTTAAATCATACAAATTTACTAAGAAGGATGTTTCACTTTCTGTAAGATGGCGAAGAAAAGACTATATTGGTGATTAAAATCACAACTGTTTTTGATGCATCAAATTCTACAGTTTATCTCAGCATCAATCTGTTTCATATCTCAACTGTCCTTAAAGTCCGCGTGAACCGGAAGTTGCAAACGACTTTTCTCCAGTGTTGTGACGTATTTCCCAGTGAAAAGGAATATTGAACAGAGGGCAGGGTTTTACTCTAGTGCTCCTCCTCTCCATCTCTGCTCATAGCAGACTAACGGTTTGAGGGGAGTGGTTTAGCGTTTCCCAACCCAAGCCGTCAAGCCTACATCATCAGAGAAGGAACGCCATTCCAGACCGGAAGTAACTTTTCAGACTTTGATTAAAGATTACGACGGCAAACAATTTTTTTCTGTGTATTAACTTGCACGGATAAATTTTTCACCACAAGACTAGTAATATGCGCTAAAAAAGTAAATAGGGTCAATTTTGTTTTCAGTTGGACTTTAAACTACAGGTACATTTTGTATTCTGTCCAATTGCAGTTCAACTGTATATGTCATACTGGACAATAGCTCAAGTTGTACTGATGTACTGTGAGTTAGCTGGTTTGTCCAAAACATGGGTGATATACAGTTATACTTTAGACAGTTCCATTTGGTGATGCTAGTGGCTCAGAAATTGCATGCTTCACTTTGTGTCGCCCATTACATGTCTTCATCCAAAATGGAATGAAGGTATTCATCTTCTGACCTCAGAAACATTTAAAGATTTCTGCTAGAGTCATGTCACACCAAATTGCCTTTGAGTCATTGTAAGCCAACACAAAAAAGCATTAGATATTCTTGGCGGACAAATAACATATTTTTAATGCCTTCTCAGATGCTTTTATACAACATTGAGAATGCACGTTGAATAAAAAAAAACATTCAGATCACTGGAATAAATCCTTTTATCTATTTATAGCCAAAGTTGATGTTTTGAAGTATACACTAGTTTTGTAACCTTAACAAAAGAACGCTTCAGGAAAGACTAGGAGTCAATAGGTCACCTAAGCCTTGATGTCTTCAACAACGGACATTAGGAGTGTTCACCAGATGGATGTTGAGAGAAGTATAGTTATTTGTTCCTCCATTTGAAGAGCTTTTAAGTCTGCTGGTGCTTTGCCACAAGCCATTTTACACCTCAGCAGCCTGCATTTGTCCCAGGCCCTTCAGAGATAAGATGGGATTTCAGCCATGCTTTTGAGCTGTATTATAGGCAGCCCATGCTTTTAGATTTCTTGTGATACATTTTGTTGTGCTTATCACACATAGTCAAAGAGTGGTGCATTACATCACTTGGGCTGTTTTCTAAAACCTTGATGTGTATGTCAACTTCTAAGACGGCAGTCCTGACTGAAATGAAACCTCTATGCCGTAACTATTCACAGTTGATTTCAATAAAGTTTGATGTTACCGTGTTTGTAAGCTATCAGTACTTCGGCCAAATTTTATACTGAAAAGGTGGCACAGAAGCGCTTCCGAAGTGGCATTTAGGTGTCTTTTATGCAGACTGTTTAATGCTGCTCAAAGGTGGTATAAATGCATTTAGACAAAAATTACAAGTGTATACTTTAATACCAGGAGCTGGAGTGGGTCAGAGCAGGCATAATTTAGTCTGGCGTTTATGTGGCATTGCATCGGTCCACTCATTTTTGAGCAGGCACAGAGCAGCCTTAAGTCAGCTGTGTAAAGATGCCTTTATTTTGGTTAATGCACAACAGACCACCATAATTATGACACATTTAAACTGTAAATGTGGCACAGAAGTGCTTCTGAAGTGGATTTTACACAGACTGTTTAATGCTGCTCAGAGGTGACAAATGCATTTACACAGCAATTTTAATAATAAACGTTTTTACTAGGGGCTACGGTGGGTCAGGGCAGGCATAATTTAGTCCTGCTTTTATGCAGCATTATTACACAGCTCTGTGGATTATTGGTCAATCGCGCCATCCAGCGATATGTTATTCCCGGATAACAACCGCTGAAAACGGATAACGCAGGCTCAAGTCAGCAGTGCTATACGCTTGCTAGAACGTTTTTTCTTTGTGGAAGTTTTGCTTTTTGTGAGCTAATAAAATATTAAAACTTAGTCGAATCAATATTTTGTGTACATTCAATTTAATTACGCCATACATATCGTGGACTCGCTCTCTCTTGTTTCATACAAACGCATTTGCTGCCATTTTGTGACTATTGTTTTGTACACTGTTGGATTATAGGATAACAAACAGGTACGATGTTAAAACAGTTTAATCTGAAATCAATATATCTTATCCCCATAATTATTTATGTGGTGAAATTCTGTGTAATAAGTGGTATGACTGTAAACCGTATCCCTTAAATGTTCGTCTAGTTTGAACTCGTCGCTCTAGCAACTGCTCTCTCCGTGGAAGCTTTGCGTTTAAAGACCTAATAAAATATTTAAACTCAGATCAATATTTCGTGTCTAATTATTTACTAATGTGGCAAGTAGCCATGTAATAAGCGTATCAGCATAGATGGACGATAATGCTTTGTTTATTATAAGTACGTTCTGCAGTTACATTGTCTGTCACTTTAAATGTTTGAGCTCCTTAAAGTCAGATGGATTCTGATTGGCTTTTATCATTCATCAGCTTCTGTAAGGGAAAGCACTGTCCTTCAGAAGAGACGTTAAACTGAGGTCCTGACTCTCTGTGGTCATTAAACCCCATGGCACTTCTCGTAAAAGAGTAGGGGTGTAACCCCGGTGTCCTGGCCAAATTCACTCCACTGGCCTTTATCAAATATGGCCTCCTAATAATCCCCATCCACTGAATCGGCTCTATCTTTCTCTCTCCTCTCCACCTATAGCTGGTGTGTGGTGAGTGCACTGGTGGTTTGAAGGGAGACCCCTGATATGATTGTTAAGCGCTTTGGGTGTACAGCAGTACATAGTAAAGCGCTATATAAATGCACCCATTTTATGACCCAACAGTGTTGTATTATTATAGTAGTGGTGTGCATTTATCTATTAGAATGATTGTTAAACTTTATAGTTTTAAACTAAAACTAAATCTATAAGAAAGATGTTTCGTCAGCTGAACAATTGACGTTGTTAACAACAGTACTTCTATCCCTCACAGCCTAATTTTTATTCCTGTTACAAATAAAATATGGCGCTACCCTGAAAGCAAAAGTTTCATAGGCAATAGGCCTGTTGTTAATTGTAAATAGTGTAGCGATGTATGGAACAGAACTCACACTGAAGTCTTTCAAACCAAACAGCGTTCAGCGGACCCTAACCAATGAAATTGGCTGCTTGACGGGATTTGCACTGAACTGGTTTGGGGAAAAAATATTTTTAAATAAATACATATAAAAAATATTATATATATATATATATATATATTAAAAAAATATTTATATTTCCGGCATGGCACGATTACAAACCATTCTCGGCCAGAATGCTCACCACAGTTGGCTAACTGTGCTGGTAGAAAATTCATGTAGTGACATTGCCATTCAGGATTGTTCACTTGTTTGTTGCCTGGGTACCAGTTTCTCTGTAGCTGGCCAAGCGTGCTGTTTGAGCAAAGTAAACACAAGTTAATAATATTATCCAATCATCCTTATTATGCTGTCGCTATTTACATGTACCGTTTGTACATTCCAACGTGCCAGTGGAAAATGAAACCATATTTGTACCAGTTGGGCCGTATCGGCACGGAATGGTTTGCCTCTGGTGGAAAAGCAGCTAATAGTCCAGTCATTTTATGAAAAAAGGTTGAACAAATTGCAACAGAAGCAAACTCAACTGATTTTGTATCCTCAATATGTCCTGAGTAAGGAAAAAAAAGCCCAGAAGAATCCCATTAGTTTCGAAAAAGACCCAAATATAGCCTATTCATACGCCTATTCATTCTTTTTCTCATGTGAATAGGGCAAAAATTTTAACCTTTAAATATCACCATGAAAATTACTGAGTTGATTACTTACATCATGACAAACAAAATTGTGCCAATTTGCATAAATACCACAACAGATCTAAACATTGGGTCTGGCCAGGTGAAAATGTCTTGTTGAATCTTGTTGACACATAACAGTAAAATACTTGATGTTAAGGTCTGAATGGAACCCATTTAGGCTACCCATGAGCATTAATACATAGAGGCAGGAAGAAGTACTTTAGAAACCAGCCTTTATTAATTATTATTGCAGAGATTGGGTTTGGGGCTGGGTCCGTGGGACTGTTTCTGGGGGACGAGTCTGAGGGAAGAACAGGAGACAATGGTAAGGAGAATGCAGAAGACAAAAGGGAGGTAAAATAAAAAGTGAATCCCCAGAAACAGTCTCATGAAAAATTAAAAAATGTACCCATGAATGCTCATGGGTAGCCTAAATGGGTTCCATTCAGACATTAACATTAAGTATTTTAGCCATACTGAGTATTTTAACCATGTTAACAAACAATTTCAAAAAACTTATACATATACATTTTTACTAATTTAATTTACATATACTAATACATTTTTTGTTTGTCATGATGTAAGTAATCAACTTCATGGTGATATCTAAAGGTTCAAATTTTTGCCCTATTCACGTGAGAAAAAGAATGAATAGGCGTATGAATAGGCTATATTTGGGTCTTTTTCGAAACTTTCCCCCAATGGGATTCTTCGGGGCTTTTTTTTCCTTACTCAGGACATATTGAGGATACAAAATCAGTTGAGTTTGCTTCTGTTGCAATTTGTTCAAGGTTGACGCCCATTTTGGCTTAAAATTACTGGACTATAATGTACTGTAGGAGCCTTGATGTTTTTAGAATTTTAACTATTTTTAACTTGATACGTCACTGAATGCCATGAAACCTGAAATCTGTAAACAAGGTAAATTCAGTTGAAATTGCTTGTGTAATTCTGGGAAAACAAAATAATGATTATCAAGATTATCGTTTTGCAGTGCATGATTCACTTCCGACATTACAGTGATTGAGATTGTTTTGGCAACATTTTAGTTTTGCAGCTGCCAACAAGCAAGGTTTATGCCAAAAGTTTAAAGGGATAGTTCATCCAAAAATGAAAATTCTTCCATTAATTACTCACCCTCATGTCGTTCCAAACCCTTAAGACTTTTGTTCATCTACAGAACACAAATGAAGATCTTTTTGATGAAATATGAGAGCTCCCTGTCCCCTCCATTGACAGCTACGCAACTATTTCTTTGACGCTTCAAAAAGTTCATAAAAAGATCGTAAAACTAATCCATATGAATTGAGCGGTTTAGTCAAATATTTTTGAAGAGACTCGCTTTATATGATGAACAGATTGAATTTAGGCTTTTATTCACATATAAACTTTTTGAAGCGTCAGTGGTAGTTGCGTAACTGTCAATGGAGAGACAGAAAGTTCTCGGATTTCATCATAAAGATCTTCATTTGTGTTCCGAAGATGAATGAAAGTCATACAGGTTTGGAACGACATGAGGGTGAGTAATTAACAACATCATTTCTATTTTTGGGTGAACTATCCCTTTAAGCTGTTTGATGTTATTTGCATTTGACAGTTGTATGTATTGGTTATATTAAATTACATTAGGGATTGAATTTAATTGTAGAATGTGTTTTTTAAGAACCCAAATCTTAGGGATTTGTTAAACTCAGCAGGATCTATCACTCAGAAGAGGAGTGACAACCGTGTTTGTCTGTGGTGTGTATGTGGAGACAGTGAGTCACTCTTGTTTGAGCTCTGAAGCCCACTGGATGCCTTAAGGACCCTATGACTCAGCGAGGATATGGCTGTGTTCAGCTCCCTGTTCTAGCGAGGGCAAATCCAAGGGCACTTTAAGAGCTCTCCGTCTCACAGAGAGAGATTCCGCCAAATAAATTGCAAAAATTTATTCTGCAGATGCCTGGCTAAACGACCAGCCTGTGTTTCCTCAGCACAGACATTCTGTTAACCTCACGCCTTCCATGTGTTTGTCAGTAGATCGAACGGCAGAACAAATTAAACACTGCACTTTTGTTTTATTCTTATTTGTACTGTCATTTATTCAACGGTACTTTGGTGCCCGCAGGGTGTTCTCAAGGCAGAAGCTCAAAACGGCCTGTTGATCTCTCAGAAACCTTCCAGCATTCTTCAGGGTATTTGCTACTGATAGCCTTCTGAAGAATGAACGGTTCTCCTTGTGACGCTTTGCATAAGGAGTCTCTGTTTCTGCAGCCCTCTCTGTGGAATCGATTTTTTCCACCTCGTATTCTTTGGTTAAATAATTATCTTTAACGTGACAGTGGGATGATGCTTCGGTGCTGAAGGCTGGCTCTGTTGGCCAGATCTAATGTGCGTCGAAAGGGTCACTCAGCGTGAGCTCACCTCAGGCTGTGACAGCTGTGCTCTTCAAAACCGAGATTGTATGAGGGGTGGGAAGAAAAAAAACTTGCAGAAAAGCCATGAACTTCAACTGTCTGTTAGTTCGTGGACATGTCGGTGTGGGTTAAAGGAGCACATTCTTTCTCATTGTGCTGCTTTTCTCATTCCCATAATGAAAGCTTGTCACCATTATCATCTCTCTCACTTTATTGTTCATAACGGGCCTGAAAAACATGACTAATAGAAGAGAGTGTCTCTGGCCTGAACCCATTAAGCACAGAGGTTAGAATCACGGTTATCTGTGAGAGGTAATATCCAGCTATATGAAAGCAAGGTCATAGCCATTGTCTCAATTGTCTTGCCTACTTCAAACGATACCAAAGTAATGGTTGCCTAATGTTCTGGATAAACTCTGTCAAAAAACTTGAAAATCATTGTTGTTTTAGGAGCTGGAGAGAGTGACGTCTCTGCAGACCAACCTGCAGCTGGCCGCAGTCATCTGCACTAATGCACGAAGGTCAGAGAGCTATAAAATGCTATAAAATGTTCAAAGTCAGGTTTAAAGGAATAGTACACTTAATAAATGAAAGCTATGTTATCATTTCTTACTCATATGTTGTTCCAAATTGACTTTCTTTCTATAGTGGAAATAAAAAAAAGAGAACAAGTGACTTGAATGGGGATTAAAGTTTACAAGTTTTAAAAAGGTCTATAAAAGTATCAAAAAATTCTTCCATATGGGCCCATGCACTGTATTCCAAGGCTTCTGAAGTCGCGCGATGGCTTTGTGTGAGAAACAGATATGCAAGAGATTTACATCATTATTCACTCCAGTGAGCTGTTCCATCAGGGAGTTGGTTTTGAAAACTGGTTCACCCAGAACAAATCTTTCAGACTAGTTTGGTGAAAGAATTTCCTCATGAATTTAACATTTTTACTTCCCTCATGAACTCTCAAAAATGTGCCAATGGACTTGATGTACGATCTTTTCGTCATCTGGCCTTAGTGATTATTGCAATCAATCATTATTCTGGTGCAGTTCAGTGTTCAGTGACAGATTCTACCCGACCTAAAAAGCCTCGGCATCCATCTAAAAATCTCTATGAACAAGAGCATATTAAAATGCGGATAAATTAACTGTGTAATTCCCGGTACACAAAATGCAACATGAAATGGCATATTGATCAACGCAACATGCCGGTAAAACTTAAAACTACTTACCTTAAGCTCCATTTGCAGAATTGGCCTCTTTTCCCTAGCCATGACCGCGTCCATATTCTCCTTTTTCGCTTCCTCCTAATTTTCAGCGCATATAAAAACCACAATTGCCAAAGTGCGATTCATCTTGCTTTATTTGTTTACCACTAGCACAAGCTGATGGCATTTTAGTCTTCTATAAATGTAGACTTGCGTAAACACCATCAGAGCTAGAGATGATGCCAAGTTTTTTGGTGAATAACAACTTGCATTTCTCTCTTTCCGCTCAAAAAGCTATCATATGACTTCAGAAGACAAGTCTTATGGACTACTTTAAATGAAGTTTTATTTAGTCCTTTTGACACTTCAGTCCCCACACATTGTAGTTGTTTAAAAAAGAACATGAAGAACTTTTTTTATTTTTGTATTCCTTGAAAGAAAGAAAGTCAAAACCGGTTTAAAACAACACAAGGGTAAGTAAATGGTAAAAATTCATTTAAATTTTTAGGCAAACCATTGCTTTAAGTTTTGATGAGCTGTAGAATCGGCGCAAATGCTGTAATTCTGCTTCCAGGCAGCTTCGTTCTGCTAAAGAAGGCTTTACCGAAGCCAGCCTTGGGCTGTTGGCCAATCAGAGACGCCGACAGCTGTTGACAGGATTGCTGAAGTCTTTGAGGACCATAAAGACTCTGGTAATCACTTCATCAACATTGTTAATGTCTAAACAGAGACTTTCTATTCTCTGCATGGTAATTTCCAGCTGCCCAGTTTCACAGACACTCTGTCCTTCTGCTTTTTGCTTTTCTTACAGCAAAGAACTGATGTTCGACTGAGTGAAATGCTAGAGGTAAGTTGGCACGAAAATCTGTCCAAATGTGCAATTCGCAAATACACCTCATTTTTGAAAGAGAACTCACAAACAACTAGGAAGGTATTAGATGCTTTGGTATAAGATTGTCTCTTACACCCTCTAATTGAAGTGTTTAGTCTATGTCCTCTAAATATAAATTTCACATGAAATATGAGCTTTATTCCGTCGTTGTGAGGGCAATGATAGAAATCTAACATCATTCATTAAACTCTTAGCTCAGTTTTTCGATTTTGGCCCTGTAAAAATTGTCTAGATAAAGATATTGAGGTAAAATGGAGCATTTCGTTTTACAGGAGGAGGACTATCCAGGCGCCATCCAGCTGTGTTTGGAATGCCAAAAGGCCGCCAGCACCTTCAAGCACTACAACTGTATAAGGTGGGTGGAGATCCGCTGACAGGACTGGTGAGAGATCCAGATGCTGAGTTCCCTAAATGAATGACATGTGCTTGTACTGATTACATTTGTAGCCATTCATTTAAAATCACCTTGATTTATTTATGAAATATTGCAGTGTTTTAAATTAATTATCTGTGCACATCATTCATATTTTTTTGTTAATGCACACTGTGCCCTCTGTGATCTTTAATCAAAAAACTTCCCCTTCCTCTTGCAACATCTCTTCTCTTCTCTGATGATGTGTGTACATGCGGGATAACCTGTCACTCTCATGAGATCACAGCAATAGAAAATCCAATGATCCAATCAAATCCCGATGGACAAAATCAAGTCCATCCCTAAAAAAATGTCTAGTTCAAGAAGCCGTTTTACTTGAATATATTCTGGAATAGAGAAGAAATCTTTTTTTTTTAAAGGATATACTGGATATTATTAGTTGTCGTGATGAACATCGCATACGCTGCCGTCACGTTCTTCACGCCGTCTGGAGATACGGAGCAAAGATTGCGCAGCGAGTTGTGTTGACAGAGTTTAGCGATTTGGAGAAGAGAAAACTTCAGAATAATGTAATTCAAGAAGTTGTGTGAACAACATACGGCATCTGTGTACGTCCAAGCACATGCGCCCTTTGGTCAGAGCGGTAATAATAAGATTACAGTATTTACATGCCTGTTACGCCACATAGTTTAATGCGAATATGGTTGCTGCCATTATGAGCGTAATTGCATTAGTTTGATCGAAGTATTGTGTTTATATGAGGTAAAGTTTAATCTCAGTTTTGCCAAAATCCCATTATAATCGCCTTATGAGGGTGCATGTAAACGCATGCTAAAATGCACGCTATTGCTACAATCATCACATACACTTGTATTACCCAACCAAATTAAAATCAAATCCATAATCCCTGTAATTATGCAACATGTTATCACACTGTGATCAATGAACCTGCCATGAGATTTTGTGCCAATTCTGACAATATAACTTTCAGCTCTATAAATAATAATGTTAAGAATTGTGATGCAAGTACTTACTGTAGTAATGTATACAATAACTTTGTAGGAAGACTGGAGAAAGAGAGATAGCTGAGATATTACCAAAGAGGAAAAGTTCAGATGAATAGAATTGGAAGAAGGGTTGTTTCTGTTCGATACTCAAGTACCTTTGTTTTTTTTGCGGGTTTTTTTGCTTTCCAGTGATCGATATGACACGACCCGCACTAATGAAATGTCTTTATCTCATAAGAATGTGGCCTGAGAGACAGGGAGTGTGCAGTCAGAGTAGCTCTTATAAAGGATACTAGCAATTGTTCAGCAGTCTTTAGCTCTTTCTCTCTCTCATACATATTTGCACACTCTTTTTTTTCTTTTTCTTCTTGGCACAGGAAGTTTTGGCTATCTGATCAGCCTCCAGTCAGCCCGCTCTGCATTGATATCCATGCAAGTACATGGAAACCTGCTCAATGCGATTTCCTTCTGTTGAAAATCCCTCCCTTTGAAGGAAGAATGGATTGAACATTTATATTTCAAATTTTCAGACCAGATATTTTATTTTATTTCATTTTTTTTTTATATTTTATTTTTATTATTTTTATTTCACAAATGTTAACTGGGGGGAGGAAAAATTGGAATTGGGGATATTACAGTCATAGTCATGCATTTCTGCATTTTAGTTGTTGATTGTAGAAAGGTGGACGGCCACAAAAGCCTGCAATGAAGGAGAGAGAGGAACCAGTCCCATTTTCCCTGTTACAATTAAATAGGGGTGGTATAGTATAGATAGATAGACAGACAGACAGACAGACCACTCTCCATAAGGCACTGTCATTGCAGCAGCAGAAATAATAAGACCTGCAGCGGGAACATTTAACAGTCCAGGCTGTCTTGATAAAGGCATAGCTGTGATAGACAAAGTGGAGCTGACTGGCCACTTGCTCTCCTTCCTCATTTAACCGTTCATGAAAAGATGCATAATGTGCTCTCATATGTTTGTGCGTTACACTGATACCCAGGGAATATCAGAGGCTTGGCTTTTTAGGCTTGGTGTACTGGGGTTTTTAACACTCTGGCAGTTTTGTAGTCTTCAGATTGTAGTAGCCATCTGTTTTGTCATGTTGTTTTTCCACCTTGTCTTATGTTTTTCTGGCAATTAGTCTCCAGCAAACAATGAGGTAGGTGAAAATGGGGAAGTCTTTGAGGACCAAAATGGTGTCTGTGGGAACGTTGACGTCAGCCTCTGCATTACTCACGAGTCAGGTTGAATGGTTCTTGACATTTGGACAAATTTGTGGCAGACAGAATTGAAAATTTTTATAGATGCAGCACTACTAAAGAGGTCATTTTGAGGTCATTTACCTGTAAGTTCTAAAAGTCAGAGTTGGGTTTGGACAGTCCTGCTGGTAGATGATGTTTTGTTTTTGTTTTGTTTTGTTCTTTACTACTCAGTATCCAAATGGTGATAGCATTGTGGTTTTCCCCGTTTCGATCCCTGCAGTGAAAAGTGATAAGATGTTTAATTAGATGCATTGAGATTCTGAGCTATGAGACATTTGTGTGGGCAGATATTGATTTCTCTGTGGGGTAATGGTGTCTGAATCAGTACACAGGAGTTTTAGAAGAGATGTACCCAATGTCTGAGTTAGGGGTATACGAACACCAGCGGTCAATATCTCTGTGAAATGTCTCTTGGTTATTTCCTTACTTCTAAAGTAAAACTTTATTCTCTAGCCGTTGAGATTGGAATTCCAAGATATACTCAGATTTCAGATCTGGGTGTCCCTGTTCCTTTTTAAATGCAAACGTTTTAACACACCTACAGAGAATGAGAATTGACAGGGTATACCGTAAAGAAGATTACCCACAGATTTGTGAACACAAGCAAATGGAATATGACTCATATTGTCTGTGGGGAGACTGTCAGAAGCTGGGTTTCTGTTGTCAAAGTGCCTGCTAACTGACCTTCAAACATTCAAAGCAGGTTTTTGTGGAAACAATCCACACGTACAGTAGCACTCTCAGCTGAATTTTGAGAGTTAAAGTTGTCTCATCATTATTATTATTATTATTTTTTATTTTATTTTTTAAGTACACTTACAGTACACTTACTGGGGTAAGACTCTTTTAAAGGAAATAATACTTTTGTTCTGCATGTGTGCATTAAATCAATCAAGTCATAGTAAAGACTTACAAATAATGTCTATTTCAAACAAATGCTAAGTTTTAATTTAAAAAAATCCAGAAAAAAAATCACTGTTTAGACAAAAAAAATTAAGCAGCGCAACTGTTTTCATCATTGAAAACAATAAGAAATGTTTTTTTGAGCACCAAATCAGCATATAAGAATGATTTTTGAAGGATCATGTGACACTGAAGACTGGAGTAATGATGCTGAAAATTCAATTTGACCTGTAGTGTTTTTTTGTTTGCCACCCAAGCATAACTATTAATAATAATAATTTTAATAGTTTAATAATAGTTTTACCTTATCGTTTAACAACAACCTTCACATTGTGTCAGTGTACATCGGACTGAAATGATTTGGGACTTTATTTTTTAAATAAGTTGGCATGTCCTTCACATAACCAGAAACCACTATCATTAGATTTTCTGGTGTTTAGGAATAATAGCATCTATCTTATTTACTCACCGTAAAAATGTGTGCCAATTTCTGAAGGTCCAATTGATGTTTAAAGTGGACAGTCATATATTGCATTCATCTGTCTAATGCTAGACAGTTGCAGAAGTTCAGAAAGACTCTCTCTTTTTGGATGGAAAGTTTTACGTTCTGATAGTTATGATAGATATGATTTGTATGACTATGTCAAACTATCAAAGGACATTTGGTTTCTTGTGATTTTGACACCTTTAAAAGCAAAGATGATCCGTCAGTTGCTTTCTTGGCATGAACTGTGTGCTGTTGCAACATGAAGAAATAGTGATTCACATGTTGCTTCATCTCAAAAACTTTTGCAGACTGTTAAACCTGTTTTGGATTTTGGATATCTTTTTCGAATAATTGCTTTCTTTTCCTGCAGCTAGTTATGGACTATATCTCAGCGCTTATTCTGCCAGTAATGGACACTTCAGTTGTCTGCTCACTCAGGTGCAAGAAAGCCGATTTAATTGCAAAGAGACGTAAGCTGCAAAAGTGCCCAGCGGTGTGGTTTTACAGCCTGGCACACTCAACTTTTACAAACACTGCCCACAAATCCAGCAACTTCCTTTAATTTAATCACATCTAACACCACTGCCCCTATGCTATTAGCACAGGATTTATGTTCAGAAACCGAAATGGCACGATGATGATATGAGACTGTTTGAATGGAAATGTTTTTATTGTGCGACGGATCCTGCCGTGAAAGCTCATTAAAATGTGATTTCGTGTGGCTTCCCTGAAGGAAGCGGCGTGGCTCAGAGAAGTGCTGACGAACTGCGAGTCGGAAGTAATTGATCCGCTCGACGTGATGCTGGGTTTTCTCTGAGGGCCCCGGAGGAAAAGGGGGACCCACGTTGAGTCAGAGCCCACTCTGATGGATGGAGGCACACTAAAGATAAAGAACTTCTGCCTCCTCCCCCCATCATCAATAACCCGTCCAGAACGCTAGCGCTCAAAAGTATTTGTCAGAAGGAATAACCTATGAAAAGGTCACGTCCTCTCCTGCTGTTTTTTTTTTTTTTTTTTTTTTTGGCACGACACAAAAACAACGTTGCATATTGAGTAACCTCCTGCTTTTGCACGGTTTTCTTCATGCCAAGAATCGTGCTTTATGGCAAAATGAGAGAGTTTATTGGAAGAGTTTGCTGGAACACCTCTTTTTGCATTCAGAGCCTTCAAAGAGAAGGAAAAAGAGAAAAAAGGGAAGGATGAGGAAAAGGAAGAGGCAGATTAATTAAAGTTTTATGCATTCTGTCTAATCTTTCAACAGCAATGGCCCACGGGGGTCGGGCAATCCCTCATGTCAAGCCTAGTGAGCTTGTGAAATGAAATGCAGTTGTTCTTATTGTTAGATCATGATTATGCGTGGCCACCGGCAAAGTTGCTGCTAGTATCATGTTGCTATAAGTCTCAGCTGGCATTGCAGCCAATGCTTTGCTTTTCTAAAAGAGCCAAAGCCCTTTTAGGCTCTAATAGGATCAGATCTCTAATTTTAGTTTTAGCTTTAGTATTTTTACTGGCGGTGCTTTAAAGGGGATAAATATAGAAATGCACTGCTATTACATCGACTTGTGAAACAAATCCACTGTATTCAACAGTTACTGTCAGATTTCAGATCGCCTTCTGTTAGCAATATGCACAAAACTGAAATATTAGCTTGAATGGTAAAAGCAGAAAAAATAAACAACAGATACGAAGTCATGTATTTCCAGTGGAGATTAGTACTGGTTTAAACTGAAAATTTGAATTGGTAACACTTTATTTTGATGGTCCACATGAGACATTGTACTTTACAACTACATGACAACTAACTCTCATTAGAGTATTAGAAGACAAGACTGTCTGCTTAACATCTGCTTACACTTTATTTTGATGGTTCCCCAACTATGGAGCCCCTAAAGGAACATGGGAGATGGGAAAAAAATAGAGATGGGAGGGGGAAAAAAATATTTCGATGCGTTTTTCCTGAGAAACTTTGCATTTGCTCACAAAACCTTTGCGTCACCTGGCAAAAACAGTGTTCCCCTAAGAAACGTTGCATTTGCAAGCGAGCGCAAAGGCTATAGGGGGAACGCAAACATTTTGCGGACGAACACAAAGTTTATCGAGGGAACACAAACATTTTCAAGAGAACGCAGAAGCATTGACTATCAAAATAAGTGTAACATTTAAACTTTTTTGGCTAGCCCTTATGAAACCTGAGCACGAGGTGAGAACTACTAATATTTCTACACTAAAATGTTAATGCTTAAACTATTTCTATAAAATAAGCGCTTAGGAATAATAATGTCCCAAACAATTATTTTATTATGTAATTATTTATATTGATTAGTCCTATTATGATTTTTTTTTTTTTTTACATATTGGTATACATTTGTTTTGTCTGGATATATTCATATATTCATTAATTTTACATGATTGGTGTGTGGTTGACATGACCCTAAATTATGACCTTATTATTCATGGCTTTCATAAGACCGACTAGTCTTTTTTTTCTTTTTTTCCTCATTCAGACAATCCGCGGACTAGTTTAGCACATCCCTCTCAACACTAACCACACACATCTGTCTTGTTCCATCTGCACATAATAAACAAGCCATGTTCGGGAAAAATACATCCTTGCTTTTCAAATGTCAGTGCCTGCTTTTTCCACAGATGTCATTGTGCATGGTGCTAGTTTTGTGTTGTTTAGTGCTCTCTCGCTTTGACGGCCCATTTCTCTGAGAAAGCAAGCTGCCTTTTCCTCCATGGTTTTGGTGGTTTGTTGTGTTGCTCTGCAAACAGAACACAATGGTTGTTTGTGCTGCCCAATAAACCAACATAGTTTATTTGTTCAACTGTTTCTATTGTCATCCATGTCTTTTTTTCTTTTCTTTTTTTTCTCAGTGAGTTGAATTCCAAACTGCAAGACACTCTGGAGCAAATCGAGGTATGTGACTTTTAGAAATAATATTGATTAATCATTTTTTTTGTCTTTAGGCTCAGGACAAACTTAGAATCTATAGTGACCTTCTTCTTCATTAAATCAGACATTCAATCTCAGATCACCCTATTTCCTTCAGAAACACTCACAGTCCCTTGACAGATTTAACAACAGCAGTTGCCCTGATGTAGTGCCTCAACATTATATGAATTAAACAGATCGGAAGGAACACTTGACCATGCGTTTGTGCGTCTAACAGTGGCACCCAGGGTGTCAGTCTGCCAGCATTCATTCTCTGAGGCCCCAAGGCAGATGGACTGTGTTTTATTAAATAAATTGCTGGCTTTCAGGACTTGGAAGCTGCATTGAAGCCCATACCGACACAATCACGCATAGCCACAAACGCACACACACACAATTTCTGTTTATGGCATATTCTGTATTATTCAGAGATTTCTGTGTGGCAAATGTAATTGGATGGCACCCAGCCTCGCATACAACTCCTTTACTCATTGACTTGCTCTCCTCTTTCATGTTTCTCTCTTAATATCTGTATCTCACTCTTTCTTTTCCCTTCCTCCCCGTCTTTTTATCTCATTTGCTGTCTCATCACTCGCATTAGCGGATAGCACGGCGCCTGTGCCAACGGAGAGCTCTGCCACCAAAATTACAATGATTCATGCCACTTTTCTATTTCTGTAGCTGAGCAAGTTCCCAACTCATTAAGGATGTGAATGCTTATCTTTTGAGCTCAAAATGAAGTTGTGCCTTCAGTATCATTAGTGATTTAAACCACAGATTGTTACGGCCCTCATTCATTTGTGGTGATTGTTCATTTTAGCACCTTAAAATGAGGATTTCAAGTACTTTGCCTATTTCTGCTTTTCACATGCACTGTAATTAAGCCACTGAACTTTCTATGCTGATCTTGCTGATTTCATGCTCATCCATGCAGGAACAGTTAGATGTGGCGCTGTCCAAAACCTGCAAGCACTTTGAGGTTTCTCACTACACCAAAGTTCAACTGGCATATAAGCTTCTGGGCAAGACGCAGGTGAGTCATTGTCGCCAGGGCTCTCACGACCTTGACATTTTGGCTGGTGCTGAATTGTCATTCAAATAGCTGTTATTTGTTTTGTTCATGTCACTTGCACACAGTGTAGGCTTTCATGTTGATCATGGAGTCATACAACAAAATATATGATTTTCGTTGTGAACAAATATTAGAAAGTGTTGAACAACATAATAATAATAATGATAATAAACAATAAACTAATTTTATACTTTAGTCCACTTTCTATTCCCACCAATCCATTTGAAGTTTTGTTTTTTGTTTTTTGGTTTGTTTTTGTTTTGTTTGTTTTGTTTGTTTTTGGTTTGGTTTGGTTTATTTATTTTTAATTTGTTTTGGTTTGATTTTTCATTTTTGTTTTGTTTTGTTTTGTTTTGTTTTGTTTGATTGGTTTGTTTTTTTTGGTTTAGATTTAATTTTGTCTTGTCTTTGCTATGCTTTTGTTTAGTTTTTATGCAGTATTCCAATTAATTTTATGCAATAATTTAATTTAAATATTGCATCAAATAAATGTATTTTTATGCAATATTTTTATTTAAAAAAAAAAAACATTTTATTTTTATTTCAGTATTACAAAATAGTAATATTTCTGACCTAAATTCTTGACTTTCACTTGTCATTTAACTGGGATTCAACCTGAACTAGCCGAAACAATTTGCCATATAAATATTAAAATAAGATGAAAGTGAAACTCTTTGCGTTTAATGTGACATTTAACAGATTGTACTTTTCTGAGAATGGCATGAACAACCGTAGATTGTGCACATGCACCCCAGAGACATTTGTACTTTGTTCATTTATTTGAAGTGCTTTTAATGACATTTCCATATTCATGTAAAAAAAAAAAAAAAATTAAGTGCACAATAATCACAATTATTACAAATATTTGCATTTAGATAAGATAATAGGCGTAGTCGTCACCATTTTATCCAGTGTTCCTTGACTCAATCTCCCCCTCCACTTCACTTTTCTCCTTTTTCCTCTCAAAATGGGAGGATGATTCATACCTGGCATAGGATTTGCCAGAAGGAAAGTGCACTCTATTGTATCCTACTTTTCACAACAAAGCTGTGATTTAATAGCAGAATCCAGGAAAAAATATCTCATGGTTGGTTTTATTATAAGTCCACTCTTGCTTCTGCTTTGGCGCCTTCCCCGTCCCCTTATAAAACGACATGCAGGTTGAAATCTCCTGCTATTGTTGATCCACAGGATTAAAGATCCACTTTTTTTAAAAGAATTAGACACGCACGGTTGCACTTGTTTGTGAGACGACTGGATAAAGGGAAAAATAAGAGCAGGCCAAACAGTCCGAAAATAAATAAAACAGTGTTGTTTAAGTGGAGATCTCCAAGCATCAACTCTTGCTTTCAATGTTATTGCTTTGTCAAAAACCTGACATTTTAGTTTTGAGTTTGTACAATTGTTGATTGTTTTTAATTATATGTGTGGTTAGGTTTATACTGATAAGGACTAGTTTTCTCTGAGGAGAATGTGCTTTGTGATTTAATTCCCATCTGCATTATCACACAAGCTCAGAAAATAATTTATGGAGTAAATGACCTACTGTTTTTCAGGGGTCCTCAGAGAAATCTAGTCCGGATATAAATATCTGGGATTGCGGTATATTATTATTTTTCAACCTCATTTATTTTGACCTTGAACACTGTAACTAAAGCAAAATTGAAAAATGCTTCCTGCCTGGACTGGTGCGCCTTTATATGGATTTAGACCTTTTTGCCAGCTTTCGGGGTAAAATAACAATTGGTGGTTTGAATACTGCTGGTGTCCCATCCGTCATTAAAAGAATATGAAATCATTAAGGTGAGTCCGTTCATGGACTGCTCAGAGTGGCCACTGCAGCACAACTGTTTTTAACATATAATAATAAGAAGAAGAAGAAATGTTTCTTGAGCAGCAAATCAGCATATTAGAATGATTTCTGAAGGATCATTTGACACTGAGGACTAGAGAAATGATGCTGAAAATTCACCTTTGCCATTACAGGAATACATTATTTTCAAATACTGTTTAAAATGTACATTTATTAATGTAAGGTATTCTTGTTTGCAATCAATTTACCAACTCAAATGTCATTTGGAAAATGAATCCTATCCAAATAGTGTGTCTGTGGGCATCTCTTTGTGTGTTGTGTAAGTATGCAAGTATATGTGTCCTGAGACGTCCCCTGTCTCATCTGAAACAGCCTTCCTCGTGTCACTTTGATCACCACAGCCTCTCGGGAAGAAGATGGCAGCTGCTCTGTTTATTCATTCCTACGTTCATTCGCACACACACACACACACGCGCGCGCGCCTCTAAGAACTTAATTTATTTGCGGCCTGTGGCCAGACAGGCTGTGGCCGTTTCATCAGAGGTTACCGTTTAAGCCGATCAACCCGCAATTACTGAAGGACTGACTTCAAGATGTGTGATTCATACGTGTCCCTTGAAATTGAGTCTGATTTCAAGAGTCGTCCCTCTGGAGACCCCCTGAGAGAGTCAAACTGTGGTTGAAGAGATTATTAGGAGATTCGTGACACTTGAATGGGATGCATGATGAAATCCATGCAGAGAGTATTAATGAAAAACCAGCTCACAACAATTAATTGATAAAATCAATAGAAAATCCTTATCAACAACTCAAGTATAGTTTAGAGTTTCAGATTCATGTGCTTTGACAGATTGTTGAGATTAATGCTTAATGCATTATACATAAAGGTTTTAAGTAGTGTTACCAAAACTTTTTTTTATCTTTTCATTTTTGTTTTAATCTTTTTTTTAAATCAAATTTGATTATCAAACCACTTGGAGCCCTAGGCTGAATCTTTCTGATAATCTTTTTCCCTGCTTTGTGTATTGACTTTTTTCCTCAGTAGCTCTTTCTAGGACCAATTATTTCAAATGCGTTTTCTCATTGAAATGCGTTTTTTTCTCGACTCAAG
The DNA here is from genome assembly GCF_963993115.1 of Abramis brama. Taxonomy (NCBI): domain Eukaryota; kingdom Metazoa; phylum Chordata; class Actinopteri; order Cypriniformes; family Leuciscidae; genus Abramis; species Abramis brama. The sequence continues at coordinate 36,283,533 of NC_139974.1, forward strand.
ACGTCACTGATGGATATTTCTGACCTTGATGTTCCAGAAAGCTTTCAGCTAGATGTGTTTGCTGACTATCTAGTTTCAAAGTTTTAAACAAATCAAACGCAAACCTTGTTTCAGTATGTACGTCATCCGTTAAAACAGTTGTTTGTCCCTTTTAAGAGGTGCTGTTCTTTCTGGCTTTTTTTTCCATGAACTCAGCAATTAGCCTAATGACTGCACATCTAATTCCCCATCTTTTCATCTTTTCTGTTTTTTTTTTTTTTTTTTTTACTTGTTTGTAAATCTATGTAATGGATGTAATTGCTCGTTTTTCTCAGCACAATTGATATTTCGATCACGTTTGTCTTTTAGATGTGTTGATGTTTTCAAGTTTATTTAAAAAAATAAAAATAAATAATAATCTTATTCCTAACAGAACAAATGCAGAAGATGTTGATCCCATCAGCTACATAATTTTCATTTAAATACGTTTATTGAAAGATTTCCACCTGTCTGCATTTGAACGAATGCAAATATCCTGATATTCATTTTGATTGAATTGAGCCGAAGCTGATGGAGGGATACACACTCATGGCTGAAGGAAGAAGGGAAGCAGTGAAAGCGTCAGGGGAGAAGTGCAATTAATTTGTAGCAAAGCTGTTTCATTTCCCATTGGGAGCATATTTAGCTTCAGAATGTAGTTCGGTAATGATTCATCTCCTGTGAGGTGTGAGCTGGACCCACGGCTACACAGAAGTTTTACCTTCAAACAGAGCTACTTTGGCAGGGAAAATACATTTTCTTATCATTTTCTTCTAGGTTTCCTGTAAAAATATCTGAAAATCCATAGAACAAAGTACATTTACAAGAATATTTTTCGATTTTTTTTCTTTCATTATTATTTTTCATACCCCATTGTTTTTTTCTTCTTGTTTTAAGCATAAATCTAACTATATTTTACACACACACACACACACACACACTTTATACATACAACTTTTATATTTTAATATAATTTAAAAAGAGATTTATTCTAGTGATGCAAAGCTGGATTTTCAGCATCATTACTCCAGTCTTCAGTGTCACATGATCCTTCAGAAGTCATTCTAATATGCTGATTTGATGCTCAAGAAACCATTCTTATTATTGTCAATTTTGAAAACAATTGTTCAATTTAATATTTTTGTGGAAAGTGAGATACTTTTTTATGGATTCTTTGAGGAAAGTAAAGAAATAGTAGTAGTATAGAAATAGTAAAGACAATTATTATGTTGCAAAAGATTTTATTCAGTTTTTATCATTTTTTTATGATGTAGCCTAGGTATGAATATATACAGTACAGGTGAAAAGTTTGGAAACATTACTATTTTTAATGTTTTTGAAAGAAGTTTCTTCTGCTCATCAAGCCTGCATTTATTTGATCAAAAATACAGAAAAAAAAATGTAATATTGTGATGTATTATTACAATTTAAAATAATTGGTTTTCAATTTATTATACTTTAAATTATCATTTATTTCTGTGATGCAAAGCTGAATTTTCAGGATCATTACTCCAGTCTATTACATGATCCTTTAGAAATCATTCTAATATGATGATTCAGTATCAAAGTTGGAAACAGTTCTGCTGCTTAATATTTTTTCATAACCCGTGATACTTTTTTAGGATACTTTGATGAATAAAAAAAAGAAAAAAAAAGAAGCAATTTTTAAAAAAAATAGAAATCTTTTGTAACAACAATATACACTACTGGTCAGTAATTTGGGGTCAGTATTTTTTTTCTTCTTTTTTTTTAAAATAAATCAATACTTTTATTCAGCAAGGATGTGTTAAATTTATCAAACGTGATTTATATTATTAGAAAATATTTTTTTATTTTGAATAAATGCAGTTCTTTTTAACCTTTTATTCATCAAATATATTAGGCAGCATAACTGTTTCCAACACTCATAATAAATCAGAATATTAGAATGATTTCTAAAGGATCATGTGATAGACTGGATGTCACATGTGACATTGAAGACTGGAGTAATGATCCTGAAAATTCAGCTTTGCATCACAGGAATAAATAATTTTTTAAAGTATATTCAAATAGAAAACTATTATTTTAAGTTGTAATAATATTTCACAATATTACTGTTTTTTTTCTGTATTTTTGATCAAATAAACGCAGCCTTGATAAGCATTAGAGACTTTTCAAAAATATAAAAAACGTAATGTTTCCAAACTTTTGACCTGTACTATATATATATATATATATATATATATATATATATATATATATATATATATATATATATATATATATATATATATATATATATATATTTCTTTCATTTTAATCTTAAGTAAATTGATCTTGTTTTAAGAATGTTTACTAAATACTGTATATTTAAAGGAAAAGAAGACAAAAAACGATTAAACAAAACAGGCTGTTAATTTATTTTTTTGCATAGTGTGCTTTTAATAAATAAATAAAAAATGAATTTTTCAATTGTAGTTTTATTTTTCTTTAATTTAGCAGATTTTTAAATTGTGCCTTTCTTTCTAAATTGAGTGAACCTGGAGCTTTGATTGTTTGTGAATGCTCTCACATGATATGAAAAGCTGTTTTTAATGTTAAGTAAGCTTCAATGCAGTTCTTTGGAGAGCAATTGACGTTAAAGATATCTTACCAAGTCAATACAGCAGGTTTTAAATATACGGTTTTGGGCAATGCAAAAAACATCAACAGGTTTTAATATTGATTTTACTTTCTTTTTTTTATTGATGCCTTTGTGAATAATAATAATAATAATAATAATAATGCTATATAAAAATGATCCCACAGATGACCCAGCATTCCCCTCTCATTCCTATTTTTCTTCTTTCTCCTCAGACGGCCATGGATCAGCTGCACATGCACTTCACCCAGGCCATCCACAACACTGTCTTCCAGGTGGTGCTGGGATATGTAGAGCTGTGCGCCGGCAACGCCGATACCAAGTTCCAGAAAATGCAGTACAAGGACCTTTGCACGGTATGCTCACCCCCCCCCCCCCCCCCCCCCATACTGCATTTTGATGGGTGTCCAGTAAAATTAGAGAATACTCCAAATTAGAGTGACTTCCAAAAGTCACTGTGAGCCATATTCTTCGCTCGAGCATGAAATCATTCTTCGTTTTCGTTCTTATTGTGCTCTAGACAGGCGTAAAATAGGTTAGATTCTAGCCTTTGGAAATGACGTGTATTTGTCTAGCTGTAGCGACAGGGAAAGATATTGCACAGTGAACGGGGCAGGAGATCTCATTCATGAGCAAGTCATGAAGCAATTAATTTGAATTAACAGGAAAAATTGGAGTCTCTGCCAAAGTAGCGACTCGCCACAAAATGCAGTCTCAGCCTGGATACTAAAATTCTCATTTGCATTTGTATAGAAGCCCTGAACCCTTGGATCACAAACAAAATTGCAGTCATCTTTTCTGGGTCACATTTTATTACTGTATGATATTGCAAGTGGGAGATTATATTATTGATAAATAATATTAAGCTCCTCCAGTAGATGGAGCACTACAGATAATAATTTTATACATATTTCTTTGTGACTACCACCAACTATTCTTACATTAAACTGAAATATTATAGCTATTAATTTTATGTTTAAAAAATGTCTTGACGTACTTGAATGCACCTCTACATACAACTGTCATGATATCTTAATGAAGAAAAAAAATCTTTAATATTAATTTCTATTAATATTTGGAAAAAAAAGTTTGGGGTTGGTAAGATTCATTAATGTTTCATAAGTCTCTTATGCTCACCAAGGCAGATTTTAAAATCAAAATTACAGTAAAAAAGGGATAATGTTGTGAGATGATACTAGAATATACCTGTTTTCAATTTTAATATATCTTAAATTGTAATTTATTCCTGTGATGTTAAAGCTGAATTTTCAGCATCATTACTCCAGTCTTCAGTGTCACATGATCATTCAGAAATCATTCTAATATGATGATTTGCTGCTCAAGAAACGATTCATTTTATAATCAATGTTGAAATGTTGTGCTGCTTGATATTTTTGTGGTTCAGGATTCTTTGATGAATATAAAGTTTACAGCATTTATTTGAAATAGAAAAGTGTCTTTACTGTCACTTTTAATCAATTTAATGCATTCTTGCTGAATAGAAGTATGAATGTCTTTAAAAAAAATCTTACTGACTCCAAACTTTTGAATGGTAGTGTACATTTCTAAGAACTTACCTTGTTCTCAAATATCTCAAACCATTTAAGAGAAGTAGCACTGGTTCCACTTCTATAATTCTGTAATTACTATGTACATTGATTCACATCTAGAGTTGAAGTGCTTGGATTCTTTCTATGACCTGCTATTGGCACAGAGCTCAAATAGTTTGCGTAGGCTTAGCTGTACCTGGCTGTACTATATTTGAGTGTCAGAAGGGAATATTGTTATTATCTGCTGAGCTGAGGTAAAACAGCCCGAGTTCATCTGGTACAATCAAGGGATGTTTGAACTGAATGCACTGAACATTAATTCCACATAAGTAAATGATTTTGAAAGGAAGCTTTGTTTTGCCCCTCTGTGTCTTGCAATTTTATACACTACTGTTCAAAATTGTGGGGTCAGTAAGATCTACTTTTACTTTGTTTATTTTAAGGTGACTTAGTTACTAGTTACCTTAGTTACCTTACTTACTTATACGTTTCTACATGTACTTACTATAGTAATAACATTACATTATGAATTAATACAACTAACTAATCCTAAACCAAACCCTAACTCTATAGTAAATACATGTAGTTAATTAATATTTCTCAGTACTTATGTGAGTAGGTACTATGTAACTACATCACCTTGAAATAAAGTCTAACCTAAGAAATGTATATTTTTATTTCGCAAGGATGCACTAAATTGATCAAAGGTGACAATGAAGACTTTTACATTGTTACAAAAGATTCCTTCATATAAATGCTGGTCTTTTGCTTTTTGGTCTAACGCTTTAACAACATAACTTGTTGTGGTATTACTGTGGGGTCCATATCTTACAGTAAAAGTCTGTTTGCAAAGCCTGCGCCGAAATTGCGACTGATTTACCAACGAATCCACAGTGAAATGTACCAAACAAATAAATAAAGCTCTATTGAGACATTCACATAGTTGAAAATAAATAACCACTTTCCTAGCATTAGGATCATTTGGAAAGTGGGCGGAGCCAAATATGCGATGATGTAGAAGTAGGCGTTGGTCTGATTCTGCAGAGGCGGCCTTCAGTCACACTTTTACATCATAATGTGATGCAAAAAGCTGAAACGAGTCGTTTTCAGAGCTTGGTTTCAATAAAAGCTGTTTTTGGACTAGCAAGGAAGTTTTGAGTTCTGAAACTTACAGGATGTTTTTATAGCACAATGACCTCTTACATATCAAAAGGTCAAGGAAAGTTTGATTTCTCAATTCATGATTTATGTAGTCTCATGTCACCGACATGATTTGATGACTTCCTTTGACACCCAAACTGTTCCCCCCAAACTTTGTTTTTGATCTGGTAAGTGACAACATGACAGATCATGCTTGTAGGGTCCATATACGTGTTTATCACCAAAAAATTTGGCAACATGCGCTATGCCTTTAACACTCAGACACGGGTTGTCGCTGCCTGAGGTGTCGGCTCAGCTGATAAAATCTTTTGATTTTCCTTCTCTGATACATTGCTTTGAAACGCACACTAAAAAGGACAACAGCATTTTCTCAATGAGATGCTGTGTTGCTCATTTCAGTTTTCGTTCTGGATACGGTGCCCTTTGAACCTCTGAAAGAAAATGAATCCTGTATCTGGGGTTTTGCCCCCAAGTCTCATCTCCCAGCAGAGCAAATATTGCAGATGAATTCGTCTTGAGGACCGTGGACACTGACAGTGCGTCATCTCCGACTCTCAAACTCTCCTGAGCGTCATAAAGTAAACAAAGTAAACACGATGAGTGGTATGCTAATGACAATCACTTCAATCCTGAACTTTGAACCACAGCGTGGGAATTAAAATGCAGCGTAGCTGGAACGCTCCAAAGGTCACATCATAATGCAAAGCGCTACATGAATTTTACATGAAACTATCATTATCCCGTCCCTTCAGAGATCTCCTGTGCTCAGCTTTGAGCAATAGTGAGCTCGATGAACAGTAGTGGGGAACGCCCTGTTAGTGCACATCAACAAAGGTAAAACAAATGTTAAAAATTGCACACTCTCTGGAAGTTACCGCATAGCTGAGTATCAGTGTTATTTACCATCAGTGTCCCTCACACTCGTGTTTTAGAGCGCTCTCGATGGGCCCGAGTGGATATTGACCTTGCAGCTGAACACAAGCACTTCATGAAAGTGTTCCTCATCAGCATCTCTTTAGCTCCCTCTCCACCTCCAACTCTGGTGTCCATCTCTGCAAAAGTTTATTTTCATGAACTGCTTGTACTGTCTATACTTTTAACATCATTTAACAAGATGTGCAATTGGAAAGTAAGGGCTTCTTAAAATCACCATGAAATTTTTTAATGGAATATTGCAGTGCTTATTATAAATTATTTATCCGTGCACATCATTATTACTGGCATGAGGGTGGGAAAACCTGTCACTCAAATGAGATCAAACATTTTTTTTCTTATTTCACAATAGTGAAGAGTATTGCAACTTCTGTTTCATGCTGACTTGAATAGTTCAAGGCGGTTTTTGAAGTTCTGTTTAACAAGAGTTTTAACTATTCTGATTCAGAATTTGACTACTCTTAACTGGTCTGATTCCGTTTTGAGTCAGACATGACTGCTGACTTGTGGTTTAGTAAGTTAGTTTTTGATTCACTAAAAAGAACCGGGTTGTCTCAGAATCTGACTATACTGTTCAGTCTGTATATCATGTTCTTGATTCGATAAAAATCTTTAATGTTCCAGTTCCTTAATGGTAAGTAGTATATAACGTAAAGTAAAGAAAGCATATAACACTTTGTCTCTGTTCTAAATGTATTTTATAAACTAAAAATAACCAGCTCGTAAGTGTCAACTGATTGGGAATCAGACATCACTTCTTGTACTATATGCCTTTGATTTACTAAAATCAGCCGGCTTAGTATAGTCCGATTCCCAAACAAACGACTCTTATGACTGGTCATGCACTGTATTTGATTCATTAAAAAGAACCAGCTCATAGGAGTCATTTGTTTGAGTTTCGGACTACGCTGTTACTTTATTATTTTGATTCACTAAAAAGAACCATCAGGTTATACTGACTTAGCGTCCGTTGTTTTTGATTCACAGTCACATTTAATTCAATTACATTTAATTCACATTTACTGTTGTTCAACAAATTGGACGAAATCCAGTAATTTCAATAGGAGTTCACGTTAATAGGAATTTCGTGAATGGGTGAAAGATTTCCCCACACAGATTTTGCAACAGGTTCGCAACAGGTCGCGCAAATTCGCGACGTTGACCAATGGAATTAAGTAATTCATTTAGCAAGCAGTTTAAACAGTTTTTTTTTTAATAGAAACCTTTAAAAAGAATCAGCTCATAAGATACATAAGAATTAAAATGCACCAGTCGTGCTGTATGTTTTACACTGTAGATTCAGTATTATAGGATGGTGTACCATTCATATCAGTGGAAAAATGAGAATTTTTGAATGAGAATTTTGAATTGGTTCTCGCTTCCCACCCTTAGTTATAGTAATAGCTTTCACAATTATCATCTGAGCAGTCTTACTGTCTGTCTTCTGTGCTATCAAGCTGTCAGATTCTGAACTGCCTGCCTCCTGAATAGTAAATATGTGAAATCCCTTATCTGTGGCATCTCTGATGATGCCACATTTTGAGAGCTGACTCACGCAAGGACCGCATGTGGAGTTTTGACAGTGAAAGTTCCAAACGTGGGAACGTTTGATTGATTCTGTTCATTAAGACAGCAGACATTGGCTACATTGATGTTTCCAATAAGGAAAGCCGCACACACAGCAGTAGGCCTTTTTGAGCCCAATCTGATGTAAAGGATGAATGAAGGTTACAAACTTCAGGATGCAGCAGCACATTAACTATTAAAGCTTCATTAGTTGTCCTGCTGAACTAAGGAACGTGTTTTGTTGTTCTCTGTGTTCACTGTACTGTAAGTGAATATTGACCACATACTGAGCAGGTTGAACGTTGCCCCATAAGGTTCCCAAAAGGTGCAGCATTAGAATTAAATCTCAGGTAAGAGCGTTTTTAGAAATTGACTCGCATTTCATCAAACCCTCATAAAGAATCGGTTCAGCAAATCTTTTTTTCTCCTCTCTGGAGGGTGTCAGAGATCGACGTATGAGTGGAAAGTGCCTCACTGACGTCTGACTCTTAGTGAAGAGGTTGCAGTTGGAGCAGCGCTCGAGAGATTTCCAGAGCTGATTTTCTCTTTTCACCAGGCTAATTACTCTACCATTGTTTGATAATCTTGTGGGAGGATGATGAAACCTCATTACTTTATTAATCAGATAAATATGTCCATTTTGTGATTTATCCAACCCAGGCTCATTGGAAATACATGACTCTTTAACCTTTTAGTGCCACTCACGTTACACTTAATTTCTGAACTGCCAGTGTAATATGTTGCCACAGTCCAATTTAACTGTTTCTGAGAAAATTGAACACCGCATTTAGTGCCAGTCACTGGACATTTCACTTTGAAAGTGCCCTTAAACTTCCAAGTTTAAGTGTATACATTTATACACAAACTTGGAAGTAGCCTAATGTCACAAAGCCGTATGATCCTCACATTCTGTTCCTGAGGAACTCGAAAACCCTTGATCCAGACTGAGCCTCTCCAGTTCTGCCATCTGTGCTTTGACGTCTTCAGCTTGGTTAAGAAGAGAAGACGCCACAGAGATTTGCTGACTTTACACGTTTACAGACTGCTGACGGCAGCAACGCTTTTCCCCCACTTTGTTTTCCCTCTCTTTCAGAAATTTACTACAATCATATTTGAAAATGTACATGATTCGACTGCATTTAGAAAGGCGGCCACCTCTGATGCCCAGCAGTGTTCTTCCATCACGGCAAATAGAGATCAGCCCTGAAAAACCCCCAGTGATGTTTTGAGACTGTAGGGAGAAAAAACAAGAGTACTCGAAAGATATTTTTCATGTTTTTTGGATGTAATTCCCAGCGAACCATTCAATGAAGTCACCGCTGACCTGAGTCCATTTCTGTCCACCTGCCTGAATCCCATGCATCCTCTCAAAGCGTCAAAGGATCTTATCAAAATTTCAGCTATAATGTCCATGTGTCTGTCTAATATGACTCCTTTTGAGATTAGAAAGACATTCATCATCCTTTCCCTCCACCAACTCTCAGTTGCCAGGCAACAATGGCTCGATTCTCATAGCAGGAAGTCATCTGAAGAGGATGGGGGATTGATTGTTTGAATGGGATGAGTGACTTCTCCTTCTGCTCACCTGCAGGAGTCATTCGACATCAATGAGAATACTATACCTCCTGTGTGGTAACTACTGGATCAGTGTTAATCTAGCTGAGCATCCAAGTATCTCCTTACACTCAATGATGGCCACTACACAACTTTATTCAAAGAAGGGTTGTAGCTGTCCCAAACAACAACTTCATATAAGACAAATGGCCCATATAATTATTGCTTTCGACCCTGAGCATTACATTTTGGTGGCTTTGGCAATGTTACACATTTCCTTCGGTAAAATACTTGAGCCACCATTCATTGCATTAGTTGGAGACGCTCTAGTGTAATGAGTTGTGTGGGATGGTTTCATATGAGCTTGTTTATCTGTGTCTGCAGAATTATCGTAAGTGATGAATCACCTCTGAATGCCCAGAGCTTTTTCTGTATGCAGCACAGACTTAATTAGATTTATCGCAGCCACTCGGATCAGGTCGCATTGTGTCTCAGCATGTGAATACAAAAGTGAATGAGTGTTTTATTCGTTTGATTGTTTGTTTTAAAGTCTTACTTGGTTGAACGAGTGTGATTTTGTAAGTGCTATCCTTGACTAACTGTCTCTTAAAATGCAGGGAAACACCTGATGTTTTTTTCAGGACGCACTGGTTCTTGAGTACTGGGTCAAAACAGGGCTGAAACAAGTTCATGCATCAAGGAATTGATTTAAATTAATTTGTTGTATGTTCAAAGGTGTTCATTTATGTTTGGAAGCTTCCATTTTCTCAAGGATTTGTGAATTTGTAAGAACCCACCACTCACTTCAAGCAATTAATTACTTTTTAAAAAATATAATTTAGTTTGAACTTGAAGACTGAAAATCCAGCTTTGCCATCACATAAATAAATTAAATTAAATTAATTATAATAATAATAATTATTATTATTATTATTTTTCATATTAAAATATATGAAATATGTGATCAAATAAATGCAGCTTTGTTGAGCATGAGAGACTTCGTTTAAAATCATTAAAACATCTTATCGACCTCAAACTTTGAAGCGTATTTAAAATGAGAAAACCAAAAAAAAAACCCAAATGATTTCTTCATGCTTTGTGTAGAAAATATAAGCACAGTTACTTAAAGGGGACCTATTTTACCACTTTTCACAAGATGTAAAATAAGTCTCTGGTGTCCCCAGAATGTGTCTGTGAAGTTTCAGCTCAAAATACCCCACAGATCATTTATAATAGCTTGTCAAATTTGGGTGTGAGCAAAAACACGCCGTTTTTGTGTGTGTCCCTATAAATGCAAATGAGCTGCTGCTCCCGGCCCCCTTTCCAGAAGAGGGCGGAGCCTGTACAGCTCTTGCTTTGGATACTCCGGCAACAACAAAACGCGTGAATGTGAAATGTGGGAGAATCTCACGCAACCAAAATGTCAGAAATTGTCAGTAGCGGTGTTCAGACGTACATGTTTGAACCGGAGTTGGACTCAGGAAAAATGTACAACTTTTAGAATGCAACTGAATGTTTCTGAATGGTTAGTGGATAAATGTATGTAGTTGATTTGGTGATTCAACTCATCGAATAGCACGTACCGTCATGTTAATCTACAAATCTTTCAGGAAAAACTTTTGTGCAAATCCAGCATTGAACTGACCTCGTTTGTGAATCAGCCTGGTGTAAAATGATTTACGCAAATGTAAGAGTAAGGGGAAACCCACTCATTTGGAGAGACTGTTTATGATTTATGGGGATTATAAGAAAACGTAATGGGTGGATTTCTACCATTACAGGCTGGTTGTTTACACATCTGTGTTCAAACACCTTATAAAACATAATTTCGCATAATAGCCCCCTTTAAAATGATGAAAACCTATTATATCCATCAGAGCTTGTGTGACCTTGCTCTTTGACTCACAGAGTTAAACGGTTCAACTCAGTTAAACGGACTGAATACATTTATGAATGTTTTCATAACGGTAAAAGATATGTTTTAAATTAACCCCATTCTTTTGTCAATGCGTATTTGTATTTTCTCTAGTTGAATATGCATTTTAATCTTGTATGAGGGCAGATATTTCTGGGCTTGTGAGTAATAATGGTATGTTATAATTTTTATAAAATAGAATAAATCAAAACTATTGTAGACATGGTTTAATTTCCTATTATTTACTAATGACAGGTAAAATTATGGGGTATTTTCTTGTCCTATGTTCCAAGATTTATTTTGCTAGAACGCTTTTAAATGGAAAAGTTTTCTGGACTGAAATAGTTCAGAGTTTCCTTTTATGCTCTTTCTCATAGACATTAAACATGACCTGGCAAAATACCTCTGCCATCTGCTCTACAAATGTTGTTCACATATTTGAAGTTCCTACACAGTGACCTCAATCGTAACCTAAATAAACTTCAGTAAAGTTAGGTAACTTGGGTAAGATTAGGTAAATGTTTGACAATAGACAATTAGAAACTAAAAGCCTACTGTGGTGAATCCAAATTTACAAAGTCCATTGGTAAACTTACAAATAAGCCTTGCAGTAACTGTGGTTCTGTAGTGAAAAGTTATGTCTGTAATACATAAATTGTAACTTAAGCTCAAAAACAGTTAGCTTTTCCACAGCTGGAGGCCGTGTTGCTATGTGCCGTTCCCTTGCCTTCAAAAACAGCCTCGACGAGCCTCGGGCCGATCGTAATTTACCAGGCTCCAGCAGTTTGCAGAGTTTCCAAGCATGGTTAAGAAGAAAAGGCAGGAACAGAGCTCCAGCATCTCACTGCTTGACAGCATTGATGAATATGTGTATGGATGAGTCGGCAATGATGCAGTTCTAGACATGGCGACGTTTATGTCCGCTTTCCCCGGCCACAAATCGCACTGACCAAAGGGAGTATATGGGGGCTCCTCTGAGAACGCCAGTGTCACCGAAGTCAGAGTTGATTCAAACTGTATTTTACTTCAGTACACAGCCCACCTCCCAATTTGATATACAGTCTCTCATCCCAGACAGGAGCTTGTTTTGTTGTCTCTATGGCATTATTTCTAATTATAGCGTTCCAAGGAATGTAAGCGATTCTCTGAGGTTTTGAAGGATTGATCGCATGGTAAATATTCATTGAGGTCCACAGCAGGTCAATCATCATCTCTGGTGGATTCATGCTCCCTCACTGTCAGATTTACTGTATTGCAAATGTCTTCAGCTTGATTTAAGGATGCATATACATCTGAGTAGAGATAATGTCATGCTCAACTGGGTTCCCTAGCAGATCTTTAGTGTCTTTTTCTCAGATTTTTTGCAGGATGTCTCTGGATCCTTAGAAAGTATTAAAATGTCTTACACTTTTTCCAAGTTAAAAAAGTAAAGTCCAAGTCCAGTTCATTTCTAGGAGTCCGTTTTACCCATGCTATCAATTTCAGTGCATACTGATTCAGGGATTTGTTTTTGTCACCC